>NC_091761.1:127392497-128013390 GCF_029378745.1 Bos indicus
ATCAGTGATGAGTAAGCCTCAACTACCTGAAAAATATATGTAGGCAACAGAGGTTCATTTATGAGTAATTCTAGCTAAATGAGGTGTGTCGATTACACTCTCCATGCCAATATCAGTTAAAGGCACACACTGTGAGAGGCAAGTGTGAATGAGCACACGCCTACTCTTGTTAATCTTACTGTTTAATATACTGGGATGGATCATCATTAAAAATGCACAGATAAGTCTATCAATGGCGTTTCCCTGCTTCACATGAAAGGTAAGCATGACTTTATGTCCTGGAAATTCCACTTTGAGCAGCTGGGGGAATACACAGGGCCCTAGCTCTCTGGGCAGAGGTGGGACGGCTGACAAGAACAAGCACAGAAGCACATGTTATTACCTGCTTTCCTAACCAGTGGAATCTGGAGCTGAGGTCACTGTGACTTTCTTGGAACCAGGGAGGATGAACCTGCGAGGGTGGCTGTTTGAGTTGCTCTCCATGGTAGCTCTTGTGTTTAAATGAATCAGCTTTCAAGTGGGGCTTTGTCCAACAGAGTCCTTCTTCTCTGTCTTGGGAAGCGTGTTAGATCCATGACTATCATATACCTCTCAGTATAATCTAAATACTTTGGATATATTTGTTCTTACCAGTTCCTTTTAAAAGATCTCTGTAGAACTAATTAAACTGATCCAGGAAGGACAGTGCTTCAGTGTGTCTATCTCTAGGTTGTGGAAGATAAAAGGATTTCTGTTGAGTTATCATAGGTGAGATACGATAGTCTGATTAACTTTGAGACAATGCAATCCTCTAAATGTGTAACATTTATTTATGAACTTAAACAGGTTTGCTCTTAAACCTCAACATATGGAAATCAACTCACAAGATTCACTATTTTGACGACCAATCTTTCTGGAAGGTAAGATTTTTAACCTATTAATGTCATAGGTTTGGAGTCAATGGACTTAAAGATACCTGGGGTATGTACGTTAACAAATGAAAATGAAGTAAGGAGCACTGGAGGAGAAGCAAATCCACAATACGTGTGAGTGTGCGTGTGCGTGTGTGTGTGTGTGTGTGTGTGTGTGTTGGTGGGGGGTGGGGAGGTAGTAGATGCTCCCATCTCCCTGATGCCTCAAAGTCACTGAGGGTCAGGGATGTGGGAACTGACCCTGGCCACGTCTCCTCCCCATCTGGAGTCACTGAAGTGGGCTAATAGTTCGAGAGGCAGGTGATAGAATCCCGCACTGCAAACGGCAGAGGCCACAGGGGCCAGGAAGTCCAGTCCCCTCATTTGCTGGACTTCGGAGCGGAGCCATGACTGTCTAACTTCTGAGAGGAAGAGAGGGATAAATTACAGCCAGTGGACACGAGAAAGCTTGTAGTACAGGGATCTGGGGTCAGTGAGTCAAGAGACATGCAGCTCGACTAATCGCTGACAGTCTAGGTGACATTGTAGGGCTGGGAAGAAGGTCAGGGCTCGTTCCCTGAGACCCCACTGCCTTCCACCCTTTGACCTGCACTCGCAGTTCACAATGTACTCTGATGTGTGTTGCCTTAGGTAATCTCACAACTGATGCTGAGGTTGGCCTTCTCACCCAGCAGGCCAAGATACCGAACACTAGGGGGACACAGAAGCAGCCTTATTGCGGACCTTGGTATTCAGGTCTGTAGGGGCCAAACTGAGAACCTACAGAGAAAACCCACCTCTTCTTCTCCTTTATCTCTGTGCTCCTCTTCCTCTTGAAACAGCTTTCTGGAGGTATACTTGACAACAAACTGCACATATTAAGTATATAATTTGATATCTTTAAACATATTTATACACCCCTGAAACCACACCATGACCACACCAAGGTAAGAACATATGTGTCAGGACTTCCCTAGTGATCCAGTAGTTAAGAATCTACCTTCCAATGCAGCGGGTGCCGGTTCAATTGTTGGTCAGGGAACTAAGATCCCACATGTCCCCGGGCAACTAAGTCCATGTGCTGTAACTACTGAGCCCTCCTGCCACAACTAGAGAGGCTGTGTGCCACAATTAAGAGCTGTGCGCCGCAATGAAGGATCTCATATACACAATGAAAATCTTGCATGCCGCAATTAAGACTTGATGCAGCCAAATACATAAATAATGTTTTGAAGGAAAAGAACATATTCACCATCAAAGATTTCATCCTGCCTCTTAGAAACTGCTCCCTCCCAACTCCATCCTGTTGCATCCCCAGGCAACTACTGAACTGCTTTCTGTCCCATGGATTAGCTTCAGTTCAGTTCCGTTCCGTTCAGTCACTCAGTCGTGTCGTGTCCGACTCTTTGCAACCCCATGAACCACAGGACGCCAGGCCTCCCTGTCCATCACCAACTCCTGGAGTCCACCCAAACCCATGTCCATTGAGTCAGTGATGCCATCCAACCATCTCATCCTGTCGTCCCCTTCTCCTCCTGCCCTCATTCTTTCCCAGCATCAGGGTCTTTTCCAATGAGTCAGCTCTTCACATCAGTTGGCCAAAGTATTGGAGTCTCAGCTTCAACGTCAGTCCTTCCAATGAACACAGGACTGATCTCCTTTAGGATGGACTGGGTGGATCTCCTTGCAGTCCAAGGGACTCTCAAGAGTCTTCTCCAACACTACAGTTCAAAAGCATCAATTCTTCTGTGCTCAGCTTTCTTTATAGTCCAACTCTTACATCCATACATGATCACTGGAAAAACCATAGCCTTGACTAGATGGACCTTTGTTGGCAAAGTAATGTCTCTGCTTTTTAATATGCTGTCTAGGTTGGTCATAACTTTCCTTCCAAGGAGTAAGAGTCTTTTAATTTCACGGCTGCAGCCACTGTTTCCACTGTTTCCCCATCTATTTGCCATGAAATGGATTAGCTTACCTTTTCTCTAACTTTACGTAAGTGGAACCACATGGCATGTATTCTTGTCTGGCTTCTTTTACCAAGTGTAATTATCCTGGGATCACCCACGTGGTCGTGTATAATCTGCCTCATCTTGAATCAGCTTCTCTCTATAGCCACTGGCTTCTCCCAACAGCCAGTCTCTCCCAGGCCCCTGAGAGTGCTCTTGTCCCTTTAGCAGAAGCAGGGTAATCCAGTGAAAGGACTCAGGAAACTGGTTTAATCCATCCATTCATTCCACAAGTATTTATTGAGCAACTGTTATATATGAAGCACTCTGCTCATGAAGATACCACAAATAGGACAAATATCCACCTCAATTATTTGAGCTGCAGTAAATACTTGCTGAACAAATGAAGGGAAACTGGGGAACCCCATCTAACACCAGCCCCAGCGGGAGCAGGTGAAATAGAGTGTGTCCCTGGTACAGTAAGTCCTGGATTCTAGTCACTTCTCTGCAAGGTCTGATGTAGGCAAGACCTTTGACTTCTCTCACTGGTTAAAAAAAGAACAGTAACCTTTGTTCTACCTCAGGGGGTTGTTCTGAAAGTCAAATGAGGTCATGATATCTGTGACTACATTCTGTCTAATGCAAGCCACCACGTGATCATGAAAGTTTATGACTAGGGGTTTCAGTTCAGTTCAGTCGCTCAGTCGTCTGACTCTTTGCAACCCCGTGAATCGCAGCACACCAGGCCTCCCTGTCCATCACCAACTGCCGGAGTTCACGCAGATTCATATCCATCGAGTCAGTGATGCCATCCAACCATCTCATCCTCTGTCGTCCCCTTCTCCTCCTGCCCCCATCCCTCCCAGCATCAGACAACCACAATGGAATGTGTTAAGTCTCACAGCCATCGCTTACTGCAAGCCTACTGTTTCCGAGTCTGTGCTGGAAGCTTTTCAACATTATCTGATTTTTATCCTCACAAAAACTCTGCGTAAGAATAAGTCTTCCCATCTAAAGATGAGTCACTTGTCCAAAATGACAGAGCTAGTAGATGGTACAGGAGGAAGCTGAATCGGTGTCTGTCTGGCTCCAGAGACACATGTGTGTATGTGTGTTATGTGTTTTGATCAGCTACTAGAGAATGGCTATTTCTCCTCCTGATTTTTTATTTTTTTTTACAGCTGAGTAGAACCATTTTTTCAGCAGGATAATACTTATAGCTTGCATTTGAAATGCAAGAATATGAACTTCCCAAGCTGATAAATCCAGGAATGATTTTTTTTGTAAACTACCCAAAAAGACATCTTAAACATTATAAAATGCCCTTATTGTAGGTCATAGAAGCAGACTACTAGAGGTTAGAAAGGACATTCCTTCACTGATTGCCCAGATCATGCTCAGCACTTCCTAGGGTGGGACACTCACCAACCCCAAGGATACCCATCTCATCCTTGGATGACAGATGACACTATCGGGTTGGCCAATTAAGTTCATTCAGGTTTTTCCATAAGATGTTATGGAACTACTTCACATGGTGACTTGTCTTTCACCGGAGGTGTTCAAACAAAAGCCAGGTAGGTGACCATGAATGATCCATGTAAAGAGCTGTATGAAATGAGATTTACCCAAGAAGTCTTCCAATTCAGACTTTTTGAAAGAACTTTGTGATAAAGGTTATTTGTTATAAGGCCTTTGTGATAAAGTAACATTTTGGGCAACATAAGTTTCAAAAGATCAAATCAGGATCAGTATGTGTACAATATTGAGTGTGTAAGGGTGCATCTGTAATAAAATGTTCACTTTCCTTTTACAGTTTCCACATTTGGCTGTTGGATATTAAGGGAAAGCATCCAAGAGAAACAAGGCCTGTTTGAAAACAAGACAACTTTTCACCGTGTGTGTGTGTGTGTGTGTGTGTGTGTGTGTGTGTGCAACCACTTGTTATAGCAAAGTCTCCTTATGTACAATGAGACAGGTCAGAGATAGATTTGATACTAAGAATAAAAGACTAAAAACTTAATAATCTTATAATGATTTTAAATAATTGTTTAGTTTCATGAAAGATGATGCTATGAATAGTCTTGGGTACAGACACGTGATGGTGGTGGGTTAGTTGCTCAGCCATGTCTGACTCTCGTGATCCCATGGACTGTAGCCTGCCAGGCTTGTCTATCCATGGGATTCTCCAGGCGACAGTACTGGAGTGAGTTGCCATTTCTTTCTCCAGAGGATCTTCCTGACCCAGGAATCGAACCCAGTTCTCCTGCATTGCAGGCAGGCAGATTCTTTACTGATTGAACTATGAGGGAAGACATTAAGATTTTGGTTCAATTTTATTGACAATTCCTAGATTTTTTCTTGTGCTTAATAAAGTATTTAGCTACACAGCTAACTCACCTGTATCAGCAGAGCAGCTGATATAAAACAAGGAAAAACTGAAGACTCAGATTTAATCCTTGCTGACATTATGCTTTTATTCCAGTGGTTTTACAAGGAGTTCTTATTCCCTGAGCACATCCTGAATTTAACTGTAGGGAAGACATTTGTGATCCAACGTGGAGACAGACTGCCTCAAGATTTAAAAACTAGTCCTATGACCCTGAGGATATCATTTAAATCGCCATTTAAATGGGTTCCCTTATCTGTAAAAAGAGAAGGTAAACTTCAATCCCTAAGATCTCCTCCAATTCTCACACCTGTGGATCTAAAAAACAGTGGTTTGACAGTGAGATGACAGCGATACAGTCATTTCCTTGAGTAGCTGATGACCAGGCAACATTCAAAACACACACAGTAGGGACTTCCCTGGTGGTCCAGTGGTTAAGACTCAGTGCTTCGAATGTAGGCGGGTGCAGGTTCGATCCCTGTTCAGGGAACTAAGATCCCACATGCCACACATGTAACCAAAAACTAAAAACAAACAAAACATAACATACAGACTGGGAGAAAACTGTGGCTGGCATAGAAAGGGCACCACAATCTAAATCATCTGAGAGGTATTTGGTGGTTAATGAACAGCTGCTAATTGTTGCAAGCTTTATTAATATGACAGAACACTTCAAGCTTTAGTTCTGAAGAACATGTACCCACATAGTTAGCTAGCTCATTAAAGAAAAAAAATTCCCATTATGTCTAAGTGGGGAGCCTGGGGGATAAAAGAATTCCAAAGAGGAGCAGACTGAGAGCTCCCAGTAGCTGAACACGTGTCATTATAGTTGACTTCACTTGGTCTATTTTGAGCTTAGTGGTTCAGCAGAGATACAACGAAATGGAATTCAATTTATTACCAAACCAACAAGACAGTCAGTCACGGGAGTAAAGAGCAAGTCCCTATCCGCTTCCTCTTTCCTTCCGTGGTGGCTGTGCAGGGACTGTCAGCGTCCCACCAGCCCAGGGTCACAGCTGAGTCATTGCCACTGCCCTTCCCCACAATCAGTGGCACGAAGGGACACTTCTAAGGAAACTGGTGGCCAGATTATGGGACTTCTCCCTTTCAACATATTCACTCACCCTTTGGGAGACCCTCAGTAACTATTTACACTGAAATAGTTACAGAATTTTTGGCAAAACCATGCATTAATAAACCAAACACAAAGGAGAGTGAGAAAGAATTCTGACCACTGAATGGTTTTTAAAAACAAGAACGTGTTTATATTTCATCATTGTTTATAGTTCATCTGATATTTGACACAGAACAGGCCACATTTAAATAAACACATTAAATCTTCAGAACATTTTAACTGAAGTTTTGGACCTTAGATATGACAAATACTCATGTAAGATGTTTCCATGATTTCTTTTGTGATTTATTTTTATAAACATGATAAAATGTAATAAAAATTTCTCACGTGAAACACTTTTCTTCAACATTTTACAAGTTAATCAAATGTAATCAAATGTATATCACAATAGATTTTGCTGTGGTTGTTGTTTAAAGAGAGAGTTTTCGTGATTTTAGTATTATACAAATTTAAGTTGAGAGAAAGAAGTTTAGAAAATGGCATTACAAAAGACTGGGAGTGAGTAGTAAAAAAAAAAAAACAAACAAAAACAAAACCCACGCAGGGCTGCTGGGCAGTGACGAATCAGAAGCTTTCACTGCCATAAGTCTTCAGTGCGGCCAAACTTAAAAACGAGTCCTCTGTGAAAAGAACAAGAAATATCACATGACTGGCTGAGTTTGGGGAAAGACGACGACGAGAGATTTAGAATTGTGGGAAACTAGCGACAAAATAACTGATGAGCTGTATGGAAAAAACCCCTAGGATGTATCAGAACAGAAACTGATCGCTCTATGGTATTAAGCTCTGCCGATGTACTCAGCTGTGCTGTTTACCACAAACTATCCTGCAACCTGAACTTCTCCTACCCCTCTTAAGAAGTTAACCAGTGTTTAGTGTGTAACCATTATATGTCTGATATTATCTATTTCCTTTAACAAGCCTTTTCTGAGTCAAGATGGCAGTGCGAGAAGCTAGGGTTATAAAGGTAAAGATACAGGCCCGGCCTTCAAGTTGCTTATGCTCTCGATGACACAATGTGGTAAGTAAGGGGGGTCAGGGGTGGGGAGAGGCATATATACCACATGTTAAGGGAGCAGAGAACGTACGGGGATGTCTTTATTTTTTTATATATTTATTTATTTGGCTGTGCCAGGTCTTTAGTGTGATGTGGGATCTAGGATCTGGTTCTCCGACCAGGGATTGAACCCAGGTCGAACTCCGCATTGCAAGCGCAGTCTTAGCCACTGGACCACGGGGAAGTCCTGCATGGGGATTTATTTTGCCTGAATGTGTCAGGAAAGGACTTACAGAGGTGGTGATATTAGAAGAACATGGAAGGATAAGCAGGAGTTTGAATGGCAGGGTGGGAGAAGCAGGAGCTGGTGGGATCGTGAAGATGTTTTAGGGGAGGAAACAGTAGATCAAAAGGCAAAGAGAGGAAAAATAAAAAAGGCAAAGAGGAATAAAAGACCACCTCAGGCAAAGCCCCAGAGGTGGACGTGTCAGGAAATGCCCTCACAGAGCCTACACTCTGGGTTTTATTTTGGGAAGTGTCTATAGCTATTTTTTAAGGCTTCAATTTAAGAGGGCAGATGCCTAAGAACACACACACACACATTCGTTTGGGTTTTCCTGTATGATCTTACGGAAAAACCTGAACAAAGTTTTTGGCTAATTCATATATACCTTGATATAAATACCTCTGGTGTATTAGAGCAGCGGAGAGTCCAGTATGGCTAGAGTACAGTTTAAGAGACAAGGAGAATGAGAAATGGCAGTGGCCAGGATTTAGCAAGCCAACTGACCAGAGTGGCAAACTGCCCACAGGGGCCTTCAGGAGCCTCAGATGAGTCAAGCGGGCGGGCACTAGTCTGCGATCTACTAAAGGCAGCTTGGGCACAGGCAATGCAGGAGCTGGGACTACGCAGAGACGCATCTCCGGGTAAAAGAAACAACTTCGGCTCCAGATGATTGTTGCTGAACCAGGACCCAGGGTCGGCAGATTCTCTAGTTTTTCAAGAATTCAGATTTTTAGGTAAAATACCTTCATTTTTAAATGTCAGCTCAAAAAAACAAAACAATACTGTTTTGAATTTTGCTGGATGGCCCCTAGGGGCAATCTCTTCTATCAAAGTGTTAGTCACTCAGTGGGGTCAGGCTTGTTTGTGACACCACGGACTGCAGCCCATCAGGCTCCTCTGACCGTGGAATTTCCCAGGCAAGAATGGAGTGGGCTGCCATTTCCTAGTGTTTTAGAACACTGATACAGGGAAACCGGACCCAAGAGAGGTATCAGTCAAGAGTGTGAAGTGCCCATGAAAGGATGAGAATGACTGAACCTAACGAAGGAAATGGACACAAAGAGAGGAGGGTTACGACAGTTCAGAAGCAAACTCATCAGGGCTTGGATGCTGGGGGGCTAAGACAAGGGAGAAATGAAAAGTAGACACTACAATGGCATCTGCTGGTTTTCATCTGTTTTCTCATCTGTTTTCCAATTTCCAGTGTATACTTAAAGATACACACTCAGTCAAAATGGTCAATTTTAAAACGTTTCATAGGAAATTCCCTAGCGGTCCAGTGGTTAGGACTCTGCACTTCCAGGGGGCCTGGGTTTGCTCCCTGGTTGGGGAACTAACATCCTGTGAGCCGCTCAGCACAGCCAAAACAAAGTAGGTTTCACAGGCCTTTATAAAGGGAAGCACTTGAGTGTTTTTTGATAAAAAAAAAAAAAATGCGACCAGGAAGTCGTCTATACCCTCTCATGGAATTCTCCTTTATAAAGGATTTCATAAACCTCCAAAAAGCGATTGATCTGTGTTCTTCCAGGTAATTTCAAAACTACTGCTACAAAAAAAGAAAAACTAGAGTTGGGTATGAGGGGCCCCTACTTCACAGAGAGCTTAAAAGAAGCATGGCTTAACTTGAAACCCTAGTCACCAGATGCAATCTGCAACCTTAAGAGTTTCTTAGGCAAGAGTCAGTCCCTCTTGCGTTGTCAGATGGTTACCTTCGGTACTGATTTCTGTTTCTGATTTCTGAAACAACAGTTTCTAAGTTTGTTGCTAAGAACTGTTCTGTTATAAATCAAAAATGGTAGGCAATCTGCTACAACTATTCTGACGACAGTGTCTATTAGCTGGATTTAACTTCTATTTGCTTACAGTATTTTCACAAAACCAAATTAGTTTTGGATTTAATGAGTACAATAGCAATACATGAGAAATTAACCAAACTTGTTGCATAGAAAAATAATGTTTTATAACTAATTTGAGACAAGCCAGCAACTGGTTTTTAAGGTTTTGTGAAATGTGATAACTACTGTATGAATTTATGTGTTTCTTCCCTCATTGGAAAAGATAACATTTTCCCACAAATCTCTTAATCCTCTGGCTCCTCCTCCCTGCTCTGACAGAGGAACTTCTCTGCCGGAAATAGCATCTCAAAGTGGAACTTACTTTATCCTCCACCTCTGCTAGAGTAAATAATGATTATAAGACAGAAGGCTGCTGTTTGCCCTTCCCTGGCTGGTTCTTGGTAAGTCCCCTCCCCATCACTCCATCTGAAGCTTTTCTGACCCCTGCCTCTGACCCTGTTACGCTACCTTCCGTTGGCTGAAGTTGTGGGACACTGAATTCCCACGAGCACCTCTAACCCTGTGGAGATTCTGGAGTACTGAGCTCAGATGTCTGGTCCTTCTTTAAAGACGTTCAAGCCTTAGCATTATAGCTTGAAAGGAAAACAAATTCTAAACATCAACACTGTCCCTCTAATAAACACATGCTATAATACATCACCCTATAAAATAACAAATCTACCCATATTTACCAAATTTACATAACTTGGGGAGTGAGGTTGGTTCACTTCCTATTTTTCAAGTACAGTGTTACATTCGTTAAAAAAAAAGAGGGGGGAGGGCAGGAAGGAAACAGAACTAATATTAAGCAACTGGTTGAAGACTCAACAAAGGAGAAAATGTTAATTAAACTCATTTGAAATTCCATCCTCCTGGAGCCTGAACTTCAGAGTCAGATAGTCTGAATTTTAGCCACATGGTCTGGAACATGATTTCTGTGCCTATTTCTCACATATAAAATGATGGTAACAGTGGAGCCACCTTCAGAGTTTTGGGAATCAATTGGGAGCACACGTGTAACACACTAAGAATGGTGCCTTGCACATAAAAAGTGCTCAAGGAACTTTGGGCATTATTATTTTCTGCACAAAAATCAATGGCTTAACATTAGAAAAAAAAAAAACTCTTGGGTTTTCTCCACTGGTTTCAAGATGCAAGGTATGACCCAAAGAGGCTGTATATCTTGCCACATGTAAATTCACATTTTTCTTATTTCTAAATTGACTTTATAAAATTGCAAAAATGCATTGTGGTGGAATGGAAAAAGTGTGAATACCAACTGCTGGCTATCGTTAAAGGGTAACTATTAGCATTCCATTGAGTGGTTCAAGTAGACAGGAGTTATCTATTTCCTTTTAGGAGGTGGGTGGGAAGGAACAAGGAAGGGAAGGGACAGTCCTAGAATAGACTGTCCTAGAATATACAGCAGTTTTGTTTTTTTTAAAAAAACCTTTTCTGGATTTAGGACACTTTTGAAAATTTGATGAAAGCCATAGGCTTTCTTCCCAGAAATAAACAGAAAAACCAATGTCTTGCAACGCAGACATGTCTGGTGGTTCCCAATCTTTAGAAGCCTAACCATGGAATGGGAATTAAGAACTCCTGATACATAGGATAAAGAGAAGTTTCTGTTGTTTTTTTGGGAGGTGGGTGAAGAGGGAGGCTAGGGAAAGGGGAAAGGGCATGCCCTATATGTCCAGAAAAGAATGAACATTAGAAAAGATTAGTGATAAAAATATTAAGGTTTTTAGGGTCTAAGTAATCTTTTAATTTGTCTCTACATCAGAAGGATAAAAAAAGGTCAAGGCTTTACACCTCAAATATCACACACAAATTCTAGTGACACCAAGGATAGAAAGAACCATAAAATGCATCCAGAAACAAAATTTTAAGGAGAGATGGTTTTAAGCAGGCTTTCATTAAAAGCAACTGTTAGAGATATAAATTTTAAATGAACAGTGTCAGTGCTAGATAACTAAATCTACATGAATCACAATTCTTCATTAAAGAGGAGGTGGTGGCATTTAAAAAAAAAATCAATGTATGTTTCCAAGGTTGGCAGTAAACCAACCCACGTATTAAAAATCTGTTTCAGTCTCATTCTTCATATTTTATGACAATAACATGAGGGAGAGGCATTAGACAGGGGGAAATTAAGCAACTAAATACAGTAAATGACATAAAACTAAGTATTATTTAAAAAAAAGAAAAAAAAAAGATAGGATGAAGAATGCAAAACAAACTTACCCAAAAAAGATGAAGGCATTTTGGAAAAATACAGCAATCCCAGGGTATACTATGGCTTTTTCTATAAAAGTAATTGTAACAGTTAGAGGTGCATGATCTCAAAACATTCAGTTTCTGATAAACTGTGAATATCAGTTTTCCTGCCTAACATAAATCGACTTTTCTGGCAACTATGATTGGTGTGGGTATTAAATGACACAGTACATATGAGAGTGTAGTTCTGGTTTAATAAACGGTAGCTTCCTTCATTTATTTAAGAAATACCGAGCACATATTGTGTACTAGTGCTGCTGAATGCTGAGGATAATGCAGTAAATAAAACAGGCAAAATGTTTGCCTTCGTGGAGCTAAACACTGTTGAGAATAAGTAAGAAGAAAAAGTAAAGCAGGAAAGGTATTGGAAGTGTACTGAATGATGATACACAGGTGGCCAGAAAGACCTCATGGGAAGGTGACGCATGGAAAGGTGTAAGGACACAAAGAAAGTGAGGCAGGAGCCGAGCGGAAGCAGCAGAACAGCAGCGCAAAAGCCCTGGGCTGGGAGCACGCCCAGTACATCAGAGGAGTAGTCAACGGGCCAAAGAGAGGGAAGCAGGAGACAGGTCAAAGAAGGACGAGGCGCAGGGGGTGGGTGCGGTGCAGATCCTGCACAGCTTCACAGTCGTGCTGAGGACTCTGGTTTTCAATCTGGGTGAGAGGACAAAAAATCACTGCAAGGTTTTGAGCAGAAAAGTGACTTGAGCTGACACACTTCAGCAGGATCTTCTGGCTGCGGTGCTGACAGTAGACTGAAGCGGGGTGAGAGTGGGGAGGGGACACAAACAAGCTCTTGTAGGGAATCAGGCCACAGACTCTCATGATGGAACCAGGGCGGGAGCAACACAAGAGATAGAAAGTGTTCATATTCAGGATATACTTGAATAGCAGAATCAACAGAATTTGTGGATGGATTAGGCTGTGGGATGTAAGACAAAGAGGTGTCATCTTTGACAGGACTTAACCACCCACGTTTTGGGCCTAAACACCTGGATGAAGAAAGTAGCCACTAAGATAGGAAAGACTGCCAAAGGACCATTTTGTCTCGATTTTATCCTGGACTGAAGTTGAAATTCTCCTAAGTTTTTACTATTGGAGCTGTCAATGATCACTCACTGACAAACCGAGGCTTGATGAATAGCAACGTTTCCTCCTAAGAGTTTTAAATTAATCTGATTACCATAATAGCTGGTTTGTATAGGCCCTCTGTACTAGAAAGCCACATTAAATAACCATTACCACTAGAATGACTCATAAAGATTCTATATAAAGGCACTTCATAAAATTACAGATTTGCTGCTAATAATTCTCAAAGCATAACTTGGCTTCAGAAGCCTTTAGGAAAATAACTTCAAAGTCTATGAGATGAACACATTTCTACAAAAAGGGGCTCTGTATTAATAGTTGTTATTTAGGAAAGAAGAATTATCAGTAATTTTACTTTCTTCTTTGAGCTCTTTTATATTCTCAGTTTTCTACAATGAATAAGAATTATGCAATTCACATGATAAAAAAGTAACATTTTTGTTTTTAAAATATGATGATGATAAATTTTGTAGCAGCAAGGGAATTTCATATGATAGGCAAAAGGCTAGGTTCAAAATTATATTACAAACTATTTAAGAAACAAAAGAAACCAAAGAAAATATACCAAAATATTTAAGAGCAGTAAGATTATTAGTTTCTCTTCTCTTTCTTTTCTATATTTTTAGTAACATGGTTTTATAATAAATTACATAAATAAAAGAACTATAAATATTTAAAACTGCCTATCATTCCTACCTGCAAGATTTAAACAATTTGAATAAAAAAAAACCAGGAAACCAATTATTTTAATCTAAGAAATTACATCTTATCCAACAAAGTGAAGTGTTAAAATATGAGCTAGATTAGATTTCTGCTGGTCTGGTTTGGCAAATTATTAATATTTTATTTTTTACTATGATAAGCATAGTCGATTTTACCTAGAATACTCAATGAATTTCATATTTTTCTGGGGTCCCTCAAGGCAAAAATTCAACCAGGGGCCTAAGAGTAGGTCTCTTCCTAGCTAGTCTCAAACTGGCCTTATATAGCAGATATGCATTAAGTGTTAATTCGTTTTTTTATCTAATAAGAAGATGATGATATATTATCAAGGAGGCTGAGCTCAATAAATTTCAATTCTAGGATGTTAAGGCTTTGCCTGCATATTATTCAGCAAGTTAAGACTTGCCAAATAGCTGGACAAGATATGTGTTCTGCTTTTGAGGTTTTTGAAAGTCAAACAGAAACAAGGTATGGAGCTGTGTCCCATTCCTTCCAGGCTCTAGATGAGAAGAAAAAATACAGGAGAAAGGAATACTAAAAACATAGCAAACAAACAAAACAAATACAAATTTAGATTAGGGAGCGGGGTTCCTGGGCACAAATGCATCGCTAGTAGTTGGCTGAACTATACAAATAAAACTTTATTCTAAAATAAAACAACTTTAATGCAGAATTTCAAAATGCCATTGAAGTAGAAGGTAAACCGAGTTTTCTCTTACCTTTAGCAACATACCCTCCAAAAAGAATCCACATGGACGCAATCAGAGAGCCAAAGGCCAACATGAAACCAATGAACAGCCAAATGCGAGCACCTTAAGAGAAACAGTATTTTACCAGAATTGTTTCTTACATGGCAGCACTCGGTTCAATTAGCTTTTCAAAAGAAGACAAAAACCCAGAGAGAAAAACACGTGCAGCTGCCATCAGAGTCTAAAGCAAGAACAGTGGGAACTGTGCTAAGGACAGTCAGTGTGGACGCTGGCCGTTTCCCTGTTGACTTTTGTCTTTACATTCTAAGTGCCTGCTGCTGCTGCTAAGTCACTTCAGTCGTGTCCAACTCTGTGCGACCCCATAGACGGCAGCCCACCAGGCTCTGCCGTCCCTGGGATTCTCCAGGCAAGAACACTGGAGTGGGTTACCATTTCCTTCTCCAATGCATGAAAGTGAAAAGTGAAAGTGAAGTCGCTCAGTCGTGTCTGACTCTTAGCAACCCCATGGACTGTAGCCCACCAGGCTCCTCCGTCCACGGGATTTTCCAGGCAAGAGTACTGGAGTGGGGTGCCATAGCAGCAACAGGTAAAGACAATCAACTTACAAATCACATTTATATAATATTTATGAAGATTTACTATAAAATAAACAGAGTTATGGCATCCGGTCCCATCACTTCATGGCAAATAGATGAGGAAACAATGGGAACAGTGACAGACCTTATATCCTGGGCTCCAAAATCACTGCAGATGGTGACTGCAGCCCATGAAATTAAAAGACGCTTGCTCCTTGGAAGAAAAGCTATGACCAACCTAGACAGCATATTAAAAACAGAGACGTTGCTTTACCCACAAAGGTCCATCTAGTCAAAGCCATGGTTTTTCCAGAAATCATGCATGGATGTGAGAGTTGGACTATAAAGCAAGCTGAGCGCCAAAGAACTGATGCTTTTGAACTGTGGTGTTGGAGAAGATTTATGAGAGCTCCTTGGACTGCAAGGAGCTCAAATCAGTCAATCCTAAAGGAAATCAGTCCTAAATATTCATTGGAAGGACTGATACTGAAGCTGAAACTCCAATACTTTGGCCACCTGATGCGAAGAACTGAGTCACGGAAAAGACCCTGATTCTGGGAAAGATTGAAGGTGGGAGAAGGGGATGACAGAGGATGAGATGGTTGGATGGTACCACCGACTTGATGGACATGAGTTTGAGTAAGCTCTGGGAGTTGGTGATGGACAGGGAAGCCTGGGGTGCTGCAGTCCATGTGGTTGCAAAGAGTCAGACACAACTGAGCAACTGAACTGACTGACTGAACAGAGTCATTAGCTCGCCTAAAGTGAATTCTGAGATGAGTTTATTTAATTAGAACAAATGCATTTTAATAAAAACCCTGCCTTGCTCAATAAAACACAGCAAATAATGTTATATGTAAATTTCTGATTTCATACCCAAGATATAAAACAATAGTTCTGAAATAATAAGCTCTTACTTATAGATGTGATATGATACACAAATACAACCAGCTCTGGACCCTCAGAGCTGTGCTAACATTTATCTCTTCATTTAGATTTTCCAAGGTCACAGTATATCAGGATATCTGTATTGCTTCTACTTAAGTTCATCTATTGATAACAGAGAGTGAACCAGAGGGAGTCTGAAAACACAGACCAGAATTGACCACTGCGGTTCTTTTAATTTCATTAGGGCGGGGGCAAAAAAAGTCACCTGAAACTTGCCTATATTCAGGTTTATTTTTGTATGGATATAAATTTACCATTTAAAATGCTCAATAAGTATCTGTGTCCTCAAATCTTTGACTAAATTGGACTCTACAGGAAGCTGTGCTACACACTTCCTGTACTGTGCCTACCTGGGGCACATGGCCATGGGGGCCAGGGCACATGAGTTCCTTAGGGCAGAAAGGCAGGCCTGGGGGAATCTTAGCACTACAACTCTATTATCCTATTCAGTTTTGCAAGATTAAAAGAGTTCTGGAGACTGGCTGCACAATAAAAATGGATGTACCTACTACTGAACTGTACAGTTAAAAATAGTTAATTTTATGTGGTGTATTTTGAAACATGCCAAAAACTATGAATCTAAGCTGTAGCAAAATGCTAATTCAATCAAGTAAGGTTGGCAAAAAAGGGAAGAAAATAATTTATATAGTAAAGCTTCAAGTACTAGAAAGTCTATTTTGCACTTTGCATAATGCATTCTTTATTATACACTGTTTTTTACTATACACTGTATACATTTATATCTATACAGTACTATTATTGGACAGGGTTATATACTCAAAACTTTGTATTCTGAACTATTTGGCAACCATTGACCAAATGTGACTTTTACCTTAGGCCTTGGAACCTACAACCTCTCCTGAGACACATGTCCATCTTATACCCGATCTGAAGAAGTCAGACAAGTGGCCCTTCCATGTATAATTCTTATTTTAAGAGTGTACAGTACGATGTTGTTTGCATCTGTTTACCTGTTTGACCCAGGCAACCTTCACTGTAACTGTCACCTCGGACTTGTCCATTTGATACGGCATTAATCCTGTATGAACAAAACGAACCAAGAGGTCAGGGTCTCTGACTCTGAGGAAATTATCCATGACATCAAACTGCCAGGTACAATAAGCTGTTGTTGAGTTGCTGAGTCAGGTCCAATTCTCTGCCACCCCAATGGACTGCAGCATGCCAGGCTTCCCTGTCCTTCACTATTTCCTGGAGTTTGCTCAAACTCATGTCCATTGAGTTGGTGATGCTATCTAACCATGCTGCTGCTAAGTCGCTTCAGTCGTGTCCAACTCTGTGCGACCCCACAGACGGCAGCCCACCAGGCTCCCCCGTCCCTGGGATTCTCCAGGCAAGAACACTGGAGTGGGTAGCCATTTCCTTCTCCAATGCATGAAAGTGAAAAGCGAAAGTGAAGTCGCTCAGTCGTGTCCGACTCTTAGCAACCCCATGGACTGCAGCCCACCAGGCTCCTCCGTCCATGGGATTTTCCAAGCAAGAGTACTGGAGTGGGGTGCCATTGCCTTCTCCAGCTATCTAACCATAGAGTTCTGCAAATTTTAGTCTTCAGGAGTCTTGAATAATGGGTTCATACAACAATAGGCAAGGCTCCTCAATCAGTATCCTGTAAAGCACTGGATATAGTCCCCAGACCAGCAGAATCAGCATCAGCTAGACATGCTTTAAAATGAGAATTCCCTGCTTCTACCCCAAGTTTATTGAAGCAGAAATTCTGGGTGTAGGGCCCAGCAATCTGAATTTGAACAAATCCTTTAGACGACTCTGATTCTTGTCAAAATTTGAGAATGAAATTCTTAGAATTATATCTTGCTAAGATTGGAATGATCTTTAGCTTGGTCCTATCTAGTTTTCTGTTTGTACACATCAGACATACTCAGCATGAAGAGATGCAAGCAGTAAAATCTTGCTCTGTCAATCCCTGACACATGTTCCAAACATAAAAAGTCTTTCACTGAGCTTCACAGAATACCACTGTAAATTGAGACAGCCTTGCTTTCTTTAGAAGTCTGCTCTGGGGACTTTCCTGCTGATTCACTGGCTAAGCCCCTACACTCCCAGTGTATTTGGGGGTGGGGTAGGGGGCTGGGTTCAATGCCTGGTCAGGGAACTAGATCCCACATGCTGCAACTAGAGTTCCCATGCTGCAACTAAAGAGCCAGCTCAGCCAAATAAGCAAATATTAAAACAAGAAGAACAGAAAAGAGGACCGCTGTTTTTTCTTCCTGAGTCCTTCTCTATGATCTGACGTTTCAACCGCAACCCATATGTTAATTCAGTAATATTTAAAAATCTTAACTCTACTCAACTATATGTAAAACATATTTCTCTTGTGACAATCTGTGCAAGTCGTGTCACTAGCGATGATACTTACATTAAGAAGGCTACGGTTGCTATAACACCACACGCGTGGTAGGAATGGTTGAATTCGTCCATGCGGGGATAAATGACAGCTGCATCTATGATAATCCACCAGCCTGTAAAAAACTAAGACAAACCACAGGAGGAGAAATGACAGTCACTTCATATCTTACTGGCTAAAAAGCGAAGAATCTGAGTGAAGAGATCCCTTCTAATAAAGTCCAAAATTTTCTTAAATGTTCCAGCAGTTTCTTGTATATAATTAGCACTTGGCTTAGTATCTAATGAAAGATTAGATACGCTAAAGTCCCACAGCTATTATTTATTAACACAAACTTCTTTTCTAAGATGATTACAATCATTCTTTTATATTGTCATTTAAAAAGTCTGTGATCTAATTTTTGTGAATATATTGTCATTTAAAAAGTCTGTGATCTAATTTTTGTGAACTAGAAGTAAATTATATTTCATGGCAGGAGAAAGGAAAAAAGTCATTTAGACTTGAACTGACAAGAGTGGCCTGTTGCTGATGATAAAAGCCTCCAGAAAGATATTATTGAAAATGAAAAAAACAGTACTCAAAATAATATGGGGAATAATTATTATTGATAGAATTTTAGCTAGTCTCTCGGTGCTGTGAAATAAAAATGTGCCGTGCAGTACTGCTTTCTCTTTTGATGAACTATAGTGCAGTCTACAGACGGTTTCAGGGCTGATGCTAAATTCAATTAAAACACAAAATGATAATTTATCTTAATTGAATTTGGCTCTGGACATCATCAAGGGCAAACATAAAATGAAAAAAGACATTAAAACTGCATAAATATTTTTTATCACTTGAGCAGACACTTACAATAAGATGATATTAACCAAATTCTGACATGTAATTTAGCAGATTTGGAAAGTAATCCCCTTCTCTATCCCCACTTCCAACCTTGACCTAGTTAGCTCTGGGAACTGCCATCTTTAGGCAATTATTTATAAATAACTATTTTAGGTTAATCAAATTATTTTTATCAGGTTACAGACAGATCTATATTAATGACATTTTTACTGGGTAGCACAAGTATTCTTTTGCCTTTTTTTTTAAAACCCTTTGAGCCCAACATACTCAAGATATTTTCTTCAGAGACTAAAATTCAAAGCTTTTTTTTTATATAAGAGCAGAATTTCTATAGTAGTTTTATATCTCGACATTACTCTGGAAAAATTTAGGACAATTATTTTTCATAGATTATAACTGTCAAGAGGCTAGGCAAAGAGCCGTATTTAAACTTAGATTTTTGTTTGTTTACTTAAAATTCACTCTCTAGAGTATATGTCAACATTAAAGCACACAAAAAAAATCACATGCCTTGAAGGATTTGTAAATAAGAATTTTATTCTATAAATTACTTCTAAACAATATATTTTAATGAGCTCTTTATTTATCTAATGAGACTGAAAAGTTAAGTTATGGAGAAATGCAGTCATATCTTTTGAATGGTTTTGACCTGATTGTTTCTTGAACACTTCTTGGTAACTTCATGTACTCATTAAGAAGAGGCATAATCCATGTTGTGAATAAATACATAAAATACACTGTCTCACTATATTATGTTTTATGCAGTAAAAGAAAAATAATATCAAATTTTAAGCCATAATGTCAACTCTTTAAATGAAATACCTAAATCCTCTCATAAATAAAAATATCAACATTTATTTTTAAAAATTCAGTGGTCAAAGATAAAATAAATAGTACATACTTAAAGAAATCACACAGAATTCAAAACACATAAAAACAAACACATCAAATTAAGGAAGGCCCAAATGATCAAGGACACTTACTAGAACACCGGCAGCAATGGAAGCAATAGTATTGCGCTTTTCACCCCAATCGATGCACTCTGAGCACCTCAAGCCTTCCAGAAATCCAGACATTTTTTCAGGTCACTTAAACAAACAAATAAAACTAACTTAATATAGTACTTCTAGTGAATTGCTTCAAATCTGACTTATGTTTCTAGAAAATAACAGTTTAGGAATAATTTAATAAAAATGAAGTTACAAATACTTTATTTGCTACATATACTTCAGAATATTTGAGATTCAAGTTTTGATGAATTTCCACAAAACTCTGGAAAACAAAGTGTGGACTCATTTAGTTGTTGTGGTTTTGTTTTTTCAATTTAAAGGATGATTTTAAGCAAAAGTGGGTATCTAAATATTGGAAAAAAATTATAATGATTATTAACTTTAATTCCAAACTAAGTTATTATGTGCTTTAGATATTTAGAGTCCAGGAACATTAACACAGTGAAGAGACAAATGATAAAATTTTGATTCTGAGTTAAAGTATGGACTCAGATGAAAAATATTTCTCTTAGCAATTTACACATTTTATCTATAACATGTTTCTTCACATCAAGTCCTTTCACTTCATTGTTTTTTTCCAAGCCTTTCTTTTGGCTTCATTTCTATGTAAAAGTGAAAGTGAAAGTCGCTCTGTCGTGTCCGACTCCTGGAAACCCCATGGACTATACAGTCCATGGAATTCTCCAGGCCAGAATCCTGGAGTAGGTAGTCTTTCCCTTCCTCAGGGGATCTTCCCAACCCAGGGGATCAAACCCAAGTCTCCCGCATTGCAGGCAGAATCTTTACCAGCTGAATCATAAGGGAAGCCCTCTATGTAAAGAACAGCCGTTTCATTTTAATAATCTCTACCTCTGATTCTAACATGTTTTCCAGCCAAAAAAAAAAAAAAAAGGCACGAAATTGAAGTCAGTATTAACGCAGACCATTCAAAAAGGAAAAAGGGAATAAAGAAAGGACAGGAAAGGAAGGAGGGGCTTCCACGAGGAATCAGAGGGTAAAGAATCCGCCTGCAATGCGGGAGACCACAGGAGGGCGGGTTGGAGCCCTGGGTCGGGAAGATACCCTGGAGGAGGAGGGCATGGCAACCCACTGCAGTATTCTTGCCTGGAGAATCCCATGGACAGAAGAGCCTGGTGGGATACAGTCCAAAAAGTAGCAGAGTCAGACACGACTGAGCGACTAAGCACGCGCGGGTGCGCGCGCGCGCACACACACACACACACACACGAAAGGAAGGATGAAACGAAAGGAAGAAAAAGGAATCCACTGCTAAATTACAACGGATAATTGCCATAGACAATTACACAAAACATTCCTTTGAGCTGGGCTATACAGACCCGGTGTGAGACATATCCATATTATCTCTGTCTCAGAATATGAAAAAGCCTGCCTTAAGTGTAAATTGTTAATAAGCAAGCAAACATCCAAATTCCTACAGTGAATCTTAACCTCTATGAAGCTACTCTGTAGTTGGCAACCGGGGTTGTTACAAAAGTAATGAATCCAGTTGGAAACTCCCTTTTAAAAATTAAATTAAAAGCTGTGCTAATAGGACTTGAGGACAAGTCTAATTTTGAAAATTAACTTAAAAAAAAAAATCTTCCTTAGGAGGAACAGGATCCTTAGGAGGATCCAGTATCTTTTGCTTTCGATCTACCCCGATGACGCCACCCCGAATCCTCCGTTTTTCTTTGGTTTACGACCCGCACACTCAACCCCAAACTCCGCCCCTCCAGATTCCGGGGATGTGAGGTGTAGAGGGTGGCCAGCGACTGGGAAGACGTGGGAACTAGATCTAGCTCTTCTAGCTCGGCCATGTCCCTCGCCGAGGGGACCAGCCGGCTTAAACTCCTTCCCGGGTGTCAGCTTCCGCAGATCTGAAGTAGCGGAGGCGGGGGGGAGGAGCATGGTGATTTTCGATTTTCAGGGATCCTGCGACGTCCAGGGGAGGGCACAGTCCGGAGCGCGAAGGTGGTCGCCCTCTCCCGCCCCCGGCCGAAAACAGGTCAGCAGTAAGTAGGCAGGAAAAAAGGGTCCAGCAAGGCGCTGGCTTGAGCCTGCAGCTTCCCCAAGAGGATGGACGCAACGACCCAGGCAGCATCAGCCGGGCAGACGGTTCCGGCCTCAATCGGCCGGCCCCTTCCCTTCCCCCGACTCGGGCCTGGTACTTACAGTTTTAAATCCAGCCTGGCCGGTGCAGTAAGTCCGGAGCCCGCTACCCCTCCAAGTTCCAGCCAAGAAAACAAAACACCCACAGGCCGCCGGATACCCGGATGGAGCAGCCCCGCCCCCAGGGCTCGGTCGCGCATGCGGAGACGGGGCAGAGAGAACCGGGCTTGGGTAAAGTGGAGGACCGGCTGGAGGAGGGCCGGAGAGAGCCACGCCCACCGCGCGGAGTCTCTGCTTACCGCCCCCCCCGCCCCACCCCGGGCCGGCTCGCTGTTCACGTCAATTCAGTTCAGATCAGACGCTCAGTCGCGTCCAACTCTTTGAGACCCCATGGACTGTCAGGCCTCCCTGTCCATCACCAACTCCCGGAGTTCACTCAAACTCATGTCCATTGAGTCAGTGATGCCATCCAACCATCTCATCCTCTGTCGTCCCCTTCTCCCTCCTTCAATCTTCCCAGCATCAGGGTCTTTTCAAATGAGTCAGTTCTTCCCATCAGGTGGCCAAAGTATTGGAGCTTAAGCATCAGTCCTTCCAATGAATATTCAGGACTGATTTCCTTTAGGATTGACTGGATTGATCTTACAGTCCAAGGGACTCTCAAGAATCTTCTCCAACACCACAGTTGGAAAGCATCAATTTTTGGAAAGTCAGCTTTCTTTATACTCCAACTCTCACATCCATACATGATTACTGGAAAAACCATAGCTTTGACTATACAGACATTTGCTGGCAAAGTAATGTCTCTGCTTTTTAACATGCTGTCTAGGTTTGTCTTCCAAGGAGCAAGCATTTTTTAATTTCATGGCTGCGGTCACCTTCTGCAGTGATTTTGGAGCCCAAGGAAATAGTCTTTCACTGTTTCCACATCTATTTGTCATGAAGTTGAAAGGTTGTTGTTGAATCACGCGAAGACACCGGGATTCTTGGCCCCCGGAGGAGAAGAATTCAATCGGGGCCAGAGACGAGGCTTGATCGCTCAGAGCTTTTGTGTAATAAAGTTTTATAAAAGTATAAAGGAGATAGAAAAAGCTTCTGACATAGGCATCAGATGGGGGTAGAAAGAGTACCCGCTTGCTAGTGTTAACAATGAAGTTATATAATCCAAAGAATGTCTGGAGGTTGTAAAGACCTCATCAGACCGACTCCCATAATTTACATTTCAAGATAACACTGTTCTCAGGCAGGATACATCCTTGTAAAGACCAGGTCTACTACCATAATTTAAATTTTAAGATAATAGAAGGTTTAATCCAAAGACTATCCTTAGGCAGGATACATTATTGTTATATAATCCTAAGGAATGTAGAGAAAGAAAAAAAAGTTTGTCCTTTCTTCCTCCTTGAGAATTCCAGACCCCTCTCTCCTTGGGGACCCCTAGACTCCTTATCAACCTGCCTAGGAACTGACTCTCTCAAAGTGATGGGACTGGATCCCATGATCCTCGTTTTTGGTAGCCGATCCATCTCCAGGAGATCTTCCCAACCCAGGGATTGAACCCAGGTCTCCTGCATTGCAAGTGGATTCTTTACCAGCTGAGCCACCAAGGAAGTCCAAGAATACCGAAGTGGGCAGCCTATCCCTTCTCTAGTGTATCTTCCCGACCAAGGAATCAAACCAGGGTCTCCTGCATTGCAGGTGGATTCTTTACCTGCTGAGCTAGTTTGTTAACATGATACTAAGTCCCGGAAATGCTCAGAATTGGCATTAAGAAATATATTGAAAAGACCCTGCTTTGCGGAAAGTTTTCACTTTCGTGTCAAGTTCAAAGGATTTATTAACAAAATAAGCCCCTCTTTCTCTACAAATAGATAACATTAATACTTATTAGAGAATTATCTAGTTTACTTTCAATATACTAACATTAAAAGAAAAGAGAACTAATAATAGAGGATACATCGCCAAATAGGATTTTGACCAACATACAGACTTAAACAGTGCTGGGAAGTCCCGTGACAGCACATCTGGAATCCCAATTGGGAAAAGGTGCTAGGCAGCACTCCTTGGGGTGAGGATTGAAAAACTGCAGTTTGGAGTTCTCACTTATAATCCCAGGACATAAACTGATATCATCATCAATTTGTAAGCAAATTGCAGCTCTGGTTTCTTGTTAATGCTGTTTGTTTTGTCCTGTGAAACTTGGAATGTTGTTAAGCCTGGGGCTTGGTTTACCAGACCCCCTCTAGGGGCTCAATAATCTCAAGATTCATCCCCTGTCTTATCTATGGTGCTATAAGGGTTGCACCCACTTCAGGCAGTCCAGGAAGGTTAACAAACAAGATCAGAGGCCTGCTCTGCTTTGTCTCTGAAGTCTAAACAAGATTATCTATTTCAATTCGTTCCTGGGGTTGGGAAGATCCCCTGGAGGAGGGCATGGTAACCTGCTCTAGTATTCTTGCCTGGAGAATCCCTTGGACAGAGGAGCCTGGAGGGCCACAGTCCATAGTGTTACAAAGAGTCAGACACAACTGAAGTGACTTAGCACGCACAGATAGTACTCTGGTCTCAAAGATCTGGGGACTAGTTTTGCCTTGTGTGACCATTTTGTTAATAGGCTTCACCCAGAGCTCCATGGTTTGTTACAGGAACATAAATTAGAATTGGAAGTCACTTCCCTCCCAGAGCTTCAACATTTTGCTGAACATTTTGAAAGAACAGTAGAATAGAAAAAGGCTATCAGGCAAATAAATTCAAGGTAACAATTCTGACCCAACTTCAAGAGGTATATTCCTACTCCATGTTTTGACCCTATTGGTAGAGATACTTGTAATCATAAGGGACATTGGTAGATTGGCCCACTTTTAACAATCCAGTTGCCCTGTAAGAGAGCCCACAACTCCCAGATTCTTGTGATGACTGTCAACAATGATAAGGCTCCAAGAAGTTGCCCAGTAAGCTACTTTCAATAATTCCTTTAACTTAAGAATGAAAATTAAAGTAAACTTAAATAGAGAATTTCTACCATATTGATAGATACCAGAGCAGCTCTATTTACTTATTTCTTTTCTTTCTTTTTTTTTTTTTTGGCTGTTTCACATGACTGGCAGGATCTCAGTTCCGCATGAGGAAATGAACCCAGGCCATGGCAGTGAAAGTCTCGACTCCTAACCACCAGGGCCCCAGGGAGCTCCTTCCACACCCCCACCCCTCAACTCTATTTACTTTAAAACTGTCAAGGTGGCTTCCCTGGTGGCTCAGCAGTAAAGAATCTACCTGCCAATGCAGAAGACATGGATTAGATCTCTGGTCAGGGAGGAAGATCTCACATGCTGCAGAGCAGCTAAGCCCATGTGCCACAACTATTAAGCCTGTGCTCTGGAGCCTGGGAACCATAACTACTGAAGCCTGCACCGCAATGAGAAGCCCACAAACTGCAACTACAGAGTAGCCCCCACTTGCCACAACTAGAGATAAGCCCATGCAGCAATGAAGACCCAGCCCAGCTAATACACAAATAAAAATTTTAAAAATATTAAAACAAAAAGAAATAAAGCCACATGATACATGAAGCACTTCCTCGAAGTAATGTCAAGTTCCAAGAATTCCTTTATTGGAACCCATAACTGTTGGCTCTTTCTCTGAAAGTGATATTTTACTATTATATGATACTACCCCTGTGAATTACCTAGGTACAGCTATTCACTATTTATTTATACAGCTATTTACTATTTACAATAGTCAAGATGTGGGAGCAACCTAAATGTCCATCGACAGTTGAATGGATAAGAAGTTGTGGTATGTGTGCGCACAGCACATAAACACACCCGCCCCAATGGAATATTACTCATCTGTAAAAAAGAATGAAGTCATGCCATTTGCAGAAACACGGATGGACCTAGAGATTATCATACTGAGTGAAATAAGTCAAGCAAAGACAAATATCATATCATATCACTTATATATGGAACCTTAAAAAAATGATACAAATGAACTTATTTACAAAACAGAAATGGGCTTCCCTGATAGCTCAGTTGGTAAAGAATCCACCTCCAATGCAGGAGACCCAGGTTCAGGCTACCCACTCCAGTATTCTGGCCTGGAGAATTCCATGGACGGTCCTTGGGGTTGCAAAGAATCGGACACCACTGAGTGACTTTTTCTTTCAGTTTCGCTTTCACAAAACAGTAATAGGCTCACAGAAAACAAATTTACGGTTAGCAAAAGGGAAAGGAAGAGAGAAGGAATAATTTAGGAGTTTGGGATTAAGAGATACAAACTACTATACACAAATAGATAAACAATAGGACCTACTAGGACACAGGGAACTACATTCAATATCTTGTAATAACCTATAATGGAAAAGAATCTGAAAAAGTATATATCTGTAAGTGAATCACTTTGCTGTATACCTGAAACTAACACAACATTGTAAATGAACCATACTTCAATAAAAAGTTGTTTGTTTTGGGTGGAAGGAAGACCAGCTTTCTGCATTATAAAGCCAAGTAAAATTTTCATCAGGAGAAATAACCTTAGAATTTCCAGACTCATCTGACACTGAGGCATTATGTATTCTCCAAGCCCAAACTGATTGTCCTGAGGAGACTACTAAATTCCATAAAGTAAGGATGCTATTTGGCCACCTGATGAGAAGAACTGACTCATTGGAAAAAACCCTGATGCTGGGAAAGATTGAAGGCAGGAGAAGGGGACGACAGAGGATGAGATGGTTGATGGCATCACTGACTCAATGGACATGGGTTTGGGTGGACTCCAGGAGTTGGTGATGGACAGGGAGGCCTGGCGTGCTAGAGTCCATGGGGTTGCAAAGAGTTGGACATGACTTAACAGCTGAACTGAACTGAGCTGATATATATCTCTGAAATCCCTGATACTCTATGGGCCTCCTCCATGGATGTGGAAACAATAAAAAGTCCCAAGCTCATTAAAATTCAGAATGATCCTTCTAAACCACTTCCTAATTCACCTCAGTACTCCTTGAAGCCTGAAGCCATACACAGGCTCACCCATATAACAGAAGATGTAGTAAGTCAGAGGCTTATTATCCCCTGTATCAGTTCTTGGAGTGTTCCTATCTTGCCTTTAAAGAAATCCTGCAGACTGGGATGGAGATTTGTTTTGTTTTGTTTTTGTTTTGTTTTGGATGGAGATTTGTGTAAGACCCTAGAGCCGTAAGCAAAAGCCATTGTGATACTGAAGTTTCCAGGGGTACCAAATCTAATTACTTTGTTGGCAAATATACTAGCTGAGTCCAAATGCTTTAGTAGTTGTAGACTTATGCTCTGCTTTCTTCAGCATCCTTGTGGACAAAGTAAGTCAATGTTTGCTTTTACTTGGAGAAACCAAGAGTCTTACTGGCCAGCAGGGCATCAGGGGTTTATCGAGCCTCCCTCATACTCTTCACAAATTTAACATCAGGATTTTAATACTCTTCTGGAAGTTCTCAGAGACTCTGCCTTGATTTAATATGTAAATGATATGCCTCTTTGTTCCTCATCCCTGGAGAACTCAGGAATCAAGTCAACATATCTGTTACAATGACTGGCTTATAAAAGCTGTAGTGAAGTCACTCAGTAGTGTCCAACTCTTTGTGACCCCGTGGACTGTAGCCTACCTGGCTCCTCCATCCATGGAATTTTCCAGGCAAGACTACTGGAGTGGGTTGCCATTTCCTACTCCAGGGGATCTTCCCAACACAGGGATGGAACCCGGGTCTCCCACACTGCAGGTAGACTCTTTACCAACTGAGCCACCAGGGGCTCCTATAAAAAGCTGTAAGACCTCAAGAAAAGCCTCAGTTCTCAAAAGAGGTAGTTCATTATCTAGGTCATGAATTCTCTGCAAAAGGAATCTTTTTGTCTTTCAGTTCAGTTCAGTTCAGTCGCTCAGTTGTGTCCGACTCTTTGCGACCCCTTAAATTGAAGCACACCAGGCCTCCCTGTCCATTACCAACTCCCAGAGTTCACTCAAACTCACATCCATTGAGTTGGTGATGCCATCCAGACATCTCATCCTCTGTCGGCCCCTTCTCCTCCTGCCCCCAATCCCTCCCAGCATCAGAGTCTTTTCCAAGGAGTCAAGTCTTCACATGAGGTGACCAAAGTACTGGAGTTTCAGCTTTAGCATCATTCCTTCCAAAGAACACCCAGGACTGACTGATCTCCTTTAGAATGGACTGGTTGGATCTCCTTGCTATCCGAGGGACTCTCAAGAGTCTTCTCCAACACCACAGTTCAAAAGCATCAATTCTTCGGTGCTCAGCTTTCTTCACAGTCGAACTCTCACAGCCATACATTACCACTGGAAAAACCATAGCCTTGACTAGACGGACCTTTGCTGGCAAAGTAATGTCTCTGCTTTTAAATATGCTGTCTATGTTGGTCATAACTTTCCTTTCAAGGAGTAAGTGTCTTTTATTTTCATGGCTTCAATCACCATCTGCAGTGATTTTGGAGCCCAGAAAAATAAAGTCTGACACTGTTTCCACTGTTTCCCCATCTATTTGCCATGAAGTGATGGGACCAGATGCCATGATCTTCGTTTTCTGAATGTTGAGCTTTAAGCCAACTTTTTCACTCTCCTCTTTCACTTTCATCAAGAGGATTTTTAGTTTCTCTTCACTTTCTGCCATAAGGGTGGTGTCATCTGCATATCTGAGATTATTGATATTTCTCCTGGCAATCTTGATTCCAGCTTGTGCTTCCTCCAGCCCAGCGTTTCTCATGATGTACTCTGCATAGAAGTTAATAAGCAGGGTGACAATATACAGCCTTGACGTACTCCTTCTCCTATTCGGAACCAGTCTGTTGTTCCATGTCCAGTTCTAACTGTTGCTTCCTGACCTGCATATAGGTTTCTCAAGAGGCAGGTCAGGTGGTCTAGTATTCCCATCTCTTTCAGAATTTTCCACAGTTGATTGTGATCCACACAGTCAAAGTCTTTGGCATAGTCAATAAAGAAGAAATAGATGTTCTTCTGGAACTCTCTTGCTTTTTCCATGATCCAGCGGATGTTGGCAATTTGATCTCTGGTTCCTCTGCCCTTTCTAAAACCAGCTTGAACATCTGTAAGTTCACGGTTCACGTATTGCTGAAGCCTGGCTTGGAGAATTTTGAGCATTACTTTACTAGCATGTGAGATGAGTGAAATTGTGCGGTAGTTTGAGCATTCTTTGGCATTGCCTTTCTTTGGGATTGGAATGAAAACTGACCTTTTCCAGTCCTGTGGCCACTGCTGAGTTTTCCAACTTTGTTGGCATAATGAGTACAGCACTTTCACAGCATCATATTTCAGGATTTGAAAGAGCTCAACTGGAATTCCATCACCTCCACTAACTTTGTTCATAGTGATGCTTTCTAAGGCCCACTTGACTTCACATTCCAGGATGTCTGGCTCTAGATGAGTGATCACACCATCGTGATTATCTGGGTCGTGAAGATCTTTTTTGTACAGTTCTTCTGTGTATTCTTGCCACCTCTTCTTAATATCTTCTGCTTCTGTTAGGTCCATACCATTTCTGTCCTTTATCGAGCCCATCTTTGCATGAAATGTTCCCTTGGTATCTCTAATTTTATTGAAGAGATCTCTAGTCTTTCCCATTCTGTTGTTTTCTTCTATTTCTTTGCACTGATCGCTGAGGAAGGCTTTCTTATCTCTTCTTGCTATTCTTTGGAACTCTGCATTCAGATGCTTATATCTTTCCTTTTCTCCTTTGCTTTTCGCTTCTCTACTTTTCACAGCTATTTGTAAGGCCTCCCCAGACAGCCATTTTGCTTTTTTGCATTTCTTTTCCATGGGGATGGTCTTGATCCCTGTCTCCTGTACAATGTCACGAACCTCATTCCATAGTTCATCAGGCACTCTATCTATCAGATCTAGGCCCTTAAATCTATTTCTCACTTCCATTGTATAATCATAAGGGATTTGATTTAGGTCATACCTGAATGGTCTAGTGGTTTTCCCTACTTTCTTCAATTTAAGTCTGAATTTGGTAATAAGGAGTTCATGATCTGAGCCACAGTCAGCTCCTGGTCTTGTTTCTGTTGACTGTATAGAGCTTCTCCATCTTTGGCTGCAAAGAATATAATCAATCTGATTTCGGTGTTGACCATCTGGTGATGTCCATGTGTAGAGTTTTTCTTGTGTTGTTGGAAGAGGGTGTTTGCTATGATCAGTGCATTCTCTTGGCAAAACTCTATTAGCCTTTGCCCTGCTTCATTCCATATTACAAGGCCAAATTTGCCTGTTACTCGAGGTGTTTCTTGACTTCTTACTTTTGCATTCCAGTCCCCTATAATGAAAAGGACATCTTTTTGGGGTGTTAGTTCTAAAAGGTCTTGTAGGTCTTCATAGAACCATTCAACTTCAGCTTCTTCAGCATTACCGGTTGGGGCATAGACTTGGATTACTGTGATAATGAATGGTTTGCCTTTGAAATGAACAGAGATCATTCTGTCCATTTCGGACTCTTTTGTTGACCATGATGGCTACTCCATTTCTTCTGAGGGATTCCTGCCCACAGTAGTAGATGTAATGGTCATCTGAGTTAAATTCACCCATTCAAGTCCATTTTAGTTCACTGATTCCTAGAATGTCGACGTGCACTCTTGCCATCTCTTGTTTGACCACTTCCAATTTGCCTTGATTCATGGACCTGACATTCCAGGTTCCTATGCAATATTGCTCTTTATAGCATCGGACATAGCTTCTATCACCAGTCACATCCACAACTGGGTATTGTTTTTGCTTTGGCTCCATCCCTTCATTCTTTCTGGAGTTATTTCTCCACTGATCTCCAGTAGCATATTGGGCACCTACCAATCTGGGGAGTTCCTCTTTCAGTATCCTATCATTTTGCCTTTTCATACTGTTTATGGGGTTCTCAAGGCAAGAATACTAAAGTGGTTTGCCATTCCCTTCTCCAGTGGACCACATTCTGTCAGATCTCTCCACCATGACCCGCCCGTCTTGGGTTGCCCCACGGGCATGGCTTAGTTTCATTGAGTTAGACAAGGCTGTGGTCCTAGTGTGATTAGATTGACTAGTTTTCTGTGATTATGGTTTCAGTGTGTCTGCCCTCTGATGCCCTCTGGCAACACCTACCGTCTTACTTGGGTTTCCCTTTCCTTGAACGTGGGGTATCTCTTCACCGCTGCTCCAGCAAAGTTCAGCCGCTGCTCCTTACCTTGGACGAGGGGTATCTCCTCACCGCTGCCCCTCCCGACCTTGAACGTGGAGTAGCTCCTCTAGGCCCTCCTGCGCCCGTACAGCCACTGCTCCTTGGACGTGGGGTTGCTCCTCTCTGCCGCCACCCCTGGCCTCGGATGTGGGTTGGCTCTTCTTGGCCACTCCTGTGCCGTCGCAGCCTGGCACTCTCGGCACTTTCTGTCTTTAGAAAGTATAAATACCACTCAAAATTATCCTAGACCTGTAAGGATTCCTTTGTCTTTTGCGATATTGTAGGTCCTGAGTCTCATGTGTCTTGATTGGCTTCCCCACTCTGTGAACTAAAAATAGCACTCGGAAGTCTCTTCTTTGGGAAATAAAACATGAGGAAACCTGTCCTGAATTCAAATGGGCTTTGTAAAATCCTCCCACATTATTGCTCCCTGAATATTTTGGACCTTTTGTATTGTTCATCCATAAATGGAACGATTGAGCTTTAGGAGTCCTCAAGAATGTGAAGGAAAAAAATAGACCTATAGCCTATTATAGCCTGCAGTTGGACCCATTAACTAGGCCAGACCCAAATTGTTTGAAAGCAGTAGCCACAGGGGACTTCCCTGGAGGTTCAGTGGTTGGGACTTCACCTTCCAATACAGAGGGTGTGGGTCTAATCCCTAGTCCAGGAGCTGGGATCCCACATGCCTGGTGGCCAAAAAAACAAAATATAAAACAAAAGCAATATTGTAACAAATTCAATATACACTTTCAAAAATGGTCCACATCCAAAAAAATGTCTTAAAATTTTTTTCCAGCTGCAATCACTAAAACTGTAGAGTTCTCAGAACTCTTTCTGGGAAATGACTCGTATCTACAGGTTCCTCATGCTGTGGAAAGCCTATTACCTACTAAGCATTCACTGAATTTCTCAATCAGGAGACTAACATTTTATGAGATTCTGTTCCTTCTTGTATCCTTCAAGCCTGTGCATTCTTTGCTGTAACTCTTTAAACCCTACTACTCTCCTACATTTATCCAACAAAAGAGAGATGTATAATTGTGTCGAATTGGTTCCTCAAAATTTGAATCCTAGATTAGATTTTCAGGAAACCCATCAGCCAATCCAGAATTACTACTCTATGTTGATGGTTCCTACATCAAAAATTCTGCAAGAAAATATCAGACTCTTATGCTTTTAATACCCAAAATGAATTCTAATACCCAAAATTAAAAAGGAAAGTTCTTCCCCAACTTAATTCAGCACAAGTTTCAGAATTGGTTACCCTTACTCAAGCCTTTGAGTTAGTCAAAGATAAACTGTAAATAAGTATACCAATCAGGTATGATTTTGGAGTAATCCATGATTTTGGTATACTGCAGAAACAGAAGGAATTCCTAACATCAAATGTTGTGTGTCTATAAAAAATGGACCACAGGTTGCTAGGCGCCTGTCTATATTATTACTGCCTTTGTAAGTTGCTATGATAAAAGTTGAAGCTCATACAAATGAGACTGTGAATATCAAGTAAATGTTATAGACGACTTTGATGCTAAGGCTGTGACTCATGAGATTCCTAATATTCCAAAACTCTGTAACGAATGAACTCCACAAAGGTGATACAAACCAAATCACTCATGATGACTTATTTAACAGACAAGCAAATGTATCTGTATTAGGAAACAAGAGTGGCACCAAGAATAGATGCAAATTTAATATAAAAAGAGGACTTGGGAAGGCCCTGGATGGTCAGCTGGTGCTTCCTGAATCCCTCAGATTGCTATTATTATAAGCACTCCAACTGTTCACTGTGGGATTGACCAAAGGATTCAAATTAGGAAAAAATACTACTGGGATAACTGTTCTAAAATGGTGTGAAACATAATGTTTAACCAGCCAATCCTAGGACCTGGTTGAGTTGAGGAAAGGGGTTCCAGAACTTCTGCCTCACCATCTGGATCGTTTGAACATTTGCATTTAGATTTCATTCCTTTGCCTCCTTCTGTGGGCCATCAATATGTATTTAATAATAGTATGTCTCAGAGAAGGCAATGGCACTCCACTCCAGTACTCTTGCCTGGAAAATCCCATGGACAGAGGAATTTTCTGGATGAGTAGAAGCTTTTCCATGTTGGAAAGCTGATGCTACCACTGTAGTGGAGAAATTACTAGAAAATGTTTTTCCCCTTTAAGGAATCCCACAGGATTGGAAAATGTCAGTTTTCATTCCAATCCCAAAGAAAGGCAATGCCAAAGAATGCTCCAACTACCGCACAATTGCATTCATCTCACACACTAGTAAAGTAATGCTCAAAATTCTCCAAGCCAGGCTTCAGCAATACGTGAACCGTGAACTTCCAGATGTTCAAGCTGGTTTTAGAAATGGCAGAGGAACCAGAGATCAAATTGCCAACATCCGCTGGATCATCGAAAAAGCAAGAGAGTTCCAGAAAAACATCTATTTCTGCTTTATTGACTATGCCAAAGACTTTGACTGTGTGGATCACAATCAACTGTGGAAAATTCTGAAAGAGATGGGAATACCAGACCACCTGACCTGCCTCCTGAGAAACCTGTATGCAGGTCAGGAAGCAACAGTTAGAACTGGATATGGAACAACAGACTGGTTCCAAATAGGAAAAGAAGTACGTCAAGGCTGTATATTGTCACCCTGCTTATTAACTTCTATGCAGAGTACATCATGAGAAACGCTGGGCTGGAGGAAGCACAAGCTGGAATCAAGACTGCCGGGAAAAATCTCAATAACCTCAGATATGCAAATGACACCACCCTTATGGCAGAAAGTGAAGAAGAACTAAAGAGCCTCCTGATGAAAGTGAAAGAGGAGAGTGAAAAAGTTGGCTTAAAGCTCAACATTCAGAAAACGAAGATCATGGCATCTGGTCCCATCACTTCATGGCAAATAGATGGGGAAACACTGGAAACAGTGTCAGACTTTATTTTTGGGGGCTCCAAAATCACTGCAGATGATGATTGAAGCCATGAAATTAAAAGATGCTTACTCCTTGGAAGGGAAGTTATGACCAACCTAGATAGCATACTCAAAATCAGAGACATTACTTTGCCAACAAAGGTCCGTCTAGTCAAGGCTATGGTTTTTCCAGTGGTCATGCATGGGTGTGAGAGTTGGACTATAAAGAAAGCTGAGCGCTGAAGAATTGGTGCTTTTGAACTGTGAGTTGAAGAAGACTCTTGGGAGTCCCTTGGACTGCAAGGAGATCCAACCAGTCCATCCTAAAGGAGATCAATCCTGGGTGTTCATTGAAAGGACTGATGTTGAAGCTGAAACTCCAATACTTTGGCCACCTGATCCGAAGAGCTGACTCACTGGAAAAGACCCTGATGCTGGGAAAGATTGAGAGCAGGAGGAGATGGGGATGACAGAGAATGAGATGGTTGGGTGGCATCACCGATTCAATGGACATGGGTTTGGGTGGACTCTGGGAGTTGGTGATGGACAGGGAGGCCTGGCGTGCTGCAGTTCATGGGGTCGCAAAGAGTCGGACACAACTGAACAACTGAACTGCACTGAACTGAACTGAAACTTAATTTCAGGTGATAGAGGGAGTCACTTTACTGGACAAATTATGAAACAACTAGATGGTGGGTAATGACACTACTATTGGCCCCATCATCCTCAATCTTCAAGAATGGTTGATGGTAGTGATGGCATTCTAAAATGAAAATTGGCAAAACTAACTGAAACCACAGTATTACCTTGGCTTAAAGTGTTACCACCCTTATGGCACCACCCTTATGGCAGAAAGTGAAGAGAAACTAAAAAGCCTCTTGATGAAGGTGAAAGAGGAGAGTGAAAAAGTTGGCTTAAAGCTCAACATTCAGAAAACTAGGATCATGGCATCTGGTCCTATCACTTCATGGGAAATAGATGGGGAAACAGTGGAAACAGTGTCAGACTTTATTTTTTTGGGCTCCAAAATCACTGCAGATGGTGACTGCAGCCATGAAATTAAAAGACGCTTACTCCTTGGAAGAAAAGTTATGACCAACCTAGATACTATATTGAAAAGCAGAGACATTACTTTGCCAACAAAGGTCCATCTAGTCAAGGCTATGGTTTTTCCAGTGGTCATGTATGGATGTGAGAGTTGGACTGTGAAGAAAGCTGAGAGCTGAAAAACTGATGCTTTTGAACTGTGGTGTTGGAGAAGACTCTTGAGAGTCCCTTGGATTGCAAGGAGATCCAACCAGTCCATTCTGAAGGAGATCAGCCCTGGGATTGCTTTGGAAGGAATGATGCTAAAGCTGAAACTCCAGTACTTTGGCCACCTAATGCAAAGAGTTGACTCACTGGAAAAGACTCTGATTCTGGGAGGGACTGGGGGCACGAGGAGAAGGGGACGACAGAGGATGAGATGTCTGGATGGCATCACTGACTCGATGGACGTGAGTCTGAGTGAACTCTGGGAGTTGGTGATGGACAGGGAGGCCTGGTGTGCTGTGATTCATGGGGTCGCAAAGAGTTGGACACAACTGAGCGCCTGAACTGAACTGAAAGTGTTACCTTTAACTCTTAGGACAATAAGATCAGCACCTTTTGGGAGACAGAAGTTGATGTCTGATGAAATCATTACCAGGCAACCCATGCCCTTAACCATAGAACCACACATGCTCAACCAGCTCTTGTGAACTCTGATATGACCCAGTACTGTAAGACTCTAGGGCAGTATTAGAAGCTTATTTCCCGCAGGTCAAAGAGGCCTTCAGAGACTCTCCACCTGATGAGGGTCTACCCCACACATCGCAACCCAGTGACAGTATTCAATAAAAGACAGCAACCAAAAACTGTACTTGAACCTTGATGGGAAGAGCCCCATCAGGTTCTTTTAACGTATCAGATGGTAGTCAAATTACAGAGTGTTGAACCCTGGGTTCATATCTTTCAACTAAAAAGAGCTCCCTTTTGGGACTTGGTGCTCTGTTGTAGCCACGCATTCCAGGAAACAAACTCACTCAGAAGGACAATGCAGATAGTGGAGTGCAGTTTATTACACCAGCGGGCCCAAGGCAGAGTCTCCTCTTAGCCAAGGACCCTGACCAGCATTTGTGAAAATCTTTTATACCCCTTGTGTACGTGTCCGAACCCACCACCCCAATTTCCTTGAGACCTACATAAAACAAAGGAAGGGTAAATACAATCACAATAACCCCATCATTCATGTGTTAGGTGTTCAAACAATTAATAATCAATAAGCCTGTGGTTAAATTCTGATAGATACAGAAAGAATTTATGACCTGTCTGGAGGTAGGGGTGATTAGAATATGTTTTCTCTTAGGCGATGAGTAACGTGGATGTGATCTTCAAGATTCCCCTGTCCAGAGGGGGTCTTATCCTTCTATTGTAGTTCCCATAAGCACTAAGCACAGAGTCCAGAGCCCTTTGGAGACGTGGCCAAGCATGATCAGCATGAACAGGCCTAAGATGGAGTCCAGCTCTGTCTGTTTCCTCCTTCACTCCAGTGGCTAAGCCTCTGCACTTCCAACGCAGAGTTAGGTCCCAGATTTGATCCCTGGTGGGGGAACTAGATCCCACATGTCATGTCAAAACTAAGAGTTTGCATGCCGCACACCCTCCCCCCACCACCCACACAAAAAAAAGAGCAAACGAATTAATTAAAAGATTAATGATAGAGATTTGAAGGTGTCTTATGGACCTTTTCACACACCATCGATTCCCTTAACTTTCCTCACTTTAAAGTGAGACCCTGTGGCATCACGTGCCCTCCTTGATATAAACAGAGTTCTAGTCTTGGCTTCCTTGAGTACCTGGGTGATGGCATATTTGAGAAATAACTCCTGAGAGGACAGAGGCTTGGGAAAGAACACTCAGTTTCCTTCTAGCTTCAGATGCTGGGATGCAGAGGTAAAAAAGAAATTCCCCGAATATGGAGCTCAGATCTTCTGGGGTAGAGAAAAGACATAAACAGAAGAAACATTAACCAGGGGAATCTATCAGGTGTAGACAGAGAATAACAGTGACTGAAGCTACTAACTGTGGATGTGACCTTTCCCTCATGGTAAACACAATGCCAGAAATAAGAAAAACAATACTCTTGTCTCCAGGGAACAAAGAGGTCATTAAAAGCTTTGTCTCCAGAGCTAGGAGTACCTGAATTTAGTGCCTGCCTTGGTTACCAACTAGGCCTGTAGTACTGAACATGTGATGTAACCTGTCCAAGCTGCAGTTTTCTCGGGTCTAAGCACTACTCCTTTCACTGTGGGCTGTGATGAGAATTACATGAGTATGGAAAAGGTATTTTCGTAGTTCCTGGTACCTAGGAAAAGCTCAGTGGATATTTGTTGAATGAATGAATGTGAGCTAGTTATCTCAAGAGCTCTCTGAGGGAGATAAGACCTTGGAATATGTGAAATGCAAGAGGAGGAGGGGTCCCAGGGACACTAATAGAGGGACAGTAAAGCAGGGTGGTCAAGGTATAGGTTTTGGAGGCAGTCAGATCTGGGTTCAGATATCAGCTCTGTAACCTCTAATACTATGAGCAGATCACCTAATTCTAAACTTTGTGAACAGTAAAAAAAAAAATGAAGCAAAAATGGCAAACATCTTTTTTTTTTTTTATTGCAGTAAAATATGTACAGCATTGGGCTTGTGTGCTCAGTCAGTCAGTCATGTCTGACTGTTTACAAGCCATGGACTGTAAAGAAGAGCCAAGGCTCTTCTGTCCTCTACTATCTCCCAGGGTTTGCTCAAAATTCATGCCCATTAAGTCAGTGATGCTATCTAACCATCTCATCCTCTGCTGCCCCCTTCTCCTTTTGCCTTCAATCTTTCCCAGCATCAGAGTCTTTTCCAAGGTGTCAGCTCTTTGCATCAGCTGGTCAAAGTATTGGAGCTTCAGCATCAGTCTTTCCAATGAATGTTCAGGGTTGATTTATTTTAAGATTGACTGGTTTGATCTCCTTGCAGTCCAAGAGACTTTCAAGAGTTTTCTCCAGCGCCACAATTGAAAAGCATCAATTCTTTGGCACTCAGCCTTCTTTATGGTCCAACTCTTGCATCCATATATGACCACTGGAAAAACCATAGCTTTGACTATTTGGACCTTTGTTGGCAAAGTGGTGTCTCTGCTTTTTAATGTGCTGTCTACGTTAGTCATGTCTCTCCTTCCAAGGAACAAATATCTTTTAACCTCATGGCTGAAGTTATTGTCTGCAAGCCCCAGAAAAGAAAAGAAGTTCCCCCCAAAAGAAAATCTGTCACTGTTTCCATTTTCTACTCTTCTGGGATGGGGCTGGTTGCCATGATCTTTGCTTTTTTAACGCTGAGTTTCAAGCCAGCTTTTTTGCTCTCCTCTTTCACTCTCATCAGGCTTTCCTGGTAGCTCAGCTGGTAAAGATTCTGCCTGCAATGTGGGAGAGCTGGGTTCGATCCCTGGGTTGGGAAGATTCCCTGGAGAAGCAAACAGCTATCCTCTCCAGTATTCTAGCCTGGAGAATTCCATGGACTGTATAGTCCATGGGGTCACAAATAGCTGGACATGATGACTGAGTGACTTTCACTTCAGTCTCATCAAGAGGCTCTTTAGTTTCTCTTTGGTTTCTGCCATTAGAGTGGTATCATCTGTATGTCTGAGGTTGTTGATATTTCTCCCGGCAATCTTGATTCCAGCTTGTGATTCATTCAGCCCGGCATTGGGCCAGTTGTCTTTCTGCTCCATATTGGGTCTCCACTCCCTCATCTTTTCTCCACACAGCAGCCAGAGAGGCTTTAAAATATAAATCAGTTTCTATTTCTTCTATTCTCCGTATGCTTCAGTGGCTTCTCTTGTAGACTAGAATGTTATGAGATCCTTCATGGTCTTATCACTTATCACTCGCCCCCAGCTCATTCTGCTCCATCACACTGGCTTCCTTGCAGACCCTGGAACACACTGCTCTCCTTCCCTAGAACCTTTGCACCTGTCTTTTACCTAGAATGTTCCTCCTCTGCACAGCCACAGGCTCACTACTTCACTCTTTTCTAGTCTCTGCTCAGATGTTACCTCTTAAGAGAAGCCTTACCTCCACCCTGTCTTGCATAGCAGCTGCCCCTACACACGCAAGTTGTCTACTTCCTTGTTTGCTTTTTTTTTTTAATTCAAAATATATATCACTACCTGACATTACATTCTACATCTTAATTTGTTTATTGTCTGTCTCTTCTATTAGAAAACAAACTTCATGAGGTCAAGCACATAGTACAGTTTGTTTATTGCTGTATCTTAAGCTCAAAGTTCAGTTCAGTTCAGTCGCTCGGTCATGTCCGACTCTTTGCGACCCCATGAATTGCAGCATGCCAGGCCTCCCTGTCCATCACCAACTCCCAGAGTTCACTCAAACTCACATCCATCGAGTCGGTGATGCCATCCAGCCATCTCATCCTCTGTCGTCCCCTTCTCCTCCTGCCCCCAATCCCTCCCAGCATCAGAGTCTTTTCCAATGAGTCAACTCTTTGCATGAGGTGGCCAAAGTACTGGAGTTTCAGCTTCAGCATCATTCTTTCCAAAGAACACCCAGGACTGATCTCCTTTAGAATGGACTGATTGGATATCCTTGCAGGCCAAGGGACTCTCAGGAGTCTTCTCCAACACCACAATTCAAAAGCATCAATTCTTTGGCACTCAGCTTTCTTCACAGTCCAACTCTCACATCCATACATGACCACTGGAAAAACCATAGCCTTGACTAGATGGACCTTTGTTGGCAAAGTAATGTCTCTGCTTTTTAACATGCTATCTAGGTTGTTCATAACTTTCCTTCCAAGGAGTCAGCGTCTTTTAATTTCATGGCTGCAGTCACCATCTGCAGTGATTTTGGAGCCCCCAAAAATAAAGTCTGACACTGTTTCCACTGTTTCCCCATCTATTTCCCATGAAGTGATGGGACCGGATGCCATGATCTTCGTTTTCTGAATGTTGAGCTTTAAGCCAACTTTTTCACTCTCCTTTCACTTTCATCAAGAGGCTTAAAGTTAGCACTCAATAAATATTGGTTAAATTAATTACTGAATAAAACAGGTTTTTTTTTTTTTTTTTACAAGGAGGTTGGATGTTAGGTAAGGTGGGTTACGTAAGGTTACGTAAGGTGGGTTCACATTCTGGGACTCCTGAACTGCTAGATATCTTTATATATATATAAAGTTTTATTTGCTTATTTTTGGCTGCACTGCATCTTCATTGCTCTGCAAGGGCTTTCTCTAGTTGTGGCGAGCAGAGGCCACTCTTCGTTGCTGTGGGCAGGCTCTAGAGCACTCTGGCTCAGTAGCTGTGGCACACGTGCTTAGTTGCTCCGTGGGCATGTGGAACCTTCCTGGACCAGGAGGTGAACTCATGTCCCCAGCATTGGCAGGCGGATTCTTAACCACTGTAACCAGGGCAAGTCCACTGATATCTGATCCATTACAATTTTATAATGTCTGTTAATAACTATTGTTATGGACTGAATTGTGTCTCTATGCCCACCCCCTGTGTAGCCCTAATCCCCATTATGACTATATTTGGAAACAGAGCCTTTAGGGAAATTATTAAAGTTAAGTGAGGTCACAACAGTGGGACTCTAATAGGACTGATGTCATTATTAAAAAGAGGAAGGGACAGATGTGCACAGAGAAAAAGCCATGTGACTATACAGTGAGAAGGCAACCATCTGCAAGCTAGGAAGAGATGTCTCACAAAACCAACCCAGCTAACACCATGATCTTGGACGCCTAGCTTCCAGAACTGTGAACAAATTCATTTCTGTGGTTTAAGCCACCCAGTCTGATTTAAATCACTATGAGTGATATCATCTTAGAAAGTGAAGGGTAGTTTTTTGGACTCTGTGGGAGAGGGAGAGGGTGAGATGATTTGGGAGAATGGCATTGAAACATGTATAATATCATATATGAAACGAATCGCCAGTCCAGGTTCGATGCATGATACAGGATGCTTGGGGCTGGTGCACTGGGATGACCCAGAGGGATGGTACAGGGAGGGAGGTGGGAGGGGGGTTCAGGATGGGGAACATGTGTATACCCGTGGTGGATTCATGTTGATGTATGGCAAAACCAATACAATATTGTAAAGTAATTAACCTCCAATTAAAATAAATAAATTTATATTTTAAAAAAAAAGAAGTGAAGGGTAGTGAGGAAGACACCCCCATCATGTTTTGTGGGTGGCTTCATATTAATTGTTTTATGTACTGTATAGGGGGAAAAAATCCATGAAATGAAATTGTATTATCAGTTGTAAATAATCAATAGGTTGGTTCTCTTTCTTTCAAATAGTGTTCATCATTTAAAAATCTTGGAAAAATAAATTTACACTGAAATTTCATATGTGCAGCTATATTAATGTAAGTGAAATCTTGGTAAACGGGTAGCTCATTCATTTTTAATTTTGTTTAAGTGTTATGGAAACATTAAAGATCTTGATCTGTCAGAGTTTTTCACAAAAACAATACTTTGGCCGAACCAAGTTTCCCCACAGTAATAACCTACATACAGCCATATTCAGTGACTAAATTGTTTTATGCTTTTATTAAGGAATGGAGTTCATTCTGACCATCTATCTAAACAAAATGAGACAAACAGCAATAGAAAAGAAAGATGTAACGCTGGGATGCATCTGCAGTCAATGCACAGAGCTGGGCATTCGCTACAGAAGAGCATTTAAACACTGCTGCAGAGTGTCCATCCCCGTGTCCTGCAACCGAGCGGCTGCAGGGTCCTGCCCTTGGTCTCCAAGTCTGATTACAAGCACTGCCAGGCTCATGGGGCTGGTCATTCTGCTGGAACACCAAACAGACTTCAAAAAGGGAAGTACAGAAATCTTGAGACTAGTAGTGTATCCTAGCTAAAATTTCATGAAGCACATAATTATAGTTGTAACAAGCAGTCTTTATGACAACATATTTACTGTTAAAAAAAAAAAAAGTAGAAGCTCTGCCAGATTGTTTATTAAACTTATTAATGTTTGAACTTTTTATTTTACAAATTTCATAACATTCTCTCATTATCCATGTTAATTTTATGCAACGCTATATAGGACCTAATTCTCTAAAATAAGTGGTTCAGATAAAAGTATATCTGCCTTGGGAATTCCCTGGTCGTCCAGTGTTTAGGAGTTGTCACATTCACTGCTGAGTTCAATTCCTGGTCAGGGAACTAAGATCCCACATGTCTCTAGGCACGCCATCCCCCCCACTCCCCCCAAAAAATCTGGCATAAAGCATTTCTTTTGGGGCACGCAACATAAATTCAGTATTAACTCACTTTATTTTTCATTCATTTAAATACTGAAAATCTCTATGGTAAGACAGCAGATGTTGGAGAAAAAAAGTGATACTAACTGGTCTCCTTTTGAACTCATGTTCACTAATTTCAAGTAACACCTAGCTGTCCTGCTCTATCTAGTCATTTCAATGTAAAAGACTACAATGGACCTTCTTCTTCCTCTTCAGATCTTTAATATCTTCTGCCCCTCCTCAGTCTACCTGTTTCTGACAAAGTAGGCCCCTGTTGCTTGACAATGTTCACATTCATGGTTCCCCATAATGTGCCCTAACTCTGCAGCTTTATCTTCCAGATTTCCCCACCACAAACTCTTTGCTCTAGCCATGCTGGTTTATTTTCTGTCCCCAAATTATAAAATGGGCAATTCTGTTTCCAACATTTTGCTAAGAACTTTGTTCATGTCTAAAATATTCCAAGTACTTCCTGGCAGTCCAGTGGTTAAGACCCCATACTGGGTGTGTGTGTGTGTGTGTGTGTGTGTGTTCAACCCCTAGCTGAAACCTGGGGGACTAGGGAAACCAGGATCCTGCATGCCATGTGGCACAGCAAAAAAAAAAAAAAAAAAATTCCCTTCCTTTCCTGGGAATTCCCTAGTGGTCCAGTGGTTAGGACATTGTGCTTTCATTGCCATGGGCCTGGGTTTGATCTGGTTGGGGAACTAAGATCCCACAAGCTGCAGCGTGGCCAAAGCATACATATATACATAGATAAATTAACAAATACATACTTCCTCTCCTTTCCCTCTGCCTGCCCTTCAAGATTTATTTGAGAGGCTATTTCATTTGTTTATTCAGTAAACATCAACTGAGTGCTCTACATGTGCAATATGGTGTCTGGAATATTGGGATACAGTGGAAACAAGCCTGTACTTATGTAGTTTATATTCTAGCAGGAAAATGACATATTACAAAATGAATTAAAATTTTATTACAATTGTGAGAAGTGCTACAAATATCAGGCACAGGAAAACAGGATAAACCTATAATGGGGAAAATTAACTGGTCTGGGGGATCAGAAAGGGTTTCTTTCAGACATTGTTGCTTTTTGAAAACTATATGGTGATATATTAACTTATATATTATAATTACACAGAACTTTTAATCCAGAAATCCCACTTTTGAGACTTTATCATATAACATTAAAAGTACCAGTAGTTAAAGGGGCTCAAAGTGTGACCCTGGCTCCTAGTGAAGTTGCAAGCATTGTAATGTATACTATCCTACAAAGCCAGGCTGGTGAATTGAGAGAAGGAAGTGAAAGTAATCCAGTGTGTCATGAAGAAATATTCAAGTAGGTGGACTCATCATGAGATGCACAGGACATTCCAGAGAATTCAGATTTAGGTCCAGTTACATAATACAAAGTATCCAGCACATGAAAGCTTGCTATAAGGTCTCAGAGGAAGTCTCCCAGTAAAGACTTATTCATTAATAGGGTTTGGTGAAATGGTTGTTGAACATGGGGCAGTAGCCAGTCCTAGCTTCTCAGAGCATAGTTGGCCAAACCGGCTGATGTGTGGTCCTTTGCCTATTTGGAGGCAGTTTGCTGTAAAAGATCCTGTTCTGCTGGTAAAACATCACAGTTGCACTGCTTTGTAACTTGAAATAAAGGTCACCTGTTGTTAGGCTGAGGACAGAATAGATCATCTTTATATAGGGCAAGACAAGTGCTGAGTCTCGTGAGACAATATCTGTGATTATGTTATTGTTGAACCAAAGCTGCAAAAACTTGAGTATGGTCAATAAAGGCTGTGAAGGACTTGAGGGAGCAGGACACAGAGTAGATTGCAAGACATGTAATGTTTGAAAAGGAAATCTCTTACAGTATCTATATAGTAGCCTTGTGCAGTATTTCTCCTTTTTCTATTCTTGACCTGTTGACATTCTCGTTATTACATTGCCTCTTACCGTGCCTTTACTGAAGTCAGATTCTTTGTGCAGGCCTTGTAACATAATCCACAGATATGGATTAGTTATGGTTCCTCTGATGTTCAGGTGAGTATGGCCGAGACAGCTCATCTGATTCAGGAACAGCACTCGACTGAGCAAAACTGTGCACTGAAGAGTTCTATTGCTGTGCAGAGTAGAACAGTCCTCAAGTGAGCAATAGAGGTGGCCATTAGGCATGGACACAAATGTCACATTCTTAGTTAGGCAGAGGCACAGATCAGTCTTTATCTTGTAATAACACCACCAGGAATTATACCTTTCTGGGTTATTGGGAATGACACTGGGAGGTACACATCTGGATCTGTGTGCTGTTTGCTTGCTTTCCCTGGCCCTAACCCAAAAGCCAAATAACATGTACAGGAGACTTCTTAACACCTCTTAATGGTGGCTGCAATGGGGCCACGGTGGTCAGCTTCCACGGTGATACTGCAGGTAACATTCTCACGGCAGGATACGGAAGTGTTAAATTGCTACATCAAGGGGTGTCTCCTAAATAGCATTGAAGCCCGGTATTTTCATGCCAGAATTGCCAATTCAAAAAACAGTCATCGGGAGGAATAGTAGGAATAACAGCCTAGTTATATGTGGCTCAGTAATCACAGGCAATTAAGGGCGAGCTCACCTGGGGTAATGTAGGAACCAATGGCAGGACTTCTTTGGGAGATCCTGGAAGACAGGGATGTCACATCAGACTGGAGTTTATTGATCTTTGTGTTAACTGCCTTGACTATAGCTAATGGTTCTAAAGCAGCTCTAATAACAGGGATGTCTCATCTCAACTCATCTCTAAGATAAATGAGTATGTCTTCTGTGTCAGGATTACTCAGAGCTCCATTTCCCTCTTCACAACTCTCACCCTCTAGATGAGCTCCATAGTTGCAAGCTCATCTTATCCTGTCTCTGTTTGAGAGAGCTAAGCTTACCCGCTGAGCTACTACCTCAGGTGTTTCGGAAGTAATTCTTTGACTAGTGCTGGGTTTTCATTGCAATCAGCTACTCCAGGTTGTATCCTGGCTCTGTTGACCCTGAAACCATGTATTAGGATCCAGTGGAGAAGCTCTGCTCTGCAACTGCTCTGACATTTTTGGAATCTGACTTTGGGTCCAAGACATAGTTTTTAGTGGTGGAAAAACTGGATACAACATGAATGTCCATGAATAAGGCATAGATTAATTTCTGGCCCTTCTAGCCTGTGGAATACTAGATAGCTGATTAGAAATAAATTACATCTATATGGTTTATCTTAAAGGATACTGATTATAAAAGCAAATTTCAAATCAGTTTGTTTAGAAAGAGACCATAGTCACAAAAAATAGCATATTGTATTTGAGAGAGTTTGAATATGTTAACATTTTTTCTTAGTTATGGGGAAAAGACTGCGGCCCTCTTTCATAGGATTCCAAAGATATAAGCATCTGAACGCAGAGTTCCAAAGAATAGCAAGGAGCGATAAGAAAGCCTTCCTCAGCGATCAGTGCAAAGAAATAGAGGAAAACAACAGAACGGGAAGGACTAGCGATCTCCTCAAGAAAATTAGAGACACCAAGGGAACACTTCATGCAAAGATGGGCTCGATAAAGGACAGAAATGGTATGGATCTAACAGAAGCAGAAGATTTTAAGAAGAGGTGGCAAGAATATACAGAAGAACTGTACAAAAAAGATCTTCATGAATCAGATAATCATGATGGTGTGATCACTGACCTAGAGCCAGACATCCTGGAATGTGAAGTCAAGTGGACCTTAGAAAGCATCACTACAAACAAAGAAAGCTAGTGGAGGTGATGGAATTCCAGTTGAGCTATTCCAAATCCTGAAAGATGATGCTGTGAAAGTGCTGCACTCAATATGCCAGCAAATTTGGAAAACTCAGCAGTGGCCACAGGACTGGAAAAGGTCAGTTTTCATTCCAATCCCAAAGAAACGCAATGCCAAAGAATGCTCAAACTACCGCACAATTGCACTCATCTCACATGCTAGTAAAGTAATGCTCAAAATTCTCCAAGCCAGGCTTCAGCAATACATGAACAGTGAACTTCCAGATGTTCAAGCTGGTTTTAGAAAAGGCAGAGGAACCAGAGATCAAATGGCCAACATCCGCTGGATCATGGAAAAAGCAAGACAGTTCCAGAAAAACATCTATTTCTGCTTTATTGACTATGCCAAAGCCTTTGACTGTGTGGATCACAATCAACTGTGGAAAATTCTGAAAGAGATGGGAATACCAGACCACCTGACCTGCCTCCTGAGAAACCTATATGCAGGTCAGGAAGCAACAGTTAGAACTGGACATGGAACAACAGAGTGGTTCCAAATAGGAAAAGGAGTACGTCAAGGCTGTATATTGTCACCCTGCTTATTTAACTTCTATGCAGAGTACATCATGAGAAATGCTGGGCTGGAGGAAGCACAAGCTGGAATCAAGATTGCCGGGAGAAATCTCAATAACCTCAGATATGCAGATGACACCACCCTTATGGCAGAAAGTGCCATGATTTTTTTGAGGGGGTCCAAAAATCACTGCAGATTGTGATTGAAGCCATGAAATTAAAAGACACTCCTTGGAAGGAAAGTTATGGTTACTCTAGATAACATATTAAAAAGTAAAGACATTACTTTGCCAACAAAGGTCCGTCTAGGCAAGGCTATGGTTTTTCCAGTAGTCATGTATGGATGTGAGAGTTGGACTGTGAAGAAAGCTGAGTGCCAAAGAATTGATGCTTTTGAATTGTGGTGTTGGAGAAGACTCTTGAGAGTCCCTTGGACTGCAAAGAGATCCAACCAGTCCATTCTAAAGGAGATCAGTCCTGGGTGTTCTTTGGAAAGAAAGATGCTGAAGCTGAAACTCCAGTACTTTGGCCACCTCATGCGAAGAGTTGACTCATTGGAAAAAACTCCGACGCTAGGAGGGATTGGGGGCAGGAGGAGAAGGGGATGACAGAGGATGAGATGGCTGGATGGCATTACCGACTCGATGGACATGAGTTTGAGTGAACTCCGGGAGTTGGTGATGGACAGGGAGGCCTGGCGTTCTGCCATTCATGGGGTCGCAAAGAGTCGGACACGACTGAGTAAATGAACTGAACTGATACTTATAGGAAATGTATTATTAGCTTTTACATTATAGATTTTTGGATTTCATTTCTTGTTACAAAATCAGCTGTATTAAAATTAATGAAAAAATTTAATTTCGGTACTTAATTTTTCTTAACATATCCAATAGTATCTAATATAATGAACATTCTGTAAATATTTGTGGAAGGAGAAATGGGGTTTATATATCTTTATAGGGAGAAAAAGATAGTTATCTTTTTCTATTAAATGAAAATTAATGATTAATGATTTAACTAGTAAGTCATTAATGGTATGATGAAATATTGCAGAACCTCCACAATGTGAGCATCACAATCAGTGTGAGGAAGACAGACTTGATCAGGTTGGCAAAATAAAATAGGAAAAAGTGAAAAAGGCAAAGTAAAATAAACAATGGGCTCCAATGGAAGAGATAAGGTCGATAATGCAGTTATTCTGATAAATGTAAATAGGTTGAATTTACCTATTAAATGAAAACAATCTTAAATGTTGGGTATAAAAACTGCCCTAGGTGTTATTCACCTAACTCAGCTAGATGTTGTGTACCTTTCAAACACATAAAACAAAAACACTTAACAAAAAGGATCCTATTCAGGATCCACAAATATCATCAAAATATCTTAGAATACACCTAGCAAGGCAAGTGTAAGATGCGTATGGATAAACGCTATAAAACTTTAGTGAGTGTATTAGCTTTCTACTACTTCAGTAACAAATAGCCACAAACTTAGTGTCTTCTTGGTGTTGTTGTTCAATCGCTCAGTCGTGCCCTACTCTTTGCGACCCTATGGACTGCAGCATGCCAGGCTTCCCTATCCTTCACCATCTCCTGGACCTTGCTCAAACTCATTCCACTGAGTCAGCAATGCCATCCAACCGTCTCAGCCTCTGTTTTCCTCTTCTCCTCCTGCCTTCATTCTTTCCCAGCAACAGGGTCTTTTCTAATGAGTTGGCTCTTTGCATCAGGTGGCCAAAGGATTGGAGCTTCAGCATCAGTCCTTCCAATGAATATTCAGGACTGATTTCCTTTAGGATGGACTAGTTTGATCTCCTTGCAGTCCAAGGAACTCTGGTCAAGAGTCTTCTCCAACACCACAGTTCAAAATATCAATTCTTCAGTGCTCAGACTTCATTATGGTCCAACTCTCACATCCATACATGACTACTGGAAAAACCATAGCTTTGACTGGATGGATCTTTGTTGGCAAAGTAATGTCTGCTTTTTAATATGCTATTTAGGCAATCACAGTTTTTCTTCCAAGGAGCAAGCGTCTTTTAATTTCATGGCTGCTGTCACCATCTGAAGTGATTTTTGCAGCCCAAGAAAATAAAGTCTTAATAGTGTCTTGCTGCTGCTGCTGCTGCTAAGTCGCTTCAGTCGTGTCCAACTCTGTGCGACCCCATAGACTGTAGCCCACCAGGCTCCCCTGTCCCTGGGATTCTCCAGGCCAGAACACTGGAGTGGATTGCCATTTCCTTCTCCAATGCATGAAAGTGAAAAGTGAAAGTAAAGTCGCTCAGTTGTGTCCAACTCTTAGCGACCCCATGGACTGAAGCCTATCAGGCTCCTCCGTCTGTGGGATTTTTCCAGGCAAGAGTACTGGAGTGGGGTGCCAACCCCAATTTATTAACAGTTCTGTGAGATGGGTCGCTGGTCTAAAGTCAAGGTGTCAACAGGGCTGCCAGTGCATTCTTTCAGGAGACCTAGGGGCAAATCCCCAACATCTTGCTCAGTTAGGTATTGAAGGAATTCGGTTCTGAGATTGTAGGACAAAGAGCTCTAGTTCCTTGGTGCTGCCAGCAGGGAACCATCCTTAGTTCCCACAGACCTCTCTGAGTCCTTGCAGATATTCCATAACATTTCAGAAGCAGCAATGAAGGGTGGAATTTTTCTCTTGCTTTGAGTCTCTCCTCTGATTAGATTGGGCTACCCTATATAATGCAGGATGTGATTTTGCATCTTCCCTCCAAAAACAGTGGCCTTTGTAAAAATCTCACCCTTGACTTGCAAAGCAGCTAATTAATACTCCTCCTTACAGAAGTGGTAAATTCATTGGATGAAAACTTATTTTAAGGCAACTGTCATGCTTATTAACAATGTGTGTGTGTGTGCATGTGTGTGTGAGACAGTCACTCAGTCGTGTCTGACTCTGTGACCCAATGAACTGTAGACCACCAGGCTTCCCTGTCCATGGAATTCTCCAGGCAAAAATACTGGAATGGATTGCCATTGCCTTCTCCAGAGGATCTTCCTGACCCAGGGATTGAACCCTGTTCTCCTGCATCACAGGCAGCTTCCTTACCACTTGAGCTACAGGGAAATCCTTATTATTAACAATTAATATGTCTAAAATGGTCATCTGAGTTAAATTCACCTATTCCAGTTCATTTTAGTTCGCTGATTCCTAAAATGTTGATGTTCACTCTTGCCATCTCCTGTTTGACCACTTCCAATTTGCCTTGATTCATGGACCTAACATTCCAGGTTCCTTTGCAGTATTAGTCTTTAGCATCAGACCTTGCTTCCATCACCAGTCACATCCACAACTGGGTGTTGTTTTTGCTTTGGCTCCATCTCTTCATTCTTTCTGGAGTTATTTCTCCACTGATCTCCAGTAGCATATTGGGCACCTACAGACCTGGGGGGTAATCTTTCAGTGTCCTATCTTTTTTGCCTTTTCATGGGGTTCTCAAGGTAAGAATACTGAAGTGGTTTGCCATTCCCTTCTCCAGTGGACCACATTCTGTCAGACATCTCCACCATGACCCGCCCATCTTGGGTGGCCCTGCACTGCATGGCTCATAGTTTCATTGAGTTAGACAAGCTGTGTTCCATGTGATTAGACTGGTTAGCTTTCTGTGATTGTGGTTTTCAGTCTGTCTGCCCTCTGATGGAGAAGGATAAGAGGCTTATGGAAGCTTCCTGATGGGAGAGACTAAATGATGGGGAACCTGGGTCTTGTTCTGATGGGCGGGGCCATGCTTAGTAAATCTTTAATCCAATTTTCCACTGATGAGTAGAGCTGTGTTCCCTCCCTGCTATTTACCTGGGGCCAAACTATGGTGGAGGTAATGAAGATAAAGGTGACCTCCTTCAAAACATCCCATGCATGTACTGCTACACTCAGTGCCCCCAGCCCTGCAGGAGGCCACCACCGACCCACGCCTCCACAGGAGACTCCTGGACACTCACAGGGAAGTCTGGGTCAGTCTGCTGCACTCAATATGCCAACAAATTTGGAAAACTCAGCAGTGGCCACAGGACTGGAAAAGGTCAGTTTTCATTCCATACCAAAGAAATCCAATTTCAAAGAATGCTCAAACTACCGCACAATTGCACTCATCTCAGTCAGTCAGTCAGTCAGTTCAGTCACTCAGTCATGTCCGACTCTTTGCGACCCCATGAATTGCAGCACGCCAGCCTCCCTGTCCATCACCAACTCCTGGAGTTCACTCAAACTCATGTCCATCGAGTCGGTGATGCCATCCAGCCATCTCATCCTCTGTCATCCCCTTCTCCTCCTGCCACCAACCCCTCCCAGCATCAGAGTCTTTTCCAATGAGTCAACTCTTTGCATGAGGTGGCCAAAGTACTGGAGTTTCAGCTTTAGCATCATTCCTTCCAAAGAATACCCAGGACTGATCTCTTTTAGAATGGACTGGTTGGATCTCCTTGCACTCATCTCACACGCTAGTAAAGTAATGCTCAAAATTCTCCAAGCCAGGCTTCAACAAAATGTGAACCAAGAACTTCAAGATGTTCAAGCTGGTTTTAGAAAAGGCAGAGGAACCAGACGTCAAATGGCCAACATCTGCTGGATCATCAAAAAAGCAAGAGAGTTCCAGAAAAACATCTATTTCTGCTTTATTGACTATGCCAAAGCCTTTGACTGTGTGGATCACAATCAACTGTGGAAAATTCTGAAAGAGATGGGAATACCAGACCACCTGACCTGCCTCATGAGAAATCTGTATGCAGGTCAGGAAGCAACAGTTAGAACTGGACATGGAACAACAGACTGGTTCCAAATCAGGAAAGGAGTACATCAAGGCTGTATATTGTCACCCTGCTTATTTAACTTCTATGCAGAGTACATCATGAGAAATGCTGGACTGGATGAAGCTCAAGCTGGAATCAAGATTGCTGGGAGAAATATCAATAACCTCAGATATGCAAATGACACCACCCTTATGGCAGAAAGTGAAGAAGAACTAAAGAGCCTCCTTATGAAAGTGAAAGAGGATAGTGAAAAAGTTGGCTTAAAGCTCAACATTCAGAAAACTAAGATCATGGCATCTGGTCCCATCACTTCATGGCAAATAGAGGGGAAACACTGGAAACAGTGTCAGACTTTATTTTTTGGGGCTCCAAAATCACTGCAGATGGTGATTGCAGCCATGAAATTAAAAGATGCTTATTCCTTGGAAGGACAGCTATGACCAACCTAGATAGCATGTTAAAAAGCAGAGACATTCCTTTGCCAACAAAGGTTCATCTAGTCAAAGCTATGGTTTTTCCAGTAGTCATGTACAGATGTGAGAGTTGGACTGTAACGAAAGCTGAGAGCCAAAGAATTGATGCTTTTGAAGTGTGGTGTTGGGGAAGACTCTTAAGAGTTCCTTGGACTGCAAGGAGATCCAACCAGTGCATCCTAAAGGAGATCAGTCCTGAATATTCATCGAAGGACTGATGCTGAAGCTGAAGCTCCAATACTCTGGCCACCTGATGTGAAGAAGTGACTCACTGGAAAAAACCCCGATGTTGGTGAAGATTGAAGGTGGGAGGAGAAGAGGACAGAAGATGAGATGGCTGGATGGCATTACCGACTCAATGGACATGAGTTTGAATGAACTTCAGGAGTTGGTGATGGACAGGGAGGTCTGGCATGCTGCAGTCCATGGGGTCGCAGAGTCGGACACGACTGAGCGACTAAACTGATGTCTAAAATGTATCCTACTTATACATTCTTGGAAATAAAAGTCATCAGTGTTTAATCCCTAGCACCAAAATTATAACTGGAATAATCTCAGACGTCATTCTGAACCTTCAGTAAATTAAAGGTCAGCTATGGGTATCTCTGCAGTCTGTTTTTACCTTTCTTACTTTTTCTAGCCAAGACACATTTACTAAGACAATGCATGCAATGACACGCTTTCCGTGACGTCTCAGGAGGGCGGCCCACCTTCCGGACACGGGTCAGGAGGAAGTGGCCAATAAGGGTCCCGGGAGGCACAGCCCGAGCCTGCAGCTTCCCAGAAAAGGAGACCACGCCCCAGTCAACGGCCGGGCATCAAGCCCCAGCGACTAGTGTATCCCGCACGATGCTGCCTCATTTTGCCCCACGTACAGCGGAAAACCCAAACAACCAGCGGCTGATATCCGGATGGCGCGAAGGCGTGCCCGTGCATGCGCATCCCAGAGGCCAATGGGCGAGGCGGAGGGTGGGGCTGGGCGGGCAGAGAGGAGAGCGCCAGTTGGACGAGAAGAGCCACGCCCACCACGCAACGTCTCTGCGCACGCGCCGAGCGCCAGCTCCTGGTATTTTAGACGCGTCTGCCGTCGCCCTGTTCAAATCTTGTCGGGACGTCTGATCTGGAGGGTTTCGGTAATCGTTTGGGGAAGAACAGTGACAACCTCTTCGTCCTTAGCTTCTCCAGGAAGGCGTGCGTTGGGCCTTTCTCTCATTGAGTGAGGCATCGACGGCCTGTGGTGGGTCTTCTGGTGACAGGGTGCCCCCGTCAGTACCTCAAGACGTGTGTGTTCCCGGGCCTGTGTGAGCCCCGCGGGTGGGGGATGGAGGGTGGCCGGGCGGGAAGGCCGGCCGCAGGCGGCGCCACTGCCTAGAGGCCAGGAGGTTAATTTTCTCCTCGACCTGGGGCCGCCCTTGCAACTCACTTCCGGAACTTAACCTTTTTTTCTTTTCTCGTTTGTTTTTAGGAACTGAGTTTCTGGCAAGGGATACTCGTAGAAGAGTTAGCTGCCGGCCGAGATGTCCAGTTACGTGAACGACCTGTGGTCGGGTTCGCCGCCCAAGGCCTCGCCCTCGTCCTCGCGGTCGGGCTCATGCAGCCAGCCGTCGTCGGCCTCCGGGAGCCGCTCTCCGTCCCGTTCCAGCGTCTCGAGCCGGTCGTGGTCCCGGAGCCGCAGCCCGCCCGGGCGGAGGAGCCGCTCCAGGTCTCGCTCCCGAAGGCGCCACCAGAGGAGGTACCGGCGCTACTCGCGCTCTTACTCGCGGAGCCACTCGCGTTCCCGCAGCCGCCGGTACCGGGAGAGGCACTCCGGCTCCACTCGGAGGTCCTACCGGTCCCGCAGCCGCTCCCGCGGCCGCTTGTATTACCGGAGTGCCTACGCCATCGCGCGAGGCCGCCGCTACTACGGCTTCGGCCGCACCGTCTACCCCGAGGAGCGCAGAAGCTGGAGGGGGCGATCCCGGAGCAGGTCGCGGAGCCCAACCCCCTTTCGCTTGAGCGAGAAAGGTGAGTCTTTGGAGAGGCCTTCGGGGAAAGAGGAAGGACCCCAGCGGGTTAATAGTTAAGACTCCGGTACGGTTGGCACCCAGTTTTAAAATGGATCGCTTTCTTTCCCCCTAGGGCTTAACACCGTGCGTTAAATGGCTCGGTGGAGGGCAGTTCTGGGTGGACCAGCTCTCAAAATGCTACTGATTTATTGACCAAGCTTTGATTATTGGTGGCTCAGACGGTAAAGCGTCTGTCTATAATGAGGGAGACCTGGGTTCGATCCCTGGGTCGGGAAGATCCCCTGGAGAAGGAAATGGCAATCCACTCCAGTACTATTGCCTGGAAAATCCCATGGACAGAGGAGCCTGGTAGGCTACAGTCCATGGGGTCGCAAAGAGTCAGACACGACTGAGCGACTTCACCTTTCCTTTCCTTTGATTATTGAGGGAAGCTTACTTTTCTAAACAAAAGAGGTAGAATTCTCTTTCCATAAATAGAAATATATTTTATACGTGGAGATACTGTTTAAATATCTTTATGTTACTAGTGTAAGAACACTTTGATTTTGAGTTTTTTTTGGAGAAATGATACCGGATAAACGAACATTTTGTGTTTCTTTTTGTAGATCGAATGGAGCTGTTAGAAATAGCCAAAGCCAATGCAGCAAAAGCATTAGGAACAGCCAACTTTGACTTGCCAGCTAGTCTCAGAAGTGTTCCTGTATCTAAAGAAAGAAACCAGGAAACAGCTGTACTGACTAATGGTGCAAAGTCTGAGGTAAGTATTTTGTTTATTTTAAAAATAATCTCAAAGTTCATCTCTAAACTTAAACTTAATATTAAAATAAAGAAGCTCTTCAGAAGACTACTACCAGAAAGAGCTGATTATCCATTTTTATTTCATTTACCCTAGACTGTTTCTTGGAATGGCTAGCTAATATAATTTAAATAACAGACCTGATAATATTAGATAGGGTCTTTCCCATGAAAGTGGGAGACTAATGACCTTTATTTTCAATTGCCATAATCCTGATTACTTCCGTAATTGTAGCTGGCACTTTGATGTCTTTGTAGTTACCAAGTTTTTCTAGCTAGTTTTTTATAGAGTATCTGTAATTCTCATTTGCAGGGTTATGTTCCCACAGATTCTGTACTCAACATACAGTATAGTTTATCTGCTTTATTTCTGTCTTATAGAAATCATGAATGTGGTCTCCAGACATTGATGAAGAAAGTCTGTTGGTAATTGATACATGCGCAAAAGCATCAGAGGTTAAACTAATTTGAAGTCTATGTTGACACTTGAAAGCTTAGTTTTTTGTTGGTAGATTCCGATGCATGCTAGAATTTGGGACAAGCACCATTTGGATAAGATACTAAAGACAATTTTTAAATGAAAGTGTACTTTGTAATGGCGGGGCATCTGATACAGATGTCCCTTTCATAATATATGCAATATATTCCAGATGTTTTGAGAGATTACAGAAGAAGAGGCCTGCTTCATTTGCAGATAAGTTTATTATAATTCTCCAGAAATGTGCAGCATAAAATGCATAGCTTTAAAAGTTTACAATAATGAGGAATTGATACACTCAGTTAACATAAGAACAATGGGTTATCTCCTATCATGCAGACTCAGATGTGGGTTTGCCTAAGCATTAGTGGTGGACAAATAAGAGTTGAGTTGATTTTTCAGGTGATTAGGTACCCAACTGGATGGGCAAATGCCTTAGTTCTTTTGCAACTAGGTATATTTTGGTATGATTTTATTTTCATAGTTACTTGAATTTAGATCAGAGGGATACATAACAGTACTGCTTTATGGAGAAAGGTGTCTTAAATCATTGAATCAATTTTATGGGAAAAACTTAACAAAAGTACTGTTATTTTAGGATGTTGATTGGTTAGATCAAACTTGATTTATGTCTCTACAAGTAAATTTATAATACAATTGGACAGCTTTTTATACCTACAAGGGTATCACTTCTCAAATTTACTTTCTTTTACCTGTCTAGCTATCAGACACGTTAACAGAAGATGGAACAAAAAATGCCAATGAAAAGTCTTATCAGCAAAAAAGCATCACTTTTAGCTCTAACGTAAGTATATCTAAGCATTGATCACTCAAAAACTAGACTTGGAATGTATTTCTGTCACTGCTGCGGCTGCTAAGTTGCTTCAGTCGTGTCCGAATCTGTGTGACCCCGTAGACGGCAGCCCACCAGGCTCCCCCATCCCTGGGATTCTCCAGGCAAGAACATATGAGGGCTACTAAGCCACTAAATAGAATTTTTAATACTTTTTTTTGTGTGTGGTCCTCACAAGTGACCAATAGGTTCCTACTCTAATATGCACATTCTCAGTTTCAGCGTTTTCCCCTTTTAACTGTTCCCTTTGTCCTTTTTGATTGTTGTAATATTTTAAAATCTCAGAATATCCTATGATTAGAATAATCAGCTAAAGGCTTAATAAAATTTCAAAACTATCTTAATATCTCCCTATTGCAGTATGCTTTGCACGTATCTGATTTCCCCTACTAGTGTCTTGGCTTAACAGTTTGATGGAATCAAGTTGCAAGTGAGGTCCATGGCTTTGCATTTGGTTGGTGTCTTTTATTTAATGTGATATTTTAAATATATAATATATGTGTTTGGGAAGCTGACTTAAGAATTTGTTTTCTTTCAGAATTCTGTAGCAAAGCCTATGCTTCAGAAATCAGCTAAAGCTATTGCTGAAGAGAATTCTTCAGGATACCCAAAAATAGATAAGAAGAAAAGTCCGTATGGACTATGGATACCTGTCTAAAAAAAGCCAACAGCTAAGGTTGCCTGAAATGCACTTTTTTTTTTGCAAGTTTGTGTTTCTAGCATTATTCCATTCTTGTGAACCATTTAGTGGTGGTTTTGCAATTACAAATGACAACACAAAAATATGTAAATACTTAATTTAAATAATGATTTAGATTTCTCTTACAGATGGGAGATAGCACAAATGGACCGCAGGTTACACACAGGTGGGATTCTTGTATATTTACACTTCTAGATGTTTTATATAATATGGATGTTATGTAGAAGTGAAATTTTTAAAAGCAAACAGTAATTGAACTGTTTGTGTTGTAAACATTTTGTTAATAAATTTGTTTTTATTATTTTAGTCTTTCTTGATTGTGTATATTTTACATAATGGGTTTTTATTTAATGAAGAAGAATGAGGTAGTATCTCCTTTAAAACCTTCCTGTTCCCAGATCCAAATCCATGGATTGATACCATAGGGCTCAGTGACCTCACCTGGGAGTTCGTGAGAAATGTTGAACCTCAAGTTTCTACCCCAGATCTGAATTAGAAATTGAATCACAACCGTGTTTCCCGTTGATGTAGATACTCATTAAAATCTGAAAAGTTTGGCCTTAAAGACTTAATATTAGCATAATGTTGTCCTGAACTGAGCATCAGGGCAGGAAACTCAGAGGTTGAAGTGGAGTTGCTCAGTGAGCTAGAAAACAGAGGCTTTAGTTGCATTTGTTTTTTTCTATCATGTTTTAATAAATATTCATTGATTTGAAATTCTTGAATGCTTCTTACTATAGCTGAGAAGGAACTTAACTAAGCATGTAAAAAAAATGAGTGTTACACTCAAGATCTGGACAGTTGGTTTAAACATTAGCTACAGACTTTTGTAATTTCTCCTGTTATTATAGTAGTGGATACCAGAACTAGAAAGATTTAAGCCATTTTTAGATGGTCTCTCCAAGCATTTGACTAATTGCATAAATGTTTGAATTTAAATTTAAATTAAAATTCAATTCAATTAAATTTAAATTTAAAAAGATAGTGGAGATCCTCAAGTGGGATGTAATACTGTATTAACTAAAGCTGTGCTATCCAGTATTTACGTGCACATCCCGTTAAGACAGCCACTAGCCCCGTGTGTGCTTTTGACTATTTTGGAAGTTGACTAGAATGACTGAGGAACTGAATTTTTTTGGTGATACAATGTATTAGGGAGTACTAGTTACATAATTACGGTAATAAAAGGTGTTTATCAGTTTCACAATCAATAGCCAGACAAAAAGTAAAAGATGATTACAATTGTAAGTCATAATGGGAACATGATGAACAATATAAAATAATTCATACAGTTTGAGGGAGTCAAAGTGATGAGATAAGTGAAAGTGCATACATGTGTTTTCATCCATCCGGCCAGTCTGGTTGGTTGATGTGTTTAATCCATTTACATTTAAGGTAATTATCGATATGTATGATCCAGTTACCAATTTCTTAATTGTTTTGGGTTTATTTTCTGTAGGTCTTTTTTATTTGTTTGTTTCCTGCCTAGAGAACTTCCTTTAGCATTTGTTATAAAGCTGTTTTAGTGGTTCTGAATTCTCTTTTGCTTGTCTGGAAAGCTGCTCCATCAAATCTGAATGAGAGTCTTGCCAGGTAGACGTATTCTTGGTTGTAGCTTCTACCCTTTCATCACTTGATAAATATATCTTGCCATTCCTTTTTGGCTTGTAGAGTGTCTGTAGAGAAATCAGCTGATAACCTGAGGAGTTCTCTTGTATGTTATTTGTTGTTTTTTGATACTTTATTAAAAACAATAAAGTTTTTAATACTTTATCTCTGTCATTAAGTTTTGTCCATTTGATTACTATGTCATGGTATTGGTATGCTCCTCCTCGGGTTTATCCTGCCTGGGACTGTTTGTGCTTCCTGGACTTGGTTGACTATTCCCTTTCCCTTGTTTGGGAAGTTTTCAGTTACTATATTTTTTTAGGTACTATCTCTCCTTCTGGGACCCCTATAATGCAAATGTTGGTGCATTTAATGTCCCAGAGGGTCTCTTAGGCTGTCTTCATTCTTTTTCATTCTTTTTTTCTATATTCTGTTCTGTGGCAGTGATTTCCACCATTCTGTCCTCCAGGTCATTTATCCGTTCTTCTGCCTCAGTTATTCTATTGATTCCTTCTAGCACATTATTCACTGTTTGTTCTTTAATTCTTTTTGGTCCTTGGTAAATGTTTTTGTTTTTTTTTTTTTTTGCATCTTCATTGTTTTCTCAAGATCCTGGGTCATTTTCAGTATCATTATTCTTTTTTTTTTTGGAAGGTTGCCTATCCACTTTATTTAATGGTTTTTCTTGGGTTTTATCTTGTCCCTTCCTCTGGGATATAACTGCTTTTTCATGCTGATTAACTTTGAATAATGTGGTTTTTGTTCTAGCTCTTGTGAAACTGTGGTTCTTCATGCTTCTGTCTGCCTGCTGAAGGAGGCTAAGAGGCTTGAGTAAGCTTCCTGATGAGAGGGACTGGCGTGGGAAAAAATGGTCTTAGTGTGGTGGGCAGGGCCTTCTTGCACAGTAAAGCTTTAATACAGTTATTGGTTGATGGGTGAGGTTGGACTTCCTCCCTGTTAGGGCTCTTTGGATTAATGGCGACCTCCAAGAGGGCTTATGCCAAGGGCTAACTTTCTGAACTGCTGCTGTCAGTACCCCTGTTCTTGTGGTGAGCCCCTGCTGACTCACATCTCTGCAGGACACCCTCCCAACCAAGGTGGTTTTGGTTCAGCTCTCCTTTTGGGTCACTGCTCCTTTTCTCTGGGTCTTGGTGCATGCAACATTTTGTTTGTGCCCTCCAAGATTGCAGTCTGTTTCCCAGTCCTGTGGAAATCCTGTAATCAAATCCCCTTCAAGGCCAGATTTCCTAGGGATTCCCAGTCCCTTTGTTGGATCCGCAGCCTGGAAAGTCTGAGGTGTGGTCCAGAACCTTCACAACAGTGGGAGAACTAATTCAGTATTACTGTTCTCCAGTTTGTGGGTCACCCACCTGGCAGGTATGGAGTTTATCGTGATTGCGCCCCTCCTACCATCTCGCTGTGGCTTCTTTGTCTTTGATATGGGGTATCTTTTTGGTGGGTACCACCATCCTCCTGTCAATGGTTGGTCAACAGCTAGTTGTGATTTTGATGCTCTTGCAGGAAGAGATGAGTGTACATCCTAGTCTGCCATCTTGAACTGGGAGCCTAGAACTGAATTTTAATTTATTGCAAAGTGCAGATAATAAATATTTCTGTGTAGAATATTGTATTGGATAAGAGCTGCTGTTAAATTTGACCCTATTAAAAATGTAAATGTGCAAAGACTTGGGTATATATGTCCCTGGACATCAAATTTGTTACTATCTTTTAGGTAGTCTTGGTCACATTCTCATCCTTTATGCCAGCAGCACTTGATGTGAACAAGGAATTTCCTGGGAGAAAGTTTTTCTGGGTGAAAAAAAATGTTTCTTTTCCACTTAGTTTAACAGTGGTTATTGGGAGGGTAATTTGCTTCTAATTCATGAGAGTTTAAATAGTAGGTTCATTTTTATTCTAAGGAGACCTGAGAATATCAATAGACTGGCGTAGTTACATCAAAGTACAAGAAAACAGGATTGGTTTTAGGGTTTGTAATTTTTTAAAAATGTGGATAACATGAACACCCAGTTAGTATAATTTGTTGGTATATCCTTAGCAAGGTTACAGAACTCCCCAAGGTATTCTTTGTAAGGGAAACTTTTGCAATGAACTGATGACAAAATGCTACGATACTTTTCACCTTCACTTAGCTGGTGACAGAAAGGCACCTGCTTTGATTGTGATTTGTGTTCAAATACAGCCTTTAATAGCTAAGTATACAAGTCATGTAACCTCTTTAACCAATCCTCCTATATAACAGATTAGCCAAATCTGTTACTATGGACGTGTGTCACTTCTGAGTTTCCTTCTGCAGTGATCTTACCTTTCAGCCTTGTTCAGTCGCTTAGTCTTGTCCGACCTTTTGCAACCCCGTGGGCTGCAGCATGCCAGGCTTCCCTGTCCTTCAGCATCTCCCAGAACTTGCTCAAACTCATGTTCATTGAGTCGGTGATGTCATCCAACCATCTGGTCCTCTGTTGTCCCCTTCTACCTTCAGTCTTTCCCAGCAGCAGGGTCTTTTCCAGTGAGTCAGTTCTTCACATTAGGTGGCCAGTATTGGAGCTTCAGCTTCAGCATCAGTGCTTCCAATGAATATTCAGAATTGATTTCCTGTAGGATTGACTGGTTTGATCTTGCAGTCCAAGAGACTCTGAAGTGTCCTCTCCAACACCACAGTTCAAAAGCATCAATTCTTCAGTGCTGAGCCTTTATGGTCCAACTCTCACATCCATACATGACTACTGGAAAAACCATAGCTTTGACTAGACAGACCTTTGTTGGCAAAGTAATGTCTCTGCTTTTTAGTATGCTGTCTAGGTTGGTCACAACTTTTCAAGGAGCAAGAGTCTTTTAATTAAATGGCTGCAGTCACCATCTGCAGTGATTTTGGAGCCTAGAAAAATAAAGTCAGCCACTGTTTCCATTGTTTCCCCACTTGTTTGCCATGAAGTGATGGGACTAGATGCCATGATCTTGTGCTGTGCTTAGTTGCTTCAGTCATGTCTTACTCTTTGTGACCTATGGACTGTAGCCCACCAGGCCCCTCTGTCCATGGGATTATTCAGGCAAGAATACTGGAGTGGGTTGCCATGCCCTTCTCCAGAGGATCTTCCCAACCCATGATCTTAGGTTTTTGAATGTTTTTTGAGTTTTAAGCCAGCTTTTTCACTCTTTCACCTTCATCAAGAGGCTCTTTAGTTCCTCTTTGCTGCCTAAGGATGGTGTCATTTGCATATCTGAGGTTACTGATATTTCTCCTGGAAATCTTGATTCCAACTTGTGCTTCATCCACCCTGGCATTTCACATGATGTACTATGCATATAAGTTAAACAGGGCAACAATATACAGCCTTGATGTAGTACTTGGCCAATTTTCAATCAGTCCATTGTTCCATGTTCAATTCTAACTGTTGATTCGTGACCTGCATACTGATTTCTCAGCAGGCAGGTAAGGTGGGAGTACCAGGGAATGGTATTGCCATCTCTTTAAGAATTTTCCACAGTTTGCTGTGATCCACACAGTCAAAGTCTTTGGCGTAGCCAATGAAACATAAATAGATCTTTGACTGGAATTCTTTTGCTGCTTCTATGATCCATTGGATGTTGGCCATTTGATCTCTGGTTCCTCTGCCTTTTCTAAATCCAGCTTGAACATCTCCAAGTTCACAGTTCACGTACTGATGAAGCCTAGCATGGAGAAAGATTCTAAGCGTTACTTTGCTAGCATGTGAAATGAGTGCAATTGTGTGGTAGTTTGAACAATCTTTGGCATTGCTTTTCTTTTGGTTTGGAATGAAAACTGACCTTTTCCAGTCCTGTGGCCACCGCTGAGTTTTCCAAATTTGCCGGCATATTGAGTACAGCACTTTTAACAGCATCATCTTTTAGGACCTGAAATAGCTGGAATTCCATCAGCTCCACTAGTTTTGTTCGTAGTGATGCTTCTTAAGGCCCACTTGCTTCACATTCCAGGATGTCTGGCTCTAGGTGAGTGATCACACCATCGTGGTTATCTGGGTCATGAAGATCTTTTTTATATAGTTCTGTGTATTCTGTGTATTGTTCACTTAGGAAGGCTTTCTTATCTCTCCTTGCTATTCTTTGGAACTCTGCATTCAGATGGATATATCTTTCCTTTTCTCCTTTGCCTTTAGGTTCTCTCTCTTCTCCACTATTTTTAAGGCCTCTTCAGACAACCATTTTGCCTTTTTACATTTCTTGGTGATGGTTTTGATCACCACCACCTGTACAATGTTATGAACCTCTGTCCCTAGTTCTTCAGGCACTCTATCAGATCTAATTTGTTAAATCTATTTGTCACTTCCACTATATAATCTAAGATTTGATTTAGGTCATACCTGAATGGTCTAGTGGTTTTTCCTACTTTCTTCAATTTAAGTCTGAATTTTGCAATAAAGAGTTCATGATCTGAGCTAAAGTCAGCTTTTGCAATAAAGAATTCATGATCTGAGCTAAAGTCAGCTCCTGGTCTTGTTTTTGCTGATTGTACAGAGCCTCTCCGTGTTTGACTGCAAAGAATATAATCAATCTGATTTCAGTATTGACCATCTGGTGGTATTCATGTGTACTTGTGTTGTTGGAGTAGTGTGTTTGCTATGACCAGTGTGTTCTCTTGGCAAAAACTCTGTTAGCCTTTGCCCTGCTTCATTTTGTACTCCAAGGCCAAACTTGCCTGTTAACTCCAGGTATCTCTTCCTACTTTTGCCTTCTAGTTCCCTATGATGAAAAGGACATCTTTTTTTGGTGTTAGTTCTAAAGGTCTTGTAGAAATTCTACTTCTTGTAGAAGGTCTTGTAGGTCTTCATAGAACTGTTCAGCTTCTTCGGCATTAGTGGTTGGGCCATAGACTTGGGTTACTGTGATATTGAATGGTTTGCTTTGGAAACGAACAAAGATCATTCTGTCGTTTTTGAGGTTGTACCCAAGTATTGCATTTTGGTCTCTTGTTGACTTTGAGGGCTACTCCATTTCTTTTAAGGGATTCTTGCCCACAGTAGTAGATACAGTGATCATCTGAATTAAATTTGCCCATTTCAGTCCATTTTAGTTCACGGATTGCTAAAATGTCAATATTCACTCTTGCCATTTCCTGTTTGACCGCTTCCAATTTACCTTGATTCATGGACTTAAAATTCCAGGTTCCTATGCAATATTGTTCTTTACAGCATCAGACTTGACTTCCACCACCAGACCCACCCACAACTGGGTATTGTTTTTGCTTTGGCTCAGCCTCCTCATTCCTCCTGGAGCTATTTCTCTGCTCTTCTCCAATAGCATATTGGGCACTTATGGACCTGGGGAGTTCATCTTTCAGTGTGATATCTTTTTACCTTTTCATACTGTTCATAGGGTTCTCAAGGCAAGAATACTGAAGTGGTTTGCCATTCCCTTCTCCAGTGGACCACATTTTGTCAGAACTCTCCACCATGACCCAAATATCTTGGCTTATTTTCTTTTTACTACCAAGTATGCTGAAAAGAGGGCTTTCCTGGTGGCTCAGATGATAAAGAATCTGCCTGTAATTCAGGAGACCTGGGTTGGATCCCTGGGTAGGGAAGATCCCCTGAAGAAGGATATGGCTAGCCACTCTAGTATTCTTGCCTGGAGAATTCTGTGGGCAAAAAAGCCTGGTGGGCTATAGTCCATGGGGTCAAGTCCAAGAGTTAGACACTACTGAGCGACTAATACTCCTAACTCCTAATGCTGAAAAGAATATACTTGCTCCATTTTTTCATAATCATCCCATGAAGTCCTGTCAGTCTTTAACTTGACCTTGTTTGGGTGTGGCCATGACTACCATGTTCAGTCTCTTCTAAGCTTTATAACAAAAGATAACTGCGTATTCCCAGACTGTCTTTATGTAAGTGGGATGCAGTTGCCTAGGTGTGATAAACCATGTCATGAACTGTGAACAAATAGCAAGCAGGTGCTGACAGTGAGAAATTGTACCAAGAGACTAGATTCAGTGCTGTCCAATATAAAGGAGAGCCTCAGTGAAAAAGATTAAAGAGGTCCATTCATTTTTTATCCCAGTATATTTAAAAATATTTCAACATTTAATGTAAAAAGAGGTGATTTCCTACCTTTTTTTGGTAAGGTGGTGTGATTCCGTGTGTATTTTACACTCAAAGCACACCTCAGTTTGCCCTAGCCACATTTCAACTGGTAGCTAGTCACATATGGTAGATGGCTACCGTGCTTATGAAAAGCACAGCCCTAGATGTTAGGTTCAGGTCTGTAATACTATTGTTTAGTCACTAAGTCACGTCCAACTCTTTTATGACCCCATGGACTGTATGTAGCCCACCAGGCTCCGTTGTCCATGGGATTTCCCAGGCAAGAATACTGGAGTAGGTTGCCATTTCCTTCTCCAGGGGATCTTGCCAACCCAGAGATGGAACCCATGTCACCTGCATTGGCAGGTGGGTTCTTGACCTCTGAGCCACGAGGAAAGCCCTCAGGTCTGTAATACTTTGCTTTTTTTTTTTTTCCCTAGAGAAGTCTAGCTTACTGAACTAACTACAGCATGCTGTCCTTTGGTTTTCTTTGCTGAAACATCAAGTTTACCTAGTGAAATAAAACTTGTTCTTATGAGGGCTCACTTTTCACTATTTCCTTATGGAGTCCTTTCTCAAATTTTTCTGTCATTCAGGCAGATTGCTATACATTTGTCTTTGACCTCTTCTATTGTCTGCAGTGGCTCTCTGTCCTTTGCTCACTGTTGGATTCTATCCTTGGCCTACTCCTTTAACCTCTGTTGCCAGTTTCCTCCATTCTGCCTTTAACTATCATCTACTAACAGGATTAGCAATTTTCTGAATTCCAGTTTGCAATGCTTGCCTCAGTACTTCAAAATGAACCTTTCCTATACTGAGCTTATTACAGTATTGCCTGTTTGAATTAGTGACTTTAATCATGCACCCAGTCACCTTCAAAGATCATACTGACATCTGATTTTTGGTTGGCTCTTAGGAGTGCTTTTCTCCTCTGTAGAAATCCTTTTTGTCTTTTAAACCCAGGTCAGTATCATGTCTATGAAACCTATTAATTTTTCCCTCACTTCCTTTTCCCTTAGTTGAAATGTATTAAATGTTTCTTTGAAAATACTGGAGAACAAAAAACTCATTTCATTACTATTGATAAGATTGGGCTGCATGGGTGTGCATTTGTGTCAAATTAAGTTAAAAAATTACTCTAAGTAAAATTACCACTCTGTTCCCATTCTCCAGAGGCAATCACTGTAAATAGTATGATATACATCCTAGATTTTTTTTTTATGCCTGGACAAACCCCTCTTTATATAGATAAGAGCATCTCTTCATTGTAGATCTATCTCATTCTTTAATTGTATGAATGTACCATAGTGTTACAATTTCCCTATTCACAGTACATTGAATATACCTTTATTAATAGCACTTATATAGCCATCTATATGTCCATCATTAGCTAAATCATATTTTCCTACTCGTTTATCTGTAAGCATTGCCCAATTTACTGATCTGAATCCTAGTTAATGTTTTTATTCACATGACATGGAATAAATAATCTTCACTTTCATGGGACACACAGTCTTCTGTCTTGTGTTTCCCGTGTGTGTATGTATAATTACTACTAAAATCAAATATCCTAAAACCAATTGGAATAAGGTTAGAATTCCAGTTAGCCTTAAAAAAATGGATTGTATTATATATATTGTAATAATTCTTTGACCAAGTATTTTAACTTACATTCTTCCAAGGAATATTTGCATTTTGAAGGATGGCATATTTACAAAATGCCATTGGAGAATCAGTCTCTTACTGTCCATACTTGCCCCATACATGTACCTGGGCCATGGAGTAGAATATGAGAGAGGCAAGAACTTGTTAACTGACTGCTCTGGGCGGATGAGGGGATGGGGAAAGTTAAGGTGAATTTCCAGTAGGAATTTCTATTGCCTTTCTTTCACTACCTACCATAGCTTACAAGAAGAATTAGTGCCAATTTAGCATCTGAAGTTCCCAAGTTGAACCCTGCTGCTGCTGCTAAGTCGCTTCAGTCATGTCCGACTCTGTGCGACCCCATGGACTGCAGCCTACCAGGCTCCTCTGTCCATGGGATTTTCCAGGCAAGAGTACTGGAGTGGGGTGCCATTGCCTTCTCCGAGTTGAACTCTAGGTCAAGTCAAACATGAGAAATTTCAAGTCATCATGATGATGATGACTTGGGTTTGTATCTAAGAATTTTAAGCCTAGCAGAGTACACACATTAAGTACACACCTAAAACAAATCCAAGACAAGATTTTTCTGAAACAAGTTAATAAATATGTAAGTATGAAAATACAGTCATTTGTAGGACACATCTTTACAAGTTATAAAAGGGTGTCCTGATTAACTGGTACAATTTGGCAGTCAAAACAGTTCCTGAAGGAGATTAGACAGCTGTTCCCTCTTTCTAAGTTAATTTCAGCTGTAGATTTCTCATAGAATCTTTCTGCCTTCTTGTTGAATTTAGCATTCCTTTCATTAATGTATAATGACATCTCCAGCTATATTTGTTTCATTTTTTAATTCTGTAGAAACCTATGCTAATGCTCAGTCACTTCAGTCGTGTCTGGCTCTGTGCGACCCCATAGATGGCAGCTCACCAGGGTCCCCCGTCCCTGGGATTCTCCAGGCAAGAACACTGGAGTAGGTTGCCATTTCCTTCTCCAATGCAGGAAAGTGAAAAGTGAAAGTGAAGTCGCTCAGTTGTGTCCGACTTTTAGCGACCCCATGGCCTGCACGCCTACCAGGCTCCTCTGTCCATGGGATTATCAAGGCGAAATCCAAAGCTGCTTGCTTTTTTGTTCTGAGTTAAGACTGAAAGCAATATATTTAGAAAAGTACCCTGCAAGGATATATGTCCAATGAGCATTGTTCTTGCAGTTTACTTTTTAAAGTTAACAGTACTATCAAATGTGAGAGAGGAGAGTAAAAAGTTGGCTAAAACCTCAACATTCAGAAAACTAAGATTATGGCATCTGGTCCCATCACTTCGCGGTAAATAGATGGGGAAACAGTGAAAACACTGGCAGACTTTATTTTTTTGGGCTCCAAAATCACTGCAGATGGTGACTGCAGCCATGAAATTAAAAGATGCTTACTCCTTGGAAGGAAATTTATGACCAACCTAGATAGCATATTAAAAAGCAGAGATGTTACTTTGCCAGCAAAGATCCGTTAGTCAAGGCTATGGTTTTTAGTAGTAGTCATGTATGGATGTGAGAGTTGGACTATAAGGAAAGCTGAGCGCCAAAGAATTGATGCTTTTGAACTGTGGTGTTGGAGAAGACTCTTGAGAGTCCCTTGGACTGCAAGGAGATCCAACCAGTTCATCCTAAAGGTGATCAGTCCTGAATATCATTGGAAGGACTGATGTTGAAGCTGAAACTCCAATACTTTGGCCACCTGATGCGAAGAACTGACTCATTGGGAAAGACCCTGATGCTGGGAAAGACTGAAGGCAAGAGAAGAAGGGGATGACAGAGGATGAGATGGTTGGATGGCATCATCGACTCAATGGACATGAGTTTGGTAAACTCCAGGTGTTGGTGATGGACAGGGAGGCCTGGCATGCTACAGTCCATGGGGGTCACAAAGAATCGGATATGACTGAGCGACTGAGCTAAACTGATGGTATAAAGAACAATATTGCACAGGAACCTGCAATTTTAGGTCCATGAATCACGGTAAATTGGAAGTGGTCAAACAGGAGATGGCAAGAGTGAACACTGACATTTTAGGAATCAGTGAACTAAAATGCACTGGAATGGCAAATTTAATTCAGATGACTATTGTATCTGCTATTGTGGGCAAGAATCCCTTAGAAGAAATGGAGTAGACCTCATAGTCAGCAAGAGTCTGAAATGCAGTACTTGAGTGCAATCTCAAAAATGACAGAATGATTTCTGTTTGTTTCCTAAACTAACCATTCAGTATCACAGTAATCCAAGTCTATGCCCCAATCAGTAATGCCAAAGAAGCTGAAGTTGAAGGATTCTATGAGGACCAAAAGACCTTCTAGAACTAACACCAAGAAAAGATGCCCTTTTCATCATCAGGGTTTCTCTGAGTTCAGTTGATAAAAAATTCTCCTGCAATGCAGGAGACTTGGATTTGATTCTTGGGTCATGAAGATCCACTGGAGAAGGGATAGGCTACCCACTCCAGTATTCTTGGGCTTCCCTGTGACTCAGCTCGTAAAGAAACTCCCTGCAAAGAGGTAGACCTGGGTTCGACCCCTGGTTTGGGAAGATCCCTTGGAGAAATGAAAGGCTACCCACCCCAGTATTCTGGCCTAGAGAATTCCATGGGTGCCATAGTCCATTGGGTTGCAAAGAGTCAGTCACGAATGAGGGACTTTCAACTTCACTTCAGCCCTCCCCACTTCAGGGAGCCAGGAAGTGTACCTGTTACTTGTCTTCACTTACCCCTTACGCAGCAAGATTTCCAATAATGCTTTGGTTGAATTCATCTGGCCTCTTACCACTTGCTATTGATTAAAAGAGTCCAAGAGCCCTGCCTGGTCTGTTACACTACCAGCCATATAGTAATTCATGTTTCTTCACAGGCTCACCAATAGTGTGTCATTGAACTTTGAGATTTTTGTCATATTTCCATCTCTAAAATAAAAACAGTCCACTGAGATTCTGATTAAATAACATTTACACTTTTTGGAGATACTTATTTGTGATAATACATTTTTCTTTTGTCTTCCAACCAGAAAATCCTTAATCACTTATTGAGATTTAAGTTTTTTAACTTAAAACTATTTTGTAGTTTTCCTCATGTTACTGTTTAAATCTTATACAGTATCTCTCTTTTAGCGGACTACTTTTTCATTTCCACATCTAATTAATGGTTGAAGAAAAAAAAATATTTTCATGCATTTCTCTTGTATCCAGCAACTTTGTTGTTGTTGTTGTGGCTAAGTCGTGTCCCCCTCTTTGCAAACCCATGGACTGCTGCACGCTAGGTTTCCCTGACCTCTTGTATCCAGCACCTTAGTGAAAGTGAAGTCGCTCAGTCGTGTCCGACTCTTCGCGACCCCATGGACTGCAGCCTACCAGGCTCCTCCGTCCATGGGATTTTCCAGGCAAGAGTAATGGAGTGCCATTTCCTTCTCCAGAACTTTAATCCAGCACTTTACTGAATTATATTAACTTTTTGGCACTATTATTAATTCTGGCGCAGTTTCCCCGTTGAGCATGTTGGAACGAACAGGATGGATGCGCCCTGCTCTCCTGCATCCCATCGATTTTCAACATCGTTGGGGGGAAACGAAAAATTAAACAGACTTGAAAAATCTCTTACATACATTGAAGAGAATGAAAATGGTGCCATACGACAGTACTAAGGGTCTACGCGAGACAAGGTAGTCAGGGGAAGACCTGCTTTGGAGGAAGTGACACAGTCTAAGGGCTGAAGGGAAAACACTTTCCGCTTAAGGGTGAGGTACACAGTTGAGGTAACTTTCCACAAGACTCCTCTAGCTTGGCTATGCTCCGCCACACGCCGGCTACCGAAACACTCCTGCCCCGCCGCGCCCCTGCCCCCGCCCCCTGCCCCCGCCCCCGCCCCGCCCCTCCCCTCCCCGCCCCGCCCCGCCCCCGCCCCCGCCCCCGCCCCCGCCCCCGCCCCGCCCCGCCCCGCCCCTTCCCCGCCCCGCCCCGCCCCGCCCCTTCCCCGCCCCGCCGCGCCCCTGCCCCCGCCCCGCCGCGCCCCTGCCTCCGCCCCGCCCCGCCGCGCCCCTGCCCCCGCTATGCCCCCTCCTCTACGGCCTTTTGCAGCTGCGCAATACTCTGCCCAATTGAAAATGTCTCACTGCCTAAAGGGGCAGGGATTGGCCCTAAATTCCTGAGGCTGACGGAAGAGGCGGGGTTTATAGTAGGCTATTATTATGTATTGACGCGACAGTCCAAAGGTCGGCGGAAGTGTTGGGTGTTGTTTCCGGAAGTGGGAAAGGAAAGCTTGAGATGGCGGCTGCGACTCTTACCGAGAAGGTACGTGCGGCTGGTTCTATCTAGGGTTCTTAGTTGGGGAGGGTTCTGAGGGCAGCAGGGGCGAGAAGTGGAGGAAGTGCTTGTGTGCCGGGTCAGGAAGGCGCAAATAATGTGGGGCCAGGATCGGCGATGAGCGCCTGGCCCAGCCCGCGGGGACTCACCTGGGCTGACCGGGAGAAGCCTAACCGGCCCTTACTCGGCCTCTCCTCCTCCGTATAGGTGCCGGTGGGTGGAGCAGAGGAGCAGCAGCCTCCCGCAGGAGCCGAGGAGCTGGCCTCCCAGAAGCGCGAACAGAGACTGCGCAAATTCCGGGAGCTGCACCTGAAGCGGGTGAGTTGTCTTGGAGGCCACCTGACACTTGTCACCTGGCCAGGCCCGTGCACATTTGTGGAGGGAAGAGGAAGGCTCACCTGTGCGTGTGACAGATCAGCAGAGCTGGATGAAAGTTCTGTCCCAGTGGTTCTCAACCTGGCAGCACATTGGAGTCACTTTTGGAAACGGACACACTTTCTCCAAACCTTTTTTCGAGTTTGGGGGGTCTCTCACTAACAGCCTCTCTGCAGTATGACCCCAGTAAGCTCTTCGAAACAGAGGGAACACATGCAAAGGAAAGGAATTCATATCAGGGATGAGTCCAGCAAACAGCTGGCTGCAGTTGGAGCCAAGAAACAAAAAAGCAGCTCTTGACTGTTTCAACTCAAAGGGTCCTGACTGATAGCTCGGCCATGGTTTCACAAAATCCTCACCCAGACTCAGACTACCACAGTGTGACAAATGCACAGCGATACAAACCACAGAAATGACCCCACAGCACCGTCTTCTGCTAAGACCAGTGGTAAATATAGCACTAGCCTCACTCCCTTACTCCTGCCTCCTGTATAAAAACTTAAGTATGTTCATAAAAACAATCAGAGTATGCCCTGACTTTCTGATCCTGCCTAAGCCAGAGCTTCCTGCAGTCACCCGATATAGACTCAAATTCTGTAAGTAGGTGTTAACCTTTTCACTGAAATGTCTCCAGTTCCCTGTGGTTTGCTGTTTCCTTCTGTGTAGCACATTCAGCTTTGACCACACGTGTGTTCTTGGTGTCTGGATGGCAGGAATGACAGGTTGAGAGAAGTCTGTTTCTTTACCCAGAAAAATTTGATACAGAATCAAACACACTTACCTATTTACTTGGAGGGAGTGTGTAAAGAACATGGGGTTGGATATTAAGAGACACATCTTCCTGGACTAACTGCCTCCAGCCTGTGACCCAACAAACATCTAACGTAAGGTGTCCCTGAGATAGTATACTTGTTTTGGTTTATGCAGTTAAATTTATTTTAAAACAGACTCTTCATACAGTAATTTAAATGGGGAGTGCCTTTCACTTGCCAGAAGGTAAACTGCTAAAATATCTAAAGAGCAGGAGTACTTGGGAGAGGTTAGAGATACTATCATAGGTTATTAAAGCGCAAGCCTCAAATTGAGGCTTCTTCCTTGAATTAGGATTAAAAGGGAATTGAAAGTAGAATATTTTTTTTTCATAATGTGAGACATTAACCTCCAGGCATCTGGAATAGCACACCAGTACAGCTCAACACATTTCTTGACTGTATACAAATGTAAGACCTTGCTTAAAATCCTTTGATGGTTCTCTTTCTTTTAGGATAAATGGAGTCCCTTGTTAATGTGTCTACTTGGCCTTGTTTAAAGTGGTGAAAATTTGTTTGGATTTATTTTTATGTTTCAGCCAACAACCTTTTTGTGTTTATGGTTTTAGAATGAAGCTCGTAAATTAAATCACCAGGAAGTTGTTGAAGAAGATAAAAGACTTAAGTTACCTGCAAATTGGGAAGCCAAAAAGGCTCGTTTGGAATGGGAACTACAGGAAGAAGAAAAGAAAAAGGTTAGGAACTGCTCTGCTGTCCTCATAAGTGGTCTGTTCTATCGTATTGAGATAGTAAAAAAAGCTCTTTATCAGCTGCAACACTTTGGGCAAGTAATTTAATCTCCCTGTGATTGTGTTTTCTCATCTGTAAAATGGGATCTGTAATAGTTACTTGAGTTAATTATGAATTAAATGAGTCAGTGCATTTGGAACATTTAAGAGAGGGTCTGACACTGGATAAATGTTGAATAATTATTATTTTGTAGATTGATGTACTCACTTCTTATATAGTAGCAGATAAGCAAATTTCTCCTTCACATAGTAATGGTTATTTTAAATGTATTGCTTTATATTCACTTAAAATAGTTCAAATAATTGCTTGTATCATAAGGGCAAGCATTAGCTTTTTTCCCTTTCATTTAGGAATGTGCAGCGAGAGGGGAAGACTATGAGAAAGTGAAGTTGCTAGAAATCAGTGCAGAAGATGCAGAAAGATGGGAGAGAAAAAAGAGGAGGAAAAACCCCGACCTGGGATTTTCGGGTAAGACTGAACTTTATTGAATAGGCCTCTGAGATAAGCATGCCTTCAGTGTTTCTGGTTTTAAGAAAGGATATGCCTCTTCATGGAATATTCTGTAATAGACTTATACTCCTAAGAAAAATACAAATACATCATATATGGCAGAAGTGAAAAAGGCTCTAGTTGAATCAGCTGGATTCCTTTATTCAGTGCTAAAATTAAAGCCTGTTGGTCAGGATCTTCAGGATACAGGCTATGCTAATAATTTTGATTTTTCTCTGAATAGTAATGAGCAAATAAGGTAATACATCGTTTCCAATTCTCATTTTACTTTTAGATTATGCTGCTGCTCAGCTTCGCCAGTATCATCGGCTGACCAAACAGATCAAACCAGACATGGAAACATATGAGAGACTGAGAGAAAAGCAGTAAGTTGACAGGATTAATGCAAGTCCTGTTTTCATCCTGAAGTGGTATTGATGTATTAAAACTTGTGTGTTTACATAAACATATATACATAAATACACACTGTAGTGCTTAGGTATGGATTAGCAATAGCTGGGTTTTGTTGTTGTTGTTGCTGTTTCTTGGCTGTGCTGGGTCTTTGTTGCATGTGGGCTTTCTCTAGTTACAGCAAGTGGGAGTTACTGTCCATTGAAGCTACTCTCCGTTGAGGTGTGTGGGCTTCTCGCTGCGGTGGCTTCTCCTGTGGATCGCAGGCTCTTGGTGCACCGGCTTCGTTAACTGCAGCACTCAGGCACAGCAGTTGCCCCACATGGGCCCTGGAGCATGTGGGCCTCAGCAGTTACGGGGCATGGGGTTAGTTGCTCTGTGGCATGTGGCATCTCCCTGGACCAGGGATCAAACCTGTGTCCCCTGCACTGGCAGGTAGATTTTTAACCACTGGGCCACCAGAGAAATGCTCAACAACTGTATAAGGATAGTTTCAGGTCTTGATGACACTGTTTACTGCTCGTCCACAGCAGTTAAGCTAACCACATGATTATCTTGCTAGCTGGGCATTCTGCAACTGGGTGTTGAGAGATTATCGTAGTTACTCATATTTTGCGACATAGAATGCTTTAGTGCCAGGATAGTTGAACTGCTGTAAAGGACCAGAGAGTGAATATTTTAGGCTTATAGGCTATCTGGGCTCTGTCACAACTACTCCACTCTGCCCTTGTCATGTGAAAGCAGCCATAGAGTAGTCCTAGACAGATGGGTGGACTGTGTCCCAGTAAAACTGTTTCTATAAACAAGAGGCTGGAATTTGCTGGCCTGCTGTAGTGGAAAGAGAACCTGAAGCTGGAAGCAAGTCCTTTAACCTCTGACCCTTGGCTCTTTCATCTGTAGAATGAAGGTGTTGAACTAAGTGATTTCTTAACTTTCATCCTTTACAATTCTGTATCCTCTTTTCTCTTTTTTTTTTAAAAAAGATGAGATAGGATCCCACAGTAAAGACATTTAGGTATTTTATCTCTCTTCATGAATGGTAGTTTAGCCTGAAAATGTGGAGCACTTGCAGTGTTACTCCAAGACCATGTTGCTGTCTTTTCAGTGGAGAAGAGTTTTTCCCAACGTCCAACAGTCTTCTTCATGGGACACATGTGCCTTCCACAGAGGAAATCGACAGGATGGTCCTAGACCTGGAAAAACAGTGAGTACTCCATACAGCAGCCATCTCATTAAATGTTTCGTGAAAAAATGGACATAACGTGCTTGGAATGAATTAAGATAGATGTTCTACTCGCTCATGTCTGACCTTGCATCTCTAGTGGTATTGGGGACAGAGAGCAAGTATGAATTGAATCCATTTGATTTGGAATGAAGATGTAAAATATTGATGGAATTGAGTTATTATAATTGAAAATTATAAATAAAATTATTCTCTTTAAAGAAATTATTCTTAATTCTACTTTAACAACCATGGCATTCTTTGATTTAAAGAAGTATAAATGTTCTAGTAAACTTATGTATTTGTGTTTCTTAATACTGATAGGGTTGTTTTTCCTGATATTGATCAGGCAGAGCAAAATGAATTTAATTTATAGGAGCTCATACACTTCAGTATTAAGATTAGTGTCTAGTACATACTATATACTCTGTTCATATTAGCTGTGGTTATTAATATAATTATATTTATTATAATTATTAATTAATAATATAATTACTGTTACAATCATTTCCTTTACTTCATGTATCCAGTTCCTGGCAGTGCATCATTGTTCTTTTAGAAGCATTCTGCAGATTTGTTTGTATTTACTGAATTTCATGGTTCATACCCAGGGATATGCTGTTAATTGGCAGTTTCAACTTCATCTTGATGAAAACTGGGCTTCCCCCTCCCCAAAGTGTGCTAGTTTAAGTGTACTGATTTTTTTTTTGTCATGTTTTATTAATACCAAAAAGGAAAGCAGTTGTGAAATTTATTTTCTTCTCCCAGAATTGAAAAACGAGACAAATACAGCCGGAGACGTCCTTATAATGATGATGCAGATATTGACTACATTAATGAAAGGAATGCTAAATTCAACAAGAAGGCAGAAAGATTCTATGGGAAATATACAGCTGAAATTAAGCAGAATTTGGAAAGAGGAACAGCCGTCTAATCCCATCAGGAACTGTTTAGAAGCTTGAGAATAGAGTGAAAATTTCTGCTAGCAAATTGAAGTTCTCTTCAGAGTTACACTGTAAACTAGAGCTCCGTTTGTGCCCTCCCACCCAGCATTTAAAAATAAATGTTTTTTCTTAAATGTATACTTCATGTATATTTCCACATTTTTTGTGCTTGGATATAAGATATATTTCTTGTAATGTACTTGTTTTGTAAAAATCTACTTTGTATAAATTCTATTATTTTTCTATGTATTTTAAGTGTGTATGACGAATCTTTGAAGCATTTTGGGTTTAAGGAATGCTGGTAGCGTATGTAAGTGTAGTCCTTGTTACTTTGAGTATTTCGATGAATTTGATAAAATCTAGAACTGGACTTGGGAACCATGCGGGGTTGTGGACTCCATAGCTAAGGATGGTGATGAGGAGACGACAGTGGCTGCTGGAGGGCAGGAGCAGCTGTCTCCATAGAGGGCTGCTTAGGACCAAGTTCAGGAAGTGGAATTGTCCTCCTGTAAACAGTGGCCAGATGTAGTTCCCTTTTGGAAAGGAGCTGTCTTGTGGATGAGAGTCCCTACTAAGCATTGTATCATTTAAAACACGTATCTGGGGACTTCCCTGGTGGTCCAGTGGTTAAGAGTCTGCCTTCCTGGGTTTAATCCCTGCTTGGGGAACTAAGATCCCACATTCTGAGTCACTTCAGTCATGTCTGACTCTTTGAGACCCTATGGACTGTAGCCTGTGAGTGTCCTACGTCCGTGGGATTTTCCAGGTGAAAACACTGGAGTGGGTTGCCCTTTCCTTTTCCAAGATCCCACAAGCCCATGCCCTGCAACTGGAGAAACCCATATGCCTCAGCAAAGACTCAGCACAGCCAATAAATAAAATGAGTATTTGTATTTATACATTTATATTTACGTAAATATACACACACGTGCTTCCATTGCAAACGTGGTCAGAATAGTACAATGAGTCCTACAATAATTCAGTGCCTGTCTTTAATAATTACCAACTTATGCCAATCTTTGTTTCATCTTCATTTCTATTCACTTTCTATAACTCTCATGTTATTTTGAAGCAAATACTAAATGTGTAATTTCATCTATAAATATTTCACTATCTGAAAGATTAAAAAAAGACTACAATGCTATTATCACAATAATAGTCCTATTTTAATAAAACTAAAGAGTAAAAGATCGGTATAATTTTTTCTGTGTGTTGATAAAAATGCTAAGTACCTAATTAGAACATTCCAAATTAAGAAAAACCTGAAACTCAAGAAAATTTCACAAAAACTTCAGCTTTAGTATTTATAATTAATAACCACTGATGCTTATTCCCTTTTAAAATTTATGTAGTACTTTCTATTTCTGCTCTTATTTTATCTTCTAGCGTTTAATCTCTGTGCAGTTAGGTCTGACCACAGCCTGGATGCTACCTCTGAAAATAAATATATGTATTTTTCTTAATATGTATATTTTTTATTGAAGTATAGTTGACTTATAATGTTTCAGATGCACAGCAAGATGATTGAGTTATACACATTTTTTGGAGATTATTTTCCAGTATAGGTTGGTTCAGTTCAGTCGCTCAGTTGTGTCCAACTCTTTGCAACCCCATGAATCACAGCATGCCAGGCCTCCCTGTCCGTCACCAACTCCCGGAGCTCACCCAAACTCATGTCCATCGAGTTGGTGATGCCATCCAGCCATCTCATCCTCTGTCCCCTTCTCCTCCTGCCCCCAACCCCGTTTTTCCAATGAATCAACTCTTTGCATGAGGTGGCCAAAGTATTGGAGTTTCAGCTTTAGCCATTAGTCCTTCCAAAGAACACCCAGGACTGATCTCCTTTAGAATGGACTGATTGGATCTCCTTGCAGGCCAAGGGACTCTCAAGAGTCTTCTCCAACACCACAGTTCAAAAGCATCAATTCTTCAGTGCTCGGCTTTCTTCACAGTCCAACTTTCACATCCATACATGACCACTGGAAACATTTTGGATTTTTGAGGCCCCCAAAATAAAGTCTGACACTGTTTCCACTGTTGCCCCATCTATTTCCCATGAAGTGATGGGACTGGATGCCATGATCTTCGTTTTCTGAATGTTGAGCTTTAAGCCAACTTTTTCATTCTCCTATTTCATCAAGAGGCTTTTTAGTTCCTCTTTGCTTTCTGCCATAAGGGTGGTCATCTGCATATCTGAGCTTATTTATATTTCTCCTGGCAATCTTGATTCCAGCTTGTGCTTCTTCCAGCCCAGCATTTCTCATGATGTACTCTGCACTTAAGTTAAATAAGCAGGGTGACAATATACAGCCTTGATGTACTCCTTTTCCTATTTGGAACCAGTCTGTTGTTCCATGTCCAGTTCTAACTGTTGCTTCCTAACCTGCATACAGATTTCTCAAGAGGCAGGTCAGGTGGTCTGGTATTCCCATCTCTTTCAGAATTTTCCACAGTTTATTGTGATCCACAGAGTCAAAGGCTTTGGCATAGTCAATAAAGCAGAAATAGATGTTTTTCTGGAACTCTCTTGCTTTTTCAATGATCCAGCGGATGTTGGCCATTTGATCTCTGGTTCCTCTGCCTTTTCTAAAACCAGCTTGAATCTCTGGAAGTTCACGGTTCATGGATTGCTGAAGCCTGGCTTGGAGAATTCTGAACATCAGTTTACCAGTGTGTGAGATGATAGGTTATTACAAGATACTATAATTCTTGTGCTAGACAGTAAACCTTTGTGATGTGTTGCCTATCTATTTTTTAAAATTACAAATCTAGCGTTCTATCCATACGAAGTCAAGTGGAATCAAAATGTCATAAATTTTTTAGGCAAAGATTGATAAATTTTCTAAGATACATATATTATTGATACGTATACAAAAGCTTTTCTACTGTGCTTGAGAAAGGCTTGAGAAAAAAACATCAAAAAAAAAAAAAAAAGATGGAGAAATTGGAAAACTAAATGAAATGGTAGCACTGAATATGAAATAGAAGAAACAAGCTAAAGTAAAAGATCATCACATAGTCCAGTTGTTTTTAAACATGACTGGTCATTAGAAACATCTGGAGCTCTGGAGGAAAAAGAAGCAATACCTGGGTATTTGTATTTTTCAAAAACAAATTTCAAGATAATTCTGATATGCACCTGGATTTTAAAAAGTGATTACAGGTTTTCCTATTAAATCATAGTTTTGGTGATACAGAGTTCTGTTTTTCTGTTGACCAATCATGATACAATGGTGTTAAACAGTTAATAGCTATATAATCACAATAGTGAAGAATTCCAGAAAAACATTTACCTCTGTTTCATCAACTACGCTAAAGCCTTTGACTGTGTGGATCATGACAAACTGTGGAAAGGTCTTGAAGAGATGGGAATACCAGACCATCTTACCTGTCTCCTGAGAAACCTGTATGCGGGTCAAGAAGCAACAGTTAGAACTGTTCTGTATGGAACAGCTGATTGGTTCACGATAGAGAAAGGAATATGGCAGGGCTGTCTGCTGTCACCCTGTTTGTTTAATCTGTACGCTGAGCACATCATGAGAAATGCCGGGCTGGATGAGTTACAAGCTGGACTCAAGATGGGGGAGAAACATCAACAATCTCAACATATGTGGATGATACCATTCTAATGGCAGAAAGTGAAGAGGAAGTGAAGAGCCTCTTGATGAGGGTGAAGCAGGAGAGTGAAAGAGCAGGCTTAAAACTCAATATTAAAAAATTAAGATCATGGCATCTGGCCCCATTACTTCATGGCAAATAGAAGGGGATAAGTTCAGAGTAGTGACAGATTTCCTCTTCTTGGGCTCTAAGATCACTGCAGATGGTGACTGCAGCCATGAAATCGGAAGATGATTGCCTCTTGGCAGGAAAGTGATGACAAATCTAGACAGTGTATTGAAAAGCTCAGACGTTACCCTGCTGACAAAGGTCCGTATAGTCAAGGCTGTGCTTTTCCCAGGGGTCATTTACGGTTGTGAGAGCTGGACCGTAAAGAAGGCAGAGTGCCGAAGAATTGAACTGTGGTGTTGGAGAAGACACCTGAAAGTCCCTTGGACAGCAAGGAGATCAAACCAATCAATCTCAAGGGAGATCAACCTTGAATACTCATTGGAAGGACTGATGCTGAAACTCCAGTATCTTGTTCATTTGAAAAGTCGACCCATTGGAAAAGTCCCTAATGCTGGGAAAGACCGAGGGCAGAAGGAGAAGAGGGCGTCAGAGGATGAGATGGCTGGATGGCATCACTGATGCAATGAACATGAACATGGGCAAACTTTGGGAGATGGTGAGGGACAGGGAGGCCTGGCATGCTGCAGTCCCTGGGGTCACAAAGTGTCTGACACGACTGGGTGACTGAGCAGCAACAACATGTCCCTTCATCTGGGACTCTGGGCCATAACTTTATGCTTTTTCATCATCACGTAATATGGTTTTGCTTTAGCTGCTGTGGGACTCTGGTTCTTGCTCTGTCTGCCCTCTGATGGAGGAGGCTAAGAGGCTTGAGTAAGCTTCCTGACGGGAGGGGCTGGTGATGGGAAAAACTGGGTGGGCAGGGCCTTGCTCAGTAACACTTTAATCCAATTATCTGCTGATGGGTGGGTTGCACTTCCTGGTAGTTTTTGTCCTGAGATGACCCAGCCCTGGGGACTACATGCTCTATGGTCGGGTTAATGGCGACCTCCAAGAGGGTTTACGCCAAGGCGGACCTTCCCAGCCCGATGCTGCCAGTGCCCCCATCCCTGTGGTGAGCCCCTGCCCACCCACGCCTCCACAGGAGACCCTCCAACACCAGCAGCTAGTTTTGGTTCAGTCTTCTGTTGGGTCGCTGCTCCTTTCCTCTGGGTCTTAGTGCATGCAAGGTTTTGCTCGTGCCTTCCAAGTCTGGAGTCTCTGTTTCCCCCAGGCCTGTGGAATTCCTGTAATCAAATCCCGCTGACCTTCCAGGCCAGATTCCCTGGGGATTCCCAGTCCCTTTGTCAGATCCCCAGGCTGGGAAGCCTTAGGTGTGGTCCAGAACCTTCACGACAGTGGAGAGCTTCTTTGGAATTATCGTTCTCCAGTTTGTGGGTCGCCTAACTGGCGGGTATGGGATTTGACTTTATGCTGATTGTGCCCCTCTTTGTCTTTGGATGTGGGGTGTCTTTTTTTGGTGGGTTCCAGCATCCTCCTGTTGATGGTGGTTCAACAGTTAGTTGTGATTTTGGTTCTCTGGCAGGAGATGAGTGCACATCCTTTTACTCCACTATCTTGAACAGGAAGCTCCTGAAAATAAATATATTTCATTTCCCATTTCCACTGCCTTAGTTCAGGTCTTTAATCCTGAGTATTGCAATAGCCTTAAACAAAAACACACATCAAAACACACTGTCACATGGAATCTGGCAAGGTGTTTACAAGAATATATGGGCCAGCAGGGTTTATTCTAAGAATGCAAGAGTAGCTTGAAGGCCTGTAAATTGCCTGTCCAATATCAATTCTCTTCATAACCAACCAAACCCTGATTTTTTGGGGTGAATTTGTGGTAAAATTTCCAGCTAAACATTTGTTTTCCCCTGACTGACCTGCTATTCCAGGTTGCTATAGCTCTGGCTAAGATGACACAATCTAATCTGAGAAATCTTTTGCTTTCCTCGTAAGGGAGCCACTCCCTGCTTCCCCCGTTCTTCTTCCTGCTTGGATCATACATGAGAGGGCTGGAGTTGTAACAGCAGCCTTTTTGTGCCATGAAGTAGCAAGCATGAGGACAGACTTAATGTGCCAAGGAGAGTGGAGCTTGCATTCCTGTTTGCAACACTGAGCAGCGGCGCCAGCCCTAGACACCTGCCTCTCATCTTCCTGTTACCTGCTGCTGAAGAAATGTGTGAACAATGCATGGTTCAATTTCAGGACAGATGTGAAATATACAAAAATCAGTAGTTTTTCTCCCCTCTAGAAATAAATACCTAGAAATGGAGTTGGGAGGAAATAGGTTACAATAGCAATAGCTATTAGTATCTGTATATACATATACATATATATTTATATATATTGGCCAAGCCTGAGGCATGGGATATTAATTCCCCGACCAGGAGTGAATCCATGCCCCCTGAATTGGGAACAAAGAGTCTTAACCATCAGACTACCAGGGAAGTCTAGCATATATTTGTTGTGGAGTCTGCTCCTGTGGGTGGGGTTGGACCAGCGGCTTGTGCGGGTTTCCTGGCTGGGGGAACTTGAGTCTGTGTTCTGGTGGATGGAGCTGGATCCTCTCTGGAGGGCAGTGCAGTGTCCAGAGGTGAGTTCTGGGTGTCCATGGGCTTTCCAGGTGACATGAGCGGTAAAGAGCCCACCTGCCAATGCAGGAGGCATAAGAGATGCAGGTGCAGTCCCTGGGTTGAGAGGATCCCCTGGAGAAGGGACTGGAAGCTCACTCCAGTATTCTTGCTTGGAGAATCCCATGGACAGAGGAGCCTGGTGGGCTGTGGTCCATAGGATTGCACAGAGTCGGACATGACTGAAGCGACTTAGCACACACGCACAGGTGGAAAAGCACACATATGGTGCTTTTCTACAAACAAAGAAAGCTTATGTGAAACTTATGGCTTCGAGCAGCCTGTCTTTTAATGTTCAGGGTTGTGTTCCTGTTTTGCTGGAGGATTAGCATGGAGTGTCTTGCACTGGAGCTTGCTGGCTCTTGGGTGGAGTTTGGTCTCAGTGTAGGTATAGATGTCCGTCAGCAGATGAGTGGATAAGGAAGTGTGCTACATATACATGATGGAATATTACTCAGATATAAAAAGGAATGTATTTGAGTCAGTTCTAATGAGGTGGATGAACCTGAAGCCTATTACACAGAGTGAAGTAAGTCGGAAAGAGACAAATACTGTATATTAATGCATATATATATATGTGTGTGTGTGTGTGTGGAATTTAGAAAGATGATACCGATGATCCTATATATAGGGCAGCAAAGGAAACACAGATGTAAAGAGCAGACCTTTGGACTCAATGGGAGAAGGCGAGGGTGGGAGGATTTGAAAGAATAGCACTGAAACATGTATGAAGTGAAGTGAAGTCGTTCAGTCATGTCCAACTCTTTGCGACCCCATGGAGTATAGCTTACAAGGCTCCTCTGTCCACAGAATTTTCCAGGCAAGAGTACTGGAGTGGGTTGCCATTTCCTTCTCCAGGGGATCTTCCCGACCCAGGGATCAAACCCAGGTCTCCTGTGTTTCAGGCAGACACTTTACCGTCTGAGCCACCAGGGAAGCCTTGAAACATGTATACTACTGTATAAAAATAGATGACCAGTGCAAGTTCGATGCATGAAGCAGGGCACCCAAAGATGGTGCTCTGGGACAACCCAGAGGGATGGGGTGGGGAGGGAGGTTCAGAATGAGGGGGATACATCTATACCTGTGGCTGATTCATGTTGATATATGGCAAAAGCCATCACAATATTGTAAAGTAATTATGCTCCAATCAAAATAAATTAATTAATTAAAAAAAAGAATGTATTTGTTGTTGTTTAGTTGTTAAGTTGTGTCTGACTCTGGCAACCCCATGGACTGTAGCCCGCCAGGCTCTTCTGTCCATGGGATTTCCCAGGCAAGAATACTGGAGTGGGTTGCCATTTCCTTCTCCAGAGGATCTTCCCGACCCAGGAATCAAACCCGTGTCTCATGCACTGGGAGGTGGATTCTTAAGACACTGAGCCACTTAACACTGAGCCTGGATTAAACGAGAAGGCACAGGACATATGTGAAGAAAATTATAAAATCTAATTGAAAGAGTTAACATGAGACTTCAACTTTCAGTCAAGATGGAGGGATGGGAGATGGATTTCTCTTGCTGCTTGAAACAAAAACACAAGAAGCTTATGCGAATGGCAGTTTTCTCTCTTTCACCACGTTGGGTCTCAGTTGCAGCACGCGGAACCTTCTCTGTGTCACGTGGTATGTTTCAGAGGGTGGGGTCTCTTTCTGTGGCGCCCTGGCTCAGTAGCTGTGGGCTTAGTTTCCCTGCAGCACATGGGATCTTAGTTCCTGGACGAGGGATCAAACACACATCCCCTGCATTACAAGGCGGATTCTTAACCACCAGACCACCAGGGAAGTCCCAGCAGTTTTCAAGATACTGGAAATAAAACAAGGAGGCCCAGTGGTTCCTAAGAGAGGAAACAAGGGTAGCCCTATGATCAACTGAGCTCACTGGGTTTAAAGAATGTCCAGGCTATGGCGCATGGTGGGAGAAGCCAGGCAGAGCCCAGAGGTGCCCAGAGTGCTGGAGAGAAGGGAGCTGCACGCAGAACTGGGAAAGTCCACAGAGGTCTCAACAAGCATAAGGCAGAATATGTGTGTGAGGAAATGACTGGAAGCTGAGGGAAGAGTCGAAAAAGCAAGAGAGTTCCAGAAAGACATCTATTTCTGCTTTATTGACTATGCCAAAGCCTTTGACTATGTGGACCACAATAAACTGTGGAAAATTTTGAAAGAGATGGGACTACCAGACCACCTGACCTGCCTCTTGAGAAACCTGTATGCAAGTCAGGAAGCAACAGTTAGAACTAGACATGGAACAACAGACTGGTTCCAAATAGGAAAAGGAGTACGTCAAGGCTGTATATTGTCACCCTGCTTATTTATCTTATATGCAGAGTACATCATGAGAAACACTCGGCTGGAGGAAGTACAAGCTGGAATCAAGATTGCCGGGAGAAATATCAATAACGTCAGATATGCAGATAACACCACCCTTATGGCAGAAAGTGAAGAGGAACTAAAAAGCCTCTTGATGAAAGTGAAAGAGGAGAGTGAAAAAGTTGGCTTAAAGCTCAGCATTCAGAAAACTAACATCATGGCATCCGGTCCCATCACTTCACGGCAAATAGATGGGGAAACAGTGGAAACAGTGGCTGACTTTATTTTTCTGGGCTCCAAAATCACTGCAGATTGCAGCCATGAAATTAAAAGAGGCTTACTCCTTGGAAGGAAATTTATGACCAACCTAGATAGCATATTCAAAAGCAGAGACATTGTCAACAAAGGTCCATCTAGTCAAGGCTATGGTTTTTCCAGTAGTCATGTATGGATGTGAGAGTTGGACTATAAAGAAAGCTGAGTGCCGAAAAATTGATGTTTTTGAACTGTGGTGTTGGAGAAGACTCTTGAGAGTCCCTTGGACTGCAAGGAGATTCAACCAGTCCATCCTAAAGGAGATTAGTCCTGGGTGTTCATTGGAAGGACTGATGTTGAAGCTGAAACTCACTTTGGCCACCGGATGTGAAGAGCTGACTCATTTGAAAAGACCCTGATTCTGAGAAAGATTGAGGGCGGGAGGAGAAGGGGACGACAGAGGATGAGATGGTTGGATGGCATCACCAACTCGATGGACATGGGTTTGGGTGGACTCCGGGAATTGGTGATGGACAGGGAGGCCTGGTGTGCTGCGGTTCATGGAGTTGGACTCGACTGAGCGACTGAACTGCACTGAGGGGAGAATAGCGCCTGGCACTCGCGCATGGCCAGGAAGAGTGTTTCCCACGAGCTGAGCCGGAAAACTTCGTAATTCATGTCTGAGGTTTTGCCTCAGTAGTGGAGATTAATTAGCCCTAGACTAACCACTGCTTGGGTTTTGCCTAAAAATCTTAAAAGTTCAGACGTAAAAGAATCAAACGATTTCCCTCGGACACACAGAGCAGACTTGTGGACACAGTGGGGGAAAGGGAGGGTGGCATGAATTGAGAGAATAGCATGGAAACATATGTCAAACAGATAGGAAACATATGTCAAACAGATAGCAAACATAGAGAATTTGCTCTATGACTCAGGAGGCTCAAACTGGTGTTCTGTGACAGCATAGAGCGGTGGGATAGGGTGGGAGGTGGGAATGAGGTTCAAGAGGGAGGGGACACATGTATACCTATGGCTGAATCATGTTAACATATGGCAGAAACCAACACAATATTGTAAAGCAATTATCCCCCAATTAAAAACAAATTAATTTTAAAAAACTAAAAAAAGAATCACACTGTTTCCAAATAGTTTAACTATATCCTAGAACAAAGATTAAGAATCATTATAATAAACACAGAAATATCCAGTACCTAAAAAATCAAGTTCACAGTGTCAGGCATCTTCAGAGAAACAGGAAAATAGGACTCATAATGAAAAAAAAAACTAAATCAACCTACACTTACCAAGAAGTGACACAGACATTTGAAGCAAGAGACAAGTCAGTTACTATAACTGTACTTCACATGTTCAAAAAGTTAAGAAGAGACATGAAAAGGCCTCCATTGAACTTCCTGACATGAAAATTACATGTCTAAGAAGAAAAATATGCTGAATGGGCTTAACTGTAGATTAGACGTCACAGAAGAAAGTAGTGGACTTGAAGACATAGCAACAGAAACCCTCCAAAAGGCAAGATAGAAAGTAAAAGAAATAATACGCAGGGCATCAGTGAATTAGGGGACCCTGTATGTGTAATTTGGAATTTCCAGGAGGTAGGAGGGAAGACACTGCTGCCCATAAAAGGTGCTGAATCTGAAGTCTAGTCGTTCTCTGTCGAAGAACGAGAAAATATGAGAAATGTCATGAAAGACATATTAGCACCAAGCTGAGGTCTTTTCCTTGACTTTAGCCGCAAAGTTCAAAAGGGACCACCTGTCTCAGGCGTGCTTACCTTCAAGACACATCTTGTCCTTTGGAAAATGCTGTGAGGGAGAATGGAGATGATCTATGTCAGTCTCTCTGAACCCATCCACGGTTCTGATGAAACTGAGTGCCTAGAAGAGGGAGTGAGGTCTGTTTGGGGGGATATAGAGGATGTGGCTGGAAACAGAGGCAATGTTAGCGAGCCCCCTTTGACACCAACCTGACTGCTGCTGAGGCCCCATTGCTGGTGGTTTAGTCACCAAGTCGTGTCTGACTCTTTGCAACCCCATGGACTGCAGCCCACCAGGCTGCTCTGTCTATGGGATTTCCCAGGCAAGAATACTGGAGTGGGTTGTCATTTCCTTCTCCAGGGGATCTTCCGGACCCAGGGATCAAACCTGGGTCTCCTCCATTGCAGGAGGATTCTTTATGACTTAGCCACCAGGGAAGCCTGTTAGCCATGACTTATTCTAAGAGGGAGGTGGCAGAGGTCCTTTTTAATTCCCCCTACACCCCATCCACAGCAGTCTTGTCTGAGTAATCCCCTCTAAGAGCATTCCTTCCTACCTACCCTGCCCACCAGGGCAGGGCTGCTCCCCACTGACCCTTTTCTTCCACACTGTAACATCTCAGTGGGGACACTTTCCTCACTGGCTCATTGATTTCAGAGGCCTTCCCAGAGAAATGGAGGCTTAATTCTTACATGACCCAACTATGTTCTCCCATTTGGAAGGCCTGGTTGAACATGCGGTGAAGCTGCCCATAACAAAATGATCTCTAATTGTTACAACTAGTTGTATTTAGCACATTGTTCCCAGCTGGTCTGGGGTGACTTTGCCCCTTTTGGGTTCTTCTTAAGGCCTTAGTGAAATGGGGCGGGGGAGGGGGGGTGGCAGTGGCTACTAGCAGTAACCTCACAGGATGGTTGCTGGTATTAAAAGGATAATCCATGCAAAGCTCTTAGTGCCATGGGCTTTGTTGATGCTGTTGTTGTTGAGTTGCTAAGTTATGTCTAACTCTTTGCAACCCCATGGACTATAGTACTCCAGGCTCCCCTGTCTAACACTATGTCCTGGAGTTGGCTCAGATTCATGTCCATTGAATTGGTAATGCTATCTCATCCTCTGCTTTCCCCTTTCTCTGTTTGCCTTCAGTCTTCCCCAGCATCAGGGTCTTTTCCAAGGCCACCATCAGGTGGCCCAAGTATTGGAGCTTCAGCTTCAGCATCCGTCCTTCCAATGAATATTCACAGTTGATTTCCTTTAGGATTGACTGGTTTGATTTCCTTATAGTCCAAGGGACTCTCAAGAGTCCTCTCTAGCACCACAATTTGAAAGCATCAATTCTTTGGTGCTCAACCCTCTTTATGGTCCAGCTCTCACATCTGTACACAACTACTAGAAAAACCATAGCTTTGACTAGATGGACATTTGTTGGCAAGATGATATTTCTGCTTTTTAATATGCTGTCTAGATTTGTCATAGCTCTTCTTCCAAGGAGCAAGCATCTTTTAATGTCATGGTGGCAGTCACTGTCCACATAGATTTTGGAGCCCAAGAAAACAAAATTTGTTATGCTTCCACTTTACCCCTTCTACTTGCCATAAAGTTTGCAGAGTACGTGCTCCTGCATCTTGGCAATTCCTGTTGTCACCCTCATGTTCCTGAACAGGACTCTCCTCTCTCCTTTCTCATGGCAAGAGACCCTGTGCACTAGCCATTAAAAGCATGGATTCAGGGGAGTTTCCTGGTGGTCTAGTGTGGATTTGGTGCTTCACTGCTGGTGCCTGGGTTCAATCCCTGGTCAGGGAACTGAGACCCTGTAAGCCACGTGGTGTGGCCAGGAAAAAAAGAAAGCACAGTCTCAGGTGTCAAACAATTTAGATTCAAATCTCAGTTCTTCCATTTCTCAGGCAAAAATTCTTAGGCAAGTCACCTGTACTGTTCACTCAGTTCAGTTCAGTTCAGTCACTCAGTCGTGTCCTACTCTTTGCGACCCCATGGACTGCAGCACGCCAGGCCTCCCTGTCCGTCACCAACTTCCAGAGTTTACTCAAACTCGTGTCCATGGAGTCAGTGATGCCATCCAACCATCTCATCCTCTGTCGTCCCCTTCTCCTCCCACCCTCAATCTTTCCCAGAGTCAGGGTCTTTTCAAATGAGTCAGTTCTTCGTATCAGGTGGCCAAAAATTGGAGTTTCAGCTTCAACATCAGTCCTTCCAATGAATGTTCAGGACTGAGCTTCCCTAACAGAGTGCTGTAGACTAGGTGGCTTAAACTGTACAAATTTCCTTGTTCACAGTTCTGGAGGCTGGAAGTCCAGGCTTAAGGTGCCAGCAGGGTTGGTCTCTGACAAGGGTCCACTCCTTGGTTGCAGATGGCTACCTTCTTGCTGTGCTAACATGGCCTTTTCTCTGTGCATGTGTATTCCTGGTATCTCTTCCTCTTATAGGGACACTGATTCTATTGGATTAGGGCCCCACCCTTATGACGTCTTTTAACCTTAATGACCACTGTAAAGGCCCCATCTCCAAATCTAGTCATATGGGGGGGTTAGGGCTTCAGCATATGAATTTGGGGTGACATGATTCAGTCCATAACATGTCAGCTACTTTGTGCTTCAGTTTCTCCAGCTCTAAAACATGTTAATCATGCCTACCTCTGAGGACTGTTGGGAGGATTTAATGAGTGTAATGCACTTAGACATGTCTGGTTTATAGCAGGTACCATATGAGTTATAATAGTAATAACAAAATGAATAAGTACTGTCCCTATAGAGATTTCCTATACTCTTCCTAATCAAGATAATACCAACTTATTATTATTATTTGGCTATATTACATGGCATGTGGGATCTTAGTTCTCAGACCAGAGATTGAAATTGCACCCCCTGTATTGCAAGCACAGAATCTTAACCACTGAACCACTGGAGAAGTCCCAACAATTCCAAATTGAATGTTCAAAAATCTTCAAGGGAGGTAGAATTTCTGTGTGATTTGCTCCCTGCCCCCAAAAGTCTGGCTTTCTTTTTTTTTTTTTTAGGACCAGCAGAGACTCTTGAGAGTCCTTTGGACTGCAAGGAGATCCAACCAGTCCATTCTGAAGGAGATCAGCCCTGGGATTTCTTTGGAGGGAATGATGCTGAAGCTGAAACTCCAGTACTTTGGCCACCTCATGCGAAGAGTTGACTCATTGGAAAAGACTCTGATGCTGGGAGGGATTGGGGGCACGAGGAGAAGGGGATGATGAAGGATGAGATGGCTGGATGGCATCACTGACTCAATGGACGTGAGTCTGAGTGAACTCCAGGAGTTGGTGATGGACAGGGAGGCCTGGTGTGCTGCGATTCATGGGGTCGCAAAGAGTCAGACACAACTGAGCAACTGAACTGAACTGAGAGACCTCCTCTTCCTGCTGATCTGAAGCTTTGAAGAGATAGGAAACCCAGGAGCTTTGATGTCCCCCTTCCCCAGACTCCTTCCCCTCAGCACAGATTGGTGCTGTCGCAGCTGCCTTCCTCCTTCAGCAAAGCTCTCTTCAGAGCTCACTGCTTATCCAGGATTAGCCTCATGCTCCCGGGGGCTGCTTCTCCAATCCAAGACAGTTAGACTCAAAGTCCGGTTTCTGACAAATGACAACCACTTGCAGAGCCCAGGAATCTGAGAACCAGAGGTCTCACCTGGGTTTTTGCTGCGGTTAGAACCAGCATATGCTAAGTCACTTAAGTCATGTCCGACTCTTTGCGACCCCGTGGACTGTAGCCCACCAGGCTCCTCTGTCCATGGGATCCTCCAGGCAAGAAGACTGGAGTGGGTTGCCATGCCCTCCTCCTCCAGGGGATCTTTGCAACCCAGGGATGGAACCCACATCTCTTATGTCTCCTGCATTGGCAGCAGGTTCTTTACCACTTGTGCCACCTGGGAAGCCCCGGTGGAACCAGCACTCAAGATCGAATCATTAAAATAAAAACAAAAAAAAAATTCCTTATCTATAAAATGTTCATGTTTTGAATGAATAGTCTAGCTTTGGATCCAGTCCTGTTTCTGTGGATGAGATTGACGGATTTTCGTTTGGACACCTCCAGCTTGTTGGGAGCTCAACAGGCTGGAGGGACCATGAGAAGCTGAGAGATACTGACAACATCTCAGATGGCTGAGGCCTGTGTGTGTTCATGCTAGTGCGTGGTGTGTATGTGCATGGTGTGTGCTGGGAGGGGCAGGTGTGTGTTTCTTTGGTTGGAAGTGACCCTTTGGGGAAAGATGCAGAAAATAACTGACAATCTCAGAAATGCTCTACAATGTGTGGAGTGTTCTAGAATGTCACTCACCACATGTATGCAAAATGTAAACACCTAAATTATACCACCATTTTTACAAAATCCTGCTTTGGCATTTCTCATTCTTATTAATATAATAGAAGCCCTCAAATAAGGAGCGGTCTAGCTCTCAGCTGTTGCTTAGGGGCCTGTGTGGGGCCTTAAGGGACAGAGCCTGACAACACGAAGTGGTGGGGAAGGAAAGCAGGGACCCTTAAACGGCCTTTTGGAGAGATCATAGCCACTGTTTAGCGCCCTCTTGTGGGACTTGAGGAACATAGCTTCAAAATCAGTTGTATTTTGGCAATGGCACCCCACTCCAGTACTCTTGCCTGGAAAATCCCCTGGACGGAGGAGCCTGGTAGGCTGCAGTCCATGGGGTCGCTAAGAGTAGGACACAACTGAGCAACTTCACTTAACTTTTCACTTTTGTGCATTGGAGGAGGAAATGTCAACCCACTCCAGTGTTCTTGCCTGGAGAATCCCAGGGACAGGGGAGCCTGGTGGGCTGAAGTCTATGGGGTCGCACAGAGTCAAACACGACTGAAGCGACTTAGCAGCAGCAAGAAAAACATTCAGCCTTTCCCTAGATAGAACATTAATCCACAGTAATTTAGAAAATTAAATTCTTCCATTCTTCCAATTGGAAGGTTCAGAGGGAAGGTGTCCGACCCTCAGCAACCCCATGGACTGCAGCCCACCAGGCTCCTCCATCCATGGGATTTTCCAGGCAAGAGTACTGGCTGTGTGCAGGGCTGGCTTAAACTTTAAATCCCCTTCCAACTCTGAGATTGTCTAATTCTACAAGGGAAGAAAACAACTTGAGAGAGATCTTTTTAAAATATTGATTTATTTGGCTGTGTCGGATCTTGGTTGCGGCATGTGGTATCTTTGATGCACCACGCCAGGCCTTCTGTTGCTGCACACGGGCTCTCTAGTTGCGGCTCACCAGCTTAGTTGCTCTACAGCATGTGAGATCTCAGTTTCCCCGATCAGGGACCGAACCCACATCCCTTGCATTGGGAGGGAGATTCTTAACCACTGGCCCACCAGGGAAGTCCCTTAAGCAAGGAGATCTTTGATGGTGTTTTAGAGCTGATGGTTTCAGGCTCTTCGGAGAATGGGGATGACTTTGAAAGGAGAAGATGTCCGTGAGCTGTTCCCCCACTGCATGTGGCCCCTGGGGGCGGGTAGATAACTGGTCTCTTTAATTGATGACTCTTCAGATCCAGAAGAGCTGTGCTCCTTGACTATACTCCAGAAGCCTTGGTTCCTTCTGAATCTGATTTAGATGATCAGATCCTGGACTTTAAGCTGGTGCTGTAATGGGATGAGGTTTGGTGGTTTGCAGGAGGGGACCAGTACATTTTGCATGTGGGAGGGAGGTGAATTTTTGTTGGTGAGGGGTTGGGCTGTGGCAGGTTGCAATTTCCAAAGATGGGCACACCCTAACTACCCCTTCTGCATGCTCTTTCTACAATTTGACATTGATGATCCTCCATAATGATGTGGAGGTTAGTTTTCTAGCTCTGCTCTGATAAAGTACAGTTGCCCTTGGGTATCTGCAGGGGATTGATTCTAGGAGCCTCCATGACACCAAAATTTGAGGATATTCTCAAGTCCCAGACTTGGCCCTCCACATCTGTGCATTCTGCATCCGAGGATATGGGCTGACAGTACCACAAACCAGGTGACTTGAACCACAGACCCTATGGTCTCTCAGTTGTGGAGGCTGGATGTCTGAGATCCAGGGATTGGCAGTCTTGTTGCCATCTGAGGTCTGTGAAGGAGAATCTCCTCCCTGCCTCTTTGCCAGCTCTGACGGGTTGTCTGGCACTCTTTGGCATGTCTTGGCATGTAGCAACATCGCTCTGATTTCTTTATCTTCATGTGGTGTTCTCCTGGTGTGAGTTAACTGTCTTCAAATTTCCCCATTTTATAATGACACCACTCGTTTGAAAAAGGGCCCACCTTAATGACTTCATTTTAACTTGATTAGCTCTGTAAAGACCCCATTTCCAAATAAGGTCACAGGCTGAGGCATGGGGATTAAGACTTTCACACATGAATTTTGTTGGGGTATATGTATTAGAGAAACAGAACCAACATGTATATGTAGTTTTATGCACATGTATACAATCTCTATATAAATTTCTCCATATAGATGGATGTATTATGAGAAACTGGCTCACATGATTTTGGAGGCTGAGAAGTCCCATGATCTTCCATCTGCAAGCTGGAGAACAAGGAAGGTCAGTGGTAAAATTCAGTCTGAGTCTGAAGGCCTGGGAACCAGGGGAGCCGAAGGTGTGAGTTCTAGTCCAAGGGCAAGAAGAGACTGATGTCCCAGCTCAACAGGCAGGATGGAAGAGGATGGATCCTCCCTTCCTCCTCTTTTTGTTCTATTCAGGCCTCCAGTAGATTGCAGCTTGCATGATCCTACCCAAACGGAGGAGAGCAATCTACTTTTCTGAGTCCATTGATTCAAACATGAATCTCATCTGGAAACATCCTCACAGACACACTCAGAAAGAAAGTGGACCAGTCCAACTGACACATGAAAGAAAGCGTCATGGTTGAATACTGTAATCCATAACTGGGAGGGACGGTGTTTCTTCTCCTTGAACTTGGGTGGACATTTGTAACTGTGATGGAAATGATGCTGAGTGACTTCGGAGGTTCAGTCACAGAGGCAATATGGCTTCCACCTGGTTCTCTCTCAGGAATCCAGCCACCATGCCTAGAAGAACATGCATAGGCCTTGTGAAGGTCTTAATCAACAGCCTGCATCAATTGCCAGACATTTGAGTGATATTTGCTATTTCAATCCCCAGCCTTTGAGTCTTCCCATTGAGGCCCAGATGTTGTATAGCAGAGTCAAGCCATCCTGCCCATGTCTGATCCACAGAAACTGTGAGAGATAATTAATTGTGGATGACTAATTTAATTTAATCAATTTAATTAAATTAATTAAATTAATTTACGCCACTCACTAAGGGCAGGCAGCTGCGACTGGCACACTAAGCTCGGCTATGAGGAGCTACCCCACGTCCGAGGTTGGGGCAGAAGCCGGGAGGACCCCATGCCTGAAGGGCAGTGGCCAAGAGGAGTTACCCCACGTCCGAGGTCAGGGGCAGCGGCCGAGAGTACCAGACTGCGACGGCGCAGGAACGGCCGAGAGGAGCTACCCCGCATCCGAGGTCAGGGGCGGCGGCCGGGAGGAGCTACCCAATGTCCAGGGAGCCGTGGCTGCGTGGGCACAGGAGGGCCTAGAGGAGCTATCCCACGTTGAAGGTCAGGAAGGGCGGTGGTGAGGAGATACCCCTCGTCCAAGGTAAGGAGCAGCGGCTGCGCTTTGCTGGAGCAACCGTGAAGAGATACCCCACGCCCAAGGTAAGAGAAACCCAAGTAAGACGGTAGGTGTTGCCAGAGGGCATCAGAGGGCAGACACACTGAAACCATACTCACAGAAAAATAGTCAGTCTAATCACACTAGGACCACAGCCTTGTCTAACTCAATGAAACTAAGCCATACCCGTGGGGCAACCCAAGATGGGCGGGTCATGGTGGAGAGATCTGACAGAATGTGGTCCACTGGAGAAGGGAATGGCAAAACACTTCAGTATTCTTGCCTTGAGAACCCCATGAACAGTATGAAAAGGCAAAATGATAGGATACTGAAAGAGGAACTCCCCAGGTCAGTAGGTGCCCAATATGCTACTGGAGATCAGTGGAGAAATAACTCTAGAAAGAATGAAGGGATGGAGCCAAAGCAAAAAGAATACCCAGCTGTGGATGTGACTGGTGATAGAAGCAAGATCCAATGCTGTAAAGAGCAATAATGCATAGGAACCTGGAATGTCAGGTCCATGAATCAAGGCAAATTGGAAGTGGTCAAACAAGAGATGGCAAGAGTGAACATTGACATTCTAGGAATCAGCAAACTAAAATGAACTGGAGTGGGTGAATTTAACTCAGATGACCATTATATCTACTACTGTGGCAGGAATCCCTCAGAAGAAATGGAGTAGCCATCATGGTCAACAAAAGAGTCTGAAATGCAGTACTTGGATGCAATCTCAAAAACGACAGAATGATCTCTGTTCGTTTCCAAGGCAAACCATTCAATATCACAGTAATCCAAGTCTATGCCCCAACCAGTAACGCTGAAGAAGCTGAAGTTGAACGGTTCTATGAAGACCTACAAGACCTTTTAGAACTAACACCCCCAAAAGATGTCCTTTTCATTATAGGGGACTGGAATGCAAAAGTAGGAAGTCAAGAAACACCTGGAGTAACAGGCAAATTTGGCCTTGGAATACGGAATGAAGCAGGGCAAAGACTAATAGAGTTTTGCCAAGAAAATGCACTGGTCATAACAAACACCCTCTTCCAACAACACAAGAGAAGACTCTACACATGGACATCACCAGATGGTCAACACTGAAATCAGATTGATTATAATTCTTTGCAGCCAAAGATGGAGAAGCTCTATACAGTCAGAAAAAACAAGACCAGGAGCTGACTGTGGCTCAGATCATGAACTCCTTATTGCCAAAATCAGACTTAAATTGAAGAAAGTAGGGAAAACCACTAGACCATTCAGGTATGACCTAAATAAAATCCCTTATGATTATACAGTGGAAGTGAGAAATAGATTTAAGGGGCTAGATCTGATAGATAGAGTGCCTGATGAACTATGGAATGAGGTTTGTGACATTGTACAGGAGACAGGGATCAAGACCATCCCCATGGAAAAGAAATGCAAAAAGGCAAAATGGCTGTCTGAAGAGGCCTTACAAATAGCTGTGAAAAGAAGAGAAGTGAAAAGCAAAGGAGAAAAGGAAAGATATAAGCATCTGAATGCAGAGTTCCAAAGAACAGCAAGAAGAGATAAGACAGCCTTCCTCAGCGATCAATGCAAAGAAATAGAGGAAAACAACAGAATGGGAAAGACTAGAGATCTCTTCAGGAAAATTAGAGATACCAAGGGAACATTTCATGTGAAGATGGGCTCGATAAAGGACAGAAATGGTTTCTGTTACTACATGTAATTGAAAGAAGAAAAGGGAATTTTAAAAGTCATTTTGAATTTAAACATTTCACTAATTCTGATTGTAATTTTGTTCTACTAGACTGACTTTCTCTCTCCCTCTCTCTTTTTGCCAGACATACTAAGAGATGGGACTTTAGTGGCTGAGAAAAGAATGATCTTTTCATTTGTTGTAGATACAGGTATTCTAAATCAATGGCATGTGAGTTGATCAGTTTTTCCTAATATTTTGTTTATTATTAGGGAAAAAAGAATTTTGGTTCCATAATCCAGGCTTACAAAAATTTTCAGCAAAATTTTTACACACTGAGCCACAAGGGAAGCCCAAGAATACTGGAGTCGGTAGCCTATCCCTTCTCCAGTGGATCTTTCTGACCCAGGAATTGAACCAGGGTCTCTAGTCTTGCAGGTAGATTCTTTACGAACTGAGCTATCAGGGAAGACCCCGAGCAAAATTAGCCTATATAAATAAGACCAAATTTATATCTGTACATTTTTCTAAAGGGGCTGTACAAATGGCCAGTAAACACACAGAAAAGATGCTCAACACCATTAGCCCTCAGGGAAATGCAAAGTAAACTACAATGAAATATACTTCACATTCACTAGCTATAATCAGAAAGACAGATAATAACAAGTGTTGGTGAGCACATGGAGAAATTGGAACTCTCCATACATTACATACTGGCAGGAATATAAAATGGGGCAGCTGCTTTGGGAAACAGTCTGGAAGTTCCTCAAAAGGTTAAACAGGGAGCTACCACATGACCCAACAATTCTTACCCCTGAGTATGTACCCAAAAGAAATGAAGATATCTTGCCACACAAAAACTTGTAAGCAAATGTTTGTAGCGGCATTCTTTATAATAGCCTCAAAGCGGAAGCAGTCAGATGATGAATGCATAAAGACTGTGTGGCTTGTCCACACAATGGAATACTATTCAGCAATGCAAAGCATGAGGGGCTTCCCTGGTGGCTCAGTGGTAAAGAACTGACCTGTGAATCAGGAGACACAGGTTTGATCCCTGATCTGGGAAGATCCCACATGCCACAGAGCAACTAAGCCCATGTGCCAGAACCTCTGAAGCCCAAGCACCCTAGAACCCATGCTCCACAAGAGAAGCCAGTGCAATGAGAAGCCCGTGTACTAAAGAGTAGCCTGCGCAGCCAGACCCAGCACAGTCAAAAATAATATTAATAAATAAAAATTTAAAAAAGGAATGAAATACTGATACCAGCTGCAACATGGATGAATCTTGAAAACATTTGCCAACGGACACAGTTCAGACACAAAAGACCGTACACGTTATGTGACCCCATTTATATGACATGTCCAGAACAGGCAAATCCATAAAGCCAGAAAGTGGGTTAGTGGTTTTGCCAGGAGCTGGGTGGATGGGAGAAGGAGTGATGGGGCATGACTGCTGATGGTTATGAGTCTCCTTTTAGGATGATGAAATGTTCTAAAATTATATTATGGTTGATGGTTGCACAATCCTGTGAGGAAGCCAAAACCCACTAAATTGTGCCCTTTAAAAAGTGAACTTTATGGCATGAGAATTATATCTCAACTAGGCTAGTATCATTTCTGATTGTAATCATATCATGACAAGACTTCCATTGAGTTTGGATGGATTGTTTAATGTGCAGGCTTCACAAAATTCACTTTTGGTGTGAATTTCCAGGAGGCCTCTTGAGAAAACAAAGTAGTCAAATCAGACTCTTGGATTCCCAAGAGACACATGTGATGGCCCATCCAGAGAAATATCAACAACTCAGTTAGAAATTTCATTTAAAAAGCTATATTGAGCACCTATTATACGTTAGGGAGTGTTCTAGAAACTTGACTATGTCAACAAATACAATTTAAGGACTGATTTTAGCTACGCTGCTTCTCGCAAGCATTTGTGTATGCTAAGTCACTGCAGTCCTGTCCGACTCCATGCGATCCTATGGACTGTAGCCCACCAGTTTCCTCTGTCCATGAGATTGTCCCGGCGAGAACGCTGGGGTGGGTTGCCATTTCTTTCGCCAGGGGATCTTTCTGGCCCAGGGATTGAACCCATGTCTCTTGTGTCTCCTGCATTGGTAGGCAGGTTCTTTACCACTGGCGCCACCTGGGAAGCACAGGGTGCTTCTAATCACTCCAGGAAAAGTAGCTGCAGGTATTGATTGATATCAGCAAGGATTTGTGACTTCCCTCCTGCTATTTTTTGGAGAGATTTGACCCACTTCAAGAAAAAAGGAGACCTGAAGATACAGCTTTTGAAACAGCTTTTTTTTTTTAGCCCATACTTAAGAGAGTCAATAGCAGTTAAGAATGGCTTTGGCTGTAAATAATAGAAATCCCAACAGTGCTGGCTTGAATAAAGAGGATATTGTTTTTCTAAAAAAAATGGAGAGGTGGGGAGTTGTTCAGTGACTTGTAAGATCACCAAGAACCTGGGAGCCGTCCCTTTTGTCCCACTTTGGCTTCTCAGTGTATCGGCCTTTTGTCTTTGTCTTTGTGACCTGTGGCCACCAGATGGTGCCCAGCACTCGGTACCGTGTCCTCTTACCAGTGCCCAGCGAGGAAGAGAGGGCTAAAGTCCCCCAATTTTTCTCCTCTGGAGGCTCAATGTATTCTGGAAACCTTTCCCAGTATCATCGGCTGGAACATGATCGTGAGCTGTATCAGTGCATGATGTACATAGCCAGTGGGGTGGCCATGGTTCGCTGATTAAGGCTGGGTGCAGTTGGCACTGGCTCTGGGTTTTAGTCCAAACTGGGTTGGCACCATGAATCTCCTTCTGGGACCCATGAGGACAAGAGGGTACACCAATCGCACATTTCAAGCCCCAGCCCGAACCACGTGGTAAAACATCACCTTGGCTGAAGCAAGTCACAGGGCTAAGCCCAAAGTCAGGGGACAGGGAAAGCCCCTCAGTCCACTATGAGGTCATGGCGGGGAGTGAGGTGTAATCCTGCTTCAGGGGAGTGCAGGCCACATCTGCCTTTCCCTAGGCCAGTCAGCAGGGCTTGGATTGCCATGGACGGCTTAGACCAAACCCGACTCATAAAGGTGTAGTGGTGAAGAGCGTGGTCTGTCCTTTGTCCATGGCATTCTCTAGGCAGGAATACTGGACTGGGTAGCCAGCCATTCCCTCCTCCAGGGAATCTTCCCGACCCAGGAGTTCAACCTGGGTCTCCTGCATTGCAGGCAGATTCTTTACTGTCTGAGCCACCAGGGAAGCATGGAGAAGGACATAGGGGATCAAATTCCAGCTTCCCTCCCTACCAGCTGTGTGATCTGAGGAGATCAGTGTCATGACTCAGAGTCCTCATCTGTAAAATGAGGGTAATAATAGCACCCGTTGTGAAGACTACAACTGCTTCTAAAAGTGCTTAGCACACAGTGTTGTTGTTTAGTCTCTAAGTCGTGTCTGACTCTTTTGCGACTCCTATAGCCCGCCAGGCTCCTCTGTCCAGGGGATTTTCCAGGGGAGAATACTGGAGTGGGTTGCCATTTCCTCCTCCAGAGGATCTTACCGACCCAGAGATCGAACCCACATCTCCTGCATTGGCAGGCAGATTCTTTACCACTGAGCCACGGGGGAAGCCCCTATTGGCACACAGTAGGGCTGTGTAAATGTAGCTCTGATTCTCTGGGGCCAGCGGAAGGGAAGATCTTGCTGCTCCAGCTGTCCCCGAAACTGTAGCTCTGCGCGTCTTTCTCATTCCTCCCAAACAGCTCACCAGCTAATGCTCTGCAGTTGCTTTTTCATTAGTTGTCACAGAATTCCCATCCAGTAGCTCCTGACCACTGAGGTTTGCAGTTAATGGTGGCCTCACACTCGGAAACATGAAACGGAATGATCTACTCCAGCTTTGTTAGGCTGGAATTGGCCACTTGAATAAAAAGACAGCTGCTGCATTACCTGCTCTCGGGCCAAGCTGGAGACAGAAAGACTGTCTTCACCAGATGGTCCACGTGCTGGGGCTCCAGACTCCTCAGGGATTCCAAGGGTGTTCATTCCAGAGAATTCTCAATCAAAGAGCAACCCCAGGCAGACACATTTTCACACTAGCATATCCACAGCATGTGTGGGGGGAAAAAAAAAGCGAAGATCTGGGTAGATCTAAGTGAAACTAATTAGCTGTCAGCTGTATTGCATCTGGAGATCAAATATAAACTGTTGGCATCAAAAACTGTTCTGGTCCCTGTCATTTCCGTTCTCCTGGTACCACGCCATCCTTTGTTGCACGGGCTCAATGTGTTTCTCCACGCTGACAGCGATCCAGCAGCCCGCCAAGCGTGGAATCCCAAGTCATCTGCTATCGGCAATTGTAGCGTCCCTTCATTTCGTGCCAGGTGGGGTTAGATAGAGCTAACTGGGATGAGTTGGAGAAGGAAATGGCAACCCACTCCAGTGTTCTTGCCTGGAGAACCCCAGGGATGGGGGAGCCTGGTGGGCTGCCGTCTATGGGGTCACACAGAGTCGGACACGACTGAAGCGACTTAGCTGCAGCAGCAGCAGCAACTGGGATGAGTCGGTGGGAGTGGGTAATCGCACTGTCAGTATGTCAGTTACCCATTCACAGGGTCCTTTATCAGGGATGAGTCGATGGGAGTGGGTAATCGCACTGTCAGTATGTCAGTTACCTATTCACAGGGCCCTTTATCACTTCTACTGTTCTGTGTGTGCAAAGGTCACAAAGCTCAGGGTCTGAAACAGGCTCGTTTTGGCCAGTCTCCTGCTGAATTTTGTCAATGACACCAGGTTGAAGTGGTTTATCAATAGTGGGTTGAAGAGCTGGGGGTGGTGGGGGGGTGTGGATTTTTCCTTTCAGGAGAGATATATGCATCTCGTGATGGGAGAGTGGCCAGAGAACAGAGCCAGCCGTGGTTTTTATTCTATTTAGGTATTTAAAGTGTTTTTCCCCTGGTGGAAAATAATCTGTTTTTGGTTTAAGTTGATTTAAAATTGCAGCCATGTTATCATAAATAATGTGACACCTCACTCTTTAAAGAAGCTTTGAATATGGTTGTGTGTTCCCAAGGATACAAATGACAAATTTGCTTTGTGAATTTGATTCTTTTCCATGGCAAAAGATGTGTAATTTTCAGTACATTTTAAAAACCAAAGAATAGTTGGCATAGGGTACCACTAAGAACTGTCCACTAGGTGGCAGTATACCTTTAGGTTTTTAACGCGTATCACCGTGGGTCTCAGACCATGGTCCCTGAACAGCAGCATCTGCTTTGGCTGGGAATTTGTTAGAAATGTGAATCCCTTGGCTCCACCTCAGACCTACTGAATCAGACGGTCTTGGAGTGGAGCCCAGTAATCTGTGCTTTAACAGGCCCTCTGGGTGATTTTGTCGTACTCTCAAACTCAAGAGCCACTGATCTAATTCAGCTTAGGTCTTTCTGTGATCTGAAAATGCCAACAATTACAGGCGACGAAGTCGGGTGGGCTTTAGCCACAGGTGCTGTGATTCAGAGAAGCCACACGTGTCTTTTATCCTGGACTTTTCCCAGTGTCTAAAATGTCCCCCATTGATCATGATTCAGGATTAAAGTATAGAAAGTTCCAGAAGGAAGTGAGCCTCTAGATACAATGTATTAACCATTATAATCCCCTAATACCAAAGAACTATTTAGATTCTTGGGCCAAAGAATTGTTCTGGGGCCCAACAATTGTTTTTGCAAATTAAGTTTTCTTGGAACAGAGCCATACTCATTGGCATCTTGTCTATAGCTGCTTTTAAGGTGCAGAGGCAAGAGTTGAGGAATTGTGACAGAGACTGTGTAGTCTTCAAAGTCTGAAATAGTTACTATCTGGTCCTTTACAGAAAAAGGTTTAGGTTTAGATAAAGAGTTATCCAGAGCTTCCCTGGTGGTCCAGTGGTTAAGAGTCTGCCTTGCAATGTAGGGTATATGGGTTTGATCTGTGGTCCGGGAAGATTCCACCTGCCATGGGGCAACTAAGCCTGTGTGCCACAACCACTGAGCCTGTGTGCCCTGGAGCCCATGCTTGGCAACAGGCCGAGCCCCACAATGAGAGACCCGTGCCCTGCAACTAGAGAAAGCCCGAGTGCAGCAACAAAGACCAGCAGAGCCAAATAAACAGAAAACATTGTCTGAAAAAGTTACCTAAGCAAAATCTCGAGGGATTGGATCACCAGACACAGGGCAGTTGAGGGGCCCAAAGTGGGAGACCTTGAGCAGTGGTTTGGGCAAGAATGTGGGGGTGAGGAGAGACTGTATCGGGGAGATGAGAGGCCTGGGTGAAGGTTGACAGGACACCGACATGCTACGTGTCCGACTCTTTGCGACCCCATGGACTACATACAGTCCATGGAATTCTCCAGGCCAGAATACTGGAGTGGGTAGCTGTTTCCTTCTCCAGCAGATCTTCCCAACCCAGGGATCGAACCCAGGTGTCCCGCATTGCAGGCGGATTCTTTCCTAGTGGAGCCTCAAGGGAAGCCCGACCTGCTACTGGTGCTCCAAATCTACATACCAACCAGCAAGTCGACTAACTAGAATCACCTTGACTCATCTGCAAATAAAAACTATTTAGTCATCTATAATCAGCTAAGATGTTTCTTACAGGAACTTTTCACCCACTTACTTTCAAAGGACTTGGAGTGGGCATGCAGGTTCACAGTACAGAGAAAAATAAGATGTTTGCAGATAAAACACGACGGACCACGTTCGTCAGGCTTCTTTCCACTTATTTCCATTCCTAGTATCAGCTATTAGGCTGGATTTCTTGAGCATTTTCTATGTGTTTTAAGCCTGTTTCCTGAGCAGTTTTCAGACATAGCATCTATTGGATTTCTACGACAGCACTGAAAAATACACCTCTATTCTTCCATTTATCAAGCGAAGAAACCACTCAGAGAAGGCAGGTAACTCTTAGATGGAATAGGCAGACCTTGGACTTGAAACCCCTGGACCTAAGTGTGCTCTTAATCAGAACTGGGTGGACTGTTCCTCATTCCGTCCATCTGGAAGGTCTTTCTAATTGTGCTATTCTTGGTGTTCTTTTTATAAACTGGCAGCTAGGCCTTGCAGTCTTATTTAAGTTATTATATTTTTACCCTTCCTAGGAAGACTCTAATTAATTAATCATATAGAAATCATTCTCTGTTTGGTCCATTTAGTTAAACTGAGGTCTTTAGAGAGAGGAGTTAGAAGCCTTGTGAGAAGAGGGCAGTCTCAGGGATGGCTTTGATTAAACATTTCAGAGTCTCAGGCCAGAGGCATCAAGGCAAGAGGCTGATATTCAGAACAGAGGCACCAGCCCCTGGCCACCGTTGGGCACGGAGAGGGGATGGGACAAAACCAAACTCCTTGGGCCAGGATCATTTGTTAGACCCAGTTCTAGGTATTGGCCTGTGGAAGACCAAATTACCTGAGGCTGGCAAAGGCCCCTGATCTCCATCCTCAGACTGACGTGGGTAGCTGGTACAGGCCCTCTTAGTGAGCAGAAAATCCTATAAGGGCCTCTGGAAACACTAAGAGACGTGCCGGGGTGCACCTAGCTCCTTTATTCCTTGGTGTTTTATTTGTTGTCTGGGGAAGTATTGACAGGTGTACAAATCAGAAATAAGTGTGGGTGCCCTTGGAGAAATGCTTGCTCTGAAGGGCTCGGTCTCCTCCACCCTTACTTTTAAAAATTAATTAATTTATTTTAAATTAACTTATTATTTTAAATTTTTATTTATTTTTGGCTGCATCAGGCCTTATTGTGGCATGTGGGGTTCTCTAGTTGCAATGTGTGGGCTTCGTTGCCCCTTGGCACGTGGGATCTTAGTTCCTTGACCAGGGATCGAACCTGAGTCTCCTGCACTGGAAGGCAGGGTTTTAACCACTGAAGCACCAAGAAAGCCCCCTTCACCCTTACTCTTTGCAGGAGGTGCTGAAGGTGGAGTAAGGTCTTGGCTTATGTGGCATACGATATTGGTAGCTGGATGCTTTCACGGCCTAAACCCTCCCCCTTCCTTCCCAGTCTGGCCACATGTGGGAGGACATGGGTGGTGACATGGACTTTACAGTCACATCCCCTGGAGGGAGGCAGCCTTGAGGACACGCTCCCCGGAGATTTATTTACCTGTGAAACTGACCTCTTGGTAGACTCCAGAGAACTTGTCCTCAACAGGCGACCTCCAACCCGCAGGGGTGAGAGGTGAACACGGAAGCGGATGACCTGGAGGGACTGAGGGGTTGCAGAGGTTGTCTGCTCGCTGGGCAGGTCCAGGGGGACAGAGTGAGTTGCAAGAGAGCAGCAAACAGGGATACAGCTGTAACAGAGGATGGACTGACGAGGGTAGGAAGATCACGACATTTTCAAAAAATGCAGAGGGACTTCCCTCGTGGTCCAGTGGCTCAAACTCTGCATTCCCAATGTAGGGGGCCCGGGTTCAATCCCTGGTTGGGGAACTAGATCCTGTATGTCGCCATCAAGAGTTTGTGCACTGCAATTAAAAGAACCTCACACTCAACGAAGATCAAGGACCCTGTGTGCTGCAGCTAAGACCCAGTGCAGCCATGAAGATAGATAAAATAAATTGATATTAAAAAAAGATGGAGGGTATCAGAAGGGGCCTAAAGATCCATTCCACATCAAGGAAACATCCCACACAGTAGCCGACTTAGCGTGTGTGAAGCCCCCCCAAATGGGTGGTGTGCTTAAGGGCTGAACCGCCAGCCACACATCTTGACACTTTGACTTGTGTGCTGAGGCTCCCCACAGAGGCCCAGGCTCCATCTTCCTTCTCCCCGAGTTCCTGCCATCTGTCCTGAGTTCCTACCCATCAGAACTTGGGTGCCACATGGTACTGACCTTCTGATGGGCATGACTTCGCCTGGATGAGCCCCACCTGGGGAGGAGGCGAACTCTGACTTGCTGCGTCCCACGTGCCTGCCGCCCCCTTGGCACTGCCCTGGATGCCTCTGGAGCATGCAGAGAGCCGGCCAGGGTCTTCTGGGGGCCGGGACTGGAACGGGGGCCTCCACATTCCTGCCGCTTTCCAGGGCCGTCTCCAAATGCCTGTCAGCTGGTGAAGGCGGGAGTTGTGTGCGCCAGCTGCAGGAATCAGGCTGAGTCAGAAGACCTCAGCTTTCAGATAGGAGAAAATCACTTTGGAAAGAAACAGGCTGCAAATAACCTATAATGACCAGAGCCAGGCCCTGGCCGCTTTGCTCTGGCTTTAGTGCAATGTCCCAAGATATTTTTGCAAAGCCTGAATCTGGCCAGACCTGAAACTTCCTATGCCAAATGCTTTCTTCGCCTTAATTTTGCAAGTTGGGAGTCTTTTGAAGGCCACCTCCTCTGCAGTTTCAGGTTCACTTACCCTTGACACATCACGAGGCTGTCTGGTGAGTGAGAGCTGTTCACGGGAGCAGATTTTAGGGATCAGCGGCCAAAGCAGGAAAGATTTGGTCCACCATAATAATACATGTTCCTCCAGCGATTCATATATATTCTTCCACATGGAGAGAAAATTCTGGAGACAAGTGACAGGTTTGGGATCCCTGATGGAGGTGGGGGGGGGGGCCTCTTCAGACACCCTTGGGGCACCACAGGGACCCGAAGGACACTTTCTGCTGCCCTAAATCCTCCTTACTTCACTCTTCTCTTGGATTCTAGAAATGCTCCAGTACCCAAACCACAGACTCCCAGAGGCCTGCCACATGTGAGCAGCTGGGCCTTGTTTTCACATTGATCGGCCTCTTCTATCCCCACCCCTCCTTCCCCATTTCTTCCCAGTCTCCTGGCCCCCCGGCCTTTGATGGGGGTGGGGTAAGGGCCCTATGATTGGCTTCAGTGGAACTGACCCTGGAGTCTGAGCTCTGGAATCAGGCCCAGAGCTCCAGGCCCTGCAAGGACACAGAAATAGAATCCCACAGCCTTTGATCCTCTGTGTCCAGCGGTCCCCTGGGGTGTAGCCTTGCTTTCCTCCCGGCTCTGAATCCTCGGTGAAACGAGCAAACCAGGTGTCATCTGGCCACTCTGCTCAGGGCAATCGCTTGGAGTTGAACCTGGGATCAAAACCCTGGGTTTGCTCCTCTGCAGCAGTGTGGGGCTGGAGACGACAGGGAGCAGTATTTCACACACACACACACATACACACACAACCTCTTTATTTTGGCTTCGTGTTGCAACAATGCCTTCTGAGTCAATTCCACTGGGGCTCTGGTGACAAACCACTCTGAATGTGTCTGGTGGTTTACAGTGTCAGCAGAGCCCTGTGATGGGATTAGAGCTGTTGCAATGTGCTGTCGCTGGCTCCCCCTCTGTCTCTCCCGGCCTCTGGGCCTCTGCGTCTCTTGCCCTCTCAACACGGCACCAGCTGGAACCAAATCTGAGTGTGGGCTTGGGCAGCCTCTGTCCTGAGTGCCCATGTGTCGGCGTGTCTTGGCACAAGTGCCCTGGCAGAGCCAAGCAGATGAATGGGTAATTAAATAGAGTGTGTCTTTACTGGGGCTCATTTCCCTGTTTCCAAATTTATTACTTAATTAAAGAGCATTCACAGCCAGCCAGAGATGCTGTGTCTTCTGCCAAAGGATAAGTTCATATAATACCCTCTTTTGCCTTTTATTTTTTCCCCTTCTCTCTCTCTCTCTCTCTCTCTCTCACGCACACACACACACACACACACACACACACAGGGTTTTAGATCAAATAAACGCATTGGCTTTTGGTAATTTGAGGTCACTCACTGGATAAGACCTGGATACTTTTTGCCCCAGCATAAGACAGGAGACCTAGTACCAGCTTCTCCTTTCAGTGGCCACTTAATGGGCTTGCGGCTGAGTCCAGGGAGAGACGAGGCATCCAGGGGAGGTGGCTCAGACCAGGCTGGGGCTGGCAGGGCCGAGGGGGGCCTCCAGATCCTCATTGCCCCATGGCCTGCTCTCTGCCGCTGCTGCCTTGGACGCCCTGCACCCAACCCCCACAACCCGGCCCCCACAGCAACGCCCCCCACCATTCCTCCTGCTGGCCCATGCAAGATGAGCCTGTGTGCTCTGGAACACAGCAGACTATTGTTCCAAAGACAATAAAAAAAGATTGGGAAATGCAGTGGCTGTCACTCTCCAGTGCTCCCAAGTCAGAATTCGATGTGTGTGTTCGAAACGTTGGGGCCATCTCGTAGGGGCAAGGTAGGACAGGAGGGGAAAAAGCCAAAGGGCTGCGATCAGGCACCCCCAACAAGAAGATGAAAAGGGACAGCCCCTCCCTCAACCCCCTGTGACAGATTTAAAGCTTCAGTAGTGGCCCTCGCGGAGTTCCCAAACAGCGCCTGCCTCATCATCGTGGCCATTAAGCTGAGCGCAAATGACCCGGGAGGGCCCTCAACCCGTCAGGCCCGCTGTCACCAGCATGGTTTATGGCTTCTGAGCACCAGGTCCCCCGTGGGCAACACGATCCCTTTTTCCCTCGCCAGTGAATCTGGACTTGTGAGCTCGTAAATCCAGCGGGGTTTCCCAGGGGCCGGTTGACATCTAAGCGGTGTGGGGGTGAGGATTTACGGCTGAGTTACCGGGAGCCACAGGTGACCGACGGAGACGTCAAGGATGCTGACTCACCCACCTAAGGCAGCAGAAAAAGGTGCCCGACGCTGGTGGCTCCAATAGAGAGACGCTTTGTTGGCGTGATGCATTAACGGCCCCAGAGGCCGCTGATGGTTACGTGGGCACTCTTGTTTTCCTGCCCTTGGCACTTCAGGCAGGAGGCCGAGCCGGGATTCCACCTCAGTCCAACCCCAGGCCTGCTTCTCCCCAGCAAGGTGGGCGGATCCTCACCACTCACAGGGGTCCTGTCCCGCTTCACCTTCTGGACTGCCTTCCCTCCGCCTTGGGCTGGCTTTGTCCGTTTAGAACCACCGGGGCTGGTTGTATCAACACAGATATGGATATTTAGGGTTGCTGACAGGCAGGTCACGGGCAAGGGCAGGGCTTTGCCTCCTCTCCACCCACCCAGAGCCCTCCTGCCCTGTGCAAACATCCCCGGTGCCCCCTGACTGGTCCCCATCTCCAGTCCTCTGAATCTACAGAGCTTTCACTGTAGGGTTGTTGGGAGGATAACAAATAATCTCAGGACTTCCCTGGTGGTCCAGTGGTTACGACTTTGCCTTCCAATGCAGGGAGTGTGGGTTCGATCCCTGTTTGGGAAGCTAAGATTCCATGCCTCCCCCAGGTCAAAAAACAAAACAAAACAAAACCTTAAAACAGAAGCATTGTTGTAACAAATTCAATAAGACTTAAAAAATAGTCTACATCGGATAATGTTAAAAAAAGAAAAGCTAATCCCTGCATAGGCTTGACCCGCAGTTGATGTCTGATGCATGTATGCATGCTAAGTTGCTTCAGTCGTGTATGACTCTGTGCGACCCCATGGACTGTAGCCCACCAGGCTTCTTTGTCCATGTGATTCTCCAGGCATGAATACTTGAGTGGGTTGCCATTTCCTTCTCCAATGCATGAAAGTGAAAAGTGAAAGGGAAGTCGCTCAGGCGTGTCCGACTCTTGGTGACCCCATGGACTACAGCCCACCAGGCTGCTCCGTCCATGGGATTTTTCAGGCAAGAGTACTGGAGTGGGGTGCCATTGCCTTCTCCATGATGGTGGATAAGTGTTAGTTTTTACGGATTTTCTCATCCCAAACTCATCCAACACACCTGCCGGGTCCGGTGGTGAGACGGAGAGACTACCCGCCTCGTGGCACTTCAAGTGTGTGTGTCTCATCCCTGGAAGCCCCTCGCAGACTAGGTCGCATCTCTGTGGCCCTAGGCAGGTGCCCCCACCCCTGGGTATCGGAGGAACCACAGACAACCCTCCACAGCCGACTGACCCGGGCGGGGCTGGGTCCCCGAGTCTTGTATTTGGGGAGTTTGTTGATACCGGCTTCTCGGGGGACTTGAGGCCACCTAGGAAACCTCTGTCCTGATAGTGTTTCCAGGGCCATTTATAGGGGGAGGGCACGGTGACCTGAAAGGCCTCTCTCCAGACTGTCCTGGGTGCTCTGGGCCTCTGGAGCTGGCCTCCTGGGTTGTCACGCTGCCCGCTCCCACCTCCGTGACTGCACCATCCAGACCCCGTGTGCACCTGCCCTTCCCGCGTCCTCCTCCTCCCAAGCAGGGCTTGCCTGCGTGGCCCGGAGCTGTGCCAGTTCCCCCAGAGGGGTGGGAGGGCCGCCTGGGCTTCCTGCCGCGTCTCAACACGCATTGTTGGTGCAGACAAAGGCAATGGATTTTTGGTCCAAGGTGTGACCCAGCCCGGCACATCCATCAGGGCCTGCTGTCGCCCCGTTTCTTTCTTTCCCCTTCTCATTTCCGCTTTGGGCTGCGGAGGGGAAACAGCAATTGTGAAAGGACCACTTGTTAAGATAAAAATCGCAGCTCTTGACAATGCCACCACTCCAGCCCCCCTGGCAGCCCAGCCGTGTGCCAGGGGCAGTGCTCGGGGTCGCCGCCCAGGGCGGAGGCGAAGCTGCCCTGCCTGGCTCTAAATCTTTGCCTCCTGATGGCTTCGTGCCTGTTTCCTCATCTGTCTAATGGGGATAACAACAATTCCGATCACAGGACTGGAAGGGAGCATTCATTCAATGAGTCCATTCATTGTCAAGTCCCTGGAACTGTGCCTGGCCGAGAGTAAGCTCTCCGTTTGTGTGTGTGTGTGTGTGTGTGTGTGTGTGTGTGTGCTCAGTTGTGTCTGACTCTTTGCAGCTCCATGGACTGTAACCAGCCAGGCTCCTCTGTCCTGGAATTTCCCAGGCGGGAATACTGGAGCAGGTTGCCATTTCCCACTCCAGGATATCTTCCTGACCCAGGGATTGAACCCACATCTCCTGCATTGGCAGGCGGATTCTTTACCACTGGTGCCACCAGGGAAGCCCAAGCTCTCCATGCACAATGCTATTTTATCAGGAAGCATGAAAGGGACACAATTTGTGGAAAAGTCCAGAATCCCCTAGGAGTTTGGGTGGGAGCATTTGTATCTGAGATGGACGCTTCCAAACCTAGTTGTTCATCAGTCTCTCCCAGGGAACTTTAAAAAATCTATCACACCAGAGGTGTCTACTATTTCATTCATGGCATGGTGTTTAGAAGCTCAGGCTTGGAGGCAGCTGGCCTGGGTTCCACTTTGGGTTTCTGCCACTCACAGGCTGCTCACTGGACAAGTAATCTGACGGCACAGAGACTCAGTTTGCTCATCTGCAAAACGGGTATCCTTGCGGCTGCAGCCAGGATCCAGTGGGGTTGAGGTAGCTAATTCTGTGGTAGCTTAGTTCTTCATTCGGTTCCTGAGTAAGAGGTTGGGCTGCAGCCAGGAAGGAATGAGCCCTCAGCCCCCGAGGAGAGCAGACAGAATGGAGGCCAGCATGGCGGTGTTTCTTGAGAGCCCTAGCCACATGTTTAAATTCTCCCACGGAGGCCGGCATTTGTTTTGAGATGTTATGACCTGAAGACCCCAAAGAAACAGAGGCCTTGACGCTTCCCCCGTGGCCCTTTGTCTGTCACGCGTGGGAGGAGCCGCCCTGACCCGTGGTGCTCCCGAGCCCTGCAGCCCCCTCCACTCCGCCCCCCTCCTCGAGACCAGACAGTGGGAATGAGCACACAGACAGATCCTCCTAGCAGGGTCTGCACCTGAGGAACTGAAGGCCGGCTCCCCAGTCCAGATTAGATCGGGGCTGGGTGCAGGCCCTGTGCCTGGGGGTGCTCAAAGACAGACCCCGGGACCACCTCAGGTGTGGGGCCATGTGAGAGGGTGGGTGTGTGTGAGAGGGTGTGAGTGTGTGAGAAGGTGTGACTTGCTTTACGGAGTGTGTGAGCATCCTTTAGTGAGTGCGTTGGTGTTAGTGTATAAGAGTATAGCTCTGTGTTTGTGCGCTGGTCAAGAATCCGCCTGCAATGCGGGAGACCCCGGTTCAATTCCTGGGTCGGGAAGACCCGCTGGAGAAGGGATAGGCTACCCACTCCAGTATTCTTGGACTTCCCCTGGTGGCTTAGCTGGTAAAGAATCTGCCTGCAATGCAGGAGACCCCAGTTCAATTCCTGGGTTGGGAAGACCCGCTGGAGAAGGGATAGGCTACCCACTCCAGTATTCTTGGACTTCCCCTGGTGGCTTAGCTGGTAAAGAATCTGCCTGCAATGCAGGAGACCCCAGTTCAATTCCTGGGTTGGGAAGATCCCCTGGAGAAGGGAAAGGCTACCCACTGCAGTGTTCTGGCCTGGAGAATTCCATGGACTGTATGGTCCATGGGGTCGCAAAGAGTCGGACACGACTCAGCGACTTTCACTCACTCACTCACTCACTAGGTTTGTGCAATGAGGTGTGTGATAAAGTATGTGAGTGTGTGTGAGCGTGCGTGTGTGAGGGTGTGAGAGGGAGGAGGGCTTTGGTCAGAGCCCTCAGTTGGGAGCTGGGGCCAGAGAGGCCCTCTCTCGGGTTTCATCCGTGGTTTCCTGTGGGTCCCCAGAGTCACCTCCTCTCCCGGCAGTGGTGCTTCCTTCGTCCCCTCCTCCTGACCCAAGTGTTCGTGCCAGCTCTAGGGACTGTCCCTTCTGCCTGCTCTAGGGATGAAGGGTTGCGTCTGTTCCTCCCTCTGCCCCACACAGGGGCTCCTTACAGCCAGCTGTCACCCCTGATCTCAGAGCCCGCTAGGGAGTGGGTGAGGCCATCAGATTTTTTGGCAAGTGGGTCAGGCTGGGGGCGGGTGGCTGTCTCTGGAATGCATCGGGGGCTACCTCCAAGCAGACGTGGGAGAGACAGGCATCTTCCGTGAGGCCGTCCCACCAGGCTGGGCTGAGGGAGCCCAGGGACAGCAGGACGCAGGGGTCTTGCAGGGCTGTCTGGCTGAAAGGGGGCAGCCGAGCCCCCCAGTCTTTGGGTCCTGAGAACTAGTAAAGTGCACCTCTCTCGGTCTTGGAGCCACTAGGGGTGACAAGTTCTTCTTTTTTTTTTGCCAGTTGAAGGTGTTAAAACTGTGGCCAAAAGTAGACCACTGCTATCGTATCACAAAAAGAAGGACATTTGAAAAAAGGGAAGTGACACGTCTCAGGTTAAAGAGCAGTATTTTCCAAGAAAGGACAGTTAGTGACTTTCCTAGAACATGGTTAACCTTGGACCAGTAAGAGGGCAGGAGAGCAGAGAGTGGGCGGAGGCAGCGCTCTGGGGTCCAGGGGTTGAAACCACGGATGGGGTGAGCACAGCAACGTGGAGAGACCACCAGCCCTGCCCCTTCCACTCTGGGTGCCGGGACCTGTGTGTAGCAGGGAGTCCAGCTCTGCAGCTGTGGGAAGTAGCGGGTGGGGGAACCAAGGGGTGCAATATCTGAAACCACCTCCAGGGGCAGGGGTGTCCAGCTTGTGCGTGTGCTGAACCACCCCGTTCAAATGCTGGTGCCAGGACTTACTCGCTGTGTGACTTTGAGAAGTAACTCAGCCTCTCTGGGGCTCCACTTTTTTTTTATGTGCTTAACAAAAGTGCCCATCTCCCATGGTTGTTGAAAGGATTCAATGAATTAATACACAAAGAGCCTCAGATAGTCCCTGAGGCACAGAATTCAGTTGCTGTTATTTATTTATTATTTTTTTAAAAGTATCCATTTATTATATTTTTGACAGCACTGGGTCTTCAGTGCTGCGTGTGGGCTTCCTCTAGTTGTGGCCAGCGGGGGCTTCTATCTAGTTGCGGTGCTCGGGCTTCTCATTGCAGTGGCTTCTCTTGTTGCCGAGCAGATTCCAGGGCTCCAGGGCTCAGTAGCTGTGGTACACGGGCTTAGTTGCCCTGCGGCATGTGGAATCTTTCCGGACCAGGGATTGAACCAGTGTCCCCTGCATTGGTAGGCAGATTCTTAACCACTGAGCCAACAGGGAAATCCTAGTTATTATTCTTCTCTTTTGGGGGCTCCTTCCACTTTTTCAGAGTCATCCCATGAGCAGAAGGATCCAGACATTCCCTGTGTGGCTCTGGGGGACAAAGCCCACATGCATACCTGCTGTGAGCCAGGTTCTATATCAGACAATTCTGTACCTAATCTTGAAGGGGGCTCTCAGTCCCATTTTACTGGGTGAGGAATCCGAGTCTTGGAGGGTGAAAATTTCCCAAGGTCACAAAGCTAGGATGATGCAGAGCTGGGGGAGGCTCAGGTTAGTCTGACTCCAAAGCCTCCCATGTCATTTTGTAATGAGTTGGTAGAGCAGACTTTAAGCGTCACCTTATCAGGGATCATGGCTGTCCTGTTCAGCGCTGTGTGGTCAGCACCTTCCACAGGGCCCAGCACAGAGCCATGCTTGGTCAGTCTTTGATGAATGAGTGATGGGAAGTATTGAGTTTCCTGATGGCGAAAGTCTTCAAGGAAAGAGCTATCAAAGACGCCATACACATACTAGGGACCCACTGGGCTTCCAGCCCTGGATTCTATGGGTCTGTGGTCAGACCCTCAGGGCATGAGGGCATTTTTGAAGTGTGTGCACAGCCGGAAGCCCCTTTTACTTAATATTCAGAGATGCTGATCGGTCCCTCCAAAGCCTCCAGGGAGCAGCAGACAAGTTCTTTGTTAGGGATCCCCGCCTTAGCACCCCCTGCCTTGCCACCTGTATCGGTGACTGATAGATGGCTCCATTCACCCTCTGGTGGGGGCCTCTGGTCCCACATCCAACCATGGGGCCTTGGGTCACGTGGGGACTTTGTCTTCAGGGGCTCCACTTCTGCCTAATGGTGTGCTACAGCTGGTGGATACTAGATCGAGATCCACGCCTTAAACCATCAGGAATTTTTATGAGCCAGTCATCATTATAAATTGCATTATGTAAGCTTACAATTAAATTATATTAAAAACAAGGACTAGAAGTATTCAAAACCCACCACTTCCTAATTATTTCCCTACATTTCACTATTGTCTATGGTCTTGGGGTTATTTACAGCCATTGCATCTGTAGTGGAAGCAATATATAATGCTACAAAGACTTCACAATAGTAGTTTGACGTTGGCTGTGGTGGGAATACTTACATCCCAGAAATTGGGGAATTCTGCAGTCAGGAGGACCCCACCCCAGGAGCCAGTTGTTAATTACTTGGCAGCACACCGCTGCCTCTGCCTGTTGCTGTTGTTGTTGTTCAGTCGCTCAGTCGTGTCCGACTCTTTGCGACCCCATGGACTGTAGCCCACCAGGCTCCTCTGTCTATGGGATTTCCCAGGCAAGAATACTGGAGTGGGTTGCCATTTCTTCTTCAGGGGATCTTCCTGACCCAGGGATGGAGCCCACGTCTCCTGCATTGGCAAGTGGATTCTTTAGCCCTGAGTCACAAGGGAAGCCCGCTTCTGCCTGTACAAACAGAGACTTAGGCTTTCGGAATCTTATTGACAGTGGGGGTGGATGACTAGGCTCTAGAGAAGGGCTCAGTATTCAGAACCTGTTGGGTTTTACCCAGACATTTTCATTTCTAGCTTCCTGGACGCTATTTTATTGTACTAAAATCATTTCCCCCTCTTTTCTTTCATTATTGGAAAACTTAGAAATAAATTTGAATTGGTCCTGTAGCAGACAGCATGCCTTATATTTCGCACACTGATTTCATTTCTAGCATTTTGTATTTTCCTACCCGTATTTCACTTTTACTTTGTCTCCTCTTTTCCTGTTTTACATGTAAATTAGAGAAATATGTATCTATCTATCTGGCTGCACTGGGTCTTAGTTTTGGCACACGGCCTTTCATTGTGGCATGTAAACTCTTAGTTGTGGCATCTAGGATCTAGTTCCCTGACCAGGATCATACCCAGGCCCTCTGCATTGAGAGAACTGAGTTTTAGCCTCTGGACCCTCAGGGAAGTCCCATATATGTAAAGTTTTTTTCTGCAGTTTTGTTGCAGTATAATTGACATAGAGTAAGCCACACATATTTCAAGTGTGCAGTTTGAGTTTTAATAGATGAATGCATCTGTCAAAGCATCACTACCATCGAGATACTGATCATATTCACCTCTGAAATTTCCCTCATGCCCTTGGGAATCCGTCCCTCCCATTCTCCAGATTACCCCTGACTTGCTTTCTATTGCTGCTGGTTGTTTCAGAATTTTGAAAACACGGAATCTATAACATATACTTTTCTTCCCTCCGAGTCTGGCTTCTTTCGCTTAGAATAATGTTTTTTGAGGTTCATCTACATTGCTCAGGCACCAGTAGTCTGCTGCTCTTTACTGCCGAGTGATATTCCATTTAGGGATATGCCTCTCTTGGTTTGTGCATTTACCTGTGGATGGACATTTGAGTTGTTTCCACTTTGGCACTGTTATGAATAAAGTCACTGTAAATATTTGGTTAAAAATCTTTACGTGTCCGTACGCTTTCATTTTTCTTGGGTAAATATCTAGAAGTAGAACGGCAGGGTTATATGTTAAATCTCTGCTGAACTTTAAAAAAAATATACTTTACCAACTGTCTTTTTTTATCATTTATTTTAGTTTTATTTATTTGTTTTTGGCTGCACTGGGTTTTCATTGCTGCATGTGGGCTTTCTCTAGTCGCAGTGAGCGGGGGCTGCTCCCTAGTGATGGCGCTCGGGCTTCTCGTTGCGGTGGCTTCTCTTGTTGCAGGGCATAGGTCCTAGGTGTGCAGGCTCAGTAGTTGCGGGGCTTAGCTGCCCAGTGGCATGTGGAATCTTCCTGAACCAGGGGTCGAACCCACGTCCCCTGCATTGGCAGGCAGGTTCTTAACCACTGGCCCTCCAGGGAAGTCCTGCTTAACTTTTAAGAAACTGCCAATTTCAGTCTGTTTGTCATGCTCTGTGCCCTTGGGCAGGTGACTTAACCTCTCTGGGCTTCGACTTTGTCATGGAACTCGATGATGTAGTTCCTGTTCATTTCTACCTTCACACAGCTCTTTAGGATAGACAAAACTGTCTTGGTGAAAATGCTTAGGGCTCTCAGGAAGAAAATTGAGCCTGAGAGAGCCAGAGTCTTATTATTTCCACCATCATCACACTCTCAGAGCTCTTTAGTTAGGTTGCTCATCTCCCCTGTGGACCTGAAGGGGATGCTGGGTTGGGATGCGGGACACTTTAGGTTCCTACCAAATTCGACACTGCCCAGCCCTTTCCCTAGCCTCTCGGCAGTGCTGATGCTGTCAGAGATGACAAGCCTGGGAGCTGCCCGCTGAGAAGGCCTTGGTCAAGGTGCTGGGATCCTCCTGTGACGTGAAGTACCCTAATCAGTTCTATAGCTCACGAGCCAGCTGGGGAACCTTGTCCTCTGATCAAAGGCAACATTAAATGATGAAGCATGCCCACACCCAGCCTAACAAACTCTTAACATCCAGACGACTTGGTTAGCAGGGACACTTGCAGAGGGCTTGAAAGGATGCTGCAGGTTTGTGGCTTTGTTCTGAGGCCTTGTAGGGCTGACACTTCTGTGCCGTGTGTGATGGTGAGATTGTGTGTGTGTGTGTGTGCGTGTTGCGGGAGTGGGACTGTCAAGGGGACTTTCTTATTTGGTGTGACCGAATGGGCTTCCCGGGTGGTGCTAGTGGTAAAGAACCCACCTGCCAATGCAGGAGACTTAAGAGACATGGGTTTGATCCCTGGGTTGGGAAGATCCCCTGGAGAGGGAAATGGCAACCCAGTATTCTTGCCTGGAGAATACTATGGACAGAGGAGGCTGGTGGGCTATAGTCCACAAGGTTGTAAAAAGTCAGACATGACTGAAGCGACTTAGCATGCACAAATACATCTGACTGGGACTAACGTGGTTAGGTTTCAGGAGAACGGGTCTGGAGGGGGTGGGGAGATGGGGAGGATTCCGTGGGCAGGCTGGTTGAAGGAACTCCCCCACGTAATTCCAGACCCCCGGGGCCCATGTAGGGGCTACAGATTTTCCAGCTTGGCTGAACCGCTGCTATGCACGGCCTCTCTGGGCGCCTATGGGTGCCTAGCAAACACACCAGGGCCCGTGAATGCCCCCTCCTCCCTTTGACGTGCGGCAACAGATGCATCTTCTTGAGGACTTGCAGATTCAGAAGGAAGCTGATGTTCAAGATGCGTCAGTTTGTCCAATCTCCCTGCCTCTGCAACTGCAGTTTCTCATTTACGTGCTGGAGACTGCGGCAGAGGTGGGAGGTGAGGGAGAGTGCTGGGGAGGAAGGAATAATGGTGGGGGGGGGGAGATTTGTGTCAGCAAATGAAAGAGCCAAAGTTTTCATGTGTTTCTGGGGAAATAGAACTTTGCAGGGCTTATGCTTGACAGTAAATCAAGGCGGCTGCTTTGGGCAGCTGTTGGCTCTGTGTTTGCTCCGGGGGTTGGGATGTGGGTGGGATACAGGGCCAGGCAGAGCACTTCCTGGCTGCAGACGTGAAAATGGTCCCAGGTATGGGGTCTAAGAGAGAACAGAAGCTGGCTAATGAAGGTCAGGTGGGGGACAGCGGAGGGCTAGGGGCAAGGACATCTGCTAAGCCAAGGCTGTTCCCTGCTTGTTGCCTCTCACACCATGTCCAAACCCAAGTTCAGGTTCTTTGCTGTGGGCAGCACATGTTTTAGACTTCCTGTTGCCAGGTGACGTGGGAAGAGGTTGGAGAGATCCTAGGGGATGGAATGAAAAGGGGAGCAGTTGTTCAGAGTGTGGATGCAGCCAGGGGAAAGTTCGAAAGCAAAGCTGGACTTCTGCAGGGCTAATGAGTTTGGAAAATGTTTTCGCAGAGCTATTTCAGCTCAGAAGGCTCTCCGAGGACTAGGCAGCATCGTGCTTAGCTTTGCAATTTGAGGAAATATTTTGTAATGTAGAACTGATGGAGCACTCAGCTCCCTCCTACCTGGAGAACCTCTTCTTGCTTGATCCAAACCCTGACCTGTCTATCCCTCAGAGGGCGCCCCTGAAACCCCATCTCCAGGATGTTTGGTGTCTATGTCACAGCCTGTTTATTGATATTTCAGTTAGACTTTCTTAACTGAGTTGGAAATGCTCTGTCAGGAGCCTGCCTCCCTAACTTGTTAAGCAGACTCAACAGAACTCATTGATTACATATGTGCTGTGTCCACAAGCTGAGGTGCACCTTCTGTGTGTGTGTGTGTGTGTGTGTGTGTGTGTGTGTGTGTGTGTGTGTGTGTGTATGTGTGGGGCAAGGGGTTACCTGTCTACCACCTGGGGAGCTTGGGACACCTTGGGACCCCTGAGACCTCTGGCAGAATTGGTGAAGGGATTGACTTTGGAAGTGCAAGCAGGTCAGGCCCCCAGAATGATGGAAATGAGATTTTCAAAGGAAGTTGGTCGGTGGCAGTATGCACTGGTACCAGATTTCTGGAGGGTCATTGGCAAGATGCCTTAGAAGCCTTCGTTTTGTCTGCCCGTCAGCCCAGCCTTTCCACGTCTTCCAAGATTGTATCTAAGGAGGCAATCATAGATACGTGTAAAAGTTTACTCAATCTCTTGGGGCCTCAGTTCCTTGATCTGTCCAGTGGGGATGCTCGGTTCTCAGCCTCCCTCTGCAGAGGGCTGCCAGAAGGATAATGTGCGTGGTGCCCAGGCAGCTGTTGGTTGTCACTAAGCCTGAGGACGGCGAGGCTGAGTGCCTTGCTCCAGGGCACGGAGCGAGGCAGCCACCGGGCTGGGACAGGCAGGCAGTCCACAGCACCCAGGAAGTGGAGGATGGGCGCGAGGAGGCATCGAGAGTGCTGGGTGTGGGACAGAGGCCAGGATGTCCGTCTACACACCTTCCCCCAGTTTCTCTGATTGCTCAGTGAAGACAGCGGTCCATCCCCCTCCTCTGTCTGCTCAGGTGGGAAGGCAGAGGCTTTCAGTTTTGGGGTCTCTCAGGTGACCCTGGACCCTTCCAGAAGCAGTAAGTTATGGCAGGAGCCCCTGCCCATCCCCACAGTATCCCTCAGCTCAATTCATCTGGGGACACACAGCACCAGGAGGCCTTGGAAACGCACGCACACACACCCTCCTCCCTACACTCCTCCCCACACACTCCCATGTATCCACACACACTCACATACTTACACACGCTCACATACTCACACCTACACACACACACACTCCCATGTACTCATACACACTCGCATACTTCCACACGCTCACATACACACACGCTCGTTTCCCGTCTTCCCGGTCTCCATGAAACGCAATTCTAACAGCGCTGTCAGCTGAGGTGAGTGGTTCCGTTCTGGGGTCTGCCTCCGTAAATGAACCTGACAGGTGAGGGAACGTGGCTGAGAAACCCTCAGAGGCTGGTCAAGAGTGAAAAGCTTTTTATTTGCTGGTTCATTCTGAAATGCTGGCAGCAGGTTGGCAGGGGCGGTAATCAGTAACTGGGTTACAGGAGAGAAGAGGTTCAGCAGAGCCTCCATCCACGGGCAGAGACACAGAGCCCAGCCTGGGCTAGAGCAGGAGGCTTTGGGACCAGGCAGTGGCTCTGGCTGGGGGAGCCCTGCTCACACGAAGACCCCTCGTGGTGGTGGTGGGGAGACTCTGGCCTGGAAGTTGCCACCAAGAGAGCTGCTTTTGTGACCCTTAGGGGCCTACCAGGCTTTGAGGCTCTGTGACTGTGGCCAAAGCCATCTCACCTGACTGGGCCTCAGTTTCCTCTTCTGCAAAATGGGAAAATAAAATCCCTACTTCATTCGGTGTCGTAATGCTTTAATGAAAGAGTGAAGGCCAAGGCTTCTGCGGTACCTTGGAATGGGTGAATTCACTACAAATAAGTCCAGTGTGTGGACCCTTCACCATGAGCCAAGAACCCCCACCAAGAACCCTGAACCTGGGTAATCACTTTGAGTTCTCACAACAGCCCAGGACGACGAATATGATTATCATCATCTGCGTTTTACACTCGAGGAAACTGAGGCGCAGGAAGCTGGCCCAGGGAGCCTGCTTAGTCACTGTGCTTCTGTCTCCCGGGTAAGTGGAGAGGATGAAAAAGACTTTTTTTTTTTTTTTTTTTAGGAAAGCAGGAGGTGGAGAATCAGCTGGAATCGGCTCTTTGGCTTCTGTTGCGGTTTACCCATCTTTCTCATATCCCATTTTCATGAGATGGCACAGTCTACCATGTTCTGGAAACTCAGTGAGGGCCTGAGTCCTGCCTCCTCTGCCAGTGAGCTCAGCTTGCAGAAGGAAGGGTGGGCAGCCAGCCCTATTTTACACCATGAGATGGAGGGTTGATCTCAGCCGTGTTTAAAATTTTATACTGTTCCCACCCAGACCTTTCCATGCATGGCACATCCTTCAACAGACACTCCACTGTGGCTCATAAAAACGACTCATCCTTATATCCTGCTCTCATGCTGCAGACTGGGAAAAACAAATCTGTTCTAGAACTTCCCAAGACCAGGAGGGAAGCTGCCCCAGCGGAATGCTGTGGTAGGTCCAGATGCAAGCAAAAGAGCATCCGAGTCCCTGCAGATGACGCAGTCGCCAGAAACGAAGCTCTTGCCTGGGACCAACTGTGTATCTGATTTGGAGAGCTCCTGGCCCCACAGGTATTAGTCATCTGTCACCCGCCTTTTTCCTGCACAATTACCAACGAACAGGAGTGACGTTATGACGCATTTCTTTGCTCAAATGACTTTTGTGGCCAAGTGGGGCCCCCAAATGATTAGGTATTATATTGTAAATATAATTTAGAAAACTATAGTTTCTAAATATTTCTAAATTTTATTTCTAATGTTTCTAAATATTCCAGGCTCAGAAAGACTATCCTAGGATGAACAGGACTGACTCTCTTCTTGATGTTGAAGCGTTCAGTTGAATCCTGATTTGAAAGGAGAGGACCAGGTACAGCCGGCTAGATCTTATATTACGCCAGTGATTTACCCTAGCAGTTGCTTTTATACAGCAAGTGACAGGTAACTGCTGCTTTTTGGCCAGTTGCATCCCTGAACCAAAGGAAAACCTGCTTTTCTTGGGTGTTTGATCACCTTCATGAGAATCTTTTGTTTTTTTCCTCTTGGAAACTTCTGATTTTCCTGACTTTCAGAAAGTCACTATTCTCTGGACATCTCCAGCCCCACGAACCCTTCCATCTTCCCTGTCCGCCACAAGCCATCTGTCCATCTTGCCTTCTTTATACTTTTTGAAGGGTGGGTTCAAGATGGAGAAAGTGGATCATCGTGCTCCTGGTTCTTAGCTGCAATGCTCACTGGACAACCTCTAAGCAGATGCAAAGCCAGGCCACAGTTTCCCCACATTCTGGACAATTTTCAACTCTCAGTCGAATTTAGAGGTGAAAAATAGCATCTTGCAGTTCTCTTGTAAAGACTGGAGATAATGCCCACTTGGCACCTAATAATGGTACTATCGATATTATTTTTTTTCCAGGCAAACCAGAAGTTCATAACAGCATTTCCCCCCCCTTTTCAGCTTGATTGAGGTGTAATTAGCATATACCCCTGTACACATTTAAAGTGCACAGCATAATAACTTGAATGACTTGACTTACATATAATGTGAAATAACGACCATGATAAATTTAGTTAACATATATCATCTTATATAAACACTCATAATAGCATGTATATGTATATATTAATGGACTTGAAAGTCCTATACAGGATTGCGTGACAGATCAATTTCTCTTGAAAGAGCAAAAGGCTTTGTAAGAAAGGTTTCTATTATGAGATAATTATAGATTCACATGCAGTCATAGGAAATAAGGATCCCATAGACTCCTCACCCCGTTTCCTCCAAGTGTCAGTGAAAATCAAAGTCACTCAGTCGTGTCTGACTCTGTGACCCCGTGGACTATACAGTCCATGGAATTCTCCAGGCTAGAATACTGGAGTGGGTAGCATTTCCCTTCTGGCAGGGCATCTTACTAACCCAGGGACCAAACCTAGGTCTCCCATCTTGCAGGCAGATTTTTTACCAGCTGAGCCACCAGGGAAGCCTGCATAACTATAGTACAATATCACACCTAGGAAATTAAAACTGATACAATCCATTGAAAATTAATACAAATACAATTCATCGACCTTATTCAGACGTCACTAGTATTACCTGCACTCATTTGTGTTGTTGGTGTTTAATTTGATTAGCATTTTATATTATAAACAATGTCAAGATCTTATTGGTCAAGGAAGTGCTCTTCCATTTTCTAAAAAATGACTGGGTTGTGACGGTTTATTGGTGTGTTTCTCCGAATAGCCAACAGATTCTTTTGGGGAAAGCCTGTGTCCTCTGCATCTTTATGTTCCCATAGCTCAGCAAGGGCCTGCCTCAGATAGATAACAATATAACAAACACTTACTGAGCACCTATCACTTTGCAGACAAAGGTCCATATAGTCAAAGCTGTGGTTATTCCAGTAGTCATGTATGGATATGAGAGTTGGACCACAGAGAAGGCTGAGTGCCAAAGAACTGATGCTTTTGAACCTATGGTGCTTGCAAGAAGACTCTTGCAAGTCCCTTGGACACCAAGAAGATCAAACCAGTCAATCCTAAAGGAAATCAACCCTGAATATTCACTGGAAGGACTGATGCTGAAGCTGAGACTCTTAATACCTTGGCCACCAGATGTGAAGAGCCGACTCATTGGAAAGACCCTCATAATGGAAAAGATTGAAGGCAGGAGAAGGGGGTGGCAGAGGATGAGATGGTTGGCTGGCATCACCGACTCAATGGGCATGAGTTTGAGCAAACTCCAGGAGATAGTGAAGGACAGAGAAGCCTGGTGTGCTGCAGTCCATGGGGTCGCAAAGAGTCAGGTGCTACTGAGTAAGAGGACTGAACTGAACTGATGTATGAAACTGTGTTCTGAGTGCCTATCCCACAAGACACATTCTATTACTATTGTTTCCACTTTACAGATGAGGAAACAAAGCCCTAAGATGCTCAGGAAACATTGCCTGAGTGAGTGAGAGTCTGTGAGGGATCTGGCAGCATTAATCATTGAGGATGGCCCTTTTTCTCATGGTGAATCCCAAGCTCCATAGTATCAGAGAACAAATGCTGCTCATTAATTCCTTAAATACCTCTCTCTTCTGGAAGCATCATGTATCATGTAGGAGTTAAGGGCAGTTTCCAGAGTCAAGTTTTATGAGTCCAAAACTACCTCTGCCACTTAGCTGTGTGGCTTTAGGCTAGTTACTAAAATTCTTTGGACCTCACTCTTCTCATATGTTAAATGGGATAGTAGTAGTACCTGCTGCAGAGGGTTGTTGAGAGGATTAAATAATAAGCATCAAGTGGTTAGAGTAAGACCTGGCAGTTTTCAGAGTAATGCATATCAGGGACGATACTTCCTGTGCTTTTAACACCACCATTGCTACTGGACTCCAGAAAGCCGACACATGGAGCGATATGGCATCCATTTGTGGATCATTCCCCCATTATAATTAAAGTTCCTACCTTCTTATGCTTGCAGGCACTGGACTGGAAGACTCTGGGCTAGGACTGAAGGTTTCCTTGGTGATAATAACATTTATCTTGGGAGGACTGTTCTGGAAAATGCTAGTGGCTCCTTCCTCCTTCCCCTCTTCATCCTCCTTTTTAATTCCTCCCATAAATAATTGTTATGAGCTTGTTAGCTCCTATATCAAGCAGATGGGGACATAACAATAAGCAGAACCTGGCTTGATCCCTGCCCAGATGAAGCTTACATTCCAGTGAGGGTTGGGGAGCTGTTGCCTAGATAATGACACAAGGGCAGTGACATCACAGATACAGCTAGCGCTGTGGCAAAGGACAGGTGTGGGGACAGGTGAGAGATGCCCCACCTTGTTCTCTGCTCACCAGAGGGGCGAGGCGCACAGTGTGGCAGTCAGAAGCAGCAGCCGCTGATCAGCCAGGCTGATCTTGAAGCTAAGCCGGGGAGAAGGTCCTGGTTTACAAAGTAACCATCAGAGCTGGCACTTGCTGTGTGCCCAGGTGCTTTCCATGTAGTAACTCAGGCCAACCTTACATCAAAGCTACCGTCCCATTTTACAGATGAAAAAACTGAGGCTTAGATTCAGGAACTTGCGCAAGTGGAAGATGCTCAATCAGCAATGTACGCATGGCTGAACTTCTTTTATTTTTGCCTGCCCTGGGTCTTTGCTGCTGCACACAGTTTCTCTCTAGCTGCGGGGATCAGGGGCTACTCTCTGGTTGCGGTGTGCGGGCTTCTCACTGTGGTGGCTTCTCTTGTCGCAGAGCACAGGCTTTAGGCGTCTGGGCTTCAGTAGTTGCGACACACAGGTTTAGTTGCCCTGAGACAAGTGGGATCTTCCTGGGCCAGAGTTTGAACCAGTGTCCCCTGCATCGTAAGGCAGACTCTTAACCACTGGACCACCAGGGAAAGCCCAATGCATGGCTGAATTTTAATTGTTTCCCACGAACAATGGACATTTGTAGGCATCTCATGTACTGAACATCCAGAGGGCAGGTAGTGACTATAAAAGGTCAATCATATCCCTCTTAAATCTTTCCTCTTCTAGGAGACCTAACCAACTAAAGAGAACTAACAGATTATAAATGAAGCCTGCTTTCATTTCCAACAGTATGCTGGGCCTTGCACTAGGAAATGTACACCATTATCTCATATAACAACATATACATGAGCTTTTCCAGTTCCAACAGAAGCGTGGTAACTTCCTTCAGCAAAATAAAAAGAAAGATCAGATCAGTTGCTCAGTCGTGTCCGACTCTTTGTGACCCCATGAATTGCAATAAAAAGAAAAAACCAACCCAAATTCAACTAAGATAGCAGCCTTCGTTACAAGTGGTAGATTTCAACCTCCCTCATTCTCTCTTTTTAAATGACTTTGTGTGACATAATGTACATTCCATAAAATCTACCCATTTTAAGTGTACAGTTCAATGCTTTTTAGTAAAATTACTGAGTCAGGCATCCATCACCACAATCAAGCTTTAGACATTTTTGCCTCCTCAATATGATCCCTAGTGCCCATTCATAGTTAATCCTTGCTCTATCTCTGAGCTCCGGGCAACCACCAACCTAATTTCTGTCTCTACAGATTTGCCTTTTTGGGACCTTTCATTAAGTGTGTTAATGTATGTTAATCATACATTCTGTGGTCTCTTACGTCTACTTTCTTTCACTTGGTATAATGATTTTGTGGCTTATCCATGCCGTAGCAGGTATTCGTTCTTCATTCCTTTTCATGGCTGAATAAGACTCCACCGTGTGGACAGACCACGCTCTGTCAATCCGTTCATCTGCGGTGGGTGTCGGGTCGTTCCCAGCTTTGCGGTGTTAGGAATGACGCTGCTGTGAGCCTTTGTGCACGAGTCTTGGTGTGGATGCCTGTTCATTTCTCTTGGGTCAATACCTAGGCATGACCTTGGTGGGGTCGTATGGTAAGAGCACATTTAACTTTTGAAGAGACTGCCAAACTGCTTCCACAGGGGCTGGGCCGCTTCACATTCCCGTCAGCAGGGAGGAGGGCTCCGATTTCCCCCCCATCCTCACCATCCTCTTTCCCCCTCTCTTCTTAAAGGAAATGACTGCGCTTGAGCTGATGGAAGGCTCCCCGTGCACCAGGCATGGGGCAGGCTGCAGCTCCCCAGGCTTTGTCCCCACGACCCTACGAGCAGGTGTCCTCGTACAGCCCAGACTGAGGGCCTGGGTGCGTTGACATGTGAGGCGAGCTGCTCAGGCCACGGCTGCAGTGATCTCCTAGCAGGACGGGTGGACATGGGAGTCGGGCGCAAAGACAGCGCAGTGAGAGGTGCTGGGAGTGGCTGCTGGGGTCCGAGGTGGGAGGACCAGGCCTGTCTCGCTGAGGCCTGCGGCCCAGAAGAGACTGGAAGGTAAGGCTGGGAATTTTCCCTGTATCACATGCCCCCGGGAATGACCAGTTCCGGAGGCCCAGCCCCTCCCCAGTTCCTGTCCCCTGGAACAAAGAGGCCCTCAAGTCCTCCTGCCTTAACCCTGTGCGCCTTCCCCCCTTCCCCTGCCCCCGCCTCAGGCTTAGAGAGAAGCACAGTGTCCAAAATAAGGAACATCTTGTTCTCCGCAGGGATAGCCTCGCATGTGATGCCCCACTGTGAGGCCCTCGGCTGTTAATTATGACAAGATTTCAAGGAAGAAAGTTTCCACTCAGCGGCCAGCAGGTAGGAGGCCGGCCTGGGCTCCACGGCCCTCGGTAAATGACCTCGTTGAGTCGGCGTCTCCCTGGATTGCAATTACAATCCTTCAGGCCCGACACAAAATCATTGGGCTGGTAAGAGGAGAGTACCTGGGTAATGTGTTTAACGAAAACTAACCTGGTTAAGCCCCGACTCTATTGAAAATGAGAAAGTGCGGATGGGCCCGATCGATGCGTCCGCAGCCCAATTTACTCCAGAGCTGGCTTTGGATTTCAGTTAAGTGGGCCGGCCCGAAAACGGGGACGCTCGTTTTATTGAATTACCTCTTTGTCGTGGAGTTCAGATGATGGTGGAGTTTGTTGCGTCAGCCGCGAGGGCTGGTGGACGGAAGGGCCTTTGGTATCCCGTGTGGACCTGTCAGCCCGCCTGCAGACCCCCCTGCCCACACGAGTGTGCACACAACCCTCTCCGGAGTAAGAAGGATTAGTAAATATTTATCCCCACTCCTCGGGGAGTTGAAAGTACAGATGTGATCAAATACTCATTTACTCCCCACCCACCATGCCTGCCCATCCCCCTTGGTCGTTGGCAGATAAATGATGTTATTTGAAGGTATTCTTGAAATTTCTGATGGAGACTGTTTCTTAAGTGCTTTTAGAGCAGGCCTATACTTTGTAATACTTGTCATATTCTGGCTAGTAAACTCCTGGCCTTTAAAAGCCGGAACCTTACTCTGTTTCCTGAATCCGAGGGAATAGGTCATTAACTGTGAATTTCAAATGAAGCAGATTTACAGTATATATCACAGAAATAAGTTTATGAGAGACAGCAAATACCCAGGAATCCATGGAGCAGAAACAAACCGCGAACCTGGTTTTTCTTTTCTTTTTCAGGTTTTTGTGGCTGATTTGGCCAAGGCCAGGTCTCTAGTTCCAAGTTCCTAATAGAAATATCTTTCTGGTTCTGTTCGGCTCGCATCCCCATTCAGAACCCCACTGGGTGAGGTTCCTGGAGATCTTGACTGTGGAAATGCCCCTGTCTGGAGGTTAATTCTTTGAGATAAGGGTGGGGAGTGGGTTTGGCTGGGTGGGGGAAATGGGAGAGAGGTTAAGGGAAGCACAAGTGAGGCTGGATCAGCCAGGCTGGGGGCCAGTTCTGTGTGTCTATGCTTGGCCAGGCTATAATATCCAGTTACTTAATCACACGCGGATCTAGGTGTTGCTGGAGAATCCCTACAGAAGGAATTCTGTAGATGTAGAATTGGTTATGGCACCCCACTCCAGTGCTCTTGCCTGGAAAATCCCATGGACGGAGGAGCCTGGTGGGCTGCAGTCCACGGGGTCGCTAAGAGTCGGACAGGACTGAGCGACTTCACTTTCACTTTTCACTTTCATGCATTGGAGAAGGAAATGGCAACCCCCTCCAGCGCTCTTGCCTGGAGAATCCCAGGGACGGGGGAGCCTGGTGGGCTGCCATCCGTGGGGTCGCACAGAGTCGGACACGACTGAAGCGACTTAGCAGCAGCAGCAGCAGCAGAACTGGCTGCTTTTCAAGTGACGCATGTTACCCTTGATAGTGTAATGTCATCCAATCAGCTGAAGGTCTTAGGAGCAAAACCAGAGATGATTTCCCAGAGAAGAAATTCTGCTGCAGGACGGTTGTATCAACTCATGCCTGACTTTTCAGTCGCTGGAAGAATCCAACCTGCTGCCTTATAAGATTTTGGACATGCTGTTCTTCACAAATGTGTGAGCCAATACCTTAAGATAAATCCATCCATCCATCCATTCACTCACCCACCCACCTATCCATCCAGCCATCCACCTACCTACTCATCCATCCATCCACTCACCCATCCAATCATCCATCCACCCACTCACCCATCCACTCATCCACCCACCTATCCATCCATCCATCCATCCATCCACTCACCCAGCCACTCATCCATCCACCTACCTACCCATCCATCCATCCATCCATCCATCCACTCACCCATCCACTCATTCATCCACCTATCCATCCATCCATCCATCCACCCACCCACCCATCCACTCATCCATCCACCTACCTACCCATCCATCCATCCATCCATCCATCTACCCACCCATCCACTCATCCATCCACCTATCCATCCATCCATCCATCCACCCACCCACCCATCCACTCATCCATCCACCTACCTACCCATCCATCCATCCATCCATCCACTCACCCATCCACTCATCCATCCACCTACCTATCCATCCATCCATCCTATTGGTTCTGTTTCTCTGGAGAACCTCAATTGATACAGCTGGTATCTGGCAGTAATTTTTGGACCTTTTCTCTTCATCATTTCTGAATGTTTTTCTTCACTTGCTGCCATCTTGAAGGGGCAGGAGAGACCTATGCAAGTGCTTTGAGCAAATCATGGCACGTGGGAGTGCCCGGGGCGGGGGCAGTAGCTAGTTTCCGTCCCCAGTTTCTCTTTTTTCCTCTCTCCTTTGAGTCAACCTTGAAAGAAGATAATAACCAATACAACAAGCTAGTGAATATGACAAAAAGGAAGTAGACTCCTAGGGACAGAGAACAAACCAGTGGTTACCAGGGGGTGAGGGGTTGGGAGTAAGAGGTGCAAACTGTTAGGTACAAAGTAAGCTACAGGGATATACTGTGCAGCATGGGGCATATGGCAAATATTTTATAATGACTATAAATTTTTTATAACTATAAACTATAAATTTAAAATTTTCAAATCACTATATTATATACCTGCCACTTGTATGATATTGTATATCAACTTTACTTAAATTATATATCTTAAGATATATATATATATATATATATACACACACACTATATTATATACCTGCCACTTGTATGATATTGTATATCAACTTCACTTAAATTTACAATATTCACTTAAATATTGTATGTCAACCAGTTTTTATCTATCATTCTTCTATCCCCTCATCCACCCACCCATCCTTCTATCTCTATCTCTCTACCTATCTATTCAATTTAGAAAAAAATTGGGAATAATATACATTCATAGGACCTTAGCTTTGAAGGGCACTTTTTGATATCTAGACTCTTCATTTTACTGATGAAAAAGCCAGGAAGCTCAGGGAGGAAGTGACTCACCAAGAGCAACACAGCACATTAGGGTCCGTGTGGGGATGGCACCCCCAGGTGTCCCTGCTCCCACTGCCTCTTCTGTGGCCCCGATTACATTTCATCAGGGCAGAGCTGGTGAGCCTGGGGGCGGGGTGGGGGAGTCTATCTGGTGTGTGCTCTGCCCCTCTTCTGCCCACATCCCTTCTCTTATTTCAGCCCGTGGGATGCCGTCTGGAGTAGGTGAGTCGGCTGTTAGTGACAGCTCTCTAGTGGGTTGTTTCTAGGGTGTCATGGTTAGAAGAGCCACCTGCTGTTGAATATTTACCATGTGCCAGGCACTGCACTTGGCACCCTAGGAAGGTCGTGAGTAGGAGGTCAGCCCAGGATCCCAGCTGCTAAGTGGCGCCTTTGGGAGGCCTCACCCTGGGTCTTCTCCTGGAGTGGAAACCGCCTGTGCTCCTGGGAGTCAGAGGGTCTGCACCCTCTGGCCAGCTGTGGCTTGGGCACTCTCAGATTCCTTTTCCTTACCTGTCACAAGCAGCACCCACTCTGCCTCCTTGGAGCTCTGAGCACAGTAAAGTGCCATGCGCGTGGATGATGCTGCCACCCCATGACTTGACTCTTCTCCCAGGCACAGCAGTGCAACCAGCTACTGTCCTGTTTCCACCTCTCTCTTCATCTCCACAGGGTGAAATGTGCCCCAAGAGAGCCACCCCGGGACCAAGGCTTGGCTGAGGACTGTGGGTGCCTGGTGGGGGTTTTGATGTGTGGTCTTTGATGTGGAGGCTGGACAATCAGGAGAGGATCCTGCTCTGTGGGGCCAGGATGGTGCCTGAGACACTCACGTCTTTGTGAACCCTGCCCGGGGGGCATCCGCCCACAGAAACCTGTTGATTCAGAGCCGCCTCTTGTGGGGAGAAGCAGCCTCGAGGGGAAGGGGAACAATGAGCTTGTCTTGTTAAGAGCAGAGTCAGGTGGGGGACAGCGCTATGTGATTTGGGAAGCACTCAGGAGCCCTGTCAGTGCTTGGGAACGGAAATGGCTTCAACGCTGGCAGGGATGCAAAGCTCTGGAATGTGCCGGAAGGGTGTTGTCTCGGCGGCTGTGTGATCGAGTCCCCACCTATTTCTTTCATCCTATGCCACCTTGTTCTTTGCCCCCTGCTCTCTGGCCCACAATGGCTATGCTTCATCTGGCCTCAGGGCCTTTGCACATGCAGATCTCTGCTCTGAGATTTGAAATATTCAAATATGCAGAAAATTACAGAACGTGATTAAGCAGATAAACTGGATAACCGTTTCTGAATTGATGTTAATATTTTGACACTTTTGCTTCAGAACTCTTTTTAATTGTAATAAAACCACATATCATTACTTTTGTCTTCTTAACCATTTTGAACTGTACAGTTCAGTAGTATATTTACATTACTGAACAATCGATCAATCGCTAGAACTTTTTCATCTTATAAAATTGAAACGTTGTAGCCACTAAATGCTAAAGAAGGATTTACCTGGCCCTCCAGGGGTTAAGACTCTGTGCTCCCAAAGCAGGGGGCACATGTGCAGTCCCTGCTCAGGGGAGATCCTGCATGCTGCACGGTGCACCCAGAAAGAAAAGACCAGTGAAGAATATGGGACAGTTCACCAGCTTGTGTATCATCCTTGCATGGGGGGGCCAAGTCCACCTTCTCTATATTATTCTAATTTTAGTCTGTGCTGTAGCCAGCACAAAGCACTTGCTTTGTTTTGATTTTTGTTTTTACACTTTTGTGTGTGTGTGTGTGTGTGTGTGTGTGTGTGTCGGGGCGGGGGCGGGGGGTGGCCCTGCTGCATGACTTTTGGGATCTTAGTTCTCTGACCAAGGATTGAACCTGGGCCCAGGGCAGTGAAAGCACTGCGTCCTAACCACTGGACTGCCAAGCGATTCCCAGAACACTCGTTTTGTTTTTATTTATGTGTTCATTTTCAGTTGCCCTGAGTCTTTGCTGCTGCACACAGATTTTCTCTAGCTGCAGTGAGGGGGCTACTCTCTAGTCGTGGTGTGCAGGCTTCCCACTGCAGAGGCTTCTCTGGCTGTGGCCTACAGGCACCAGGCACGCAGGCTTCAGTGGTTGCAGCTCGAGGGCCTAGCTGCTCCACGGCATGTGAGATCTTCCCAGACCAGGGATTGAACCCACGTCCCCTGCACTGGCAGACAGATTCTTAACCACTAGATCACTAGGGAAGTTTCTAATCATTTGTATTCAAAATTCAAAAGCTATGAAAAATTATGCCCTATCCTCCTTTCCCTGTCCTCCAAGCACTTGCTCCTCTCAGAGGCCTCTGGTGTTATCAGTTTCTACAATATGCTTTCTGAGATATTCAGTGCATGTACATCTGTTTATTACATATGCATAGGAATGTGTAGGGCTTCCCAGGTGGTACAGTGTTAACAAATCTGACTGCCAAGGGAGGAAACACAGAAGACGTGAGTTCAATCCCTGGATCAGGGAGATCCCCTGGAGGAGGAAATAGCAACCCACTCCAGTATTCTTGCCTGGAGAATCCCATGGACAGAGGAGCCTGTGGGGCTACAGACCATAGGGTCGCAATGAGTTGGATATAACTGAGCGACTGAGCTCATATATGTGTATATGATAGCACTAATGTTTACTGTTCTGTCCATTGCCTTTTTTAAATAAAGCTTTTATTTTAGAATAGTTTTAGTTTTATAGAAAGCTTGCAAGGATAGTGCAAAAAGTTCCTGTATACCTTCCATCCAGTTTCCCCCAGTGTTAACAGCTTGCATTAGTATGGTCCTTGTTTCATTAGTAAGGAACCAGCCCTGATACACTTCTATCAGTTAAACTCCTTGGCTGATTCTAAGTTCACTAGCTTCCCCCTAAGGTCCATTTCCTGTTCTCACTTGCCATTCAGGATGTCCCTCTGTGTGCAGCTATCTTGTCTCTTTGGCCTCCTCTAGTCGGTGACAGTTTCTCAGACTCCTCGTTTCTGATGACCTTGACAGTCTTGAGGAGTAGTCATTGGTTAGTCGTTTTGTAGAATGTCCCTCATTTAGGGATTATCTGATTTTTCCCCCATGCCTACACTGGGGTTATGGGAGGAAGACCACAGAGATGAAGTTACTTTCTGTCACTTCACCTTGGGGGGGGTGGATCACATGTTATCAACATGACTTCTCTCCATAACATTCCCTTGACCCTTAGGTTAAGGCTGTGTTTCCAAATTTCTCCACTGGAAAGTTACTCCCTCTGACCCCTTTCAATATTCTATTCTTTGGGAGGAAGTTGTGATGTGCAGCTCACACTTAAGGACAGGGGAGATGAGCTCCACCTCTTTGGGGTGAGTGAGCATCTACATAAATTCGTTGGCATTTTTGAACATGGGATGTGCATCTCTTCTCCCCGCTTATTAATTTTCAATCCAATCACTTATTAGTATCAGTATGGACACATGGATATTAATTTTATACTATGAGTTATAACCAAAAATTCATAGGGACTTTTATTCTTATAGGATCAGAAGAAGATGAGGTTCAGGGAAGGAAGCTAGTAGTTTTTAAATTTTTTTCTTTTAAATGAAGGCGAAATTCACATAATATAAAACTAACCATTTAAGAGTGGACAATTTGGTGGCATTTAGTCCCCTTGCAGGGTTATGCAGGCATCACTTCTGCCTGGTTCCACAGCATTTTCATCGTCCCCCCGAGGAAATCTCATGCCTATTCAACAGGCACTCTTCATTCCCCTTCCTCCTATGCCCTGGCAACCACCAGTCCGTTTTCTGTCTCTATGGGTTTGCCTCTTCTGGACTTTTCACATAAATGGGAGCATATAAAATGTGGCCTTTTGTGTCTCTTCACTTAGTATAGCGTGTTTGTGGTCCCCCATGCTACAACGTGCTTCATTGCCTTTTACGACGGGATAATATGTATCCCGTTGTTTGTATGTACCACAGTCTGCTCACCCATTCACTCCTTGCTGGACATCAGGTTGTTCTCCACGTGTCCTTTGGCTCTCGTGAATAACACTGCTACAAACATGCATATAGTGTATTTGCTTGCAGTTCCTTTGGGTGGAATAGATGGGTCCTTTTGAGGAACTGCCAAACTGTTTTCCAAAATGGCTGTGCCATTTTATTGATACATTCCCACCAGCGTTGCGTGACATTTCCAACTTCTCCACATCCTTGCCTTCACTTGTTATTTTCATTAAAAAAATATAGAGCCATCCTAGGAGAAGGCAATGGCAACCCACTCCAGCGCTCTTGCCTGGAGAATCCCAGGGACAGGGGATTCTGGTGGGCTGCCATCTATGGGGTCGCACAGAGTCAGACACAACTGAAGTGACTCAGCAGCAGCAATGATTTGTGATGTTGAGCATCTTATTGTGTGCTTATTAGCCATTTGTATATCTTCTTCATCTATTTTTCCTCCAGGGAAATGTGAGAAGGTTAAAATAGACCTTTATTTATTCACTTATTTCAGCTTTGTTGAGGTATAACTGACATATATAATTGTGAGGTATTAGAAGTGTACATCATAGTGATTTGATACACATATAAATTGTGAAGGAATTTCTTCCCATCTAGGTAATTAATCCACCCATCACCTTATTTATTTATTTTTGGTGAAAACAGTTAATATCTACTCTCTGAGCAAATTTCAATTTATACAGCGCAGTGTTATAAACTAGAGTCACATGTTACATCAGATCTTCAAAATTTATTCATTCATTAGTACTGTCTAATTTTCAGACTCCACTCAAGTCTGCCCAGTTGTCCGAACAATATCTTCTATAGTAAAGGATGCAATTCAGAATCATTTAGTTATCCTGCTTTTTTTTTTTTTCCTTCAGTCTGGAACAGTTTCTCAGTCTTTCCCTGATTTTCAGTGATCTTGACCCTTTTGAAGACTGCAGGTCAGTTACATGGTAGGCCACATCTAAGTTCGACTTTGTCTGCTGTTTCTTCAAGATTAGACTCAGGTTTTACATCTTCAACAGGAATATCACAGCAGTGATGCTGGGGTTGTTCGCCATGCAGCCTCTCAGGTGGTGTGATTTTCTTTTTTTCCCCATTACCATTGAAGTTCTCGTTGAGACCTTGATTCAGGCGTTGTCTGCCACTTCTCCACTGTCAAGTTATTCTTTTTCTCCTTGTAATTAATATGAATTTTAGGAGGGAGGAGACTTTAAATATCCTGATTCTTATCAAACTCAATTTATTAATATATATTACTATTTCCTATTTTATTTGCTGGGTCATAATCTGTTTTTATTTTTAAATAGACTTTAATAGCCAATGCAGGAGATATAGGAGATGAGGGTTTGATTCTTGGGTTGGGAAGATCCCCTGGAGAAGGGAATGGCAACCCACTCCAGTATTCTTGCCTGGGGAATCCCATAGACAGAGGAGCCTGGCGGGCTACAGTCCATGGGGTTGCAAAGAGTCAGACGTGACTGAGTGACTGAGCAGGCACGCATTTGTAGAGCATTATTAAGTTCACGGCAAAACTGAGTGGCAAGTAGAGATTTCCAATACGCCTCCTGTTCCCACACACAGCCTTTCCGACTATTAACATCTTGCACTGCAGTGGTGCATTTGTTACAGCTGCTGAATCTATACCAACATTATTATTACCCAAAGTCCATAGTTCACACTGAGATTCATTATTGGTGTTGTGCAGTCTACAGTCTCAACAAACGTAGAGTAACATATACCCACTACTGTAGTATCATACAGACAGAATATCACTATCCTAAGTATTTTCTGTGTTAAACCTATGTATCCCTCTCTCCCTGCTAAGCCTTGGAAACCACTGATCCTTTTACTGTCTATAAAGTTTTGCATTTCCCATCATATCATATGTTTGGTATCATACAGGATGAAGCCTTCTCCAATTGGCTTCTTTCGGTTAGCAATACTAAAGTAAGTTTTCTCCACGTCTTTTCACGGGCTGATCATTTTCATGAGTGCTGAGTAATAGTCCATTGTCTGGGCGTACCGCAGTTTACTGAACCTTTCTCTTACCAAAGAACATCTTGGCTGCTTCCAAGTGTGCGCAATTGTGCATAAAGCTGCTATAAACATCTCTGTGCAGGTTTTTGTGTGAATGTAAGTTTTCAGTTCATTTGAGTAAATGCAAAGGAGTGTGATTACTGAATTGTATGGGAAGAGTATGTTTAGTTTTGTAAGAAACTGCCAAACTCTCTTCCTAAGTGGCTGCACCATTTTGTATTCCTACCAGCAATGAATGGGGGTTCCTACAGCTCCACATTCTTGCCAGTATTTGGTGGTGTTAGTATTTTAGGTTTTGGCCATTTTAATAGGTGTGTAGTGGTACCTTGTTGTTTTAATTTGCATTTCTCTGTTGGCATATGATGTCGAGCAGTTTTTCATGGGCTTATCTTCCATAGATAAATCTTCTTTGGTAAGGTAATTTCTTTAAGTCTTTTGTCCATTTTTAAATTGTTTTTTAAGGTGGTTTTCTTATTTTTGGGTTTCAGGAATTCTTTGTATATTTTGAGTAACAGTCCTTTATCAGATGTGTCTTTTGCAAATACTTTCTCCCAATATGTGGCTAGTCTTATTCTTTTGATAGTCTTTTCCAGAGCAGAAGTTTTTAATTTTAATGAGTTTCAGCGTGTCAATTATTTCTTTCATGGATCATGCCATGACAAGGTCAGTTATATTTTCTTCTATGTTATCTTCTAGGAATTTTATAGTTTTGAATTTTACATTTAAGTCTATGATGCATTTCGAGTTAATTTTTTAATAAAGGGTGTAATGTTTATGTCTAGATTAACTTTTTTGCAGGTGGATGATCATTTGTTCCAGCACCATTTGTTGAAAAGACTTTGCTCCATCAAATTGCCTTTGCTCCTTTGTCAACTTGACTGTGTTTGCAGGCTGCTAAGTCACTTTAGTCATGTCTGACTCTCTGTAGTCCTATGGACTATCGCCCACCAGGCTCCTATATCCACGTAATTTTCCAGGCAAGAGTACTGGAGTGGGTTGCCATTTCCTTCTCCAGTGGATCTTTCCAGCCCAGGGATCGAACCCATGTCTTCTGCATTGGCAGGTGGATTCTTTACCACTAGCGCCACCTGGGAAGCCCCCATGGCTATGCTTATGTGGGGTCATCTCCGGGCTCTATATTCTGTTCCATGGACCTATCTGTCTATTCTTTTGCCAGTATCACACTGCGTCTTGATTAATGTAGTTTTACAGAAAGTCTTGAGGTCTGGGAGTATCAGTCCTCTAACTTTGTTCTCCTTCAATATTATGTTGGCTATTTTGAGTCTTTCATATTTTCACATGAACTTTGGGATTGCTTTGTCAATATCTTAAAAATAACTTGCTAGGATTTGGGGATTACATTGACTCTATAGATCAAGTTGGGAAAAATTGATATCTTGACAATATTGAGTCTTACTACCTATGAACAAATAATATATCTTTGTTTAGTTCTTTGATGCTTTTCATCAGAGTTTTGTAGTTTTCTTTACATAGATACTGTTTATATTTTGGTATATTTAATTTCATTTTGGGGAATGGTGCTAATGTCAATGGTATATTGCTTTTATTTGTTTATTTTTCTGTTTTCTTGGCCGTGCTGTGCAGCACGTGAATCCTAGTTCCTCAATCAGAGATCAAACCTGTGAAACCTATAGTGAAAGTTTGGAGTCTTAACCACTGGATTGCCAGGTAAGTCTTGTATATTGCTTTTCATTTCAAATTTCACTTATTCATTGCTGGTATATGAGAAAGTGATTGAGTTTAGTATATTAACCTTATGTCCTGCATTTTTTATAATTGCTTATTAGTTCCAAGAGTTTTTTGTTTAAGACACATTTTTAGGGCAGTTTCACATTTACAATAAAATTAAAAGGAAGTCGTAGAGATCTCCTATATACACCCTGCCCCCACATATGTATGGCTTCTCCCAATATCAACATCACTCACTATAATGGCCCATTTTTTTAGTCAAAGATAAACCTAATTGACATAATAATTACTCATGGTTCAAAGTTTGTTTTAAGATTCACTCTTGGTGTTGTCTATTCTGTGGATTTGGACAAAGGTATAATATTTCTGCTTTATTGACTATGCCAAAGCCTTTGACTGTGTGGATCACAATCAACTGTGGAAAATTCTGAAAGAGATGGGAATACCAGACCACCTGACCTGCCTCTTGAGAAACCTGTATGCAGGTCAGGAAGCAACAGTTCGAACTGGACATGGAATAACAGACTGGTTCCAAATAGGAAAAGGAGTACGTCAAGGCTGTATATTGTCACCCTGCTTATTTAACTTATATGCAGAGTACATCATGAGAAAAGCTGGGCTGGAAGAAACACAAGCTGGAATCAAGATTACCGGGAGAACTATCGATAACCTCAGATATGCAGATGACACCACACTTATGGCAGAAAGTGAAGAGGAACAAAAAAGCCTCTTGATGAAGGTGAAAGAGGAGAGTGAAAAAGTTGGCTTAAAACTCAACATTCAGAAAATGAAGATCATGGCATCTGGTCCCCTCACTTTATGGGAAACCGATGGGGAAACAGTAGAAACAGTGTCAGACTTTATTTTTTGGGGCTCCAAAATCACTGCAGATGGTTATTGCAGCCATGAAATTAAAAGATGCTTACTCCTTGGAAGAAAAGTTATGACCAACCTAGATAGCATATTGAAAAGCAGAGACATTACTTTGCCAACAAAGGTCCGTCTAGTCAAGGCTATGGTTTTTCCTGTGGTCATGTATGGGTGTGAGAGTTGGACTGTGAAGAAAGCTGAGCACCGAAGAATTGATGCTTTTGAACTGTGGTGTTGGAGAAGACTCTTGAGAGTCCCTTGGACTGCAAGGACATCTAACCAGTCCATTCTGAAGGAGATCAGCCCTGGGATTTCTTTGGAAGGAATAATGCTAAAGCTGCAACTCCAGTACTTTGGCCACCTCATGCGAAGAGTTGACTCCTTGGAAAAGACTCTGATGCTGGGAGGGATTGGGGGCAGGAAGAGAAGGGGACGACAGAAGATGAGATGGCTGGATGGCATTGCTGACTCGATGGACGTGAGTCTGAGTAAACTCCAGGAGTCGGTGATGGACAGGGAGGCCTGGCGTGCTGCGATTCATGGGGTCTCAAAGAGTCAGACACGACTGAGCGACTGAACTGAACTGATTCTTCTGCAACTTGCTTTCAGTATTCTAGAAATGTTAACATACCATTTACATAATCAAATACTAAAATTAATTACCATTATTCTTCTCACCTAAATGCAAGCTAGAACTCCATTACCATGCTTCAATTCTATTGTTATCACAGTATCTTAATTTTACTTTGGTTTTTAAATCTTGCATGGTATTAGCAGTTTGGTCAATCTATATTGCTTAGAAATACTCACATATTTACCATCTTCCTTGCTTTCCATTCCTTCTTGCTTTTCTAAGCTTCCATCTAGTATTAATTTCCCCCTGACTGAAGAAATCCTTTATCATTAAAAAAAAGTAAGGATCTGTTTATGGCAAACCTGTTTGGTTTTCATTTGTTTAAAAATGTCTTTATTTTGGTCTCATTTTTGAAGGTACTTTCTCTAGATATAAAATTCTAGTTATTTTTTTTTTCAATACATTGAAGACATTGAAAGTGAAAGTTGCTCAGTTGTGTCTGACTCTTTGCGACCCCATGGACTATACAGTCCATGGAATTCTCCAGGTCAGAATACTGGAGTGGGTAGCATTCCCTTCTCCATGGGATCTTCCCAACCCAGGGATTGAATTCAAGTCTCCTGCATTGCAGGCAGATTCTTCACCAGCTGAGTCATCAGGAAAGCCCAAGAATACTGGAGTGGGTAGCCTATCCCTTCTCCAGCGGATCTTCCCCACCCAGGAATCGAACCGGGGTCTTCTGGATTCTTTACCAGATGAGCTACCAGGGAATTGAAGACGTTACTCCACTGAGTATTGGCATCTCTTGTTGCTGTTGAGAAGTCAGCTGTCAGTCTAATTGTCATTGACTTGGAGGCCGTCTGTCTTATTTCTCTGGCTGCTCTTTTGGAACTTCTCTTTTCTTTGGTGTTTTGCAGGTTTCATTATAACGTGTTCAGGTGTTAGAGTTGCCAAATAATAATAATAATAATGATACAGGATACCAAGTTAAATTAAAATTTTAGATAAACAATTATATTTTTAGTATAATATGTTCCAAATATTGCATGGGGCATGCTTTTACTAGAAAAAATTCATTCTTTATCTGAAATTCATACTTAACTAGGAATCTTGTAGTTTTATTTGCTCAACCTGGTAACATTATTGAGTGTTCATTTCTTTATTTACCCTGCTTAGTCTTTTTTAGATTCTTAAATCTATGGCTATTTACCTTCATTATTTACAGATATTTCTCAGAGCTGATGGTTGATTCAACAGTCATTATCTCTTCAAATATTGTCTCTGCCATATTCTTTCTCCTCCCTCCTCTGTAACCATGATTAGATATATGTTACAACTTTTCATATGCTCCATGTATCTTAATCTCTCTTTGATATTTTCTACTTCTATGATTTTTGTTTTATTCTTCTTCAGTTGGTTCTAATTCACTGTTAAATTCATTTACTGAGTTTTAAATTTCAGTCTCCATGTTTTTCATTTTTAAAAGTTCCTTTTTTAAGTCCATGAAGTCATTTTTATAGACACTCACTTGTTACGTATATTTTCAAATGCCCTTTAAAAATATCATTAAATATGTTAGAATTATTTTAAACGGCATGTCTGATAATTCTAGTGTTTGAGGTCTTTGTGGGTCTGAGTCTACTACCTGTTGTTTCTGCTGACTCTTGTTCTGGATGCCTGGTTTCCTTGTGTGTTTTGTGATTGTGACCATGAGCTCATATATCAGGATTTTACCTTTGGGTAATTTTTGAGACTGTGTTGGAGGTCGATTTCTACAAAGGATGTACATTAACTTCTGCCAGGAGCCTGTGGTTATTACCGGCTTGAGACCACTTTAAACTAAACTCTTGGCTTGGTATTTTTGGACCACCCAAGTAGAGTGAATTTAGGCTGCAAAGCCTCTTATTAGGGTTGGCTTGTAGTTACAAATTCTGAGACAGACTTTTTCCCCTGCTTCCACTCATTGCCAGTGTTCAGTATAAGCAATTCGCCTGTAGTCCCCAGAGAGTAGAGGGCAGGGTGGTTTTGGACTAGTCCACCTTGACACCAATGGATAATTCTATGCTGAGGGTTCTCACTTTGGGTGGGCTCTGAGTTTTGTCTCCCATCTGTACCCCATGTAGCTTTGGAATAACATTAACCTCTCTGAGTTCCACTGTTCGCTTACTTTTTGGTTCTGATAGGCATCAACTTCTGAAGACTTAGTTGATGTAGTTATTTTTTTTTCCTAGCTGGCAAGTTTGGTTAGTTTTGGTTGGAGAGTCTAAAGAGTGTTTTAGGGCAGCATCCTGCTGGAAACACAAGACCCTCATTTCCCCTGTTAGCAATTTTTTAGTGAAAACCTGTGAAATTAGCTTCTGGGTGGTTTTCTCGTCTAATATGATATTGCTTTTGGACACACAAGCAGAAGACACGGTCAGATGTAGTAATCACTTTATTGAACCTTTAATGTGGGCTAGCATGTTCATTCATTCATTTGCTCATCATTTTTAAAAAGCCTCTATTAAAGGACAGGCTTTTTGTTAGGTCCCGGGGATTCAGGTGGAGAGGGCAGACTCCACCCCTGCCTACTCTCATGAGGCTCACAGTTCAGTAACTTGAACTTACAGTACCGTGCTAAGCACTTTGTTTTTTAAATTATTTATTTATGTGGCTGTACATGGTCTTAGCTGTGGCATGTGAACGCTTAGGCACAGCATTCAAGGTCTTAGTCGAGGCTTCCACGATCTAGTTCTCTGACCATGGAGAGAACTCGGGTGCCTTATATTGGGAGTGTGGAGTCCTAGCCACTGGACCACTGGGGAAGTCCTTACATTCATTATTTAATTTAATCCTCATCACAACCCTGTGGGTTGTAAACAATTATTTTATAGATTAGGAAAAGAAGGCACAGAAAAATTACATAAGTTACAGAAAAATTACATAAATTTGTAATATGTAATTACAAAATTACATAATTACGTAAGTTGCAAAGTCAGACAGCTAGTAAGAAGGGATCAGGTCTATCTGGCTACAAAGCCTTTGTCTTTAACATTATGCTCTTTGTTACGCCAAGAGAGGGCACTGCTGGGTATGCCAGGAAGAGAGGGCACTTTCTTTCTCACATGTGTGGAGGGATATGTAAGTAGAAGCCATTGTTAGTTTTCTTAGGAAGAATATGTGTGATAGTTTAGGTTAACTCATGATCAGAGCTTAGATTTCTGAGACAGGACTGAGCAGATGAAACCTCTTTTTTGGGACCTCCATAGTCATTTGTATCACACAATACTGTTGTTGGATGTGGAAAGCAACCAGGAAGAAGGAATTAGTAGCATCCAGAGAGGTATCTTGGGAGAAGGCAATGGCACCCCAATCCAGTCCTCTTGCCTGGAAAATCCCACGGGTGGAGGAGCCTGGGAGGCTGCAGTCCATGCGGTCACTAAGAGTTGGACACGACTGAACGACTTCACTTTCACTTTTCACTTTCATGCATTGGAGAAGGCAATGGCAAACCACTCCAGTGTTCTTGCCTGGAGAATCCCAGGGACGGGGGAGCCTGGTGGGCTGCTGTCTATGGGGTCACACAGAGTCGGACACGACTGAAGCGACTTAGCAGCAGCAGCAGCAGAGAGCCATCTTGAGGTTGTGATGCTGATGTTGTCGCTTCTGGAACATGCACCCTGCATAGCAGTAGTGCTGGAAGCCAAGTCTGTCCTTGATGTGAGGCTAGCTGGCTCCCTGGATGTGAACACCTGCGTTTCCTTGCTTGTTAGACTGTCAAACTTCCTGAGGGCCAAGCCTGGGTAACTTGCACCCCTGTACCTCCTGCAGCATCCAGAGTAATACTAGCTGAATGCATAAATAAAAGGAAATAAACTCCTCTGCCCTCAGTAATTCTGTTGAAAAGTTTTTAAAAGTAAGTAAAAAGCAAGGCAGAGAGGGAAAGCTACATCCAGTTAAATGCAGAGTTCCAAAGAATAGCTAGAGGAGACAAGAAGGCCTTCTTCAATGAACAGTGCTGAATAATAGAAGAAAACAACAAAAGGGGAAATACTAGAGATCTCTTCAGGAAAATTGGAAACATCGAGGGAACATTTCCCCCAAAGATGGGCACAATAAAGGATAAAAATGGTAGAAACCTAGTACAGGCTGAAGAGATCAAGATGAGACGGAAAGAATACATGGAAGAACTGTATAAAAAAGATCTTAATGAACGGGATTACCACGATGGAGTGGTTAGTCATCCAGAGCCAGACATTCTGGAGTGCGAAGTCAAGTGGGCCTTAAGAAGCGCTGCTGTTAATAAAGCTAGTGGATGTGATGAAATTCTAACAGGACTATTCAAACATGGATGATGCCATCAAGGTGTTGCATTCATTATGTCAGCAAATTTGGAAGACCCAGCAGTGACCACAGGGCTAGAAAAGGTCAATCCTCATCCCAATTCCAAGGAAGGGTAGTACCAAGAAATGTGCCAACCATCGGACAGTTGCACTCATCTCCCACGCTAGTAAGGTCATGCCTAAAATCTTGCTTGCTAGGCTTCAGCATTATGCAAACCAAGAACTTCCAGACGTCCAAGCTGGGTTTAGAAATGGAAGAGGAACTAGAGATCAAATTGGCAACATTCATTAGATTATAAAGAAAACAAGGGAGTTTCAGAAAAACATCTATCCCTGTTTCATCAACTATACTAAAGCCTTCTACTGTGTGATTCATGACAAACTGTGGAAAACTGTTAGAGAGACAGGAATACCAGACCATCTTACCTGTCTCCTCAGAAACCTGTATGTGGGTCAAGAAGCAACAGTTAGAACCCTGTATGGAACAACTGATTGGCTCAAAATCAAGAAAGGAGTACGACAGGGCTGTCTGCTGTCACCCTGCTTCTTTAACCTTTACGCTGAACGCATCATGAGAAATGCCAGGCTGGATGAATTACAAGCTGGAATCAAGATCGGCGGGAGAAATATCAACAACCTCAGATATGCAAATGATACTTCTTTAATTGCAGAAAGCGAAGAGAAACTAAAGAGCCTCTTGATGAGGGTGAAGGAGGAGAGTGAAAGAGTCGCTTAAGACTAAATATTAAAAAAACTAAGATCATGGCATCCGGCCATTTGCCATTACTACATGGCAAATAGACAGGGAAAATGTGGAAATATTTCCCCATTTGGAAATGTGGAAGACAGATTTCCTCTTCTTAGGCTCCAAAATCACTGCGGATGGTGACTGCAGCCATGAAATCAGAAGATGATTGCTTCTTAGCAAGAAAGCGATGACAAACCTAGACAGTGTGTTGAAAAGCAGAGACATTACTCTGCTGACAAGGGTCTGTATAGTCAAGGCTATGGTCTTCCCAGTGGTCACATACGGTTGTGAGAGCTGGACCGTAAAGAAGGCAGAGTGCCAAAGAACTGATGCCTTTGAACTGTGGTGCTGGAGAAGACACCTGAAAGTCCCTTGGACAGCAAGGAGATCAAACCAGTCAATCTTAAGGGAGATCAACCCTGAATATTCACTGGAAGGACTAATGCTGAAGCTGAAGCTCCTGTAGTTTGGTCATCTGATGCTCACAGACAAGTCATTGGACAAGTCCTTGATGCTGGTTAAGATTGAGGGCAGAAGGGAGAAGAGGGCGTCAGAGATGGCTGGAAGGCATCACTGATGCAATGGACATGAACTTGGGCAAACTCCAGGAGATGGTGAGGGACAGTAAGGCCTGGCATGCTGAAGTCCAGACATCGCAAAGAGTCGGACACGACTGGGAGACTGAACAACTTTTCGATATTGTATATAATGTAAAAATATTTAAAATAGCATATAAATAGTATTTCTATGGGTTTTGAATGTTCATGGTAGAAATTTCATAAATATTAGAAATATAATAATGAAAAGACCTTCTCCTGCAGTCCCCCCAACCTCTCCCCACCCCCATCATACCATACTCCAGGAAAGCTGGTGCTAATGTTTTGGTGGATTGAATTACAGTCTTTTTGAGGCAGGCCTGAGACCTGGGACCCTTTGCAGCAAAGCTTGCACCTGGACTTACCTTTCCTGGAGCTACAACATACAAAGAAACAATATGGAACTAAAAATAGCTGCATGCACGCCCAGTTGGGGCAAATTCTGGGCCAAAAGATACAAAGACAAAAAAACACCCAACTACCATTTCTGAAGAGCAAAGAAACTGGGTATTGGGAGCGAAGCAGGGTACTGCACATGTCCCCACCACAAAGGAGCAGGCAAACCACCTAAGCCACTCCTATAGTCCCACCCCTGGACCCATATGCTGCTGCTGCTGCTGCTAAGTCGCTTCAGTCGTGTCCGACTCTGTGCGACCCCATAGACGGAAGCCCACCAGGCTCCCCCATCCCTGGGATTCTCCAGGCAAGAACACTGGAGTGGGTTGCCATTTCCTTCTCCAATGCATGAAAGTGAAAAGTGAAAGTGAAGTCGCTCAGTCGTGTCCGACTCTTAGCGACCCCATGGACTGTAGCCTACCAGGCTCCTCCGTCCATGGGATTTTCCAGGCAAGAGTACTGGAGTGGGATGCCATATGAGGAACGAGCAAACCCCACTCCCACCCCCACCCCCACTGCCCTGGGAGCCAGCAAAGGAACAGGTTACTTGTTTTCACTCCTACCTGCAGCTGGCCCAGAAGCCCCAATAAAGTCTTACCTGAATTCTTTGTCTGGTCTCTAGTCAATTTCTATTGATTGGAGAAGGTCAAGAACTCTGGTTGGTATCATTTTCTCTACCTATGACAATCCTGGCATCCTGCCACCTATGTAATTTGCTACTCTGTGCTTATCACTCAGGAGTCTTTGGAAGCCTTTCCCAAATCTTAAATATTCTTCAAGGACACAATCTTGAAAGGCTGTTGGATGTTTCAGACCTTTCGAGGTCTGAGCTGGTAAGAGCTGGACTGCACAGAGAACCTAGGGCCTGTGGGATCTGGGAGGTTGGAAGTAGACCATCTCCATCTCTGCTGTGGCTGTCGCAGTTCATGGAACATCCACTCTGTGCCTGGGCTCTGGGTGGCAGGCAACCCACCCCCTACCCCCCATAACTCTCTGAAGAAAGTTCCTTGGAGCTAGAAGCTCTGGAAGGTGCAGAGAGGTGAAGTGACTTGCTGAGGGGCAGACAGCTAGGAAATGGTGAGCGATGATGTCTATTTCCAAGCCTCCTGCACTGATCTGCAACACCATTTCTGGCAGTTGAAGGAGCTGCCCGACATGCCAGGAAGAAGGAAATAGTAACATCTGAAGCAGTACCCTGTGGTTGGCTGCTGCTGGGGCCACCCTGAGAGCAGAGAATTGGAAGCTTGTTCAGTGTGTTACAGCCCCAGCTTCCCATCTGAGGACTCACCGCGCGCCCCGTCTCCCTGCTCCGCACATTAGCTGTGAGGTTAACTGGCTCGGATCACAAGCTCACGGCTGGCTCTCTCCTCAGGGTGGCAGAGGAGCCCCTGGTGGGAGACAGGGAGAAAGGGGATGAGAAGCTGGGGGGACCCAGGCAGTGAAACATCTCTGCCTATGCTTCTCCCTTAAAGAGCCTTTGGTGGTTCATTAGCATGGAGTAGAGGATAATTAGCTGACTAATTATGAAGGGGGAAGATTCCCCCCGCCCCCCCCACCCTGCAAGCTCTCCAGTTACATCCAGGGACACAGAGTGTTGTCCTCTCCAAGACCTTTCCTGCTATTGTTCTTCTCCAGAGAGACTAGGGGTTTCTCGCCTGTGTGATAAAGGCTCCTATCTGTGCCAATGGTGACACCATTTGTCACCCTCAAAAACTGAGCCAAGAACACGGGGTCGGCGGGGGGGTGGGGGGCGGTTATTGTGCGCAGTAATGGCTATTACATGAATCGGCATTCCTTTGCAGCCACAGGCTTAAAAACTTCCTGGTTATAATTAGAACCATTTCTAAGTGTTCTGACACGTCCAGGGGGGCTGCCCAGAGCTCGCTGAGCTGTGGGGCGTAGAGCCGGAAAGCTGGGTTCTAATCCCGCCTTCGGCCACTGTGGCTGTTGGCTCTGCTTAATTGGGAACCTCGGGGTTGGGAGTCCTTGGGCTATGAAAGAAAGAGCTGCTTCCTCGAAGGTCACTGCCCCGCCCCCACCATCACATCCTGATTTTCTTTCAGGGCTTCTCTCCCTTTCTGCTGGGGTGTCGGGGGTGGTAAGGTTGGAGGGTGTAACGCCAGCCTGACTCCATAAAATGTTTGGATTATGCTGTGATGTGCTGTGCTTAGTCACTCAGTCGTGTCTGACTCTTTGTGACCCCATGGACTGTAGCACACCAGGCTCCTCTGTTTATGGAGATTCTCCAGGCAAGAATACTGGAGTGAGTTGCCATGCTTTCCTCCAGGGAATCTTTCTAACCCAGGGATTGAACCCAGGTCTGCTACATTGCAGGTGGATTCTTTACTGTCTGAGCCACCAGGGAAACCCAAGAATGCTGGAGTGGGTAGCCTGTCCCTTTTCCTGGGGAACTTCCTGACCCACACATCAAACTAGGGTCTCCTTCATTGCAGGTGGATTCTTTACCAGCTGAGCTACCAGGGAAGCCTGTTTGGATTATATATTCACCTAAAAATGTTACATTGTTTAATTTTTATAATTGACATACAATAAATGGTATATAAAGGGAAAATGTTACGTTTTTAGATGAAAGGATTTTAGTAATCATTTAACTGTGTGGTATTCAATCTGGGGAGAGGTTTTCAAAAAACACGTGTGAACAAGTCTCCCAGCTCAGGTATGGCCTCTGAAAAGGGCTCTCTGTTTTTCTGTTTTTTGAGCTGTCGATTCACAAGCATCTGTGAAAAATGAGACAGAGAAAGCTGCTGTACTCTTCGCCCAGTTTCCTCCAGTGGTAATGTCTTGTAAAACTATACGGGTAGACCTTGTTTTATTGCTCTTCACTGCTGTGCCGATACTTTAGTTTTTATAAATTGAAGGCTTGTGGCAACCCTGCATTGTCAGATGATGGGTAGCACTTACTTTAGCAATAATATTTTTAAATTAAGGTATGTACTTTGTTGTTTTAGACATGGTGCTATTGTACACTTAGTAGACTACAGGAGCGTATAAACATCACTTTGATATGCACTGGGTAGGAGACCAGAACATTCGTGGGACTCACCTTCCTGCACTCTTTGCTTTATTGCCGTACTATGGAACCCAACCTGCAACCTCTCCCGGGCGTGCCTGTAGTCACAACCCAGATATTGACATCAACACAGTCAAGATTCAGAACATTTCTGTTCCCATAAGGATATGTCATGCTACTTTTAAAGAGCATTTGTATTTGTCTATCTATGGCTGCGCTGGGTCTTTACTGCTGCTTGCGGGCTCTCTTTGGTGGCGGCTAAGGGGGCTGGGGCTACTCTTTGTTGCCATGTGTGGGCTTCTCATTGCGATGGCTTCTTGCGTTGCAGAGCGCAGCTTTTAGAGTGTGCAGCAGTTGTGGCTCACAGGCTCTAGAGCGCAGGCTCAGTGTTGTGCTGCACGGGTTAGTTGCTCCTTGGCAGGTGGACTCTTCCTAGATGAGGGATTGAACCTGTGTCCCCTGACAGGCAGGTTCTGAGCCAGTGGCCCACCAGGCAAGTCCCATGCTGCTGTTTTCTGGCCTCGTTCACTTTCCTCCTAACCCCACCCCTTCCATTGTTGTTGTTGTTGTTAAGTCTCTAAGTCGTGTCTGACTCTTTGCGACCCCATGATCTGTAGCCAGCCAGGCATCTCCATCCGTGGGATTTCCCAGGCAAGAACACTAGAGTGGGTTGCCATTTCCTTCTCTGCCCCTTCCTTAACCCCTCTCAACCTTAATCTGTTCTCCATGACTGTCGGTTTGTGGTTTCAAGAATCTTACATACATGGAATTATGCAGTATTCAGTCTTTTGGGATTGACTTGTTTCATGCATCATTGTTCTCTGGAGATTGATCCAGATTGTCCTGTGTATCAACAACAGTTCTTTTCTATCATTCGCTGGGTATACTACTGTATATCAATAGTTCCTTTTTACTGGTGTGTAGTGTTCCAAGGCGGAGAAGGCAATGGCACCCCACTCCAGTACTCTTGCCTGGAAAATCCCATGGACGGAGGAGCCTGGTGGGCTGCCGTCCATGGGGTCGCTAAGAGTCGGATACGACTGAGCGACTTCACTGTCACTTTTCACTTTCATGCATTGGAGAAGGAAATGGCAACCCACTCCAGTGATCTTGCCTGGAGGATCCCAGGGACGGGGTAGCCTGGTGGGCTTCCGTCTATGGGGTCGCACAGAGTCGGACACGACTGAAGCGACTTAGCAGCAGCAGCAGCAGCAGCAGCAGCAGTGTTCCAAGGCGGGTGCAGTGGTAAAGAATCCGCCGGCCAAGGCAGGAGATGCAAGAGGAACTGGGTTTGATCCCTGAGTGGGTGAGATCCTCTAGAGGAGGAAATGGCAGCCCACTCCAGTGTTCTGGCCTGGAAAAATCCATGGACAGAGAAGTCTGGTGATCTGTATAGTCCATGGGGTTGCAAAGAGCTGGACATTACTGAGCACACACACATTTTCAATAGTTCCTTTCTACTGGTGTGCGGTGCTCCCTGGTATGAATATACTGCAGCTTGTTGAACCGTTTACCCATTAAAGGACATCTAGATTGTTTCCAGTTTTTGGCTGTTACCAGTAAAAATGCTATAATCATTCAGGTACAGCTCTTTTGTGTGTGAGTGTAAGTTTTCATTTCTCTGGGATAAATGCCCAGAAGTGCAGTTGCTGGGTCATATGATAATTGCATGTTCAGTTCTTAAAGAAACCGCCAAACTGTTTTCCACAATGGGTGCACCATTGTACATTCTTATCAGCAGTGTACGGGGGATCCAGCTCTGCATCTTCATCAGCATCTGGTGTTGTCACTGTTTTTTATTTCAACTATTCTGGGAAGTGTGCAGTGGTATCTCGTTGTGGTTTGTAAGTTGCCTTTCCCTCACGGTTAATGATGTTGAAGATCTTTTCATGTGCTGATCAGCCATCTGTAGATCCTCTTTGGTGAAATCTCAAGCAGTTTTGATGGGCAGCGCTGGTCGCTTACCAGGCCTCATCCACCCCCCTGCCCAAGAAAGTAGGCTCTCTCTCTCTCAACAGTTCTGCTTGTCAGTGAACAGTTCCTGCTCAGGTCAAACTAATGCCTTGGGAATAAGCCCGGTGCCCATTTGTAGACCTTTGTCATTTGTAGCCTCTACAGTAACTTCAACTAGGCGGTGTGATACGATGGCTGTATCTATCGGGAGCACTCTTGCTGGGATCTCTGGGACCCAGACCTCTGGGAGTGGGGGGCACTGGCTGGCTAGTGTTGGAATCTAGGGGTCAGGCGGGGACAATGAAGTGTTTACACAATTGCTGGGAAAACTGCAGAGTGGATCCAGCTTCTGCTACAAGAAGAAATTGCTGCTGCTGGGGTGAAGGGTGAGGGTCATTAGGATGACCTCACAGGAACAAAACCAATCTCCCTGTTCCATCTTTGGGAATCTATTTCCTGGGATCCCTCCTGGATCAGTCAAGTCTGGTCAGGAGACAGAAATCACGTCACTTATTTAAATAAGGAGAATTAACATAAAGAATTGTTAACCAGGTATAAGGTTGTTAACTAAGTCACTGGAAAGGTCAAAATAGAATATCAAGGACTTGCAGAAGGGATGGGAGAACAAAAGAAAAAAGTTGGAATTATGAAGACTTAGGCTTCCCTTGTGGCTCACACATTAAGAATCCGCCTGCAATGAGGAATACCCAGGTTTGATCCCTGGGTCCAGAAGATCCCCTGGAGAAGGGAATGACAACCCACTCTAGTATTCTTGCCTGGAGAATCCCATGGACAGAGGACTGGTGACCTACAGTCCTTATAGGCTCACAAAGAGTCAGACACGCCTGAGTGACTAACACACAGACACACACAGGAATTTAGAGGAGGAGCTCCATGGAGAGGAAACACAGACCTCTGAGGGTGAGGCTTAGCTGGAGCTGGTGTTTCTGAGACCAGATGAGAAGCCCTGTGGGCCTGGGACCCAACTCTTTTTTTTTTTGCCGGGGGAGGGGGGAGCGGGCTGTGCTGAGTCTTCATTGCAGCACACGTGGGATTTTATTCCCTGACCAGGGATCGAACGTTCATCCCCTGCATTGGAAGGTGGATCCTTAACCACTGGACCACCAGGGAAGTCCCACCTGGAGCCCAACTGTTAAGGAAGAGATGCAGTCGGGCTGGTTCTGGTGTCTCTGAGTGGGGCTGTGAGGAGAAGAAGCAAGCAAGCCTCCTTCCTCCCCCAGCCTTGCAGACTCTCTTTACCTGCTTCATGGCAGAGCCTACTGGCAGAACCGATGTAGGCTGCTGAGTCCCCACTTGTATCACAGAACAGATAGAGAAGTGCAGGGTTTGAGTGAGAGACATTAGATCCGTGACTGGCCTCACGGCCAAGAATCCTGGCTCTGGAATCAGACATGCCTGGATTGCAATCCTGGCTCTTGCCAGCTTTATAGCTTGGAGCGGTCACTTTACCTCACTGAGGCTCAGTTGTCCTAGAAGTGAAATGAGGATAAAATGCCCACAGTGAAGAACTGTTCACAGGGCTTACATGAGAGAGTGTATGTGAGGCAGTTAACACTGTGTCTGGTACATTGTTGTCCAGTCCCCAAGTCACGTCCGACTCATTTGCGACCCCGTGGACTGTAGTCTGCCAGGTTCCTTGTCCATGGGATTTCCCAGGCTAGAATACTGGAGAGGGTTACCATTTCCTCTTCGAGGGGATCTTCCTGACCCGGGTATCGAACCCCCATCTGCTGCATTGCAGGCAGGTTCTTTACCACTGAGCCACCTGGGAAGCCCCACCTGGTACCCAGAGTATACAGTAGATAAAATTTTGTAACTCATACTCTCCTAATTGGCATACATGTGAGTGGTCCTTGGGATTGGAACAGGAGCCTATTACCGTGGATATGGTGGAGCTAAGAGACCAGAGACTTGGCTATAGTTTCCACTCTGGTTGCTTGCCATGTGACCTTGGACATATCACATATCCTCTCTGGGTCTCAGCTTCTTAGCTGTGAAGTGAGAGGTTAAATGCTCCAAGGCACTTTTCTGGTCAAAGGACATGGCCCCGTCTATCCAGTGTATACAAGTTGTAATTGTAGCAAAACTTTATTTGCACTGAGGTTGGAAAACAAACTCAAGGACATTTAGTGGGTGAGAAACAAGACTCAGTGTACTCAGGGTTCACATGGTCAGAAGGTCTGCTGGGAGTTCTTCTGGAGAACAGCTCACGATACTGATGATGGGTAGGGAGGGAGAGACCCCTTCCCACTTTGGAATCTCAGCAGAGCCCACTCCTCCACTTGCTCAAGAGACAGCTGGTTTGGCCCAGTGGGTCCCTAACCTGGCTGACCGTTGTCATCATCCAGACAGGCTGTAAAAACATACATTCCTGGGTTCCTCCTCCGAGACTCAGTTAACAGGTCCAGGAGCAGGACCTTGGACTGTCTCTAACAAATACTCCAGGGAGGTCTGCTGGAGGCTATTTCCCAGATCAGTGTTTGGGAACCTCAGACAGGCTGAGGTTATCCCCTGTCACTGCAAATTATGTCTCTCCCTGGCGTGTTTCCACAATCATATGGACATTAATAAGAACGGATGATGTTTATTAAACACTTACTGTGGGCCGGGAGTTGTTCCAAGCATTTACACAATCACACACGTCTATACAATCATCTGTGTAATAGCATTATAGTCATCTTTATGAGTATACACACACACCTAACAGCCCCTGCGATGGGTAGGTGATATTAACAGCCCCATTTTGCAGATGAAGTCAAGCAAGTGATTAAGAGGTTAGGTAAGTGGCAGAGCTGCTGCAGCTGGGTCAGAAGGTACCCATAAGTTCAGGGCAGGGCCATAGCACATGTCTCGGCAGAGTGATCTAGGGGCTCAAGCAACATTTGTTCATAAATGTGGAGTCAAGAAAGGCTGCGTGGAGGGCGCAGCCTTGACTAGTGCCTGTGGTCCTCAGATAGGAGAACGCCTAACCTGTGATGGCAGTCTGCTCGCCGCTGGCTTCCTTCCCTGTCTCTGAGACTTCTGCTTTACTGACACGAGGTGTGTGCAGCCGGGGCCACATGCCACCAGCAGACCCAGGGGACCAAGCCCCGTTCGGGCCAGCGGCCACTTCCTCCTGCTGTCTGTCCACAGGGAGCCCATGTTCCCAGGGCTCCGCTGGGCTCCAGTTCTGAGACCGGGGATGAGCTAAATGTCACTCAGACCCCATCTGGGCTTGAGATGGGAGAAGAGGAAATGGGCTGACTTAGCTGCAGGCACGGTTTAGAGTTACACACAAGGGGCTTTCTGAGACGGGTTTTTGGGGGAGAGGCTGGTGCCGTAGCAACTGTCTGGGCTCTGGGATTGGCCAGACCCACAGTCAGGCCAAGGATCTGTGATCTCAGGCAAGTTACTCAACCCCTCTGTTCCGTTCTTCATCCTGGAGATAGAGATAATGACAGCGGCCCTTAGCTGCCTGGGTTGTGTGCTCTGGGCTGAGTCAGGGAGTGTAAAGCACCCGGCATGGGGCACAGCACATTAGAAGCACTTAATAAATGTCTGTTTCGTTATTATTAACAGACCAGTTAGGGCACATTCGATACTCATTTCTCATTATTTTCAGCCTCAAAAGTGGAAGCGGTGGGCCATGCTAGGGGAAATTAGCATTGGTGTCTTTTTTTAATCCACCAAATATTTATGAAGTGTCTACTACTCGGGGCTCCCCGTGGGGATACAGCTGCGACAAGGTGACCATAGTCCTTGCCGGTTGGGAGCCACCAGCCTAGAGGGTGGGGTGCCACAGTGACATGCCCTGGGCCAGGGTGGGTAGGCACGGGGAGTGCCCCAGGCACTCAGAGTCTTTTGGGGTAGGGATGGTCAACAGCTTCCCAGGACCTCCAGGAAGGATGGGAGCTGGGGAGCTAGGACCCTGGGTGGGAAGTGGGGTGAGGGAATGGTGTTCCAGGCAAAGGGAACAGCCGTTGCAAAGGCTGAGAAGGGAAAGTGCCAGGCATTCCAAGAACTGAAAGTGAGGAGGCAGATGAGGCTGGGGGCACCTCTGCAGGAGGACTGGAGGGAGAGACCGGCAAGCTGGCTGAGAAGTGGAGGGGCCCAGGCCAAAGCTCTCCGTGGCTCGTGAGGCTCAGGCTGTAACTTCACCCTCAGCTGCCTGTGGGGCAAACAAGCCCTTATCTGTACCCCGGCTTCCTTTCTGTGTGCTTAAGCGATTCTTGGTCGTCACCACTGTCTTCTCTGGACTATGTTTCTGTTCAAATTATCCTTGGCACCCTTCTGCCTGCCCCTCCCTATTATTTAATTGAAAACCATTCATCCAATTAGCAGCTGTCCAGATGGTTTTGGTGTGGCTTTGCCTGGAAGGACTGGGCTGCACTGGGTGACATCTTGGATTTTTTTTTCCCAGCTCCAAGAGTCCATCATCGGGTTCCCACATTTGTCTTGGCCCGAGAACGTTCCAAGGCGGAGATCAGAGACCAGGAATTTGGAAGCCTCTTGTTGTCTCTGGGGCCAACCATTTCCAGCAGCATGGCTGAATCCTGGGCGTCTGTTGCTGCCATTTCTCCATCCAGAAAGGGGCCAGACCTAGATGCCCATCTGACCTTTGAAGAAGGGGTTAGTGACTATGTGATGTGTATGGTGTTTACTTTTCTAGCTCCCTTCCTCAGACACTGAGGCTCCTCTCTTTCTTCCCCCCTGCATAGCCCTGCATATTTTCTCCCCTGATATTCTGCTGCATTTTTTGGATGCAGATGTGGCAGGAATCAGTGGGGATCTCCATTTTCACCTGGGTCCTGAGACTATCCTATTTGATCTTTTCTGAGTCTACATTAGGTGCTTTGGTTCTCAGAGTCAATATAAAGGCTGAACTCTGCAGAGCTGTTGAATACAAAGGACCTGGCATGGAGAATCAGGAGACGTGTTTGTGTCCCGGATCCCTCACGTATCTGTGTCTCTTGAGAAACCATTTTCCCTCTCTTGAACGTCAGTTTCCTCACATGCACTAACACAATGGAAAACAAAAAGAATAATAATACAGAACATTCATCGTACTCACTTTTCTTCCAGGCACCGTGATAAACCTTTTGATCGCAGTAAATCCTACAGTAAACCTGTTGGCATTATCATTCCATTTTACAGACAAAGAAAATGAGGCTTGGAGAGAACCTGACTTGCCCGAGATCACAGATTGGCAGAAACAGGACTTCAACCCAAGTCTATGGAGTGCCAAGACCCTTATGATATTCTGCCCGGCGGTTGTTTCAAGGACGAAGGGGTCACAAGTGACTGAACCCACTTTGGCAAGTGTGTAATGAAACGTCAGCTGAAAGGATTTGGAAGACTAGAAAAAGCAGTTCTGTGTCTTGAGTCTCTGGCGCTGCAGTCCTCATGTCTTACAGTAGAGTGCAGCGTAGACAGACAGCAATGGAGCACATGAATGAGAGACCAGAAGAAGGAAGCAGGGAGGTCTGCAAGGTGGTACCCTGCGGTTGTCTCACTGCAAGCTGTTGGGTTTGCCAGCCTTTGCTGTCATCGGTAATATTGAAGCAGGGGTGTTCTTGACAAGCTAATGCAATGGTTGGATTTATTCCATTTCAGGGTTAGACTAATGGCAATCAGTGAAAACATTTTCTGGAAATCAGATATTTGGATTGGTTCTACTCTGTAGGGTCTCGGGAAGTGGTGGTGGGGGGTGGGGTAAAGGATAAGCAGTCACTGGAAAAGCACTGCGGCTGGTAGATCATTCTGTCCTGTGCTGTGGAGACCCTGCCCTCGGGTCAGGAAGGCAAGCGGATGTGACTAGGAGAGACCAGAGAGAAGCTCTATTGAGTAAGTAAGACCATTGAGACTGAGTCATTTTTGTGACCACAATTCTCTTCCAAAATACTGTGGCTCTTTCTTAAACTGACAGATGCATGGAGCCTCGTCCAGGCCACACTCCCTGGGGCCACCACAGCGCTATTGGAGCTGTCTCCGGCTCTGTGGGAGGAAAGGAGCCATGTGGAACCTTCTTGAATGTGTCTTTGGGGCAGGAAATAGCTGTTCAGGAGGGGAGGACACCCAGCGTTAACTTGCTTGATCAGAGGACACAGGGAGCCGCTTTCTGGGCAGAGGAAGGATGGGGGCAAGGGTGGGGACCCTTGGCTGTGCGCTCTTGCTTGGGGCTCAGGCTCCTCCTCACTGGAGAGCGAAGGCTGGGCCTAGTCCCCCAGCTTCCTTTCCCCAGGGGATTCCCCAGGGGATGACTGGTCAGATATTTGAGAACCTGGCCTGGGCTCGCTCTAGAGAAGATCAATTTTTGGGTTCCATTCATTGTATCCAGTGAACTTGATAAACCGATGGCTGGCTCCAATCCCCAGAGCACCAGTAATGTGTAAAGATCAGGGAGGGCAGGAAGCAGTAAGGAGCCCAGCATCTGACCTCAAGGTGACCTGGAGGCCAGTCGAGAGCCGAAGGGCTTTGGAGACCAGGTAAGGGCTGGGGCACTTGGAGGATTTGAGGGAAGGCTTTTTTAGAGAAGGGGCTTCTCTGATGACTCAGCAATGCAGGAGACATAGGAGACTTGGGTTTGATCCCTGGGTTGGGAAGATCCCCTGGAGGAGGAAATGGCAATCCATTGCAGTATTCTTGCCTGGAGAATCCCATGGACAGAGGAGCCTACAGTCCATGGGCTCACAAAGAGTTGGACCTGATTGAGCACACACGCACATTTTTTAGAGGAGGCAAGACTTGGACTAGATCAGGAAAGTTGAGCAGACATTAGAATCCCCCCAAACACTTTCTTTATAATGTTCAAGCAAACCGTACTTCTTGTTTGTGTCCTCAGTAAAGGGTCCAAAAATAGTAAAAAAAAAAAAAAAACCAAGGTGAAACAGAGGTGTCAGGAGTTCTCCAAGGATGCCAAGACTGGCAGCCGTGGGTCCTGTTATCCAGACTCCAGGGAAAGAAAGGGAGTGGGCCACTGGTGCTGACCCTGTAAGCATTTTGCCAGCCTGGGGGTGGAAGGCACTGGAATCCACCTCTGTAGCAGTAATGAGATTCCAGGGTGGTAGATGGGCATTGGATCCCGGGTACCACAGAAGAAACCCCAGTGGTACCAGCTGAGCAGGGACCAGACCTGGCTGCATCTCAGACTCAATCTGGGAGCCTGAGTCAGACGAGAGGTCCGACTCCTTGGCAGACCTGAGGAATCAGCGTCTCTGGAGGTGGGAGCCTGGAATCTGCGCTAGGTGGATCTCTCTTCTGGGCCATTCACTGCAGGAAGCATTGGCCCAGACCTTCTGAATTTCCCCACCAGCCTACCTGTCCTGGCGTGACCCTCAGATTGGGGCCTACGGCTGTGATGCTGTCGGAAACCTGGGAGGCCCCCTCTCCCCACGTTTGTGTGAGGCCCTCAACACTCATCTCAGCGGCCCTGGCCCACAGGGCAGCCAGCCCCCTGGATCCTCCCCAAGCTCTTCTCTGAAGCAGCAACCACTTGGCATCTCCAGTGATCCTTTGTCCCAGTGGAGAGAGACCAGAACATGGATAAATGCAATTGTGAAAGCAATTTTTCTCAGACCAGGATCATAGAAGACAATTCCTCAGCATTCAAATATTATAATGAGTCCAAGTTCCACTTCAAAGCAGGCTAATTTAATAATAGGAAGAGCTGGGGCTCCGAGGAATTCTAATTAGATTTCTTTCCACACTGCCCCTTGAGTTTTTTTCTGAAGAGCAGCCAGAGCTGCTTGATTGTGTTATGTTTGGGTCCAGCGTGAAGAAACTTGGAAGCCAAGCCTGGCTGGGGGAAGACCATTCATCTGACTAAAGCCTGACAACTCAGATCCTGCTCCCAGCAGGAGAGGAGTCTGGCTACCGTGAAAGTCAAATAGGATTTGGGGTGGCAGGAGTGGGGCGGGGTGAGGGAGGGGACTTGGGGTAGCAGAGGGCTTCCCGTGCCAGCTTGATGAGATGGGAAGATGGGGTGGGTTAGGAGAGTGAGATCTGGAGCGAGACTACTACTTCCTTTCCCAGCAATGTGACCTAAGTATGTGGCGTGACCTCTCTGCACCTCAGTTTCCTCATCTGTGAAGTGGGGTTAATGATGGAGCCTACCGTATAAGGCAGATGGGAACACTGAATATACTAGAACACATATAGTGGCTAATGTAGTACCTGGCACTGAGTACTACTATTATTACTCTCTAATGTAAGGAAATCAAAAGATGGGAGAGGCTTCTCAAGGTCAGGGCTGACTTAGCTTTGCATAAATCCACTGGGCTCAGAAGCCAGCTTGGAGGAAATACCCAGGAGAGGGTCTATTTCTGCTACTGTTACAAAATCAAAGAAGATCACAGTTCAAGTCCTGGTTTTGCTGCTTATTAGCTGTGCGACCTTGGACAAGTTGCTTTACATCTCTGGGCTTCAGTGTCTTTGGCTATAGAGGAATGACAGCAATAATAAACAAAGAGAGGTGTGGCACTAAGCGAAGATGTGCGCTAGGGGAACCTACTAGCCCAGGCTCATACTGGGGCCATAACAAATATTATTACCCAAACCATCCATTCTGTAACACAAACCTTTTCACATGTTTCACCTCTGGAATTTGGATGCCTCTTATGATTGATGGTGTCTTACAGTTGCTGTTGTCTGGGCAAACACAGAAAGCTCCAGAGTCAAGACTTGCAGAATGGGAGCAAGAGATGTATGTGGTAGAAAAATCCAGGGGGAAGTTAGGAACACCATGGTTGGAGGAGAGGATTTGGCAAATCCTCCAAGTTTGGCAGCATTGCCCACAAGGGGTCAAAAGTGATCTAGTGCTATTGAGGCTTCTGATGGACACTTGGAGGTTGGGGATCAGCCTTCAAAGTTGGGGTTGAGGCGGGTGGACGGTGGGGATGCCCAGGATCCAAACTCCTAAGGATCCACTCCTGACCCAGGTGGGATGCCAGGCAATGTTTAGACAGGAAGTGGTTCTACAGGAAGCCTGGGCCTGGGAACTTTTTTGATCAAACAGCACTCAAGCTGTGCCGTTTTGCATTTCGCCTGGTGCCAATTCCATGCAGGATGTGAAGTATATTAGGGCTGGAAGGGCCTCTCTGGTTGCTTTGTGGAGGAGGAAAGAGTGCAGTAACTGCTGCACATGGGTTTTTCCTCACTTCCTAGGTACACTGTCGCATCCTGGGGAGAAGGAGGGACCTGATTGCTCACCTTGGAGCCCTTTCAGGAGCAAAGAGGCCCTGGCTGCTGCAGGCAGCCTTGATCTGCCAGAGACAACTAGAACCGTTGAACACACATGGGGGATCTGAGGCTTTCTAGGAATCAGGCTCTGTGCTGACTGCAAATACATTTTCTCTCTCCTTATTGTAGCAACAGCAATAATAGCTGTTGCTGGAGGGCTCACACGAGCCGGGCACAGCGCCAAGCCCTGGGCAGTCCTCATTTCATTTGATGTTGATGTGGCGTCTGTTGCAGATGGGCTAAGATGAGGGCTTTTGCCCTCAGAGGACGTGGACTCAGATCTTTGCTTCTTCCTTGTGACAATGGGAGTCACTTAACCTATTCAAGCTTCTGAGTTTTCATCTGCCAGGTGGAGGTGATTCTAGTGTCTCAGGCTATTATAAAGATTAGAAATGCGCATGCTTGCTCCTCCATTGCATCTGGCGTATTTAGTGGGTGTTCAACCAACTCTAGTAATTGTGTGGAAAAGAAACTTCCTGGCAGTTGGAAAAGTTAGGCATCACTGAAGATGAGGAAACAGAGGCCCAGAGAGTTAAATGACTTGCTTAGGATCCCATGGTGACAGGTAGCTGGGCCGGGATTCAACACCAAGGACTACTGGACACCCACCCTTTACTCAGGGCTCTGCTACTTCCTCAGGGGCCAGAGCTGCTGTCCTCCTCATGTGGCAGGCCCTGGGGAAGGGCCTGCAAGGCAGTGTCCCCAAAGGGCCCAGGCAGAGAGTGGGCAACAGCTTGGCCATGTGGTGAAGGGCGTGGAATCTGCAGTGTCATCCTGCCAGGCTGACACTCCCTGGCTGTGTGACTTTTGGCCAGTGAGTTAACCTCTCTGGGCCTCTGTTTACCTTATTGGTAAAATGAGGATTAAATGCAATAAGAAGTGTAAAGTGCTCAGCCTTGGGCCTCCTTGTATGTCCAGAGCTCAGAATTGGAGCTTCCCAGATGCCACTTGTTGTTTTTATGGCTATTATTATCACTCTGGGGTGGTCACCCACTTGAAGGTGGGTCCTCCACCCTCCTCCCTAGGAACCTTCAGAGCCATAGAGTGGCCCAGCAGGACCTCTGGGGCCATGAGGCATAGCTGTTTGAAGTAGTGTCCATTTCAGTCCTGTCCACTTCTCCAGCCAGGGCAGAGGTCCAGTCTGGCTGGTTGGCAGTCCCAGCTGCCCAAGAGTCAGGTTGGCATTTCATGATAGGGAAGGTTGGATCCTGGCACCTGCATACCTGGCAGGAGGGGGCCAGGTTCCTGATGCCCATCTGGGGACATTGTTTAAAGGACTCCATCTTCAGATGCCTCGGCCATCCCCCAGTGCTGACCACAAGCCATATGATGCTGGGCTGCAGCCTTCGGGCTCTGCATGGACTCTATTCCCTGGGGAGGAAGAGGTGAAGGATTTCCAAGCCAGGACAGAACCCAGAGTGGCTAGAGCAGACCAGTGCCTCTATACTTAGAGCCTGAAGACATCAGGCAGCAAATGAGAAACATTTAGAGGCTCTCTGCCTGATTTCTCCAGAGAAGGCAATGGCAACCCACTCCACCACCCTTGCCTGGAAAATCCCATGGACAGAGGAGCCTGGTAGACTGCAGTCCATGGGGTCGCAAAGAGTCCGACATGACCGAGAAACTTCACTTTCACTTTTTACATTCATGCATTGGAGAAGGAAATGGCAACCCACTCCAGTGTTCTTGCCTGGAGAATCCCAGCGACAGAGGAGCCTGGTGGGCTGCCGTCTGTGGGCTCGCACAGAGTCAGACACAACTGAAGCGACTTAGCAGCAGCAGCAGCAGCCTGATTTCTCTGAGGTTGAGGCTCAAGAACGTATCTTCCCTACTTTAACTCTCCTTTCTTATTGTTCTAGACATAAAGAAAATTTAGATAATCCAGGTTACCCCAAAGAAGAAAATTAAAGTTCTCCATAAACTCACAATTTGAGGATGATGCTTGCTAGTGTTTTGGTGCCTATCCTTTCTGTCTTGTTTCTATGGGCAGGTATACAAGTAGACTTTTTGAAACAATCCTGGGAAATTGAATCACTGTCTACGTAAAGTGCTTAGAACGGTACCCAGTACATGGTAAGTGTTTGACAAGTATAAACTATGATCACTATTTCTGTTTTATAGCCTGATTTTTCTCAAATAGAATTTCATTTCATGAGAATGGAAACCTTGTATGCTTTATTCATTTCAGTGAGCTAGTGTTTAGCACATAGTAGGTGCTCAGTAAACATGTTTTGAATAAATAGATGAATAGACATTTCTTCACCTCATTAGATTTTCATCTGTGGTTAATACATTTTGTTGTCGTTTAGTAGCTAAGTTGTGTCCTACTCTTGAGACTCCATGGACTGTAGCCTGCCAGGCTCCTCTGTCCATGGGATTTCCCAGGCAAGAATACTGGGGTGGGCTGCCGTTTCCTCCTCCAGGGGATCTTCCTGACCCAGGGATCAAACCTGCGTCTTCTGCATTGGCAGGTGAACTCGTTACCACCGAGCTACCAAGGAAGCCCACCCTGTTACATTTAATAGCAGCATAATAATGCATTGCTGAATTCGTTTCTAAACTTGTGCCTGGTGATTATTTTAAAAAGTCACTCCCAACCTCCTAACTCTCCACCTCAACGAGTGTCCTCTCCTAGACTTCATTCCCATCTGCAAGAGATGGGGATTCTGGGTTTCCTGGAGCCTGGGGACCCAACATCCCCTCAGAGAAGCCAGAAGTCAGCCTGTGGGCTGCAGCACCCTCTTTGGCTCACAAAACCGCCAATCATTGACTTAAACTGTCTAGGTAGCGCGCAGACGAGTAAAACCCCAACTCCTGCATTTTTGATGAAGTTGACATTATACAAATGCTCAGGGCTCACTTGGTCAGACCCGGCAGCGAGGGGCTGAATCAATAATGAAACACTGGGAGGAATAAAACATTAAACAGGGAGTTCTGCAAGGCAAGCAGCTGGGGGGGTGGGGTGCGCGGTTTCAAGTCAGGTGACCCAGCATGGGCCTTGGCCGATGGTCCCTTTTCTCTGGCTGCTAGGCAGGGAGATGGCGCGGCACGCAGATTATCCTTGATTCCTACAAGTGTGGTAGGTGGCCATGTGACTTCCTGGGAAGACCTCTAGACCAGAAGTCCAGACACAAGGAGATAGGGTTCATTTTGTGGGCCCAGGCAGATGGTTTTTGCCCATCTGCCTCAGTTGGGAGAGTAGATTCTAGATGAGGGTACCTGTGTCCCAGGTGTAAGAGTCAATGTACTCAGCATGAACTTGGGTTTGGGAAGGTCCAGCTATGTAGTCTGTTAAGAGCCACAAAACAGGACTCAGGAAATCCATCACTTGGATCTGTTCTAGCTCATTTTCAAGCTTCTCTCTGTTCCAAGATTCTTGTCCTTGGGGTCATTGAGAAAAGCCTTCTTCTGGCTTCTGCTCCATCCACAGCATATTTGAAGATAATGCCCTGTAGCAAAGGGGACCCCAAGCCCCAGGTTTTACTTTTCACCCCAGGTCACATCTTTGGCTCTTACCACAGGACCTTGAAATTTGGGACAAGAATCTGCCTGTTCCCCAAAGAGGGGTGGGGCTGGGAAAGGGAGGAGAGAGGAGCCGAATGGGCTGAAGTGAACTGTGGGTGCAGCTGCCAGGTGGGGGGTGTCTCTGCATTTACTCCATCACATCCCCCCTTTGCCTGCTTATTCGCTTTCCAGAACTTGAATCCTTGAAGCCTGGTTTGTGGCCCTGTGGCACTGGGAACAGCTGAGTGTTATTGGAAATGTAACACCTTGGTCCCACACACACCTACTGAAACAATCTGCATTTCAACTTGAAGGTTCAAGGTGAAGACACCCCTGGCTGGGTCGGGCTTGGGGTGGGTGGAGGGACAGCCCTGCTCTCAGAGCAGATGCTAGTTTCACTGGAGGTGATACCTGGGAAACGCCTTTCCTCTGGGGTGGTTTATCTCTGCTTCTTCTTGAAACCAGATTGAGTCAAATGACACTTTCATCTGTTGGTTTGAAGGCATTTGAAAGGACTTCCCCACTCTACTTTTTCTGTTGTGAGAGTAAAAACAAGACATTCAACAAACATTCACTGAATGCCTTTTACGGGCCAGAACCTGGGCCTGGGCCTGGCAGTTGGAGGAGGGGATCTTAGGTTCGAGTATGATCAATCAGGAAACACCTGAGGATGCAGACCGTAGCCAGGTCAATCCCCACACACAGCTCTAACTACAGGAAGGGCCTCCTTAGGTATCTGGTTTACCTCTCTCATCTGCATTCACAATGGATCGGCATCATAGCAGAATCTCCTGGGGGATTTTTCTCAAAATGTGATCCCCCTCAGCATGCCTGCTTCAGTAAGGCTGAATCAAAAAGAGCTTCCCTGGTCATTCTGATTCTCAGTTTTGACCTACTAAGAACTACTGCTCTGTAAGGTGTTGCGATGATTTCTTGTCCTTCAGGAGCTGAGATGGCTTGTCTGTCATGATCAAAGCATCATTGGCCATCAGAGCTCATTCCCTGGCGGTGGGAGACTGCTAACTGAGCACTGACATGCAATCCCTTTTTCCTGGGAACACAGCTGGACCACAAGTACCAGTCTTCCTTGGAGTTGAGAGGGGTCATGTGACGATGTTCTAGCTAATAGAAAGTGATAACACCTCTTTGGGGCTGAGCCTGGAGAGAGAGGTTGGATCTTCTCTCTGAGCTCTCTACAGCCAGCTGGGACCTCAACCACGCAGATGACAAGTTCCCAAAGGACGGCAGAGCCACAAGATGGAAGGAAGCTGGGTCCCTGAACCACCACATAGAGCTGAAATACTTGCCAGCTATCAACATTAACCTCAGATATGAATGAGAGACACAAATATACTTTTTTTCTTAAAGCCACTGAATTTGGGGGTTTATTTATGTAATGGCAGCATACCTTGCCCTAACTAATTCTTCCCTCTCTGCCCCACTTATTTTGTCCCAACACATTTTAAGCTCAAATGTTCAGAATTTCAGATTTAGCCTATACTACTGCACTAATAGCTTCCCTGATAGTTCAGTTGGTAAAGAATCTGCCTGCAATGCAGGAGACCCCAGTTTGATTCCTGGGTTGGGAAGATCCGCTGGAGGGATAGACTATACACTCTAGTATTCTTGGGCTTCCCTTGTAGCTCAGCTGGTAAAGAATCCACCTGCAATGTGGGAGACCTGGGTTTGATCCCTGGGTTGGGAAGATCCCCTGGAGAAGGGAACAGCTACCCACTCCAGTATTCTGGCCTGGAAAATTTCATGGACTACATAGTCCATGGGGTTGCAAAGAGGCAGACACGACTGAGCGACTTTCCCTTTCACAGCACTAATATTCTTATTTGAGAGTAGATAGGGCTTTTGCTTGGCTTCCCGGGTGGCTCATATGGTAAAGAATCTGCTTGCAATGCGGGAGACCTGGGTTTGATCCCTGAATTGGAAAGATCTCCTGGAGAAGGGAATGGCTACCCACTCCAGTATTCTTGCCTGGAGAATCCCATGGACAGAAGAGCCTGGTGGGCCACAGTCCACAGGGTCACAAAGAGTTGGACATGACTGAGCGATTAACACAACACACATAGGGCTTTTGCTCAGTACAGTCTAAACTTCAGTATATTGTCAGGGTCTTTTGCACCTGATTTTAATTTGTTTAATTTGGTTTATTTCTTGAGCAGTTCTATTTGTAAGGCCTGATAGTTATAAGCTTTTATTTTCCCTTACAGACCTTCCAATAGAGAAATTGTACTTATTATTTTACAGTGAAAAATATTACCATATCTTGCAATTACCCCATGGGTCCATAGGATACTTTTGTAAATCTAAGATAGATTTTGGGATTTTAGTGATCTTATTTTTCCTATCTCTTGAAACACTTCTCTATTTCCTAATCCTAGAAATCATTTCATCATTACTTGCCAACTATTCTCAACTACACTAAAGGACTGAAATAATAACAAAAGGGAGCAATGATGGAATTATTTAGAAGAATGATGTGACACGGGTCATCACTGTTATGTCATCTACAGTTTTCTTACTGTACTGCTAAGGCAGGCAGTACACGTGCATGCGTGCTAAGCTGCTTCAGTGGTGTCTGACTCTTTGTGACACTATGAACTGTAGCCTGCCAGGCTCTTCTGTCCGTGGGATTCTCCAGGCAAGAATACTGGAGTGGGTTGCCATGCCCTCCTCCAGGGATCTTCCCAATCCAGGGATTGAACCCATGTCTCATGTCTCCTACATTGGCAGGCGTGTTCTTTACCACTAGCACCACCTGGAAATTAATGGCCCCTCAAAGATGCCCACATCCTGACCCCTGGAACTTGTGAATACATGACCTTGTGAGGCAAAAGAGACTGAAGATGGGATTAAGTTAAGGACCTTGAGATGGGAGATGATTCTGGATTATCTGGGTGGCTCAATATAATCACAGTGGTCCCTAAAGGAGTCAGAGAAAAAGATGTGACTCTGAAAACGGAGCAGCAGAGTGATACAGCACGAGAGAGATACAGCATTGCTGGCTTTGAAGACAGAGGAACGCGCCGAGAGCTAAGCAACGTGCCTGAAAGAGGCAAGGAAACGATTCTCCCATGGAGCCTCCAGAAGGAGCACAGCCCTCACTGACATCTTGATTTCAGCCCAGTGAGGCCCATTTCAGACTTCTGACCTCCAGAGCTAGATGCTAATATATCTGTGTGGTTTTAGGCCACCAGCTTCACGGTGTTATTTACCAGATGTAGTAGGAAACTAAGACAGTTTCCCCAAGTATTGCATCGTCAGGAAATATGAAGAGAAATCTGGAGATACCAGTTTATAGTCTGACTTCTGCTTTCACTGGACACAATTGAGAAATGAGAATGTTTTCCTTTTCATCCCTAATGACAAAGAGAAGAAAATGGACAGAGGAAAGCATTTTGAAATAATTGGTTTATCCAGAAGATGAATGCAGAGAGCCAGATAGCATCACTTTAGACTCACGTTAATGAGGATGGTGAAACTGATCACGTAAGTGAAATCTCAGGTCATCAGTCTTCAGATGACGATGTCTTAGATGAATTTCCTCAAACTCAAGAATCAAAGATTAAGCCATGTATTTCTAGGGAAAAAAGAAAAGACAATCTTCTCATCTAGTCACTCACTCAACCAGCAGGACAAGAATCCAGACCATTCTCTTTTACTACAGGATGTATCACACTATTTTCATCCTTTGTGATGTTTGTACACCAGCATCTACTTGAGATAGTTCAGAAGCAGACAAAAGCTAAGGCAGGTGTCAACAGAAGGTCATTGGGAGGTAATACTTGGAGTATAAATTTTAAAAAATCATTAGATTATCATAGATTCTCATTCTGATTGGAGAGTAGAAATATAAAAATGCAATTCTTTTGCATTTACGGAGTTGAAGAAGGTGTCCATCTTCGGCAAAATTAATAGCCATCAGAGGTTTTAAAAAGTTCAAGTACCACATTTTGGATTTCCAAGTGTGAGAAGACAAATCAGAAATGGTGAGCATCTAGAATCCAGTGAAGATATACTTTGAATCTGAAATCAGTGTTTTATCAGACGTGTGTGTTCCTATTCATGTGTGAAAGCTGATGACCGTTAGTGAGATGTTAGTTACATCTGGAGGATGTTGCCCATATCAGATACTTTCAAAACCAGGAAAACATAGAATAAAAATTTTAAGTTTAAATTCTTATTAGAATATCTAATAGAGCTGTTCTTCTCTCTCCCTTTATTCTTATTTCTGTAAAATTTTTCAAAAAAGGACTTAAAATATTTTAAAGTGGTTCATGAAGTCTAGATGGTAAATGATAATGACTACTTTTCTGCATGCACTAAAGACTGAAACAATATTTCTCTCCATTCTTCTCTTTGTCATAATCATGCCACCGAGACCAGGGGGCTGTTTGAGTCAAGGTGTGACTATGAGGTGTGCTGTTAAGACACGCCTCACCGAGCCTCTTCAAAGACAAGACTTGATAGAACATTTATGTGTGGAATTGTCTCCCAGGCTTGGGACAAACCCTGCAGAGCCCTCTCTGTCACCTGCCATCCGCTGAAAAGCTAGTTATGTAGGGCCCAGTCATTCAGATCATATAGAAAGACAAGGGCATAAGCAAACCTGGGCTTCCTTCTCTCTTTCTCTCTTTCTTTATTTACTTCATCCATCCATCCATCCATTTGAACATGCCTTCAGAAAGATTTGTTTGGCTCTTACCACTGTGCTTGATCAGAGGAGTGATTCTCAAAGTGTGGTCTTTGGGTCTCTGGGGGGCCTCTGAGACCCTTACAGAAGGTCTGTGAAACAGGCCTCCTAACATGAATTGAGGCAGTGGCACCCAGTGTACTAGGGCCATTAAATTCTTCATGGCCATGCATGCACAGTGAAAATGAAACAAAGTTAGTTTTGTTAAATCTTCATCTTTGAGTACACATCTCTTTCATATTCTGTGTGAGGAAATGGGGAGACACACAGAACTCTGCATAAGGAAGTCTGATGGTTGCCTTGACAACAAACACTGGTGGATTATTTGGGTGGTGTGCGAAACTAGATGCTTCTTTCATGGATCACTAAGTTTATTTGAAAGACTGGTAGACAAACCACCGTTATGCAGACTTGGGTATCTGGTAGATCTTTCCTTGAAAATGAACCCAAAGAGTCTGCCACTTCAAGGAAAATCATGGACAGTATTTGTTGTCAATGATAAAATTTGAGCTTTCAAGTGAAAAATTAGAATTTTGGAAAGCTTGTATCTGCCACTGTGAGCTTGACAGCTTCTCAAGACCTGCAGACTTCTCTGATGAAATCTGTGGTGGTATTAACAAATACGATTTTTGGTATAGAATAATGAAATGTGTAAACATTTGGAAGATCTGCATAATTCAAGGAACCACTGTTTTCAAAGTAACTAGTGTATGATGTTTTCATTTTCCAGGGCTGCCTTAACAAAGTACCGCTAACTGGCACTTTGCCTTAAACAACAGCAATTTGTTTTCTTCTAGTTCTAGAGACTAGAAGTCCAAGATCAAAGTATTGGCAGTGTTGGTTCCTCTCAAGGGCTGTGGCGAGAAACGGTTTCATGTTTCTCTTCTAGCTTCTGGAGGTTTGCTGAGAATCTTTGGCATTCCTTGGCTTACAGATGCACCACCTGATCTCTGCTTTTATCTTCATTTGGCAACCTTCCTGTATGGGCCTGTGTCCAAATTTCCCCTTTTTATAAGGGTACTAGGCATTTTGGATTGGGAGCTTCCCTACCTCAGTATGACCTCATCTAATAATATCTGCAATGACTCTTGCCACTTTCTGAGGCCCTCGGGGTTTAGGACTTCAGCATATGAACTGGGTGTCGGAGGAGGGGTGGATACAATTCAGCCCGTAACACGTGAAGCACTTGATGCCACAACATCGTGCATGGGTAAAAGATTCATTCAAAGTTCAAGACAGATCCAAGTATTTTAAAATAACTGAATATAAAAAGATTCACGTGGTTTCAGATTCCACATTGTAACTAACCTTTAAAAAACTGCTATTGTTGAGTTTTGGTGTAGTAACAAAGAAGAATATGCATAGCTATCTGAAAAGGCTTTTAAAACACTCTCCCCCTTTCCAACTACATATTGTGTGAGGCCAGATTTTCTTCAAACACTTCAACAAAAATAACATATTGAAACAGATTGAATGCAGCAACAGATATGTTTCCAGCTGTCTTCAATTAAGCCTAACATTAAAGAAATTTACAAAATAAAGCAATACATTCTTCTAATTAATATTTTTGTTTTGAAAAAATAGTTATTTACAAAATTCATTAATGCAAACATAAAATGGGTTTATCATCAGTATTTTAAATGAATTAGTAAATGTTTAAAATTTTCTAAATGTTTAAAGTCTGTTTAAATTTCTATTCTGGTAAATATCTATAGCGCGATCTCTCCCCTGGCACTACTGATGTTGGTTTGATAATTCTTTGTTATTGGGGCTGTCCTACGCACTGTAGGATACTAGCAGCATCTCTGATCTTTACCAACTGGATGTAGTATTGCTCTTTGCTTTTTCGCTACTTTCTGGAAGTTGTGACAACCAAAAATGTCTTCAGATCAGATCAGATCAGATCAGTCCCTCAGTCGTGTCCTACTCTTTGCGACCCCATGAATCACAGCACGCCAGGCCTCCCTGTCCATCACCAACTCCCAGAGTTCACTCAGACTCACATCCATCGAATCAGCAATGCCATCCAGCCATCTCATCCTCTGTCATCTCCTTCTCCTCCTGCCCTCAATCCCTCCCAGCATCAGAGTCTTTTCCAAGGAGTCAACTCTTTGCATGAGGTGGCCAAAGTACTGGAGTTTCAGCTTTAGCATCATTCCTTCCAAAGAGATCCCAGGGCTGATCTCCTTCAGAATGGACTGGTTGGATCTCCTTGCAGTCCAAGGGACTCTCAAGAGTCTTCTCCAACACCACAGTTCAAAAGCATCAATTCTTCAGTGCTCAGCCTTCTTCACAGTCCAACTCTCACATCCATACATGAACACAGGAAAAACCATAGCCTTGACTAGATGAACCTTTGTTGGCAAAGTAATGTCTCTGCTTTTGAATATGCTATCTAGGTTGGTCATAACTTTCCTTCCAAGGAGTAAGCGTCTTTTAATTTCATGGCTGCAGTCACCATCTGTAGTGATTTTGGAGCCCAGAAAAATAAAGTCTGACACTGTTTCCACTGTTTCCCCATCTATTTCCCATGAAGTGATGGGACCGGATGCCATGATTTTCTTTTTCTGAATGTTGAGCTTTAAGCCAACTTTTTCACTCTCCTCTTTCACTTTCATCAAGAGGCTTTTTTGTTCCTCTTCACTTTCTGCCATAAGGGTGGTGTCATCTGCATATCTGAGGTTATTGATATTTCTCCCGGCAATCTTGATTCCAGCTTGTGTTTCTTCCAGTCCAGCGTTTCTCATGATGTACTCTGTATATAAGTTAAATAAACAGGGTGATAATATACAGACTTGACGTACTCCTTTTCCTATTTGGAACCAGTATGTTGTTCCATGTCCAGTTCTAACTGTTGCTTCCTGACCTGCATACAAATTTCTCAAGAGGCAGATCAGGTGGTCTGGTATTCCCATCTCTTTCAGAATTTTCCACAGTTGATTGTGATCCACACAGTCAAAGGCTTTGGCATAGTCAATAAAGCAGAAATAGGTGTTTTTCTGGAACTCTCTTGCTTTTTCCATGATCCAGTGGATGTTGGCAATTTGATCTCTGGTTCCTCTGTCTTTTCTAAAACCAGCTTGAACATCAGGAAGTTCGCGGTTCACATATTGCTGAAGCCTGGCTTGGAGAATTTTGAGCATTACTTTACTAGTGTGTGAGATGAGTGCAATTGTGCGGTAGTTTGAGCATTCTTTGGCATTGCGTTTCTTTGGGATTGGAATGAAAACTGACCTTTTCCAGTCCTGTGGCCACTGCTGAGTTTTCCAAATTTGCTGGCATATTGAGTGTAGCACTTTCACAGCATCATCTTTCAGGATTTGGAATAGCTCAACTGGAATTCCATCACCTCCACTAGCTTTGTTCGTAGTGATATAGCCAAATGGGCCCCAGTGGAGAACCTCTGATTATAGATATAGCCAGTATAAACCAAAGCTCTTTGGGGTCCTCAGTAATTTGCTAAGAGTGAAAAAGGATCCTGCAACTAGAAAGTTTTAATCTACTGATATAGGGGGAAATTGTTCATGGCACTTGCCCTCATGGAACTTAGGGTTTCATGGAGGAGACAAGCATGAACCAAACAGCGGCAGAATTGCAACCTTGGCCGAGTGTTCTGGAATATGATGTATACGACGCCACAAGACCTCCTCGTCCTCTCTGCTTGAAGGAGCTGCCATGAGTTAAGAGGAAATCCAGGGAAGTCTGGAGTCCTGATTGCCACCAGAAAGAAGTTTCTAGAGGGACTGGGAAGTCAACAGTGTTAAGTGATGCTGAGAGTTTGAGTAACATGAGAAAAGCCTCATTAATCAGTCCTCGGTAATAGACCTTTTTTGTTGTGTTTACTAAAATAATTTTGGCTGAAAACAATAGAAACTGACATCTTTTTTAAAGGAAAAAATGGTAATTTAATGGGTACTGAAATAACTGATAAATTCAAAAGAAGTTTCAACTTGGGCAGGGAAGTTAGCCAGGATATCTCAGCACTAAAGGCCATTCGTGAACCTACTTTCAGGGCCTATTAGACTGTTCGAGTACTATTAGGTAAGGAGTCTAAGCTGAGTGGGGATTTTTGGAAGTTAAGCGATAAATGGAGTTGGGACCCACCTCACATTAGTCTTCGCAGATCTACTCTGAAGTCATTCACTGGTCCTCGGGTGTTACCTGGGAAAGATATGCTTGGAAGCTGGATGGACCCTTTTGTTGTTTCCCAGACCTGTGGAGGTAAAAGCCATTATGGTAAGAGATGAAAAATGGAAGCCCTTGAAACTCTCCTACTGCCGCTCCTGGCCAAGATGGTAAATCAGAAGCAGTAGTGTATTTGAGGAGAAATTGCAGGGATTAGTGCCCCCAACAAAGACTTGAAGGGTGCATGAGTGGCGATCCACATCGCATCCCTATCCAATCCGCCTATCTAGCTTGAGTGGATATGGCCCACAGTAAACTTACCAGGTGGGTACCGCAATCCCAGCTGCTGTGCTGGATGTGATTTACTGACTGGAGCAAATCAACACAAACTCTGGAACTCAGTCTGTGACTATTAATCTGGTGAACGCATTTTTCTCGGTTCCCATCAGTAGAAAAGACCAAATACTATTTGCTTTCACATGGCAGGGACAGCAGTATAACTTTATTGTCTTGCACCAGGGCTACCTTCACTCTCCTGCTTTCTGATATGATATAGTCCTTAGGGATCTTGATAGTCTTGATACTCTGCAGAATATTTTATTGGTTCACTATATTGATGATATCATGGTAATGGACCTGGTGAGCAGAAAGTAGATACCAAGACACCCTCGAAAGACCCATACGTTCCATAAGGATGGAGGGTATAAACTCCACAAAGATTCAGAGGCCTGTCATAAAATTGGTGAAGTTTGTAGGGATACAGTGGTCTGGGGAGTGCTAGTATGTCTCCTCTAAAATAAAGGACAAATTGTTGTGTCTTACACAACTCACTCCTAAGAAATAGACCTAATGCCTAGTGGGCCCTTTTGGATTTTGGAGGCACTGCTTATACACTAGCTAAAACTGCCCTGATTCGTTTATTAGATGACTTGGAGGCTGCCAATTTTGAGTGGGTCCAGGACAAGAGAGGCCTCTGCAATGAGTCCAGATTGAGATGCCAGCAGCGTCTGCTTATTCATTCTGCACAGTGCCTAGGGCCCACAGCACATTTAAGGGCCCATAAAACATTTTAACTTTAGTTTATTTTAAAATCAAAAGGAAAAATCAATCTAATGATCATGAATTCAGCCTAGATTATATCCATCTTTATACCAACGGAGCTGTAAAATACACTTTCTTATTTATTTATTTTTTTTGATGAAAGAAAGGACCCACAGGGACTTCCTTGGCAGTCCATTGGTTAAGACTTTGCCTTCCAATGCAGGGGGTACAGATTTGATCCCTGATTAGGGAGCTTAGATCCCACATGCCTTGCGGACAAAAGATTAAAACATAAAGCAAGCAATATTGTAACAAAGATTTAATAAAGAATTAAAACCAAAACAGGGCCCACAGAGCAAAAATGCCTGGCCCCCACGAAAGCCATAGTGCTGCTCTGGGTGCTACTCTGCCTTTGGGATCCAGTTGATTTGATGGTGTTAGAAGTACCTTTGGGCTTCCCTGGTGGCTCAGATGGTAAAGAATCTGACTTCCATGCAAGAGACCCAGGATCCCCTTGCCTGAGAATTCTATGGGCAGAGGAGCCAAGTACCTATGGCAGATCAGGGCACCATTAGAGTATCAGGTCAGTCTTATTAGGACAGTCAGAGCGTGGGGACCCTAAGGTTCTGTGTCAAGGCCATGCCCTCTCTGGCAGAGAGCTACTCTTCATCTGAAAAGCAGCTCCAAGCAGATTGAATGTTTAACGATGGGTCACAAGTGCCTGTGGGGCCAGAGCTGCCTGTCACTTGTGTCTTGTCAGAGGCTCCAAGTCAGAATGCTAGTTCTAATGCTTCAGGTTGGATGATGGAGGTGGTTAATTTGGGGTTGAGGCCAAGTGAGTCCAGGAGACACAAATCAAGAACAGATAGAGAAGAACCCCCCATAGCTACCTTCTTCAAACTCACACCCCTATCATAGCTCACACGTGTCCTTGGTGGGGGTTCTTCAAGACTGATAGAAGGAAGAACTTGGTTTGGTTCACAAGTGAGCCGAAGCAGTACGTGGAAAACCAAAACTGGATTGTTGCCACCCCACTCAGGGGTGACCTTAAGAGGTATGGTGAAGGGAAATCCTTGATGGGCAGAGCTGTGTGCAGCACGCTCTGTGGTCCCCCTTGCACAGACAGAAAAGGGACCTGAGACACAGGGAGACATGACCTCCTGGGGGTGGCTAATGGCTTGGCTCTTCTTTCTGGGGAGGCCAGAACCAAAGCACAGGGCTTAGTTTCTTCCAGGCACTTGCTGACTCCTACACCAGTCTTCTCAGGTGGCTATTTTTGTTATCCCCATTTTACAGATAAGGAAACTGAGGTACACAGGGGTTTAGTAACTTGCTCAAGGTCTGATAGCTAATGGAGCACTGAGCCAGTCCAGCGTTAGACTAATTTTTATAGTAGAGTCGAGTCACTCATGCCATATTGGAAGTTGGGGCGTCTGGGTTTGAATCCCAGCAATGACGCTAGTGTCCTGTGGCCCTTTGGATGTGTATTCCAGGTCTCTGTTTCTTCTTCTAAAATGTAGCTTTTGTCGCACAGCACAGAAAATATAGCAATAATTTTATAATAACTCTAAGTGGAGTATGGGACCTCCCCGGTGGTCCAGTGGTTAAGAATCTGCCTGCCAGTGCAGGGGACACGGGTTCAATCCCTGGTCCAGAAAGAGCCCACATGCCGAGGAAGCAACTAAGCCTATGCAGGCTCACAACTACTGAGCCTGCACACCTGGATCCATACTCCAGCACAAGAGAAGCCACTGCGATGAGCAGCCTGCACACTTTAACTAGAGAGTATCCCCTGCTTGCTGCGACTAGAGAAAAGCCCGCTTGCAGCAACAAAGACCCAGCACAGCCAAAAAAATGAAAGAATAAATAAATAAATGGAGTGTAACACATAAAATTCTGAATCACTATGTTGTATTCCTGAAATGAATATAATATTATAAATCAACTATGCTTTCATGCAAAAAAACCCACCACCAATAAAAAGTAAAATAGAGTGTTTGGACTCTTATTATCAATAATGCCGCTTCTTGCTCTAAGCTCCTTGATTTCTCTGGGGCTTCCTGGGGTTCAGTGTGGGCTAGGTACAGGGGGATGCAAATATGAATAAGCCATAGTTCCCCAGGAAGACTCTGGCCCCTCTGTAAGCTACTTCCATAAAGCCTGCATTCTTTGCCTACCTGAGCAATTATGGGTTTGGAGGTTTTTAAATAATGATTTCAGCATGTGCTTTGTATAAACAAAGGTTGGGGAAGGGAGATGAGGGGAATGTGGGCCTGGCTCGTTTGTGCAGCTAAAAATAGAAACGTGCAAGTCCTACAATGATGAGGCAGAAACTTAAAACAAATTTCTTGGAAAATTCGCTCCCCATGCCACACTGCCCAGGTATTTCCCCCTCTCTGCCTCGTGCAGATGGAGCAAGGGAACTTGGGGTGAGGGCCGGGTATCACAACACACACTTCCTTCCTGGCACCGAGGAGGAGGGGCCGAGGAGACCGAACTGGGAACAAAACGTCTGTTCAAGAGCCTGATTCAGGCTGACATGGGCCTTTGAGCTCCCTGAGTGGCATTTACGGCCACAGATATGGAAAAGAAAATAAATCTCCCAGGCCCGGCATCTTGCTTTAATTAATAACATAATCAAGTTTCTGGCCCCGTGGAATGGAAGGATTTCAACACTCAAGAAGGCCCCTCTGGCAGCAGGCAAGAACTGGGCCCCCTGGCCAGCCAGCCAGCGGCTGGGGATCAGAACCACTTCCTGCAGGGAAACAGGAAGTACAGTGGTTGTCACGATCCCTGGTGTCTCCTGTGCGTTTATTATGAATCCTGGGCTGTCACCTTTATCTCTCCCATTTGGTCTCTACAGAACAATTGGGCTGGCTCTTCCCCCCATTTTTCAGATAAGGAGACTGAGACCCAGAGATATTTGGGTGATTGGCCCCAAGTCACACAGCTAGAAGGTGTGGAGCTGGGATCGGAATGATCTGAAATCAGGCTGAGTCAGGAGAGACCCAGAGGATGGAGCTGAGGCTGACAGAAGGACCGATGGGCGAGGCCTCCTGTTCTCCCCAAGGCCTTGGGATGATCTCTTCAATCAGGATTGCCCACCCTCTCTGTTTGAGCTGATGTAAGTGTCTAAGGACGAAAATGTGCGTGGGAGTTGAGGAGTGACAGCCAGATTTTAAAAATGGATTTGGAAGGAGAGAAGTGGTAGATGCTGAGGAAAGCAAAAAACATGTGTCAGGAGCCTTGGGGGCTGGACTGGACACCCAGAGGTCCCGCCAGGGCTCCTTGAGCCAGAAGCAGAATGGAGAGAGGCCCTTGGTTGGCTAGGAGCTCTGTGATCCTCTGGGTACTAAGCCAGGCTGGGGGCCAGATTCCTGAATTTCCTCCTGCATGTGAGAGGCTGCTATGCATGGCCTTCCTGGCTGGATGCTTGGCTTTATTTGGAGGCTCCAGTGAGTTAAACAAACGCAGGAAATCAACAAGTCATGATTTGGCCCTGATCTACCTTTTTCTTCCCTCTCGCCTTGCACCCTCCATGTCTCAGCTATGTGGGTCAGCGTGTGGGTCCCTTGGTGACCCTGGTTTGCATGGCTGTCCCCATCACCTGGAGGGTTCACTCCATCATTGCTGATGCTGGAGTCCTCTCTACCTCTCACCAGACAGCTCCAAAGCCATCTCCTCCAGGAGGCCTTCCCTTCAGCCGGAAGTAGTTCTCTTATCTTGGAGCACCCATGACATCACATCTCCTCCCTTCTCATTACTGGGATATTTTTTACCTTGTAATTGAATCACTCGATTATTCACAAGTGCTTATGGATACTTGCTTTGTTTCTGGAATGTTATTCGACTATGTCCTGTGCCTCCAGGATCCTCAAAGCCAGAAGCTGGTTGTAGTTTTGATGATAATTAAAATAGTATTTTCCAGCTGCTGAATGCTTACTCTGTGACCAGGCAAATAGCATTTTATAGGAGTTATTTTGTTTAGTCCTTGAGATTATGGGGTTGGTGTTACTATCTATATTTTACAGAAGAAGGAACTGAGGCAAACAGAGGTTAAATTGTCCAAAGTCATCAGCTAGTCAATGGTAAAGTCTTGACTTGAACCTGAGTAGTCTAATGGCAGAGTCCGAGCTCATAGCTGCTAGTTCAACTACCATAAACTGGGACTTCCCTGGTGGTCCAATGGTTAAGAATCCACCTGCCAATGTAGGGGACACAGGTTTGATCCCTGGTCCGGGAAGATTCCCCAGTGTTGAGGAGCAACTAAGTCCATAGGCCACAGCTACTGAAGCCTGCCTGCCTAGCGCTTGTGCTCTGCAACAGGAGAAACCACCGCAGTGAGAAGCCCACCCACCACAATGAGGAGTAGCCTCTCTCTCGCCACAACTAAAGAAAGATGCACGTAGCAATGAAGACCCAGCACAGCTAAAAATAAATAAAAAATTTAAAAAAATACCATGAAATGTGTGAAAGTGGCTGGTGGGGTGCCTGCCCATGGCCATGGATTCTCAAACATTGCTTGACTGTGAGCTCCCCACACCGGGCCCGATACTGAACTTGGATTCATTTGTTTCTAAAGTTTGTAGATTGAATCAATGAAGAAAGTATCTTGGGAATGAATTCACAGAAAGTTCCAGGAACTTTCTTGGTTATCTGCTGCTGTATAACAAATCATCCTGAAACCTAGTGACTTAAAATAACTGTTTAGTATTATCCCTGACAGTTCTGTGGATTTGATGGGATTCAGTTGGGTGGTTCCGGCCTAAGGTCTCTCCAATGATTACAGTCAGATGGCAACTGATGCTAGAGTCATCTAAAGGCTCACCTAACCTAGACATTCAAGATGATTGAAGCATCTCTCTTGCCAGGTAGCATCTCCATGTGGTTGGTTGAGCTTCATAAGGAAGCATGGTGGACTCAAGCTAGTTGGATTTTTTCATGGTGTCTGACTCCATCCAGAGCAAGCATTTCAAGAGGCCCAGGCTGAAGCCTTGAAAGTCACATGACCCAGCCTTGGAAGTCACATGACCCAGCCTTGGAAGTCACATGACTCAGCCTTGGAAGTCACATGCTATCATGTTGGCACACTGAGGACTGGGAGCTCTGTTCACTGGTTCAGAGGGAGGATATTTTTAGAGACTAGTTACCATGGAATCAGGGCTTTCCCCAGTGGCTCAGTGGTAAAGAACCCACCTGCAATGCAGGAGCCTCAGGAGATATGGGTTGGATGCCTGGGTCACAAAGATCCCCTGGAGGAGGGCATGGCAACCCACTCCAGTATTCTTGCCTGGAGAATCCCATGGACAGAGGAGCCTGGTGGGCAACAATCCCTGGGGTCACAAAGAGTCAGACACGACTGAAGCAACTTAACGTACACACACCATGGAAGCAGCACTAAATCATGAAGGCCCCAAGGGCTTCAGTCACTCTGGCATGGCTGAAAATCAGGATCTACTCTGGAGACTTGGGTCAAGTGTTAATTTGCAGGTAAACTTCTGAGTAAGGAGAGCTGACACTTCTTTGACCTGTAATGTCTCAGGCATTCTCACACTCTCCCAAAGAACAGCTGTTTGTCTAAATTTGGGCCCTGGAGTTTGGTTCTTCCAGAACCAAATTCCCCAAGTCCAAGTCAAATGGGCAAGTTTTTACTGAGCACTTAATATATGCTCTGCCCAATGTAATAATACTCACATTTTTGAGTGCTTGTACCTGACATTCTTCAAAGTGCACATAAGTATCATTGGGCATAATCCTCATAACAATCCCACGTGGTAGGTATTTCCACTAGCCTCATTTTATTTATTTTTTTTCAAACTTTAAACTCTTTATTTTGTACTGGGGGTATGGCCAATTAACAATGTTGTGGTAGCTTCAGGTGAGCAGCAAAGGGCCTCACCCATAGATGTACATGTATCCGTTCTCCCTTAAACCCCGCTCCCGTCTAGACTGGCACACAACATTGAGAAGAGTCCCCTGTGCTCTGTCACAGGTCCTCCTTGCCTATCTATTTGGATTATAGCAGTGTGTACACGTCAATCCCAAACTCGCTGACTATCCCTTCCCCTCGGCGATCGCAAGTTCATTTTCTAAGTCTGTGAGTCTCTGTTTTATAAGTAAATTCATTTGTATTATTTCTTTTTAGATTCCACATATAAGGTATGTCATACAATACTTCTCCTTCAGTCTGACTTCCTTCACTCAGTATGACACTCTCTAGGCCTACCCATGTTGCTCCAAAAATGTCATTAGCCTCATTTTAAAGGTGAGAAGAGTGAGTCACAGAGAGGTTAAGTAACTTGCCTAATTTCTTATAATCAGCAGAAAAGTTCAAGATTGGAACTCTTGTTTTCCTGGCTCTAGAGTCTGTACTTTTTTTTAAAAATTACATATTATTCATTTATTTGACTGTGCTGGATCTTCGTTGCAGCATGTAGGATCCAGTTCCCTGACCAGGAACCAAGCCCTGGCCCCCTGCATTGGGAGTGCAGAGTCTTAGCCACTGGATCACCAGGGAAGTCTCCAGAGTCCATGTAAATTCCTGGTCTGTTAAAAAGACTTGACCTGGAAGACACTGTCCCCACTTTCAAGAAAAGTCTAGTAGAGAAAAGAAGATTTAAAATGCTTTGTTAAATCTTTGTTTGGGAAGCAATTCTGTTATATTTTACTGGCCATGGAAAGGCATCTGTCTCTCTGTAGTGATGGTATGACATATTTCATTTCACAAGAATTTCTCCTGAATTATCCATCAGAATTAGGAGGAAATGTTTGAAGTAAGATATCATAATTTAAAAATCTTCATCTGCTCAGACAACAGCGGGTCACTAGTTACACTAGTAAGCTTTTGCTGGGTAAGAAGCCACACCAAAGTGTAGCGGCTTAAACAGACATGTGTTTGCCCAGGAGTCTATGTCTTGGCAGTTTGGGCCAGTATCAGCTGGGTTGTTCTTCTGTTCGTCTCTGCTGAGTTCATTCACTTGACATTCACGTGTTCATTCACATGTCAGCTGACAGATGATTGTCTCACTCACTTGTCCAGTATGTGGTTGGCTGTTGGCCGGGGCGACAGTGATGACTGAGCTATGTCTCATTTTCCAGCAGGCTACCTAAGGCTTGTTAACGTGGGTATCATTATGGGGCTCCGTAGAATAGCGAGAGCAGGCAGTCCTAATGTCTTTGCTTACATCACATTGCTAATGTTCCATGGACCAAAGAAAGTCATTGACCGAGCCCAAATTCAGACGTAGAGGAATAGAATCAACTTCTTGTTGGAAAGAGTTAGAAAGTCATGTTGAGAAGAGTCATGGGTCTAGGGATGAAAGGAATCTGTGGCTACTTTTGCAGTCTCTCAGGTTATTTTCCCTAAAGTCAAAAGATACCTGTAGGTAAGTAGAATAATGGATCCCCCAAAGGTGTCCACGTTTTAGTGCTATATTCATGAATGTGTTAGCTTCCATGGCAAAAGGGACTTAGCAGATTAATTCAACTAGTAATTCAAATAATTCATTATTACAGTATTAATAATTTAACTATTAAATGAATTAAAGTATTTTTAAATGATTTTTTTATGTGGACCATTTTACAGTCCTCTACTGAGCTATTGAAGGGATGGGCGATGTGGACCGCTTTAAAATTCTTTATTGAATTTGTTACAACTTTCCTTCTGTTTTTTGTTTTGGTTTTTTGGCCACGAGGCATATGGGATCTTCGCTCCCCAACCAGTGACTGAACCTGCACTCCTTGCATTGAAAGGCGAAGTCTTAACCCCTGGACCACCAGGGAAAGTCCCTAATCAAAGCATTAAATTAAATATCTTTCGATGGGGAGATTATCCTGGATTATCCAGGAAGACCTGATGTAATTACAAGTGTTGTGAAAAGTAAAAGATGGAGGCAGGAAGAGTCCTGTCAGAGAAGGAGACATGATGACAGAAGCAGAGATCAGAGTGATGGAAAAGGGAAATGCAGGCAGTTTCTAGAAGAAAAGGTGAGGAATGAGCTCTGTCCTAGGGCCTGCAGTGGGATCACAGCCCTGCCAACATCTTGCTTTTTAGCCCAATGAGACCTCTGACCTCAGAACTCTAAGAGCACATTAGTATCACTTGTCACTAATTTGTGGTAATTCGCCACATCACCAATAGAAAAATACAACACCTGACAGCCATATGACCTTTATCTTAAGACCAATAATACCAGTTTGTGATTAGTCAAAAATAGGTAGTAACATTGATTTTATTAGAAAGAACAAAGATCTGGGCTTTCAGACACCCACTCCATGCAGTCTTCAAATCCTAGAACATAAACGCTCCCTGGGAATGCTTTCCTCTTAAAATCTATTCAAGAGGCGGGTTGGAAGAAGTATTTGACAAATCTTCAGATAAAACCAGGGTTAGAAAGAGCAGAGTTGAAACAGTATTGCAAGAAGAGTACCATATTATGTTTACGAGTTGCTTTCCTTAAATCTTCTGATCTTTTAGGACTATTTCACTCTTTCTTATTTATCGAATACTTTTCATAAAAATTTTTTTCCCCAAAGAATAATGGAATATAAAAGGCTTTGACCATTACCAAGTTTCCATTGCTCCCCTGCTGGCTACACAACCTATTTGTTGGTAAAATCTCTAAGAGGAAATAAGAAGCTTCCCTCTTATTAATCAATAGTGACAGCCACGTCACACACAATCAACAGAACAGAGTGAGGTGGCCCATCGTTCTGAAAGTGAGTGCGTGGAAGGAGCCCTGGGAATGCACTGGAGATTCATCAGTGGAAATCATGAGTGAGATATGGAGGTGGCCTCTCCAGTGGGCAGGAGTACCAGGGTGTCCCTTTGGTGGGACTTCTTATTAATACACCCCAATTTCTCTGGTTAAGACTTCAACCAGGGACTCCCCTGATAGTCCAGTGGCTAAGAATCTGCCTTCCAAGGCAGAGGATGCTGGTTCAATCTCCAGTCAGGGAACTAAGATCACACACGCCTGTGGGGCAACTAAGCCTGTGTGCTGCAAGTACTGAGCCCACGCGCCCCAGAAAGATCCCACAGGCTGCTACTAAGACCCGACACAGCCAAATAAATAAATAATTTTTTCTTTTTTTTTTTTTTTTAAATTTCAGCCACTAGATCAGAAAATGGAAGATCCATTTACTTCTGTCATGAATTGACAGAATACCAGAGGTCGTAGCTGTATCAGGCTGTCTGAGCTGGAAGCAACTTCAAAGAGCAAAGGCTCAGCCTTTTCTTTTCCAGATGGGGAAACAAAGCCCAGAGAGAAGTGACTTGTTCCAGGTCAGCCAGAAAGTTGGTGGAACTGAAACTCCGTACCTCTTAATTCTTGGACCAATCTCTGGGCTGTGCTTTAAGCAAAAAAAGGGGAGAAGGGAATGGAGAAAAAATAGGTAGAAGCAGAGAAGAAAGAAAGGGATAAGGAAGTAAAGGAAGAAGCAAAGGGGGAAAAAATGAAAGTAAAGGAAGCGCGTGTTCTCCAGACCAGTGGATCCCAGATGCCTTCTGATGATCAGCTTCAACAGGGTCATCTGGTAAGATAAAAGAACATAAAATCTTTCCTAAAATACAGCATGAGTGAGAAAGGTTAAAAATAATGCAAAGTGATGGTACAATAAAATAAAGTGCTGGGTACCTTTATCTACCAATATCTTGGTATTTCCAATACGCAGATATTGCTGGGTAACAATATATACCCCATGTTTATTGTAAGGATCAGGTGAGATTACAGATGTAAATGTGCCTGACTGTGACCAGTAAATCCCTATGTAAAAACACCAGGGTGTCTGACCTTAGGCAGATTACTGCTCCTCTATGAGCTCTATTTCCTCAAAATTTGCTGAGCAGCTGGTGTTGGCAAGAACTGAAATTGTTGGGACCCAAAAGAAAGAAAGGATTTCCCCGGTGGCTCAGTGGTAAAGAACACACCTGTAATGCAGGAGACACAGGAGACGTGGGTTTGACTCCTGGGTCGGGAAGATCCCCTGGGGGAGGGGCGTGGCAACTCATCCCAGTCTTCTTGCCTGGAGAATTCCACAGACAAGGAGCCTGGTGGGCTATGGTCTATACGATTGCAAAGAGTCGGACATGACTGAAGCGACTGAGCATGAGAAAAAGAAAGAAAACAAGGTGTTTCTCTTGAAGAAACTCTCTCAGTCCATTTCCCTGGTTACATTTATCTACTCAGGCTGACTGCAGTGGGCAATTTATCTAGAGAATGTGAGCGGCAAACCCCTTTTGCCTTAATTGACCAGATGCTCCTGAGAGGAAAGGAGTGGTGCCTTCCACTTTCTGCCCCACCCACTGTGCCCTGCCTGCTGGCTGAGGCCCCCAGTCTAGGGTGTCACCTCCTGCCTGGCCGACCTGCGGTCCCCTGAGCCAACAGGCCCAGGCTGGGCAGGCGAACTCCATTTCTGGCTCATCAGTGACTCATTTTCAGAAGTTGCGCCTTGGGGAGCTTGTTAAAAGGCCGTTGGCATCCCCAGGAGTGGGGCTCAATTTGCGTTTATGAATGAACCGCTCCAGAGAAATCAATGAATATGTCACTCAGGTCAAGTAAACAAATGCGTTTTCTCCTCAGAGACCTGGTGCAGGGCGGTGAGCCTCCCCATGAGCCAGGGGGCTTCCGAGAAGCCACTCTGTCTGGGTCGAACCCCAGGTTTGGGTCAGCACCCTGGGCAAGGCCCTGGCCCTCAGTGAGCTCTGGTCTACCCCACCCCCACCTCCTGAACCCCACCCTCACCTTGAGGGGCCATTCCCAGAGACACAGATTCTCTGATATTTAATGGATGAGAATATCCTATAGGAAAAAACCCTTCTGCAGCTTCTGCATTCCCGTCTTTTCTCTTCCTTGTTCACTGATTCAGGGGACATTTATTAAGAACCTACTATGTGCCTGTCACATATATGCTAGGGACAGGGACTCAATGACACCTAAGACTTGGGCCCTATCCTCCAGGGACTCATATTCTATGCCCCAGAATCACCAGAAAAGCCTTTTAAACACACCAATGGCCAAGCCATCCTACTCCTAACTGCCCACCTTGTCTTTTTCGTTTTGCATTAGATTGTGCTATTATTTTTTTATATATAATTTTATTTAGTTAGTTAGTTTTGGCTGCGCTGGTCTTCCTTGCTGTGAAGGCTTTTCTCTACTTGCACTGAGTGGGGGCTACTCTCTAGCTGCGGTGCTTGGGCTTCTCAGTGTGGTGGCTTCTCTTGTTGCAGAGCACAGGCTCCAGGGCATGTGGACACAGTAGCTGTGGCTCTCAGGCTCTGGAACACAGGCTCAACAGTTGTGGCAACAAGGGCTTAGTCACTCCCAGGTATGTGGGGTCTTCCCAGATCAGGGAGCGAACCCATATCTCCTACACTGGCAGGCAGATTCTTAGCCACTGAGCCACCAGGGAAGCCCAGATTGTGCTATTCTTATCAAAATTTTCTTTTTAAAAAACGGATCTGTTGCTTCTAAACATGTGAAAAAGAGATGACTTGTTGTCCATGTGAGAAATCATACGACTTTGACTTTTTACTGACACAACGTTCAAAAATCTTTATAGGTTGACTGAGTTCCCACGATGTTTAGAGTTCTTTCCGCACTGGCACTTGAAGGAGGATTTGAAACCAAACCTTGAACTCATTTTAGTAAAGTGAAGTGGCAGGTTATCTGCAGAGAGAAGGTTTCTACTTATCAGAAGACAGTGTTCCCCCAACAGGAAGTGAGCCCCGCTGGTGTCTGAGGCACTGGCTTCCTCACACAGACACCAGGGAGGAAGCTCTTGCCCATCCGAAGAGGGTTTCTCACCGTCAGTCGTACTCATATGGCACCCAGAATATGACATGGTGAACATTCATAAAAAGAAATTCTTCCCAGAAACTTGAGGCCTCATGGGTACATGTTTAGAACACTAGAAGAAAATTACTAACAATAGGAGTCAGTTTTTCTAAAAAAAAAAAATCTTTCTACAATACATAGTTTTAAAGTTAAGAAATGTATCCATCTTTTTATTTTCTCAAGGCATATAAAAATTAAACAAAAATACCAGTTCTGGAAATTAGACATTTTGTGATAAATCCCTAAGGATTTACTGCCTCAAAATGGTGGCACACAATATGAGGGTCATAGAGAAAATCCTGATGGTCTTAAGAGTTCCTGGTTCCAACTGTTCTGAGACCCAGTCATATTTCTGCTGTTTCACGAGATACTGATGTGTGTTCATTTTTAAAAATTGCCCTGTTCGGCTAAGCAAGTTGAAGTTGGATTTCTGTGGCTACCTTGCAACTAAAAAGAGCCCTGACTCGCACAGACCTGAAAGGATTCTGAAATATTTTCTCAGCATAAGTTGGGCTACGTTTGGCTACAAGTGACTGAAGTAAGGGCTTCCCAGGCGGTGCTAGTAGTAAAGAAACCGCCTGGGTTGGGAAGATCCCCTGGAGGAGGGCACGGCAACCCATTCCAGTATTCTTGCCTGGAGAATCCCAAGGACAGAGGAGCCTAGAGTCCATGGAGCCGCAAAGAATCAGACATGACTGAAGCGACTTAGCACAGCACGCACGCACAACTGAAGTAAATCTGAAAGAGATTTCGCATGACGAGAACACTATTTCATTTATCCAGACATCTCGGGGTTGATTCCACAGGGCACGATGACAGCACCAGGGACCCAAGTGCTTTTTGTTTTTGCTCTGCCAACCTCAAGTGCTGGCTTCTGTCGTCAGGCTGGTCCTCGTGTGACCACAAGATGGCTGCCATGAGCAGGAAGGAGCCTCTCTCCTCACCTACCTTTTTTCTTTTTCAAGCCAGAGAGGAAAGTCACCTTCCCAGAAGTCACCTCAGCCAGCTTCCTTTCAGGTCCCATTGACCAGAATCAGTTCCCATGACCATCTCTAGCTGCAAGGGAGGCTAGGAAAGTGATCAGCTGGCATTTTCAGCCTCTGAGGTAGAAGCAGGTTGGCTGATGAGGAAAGAGGAGGAAAGGCTGCTGACAGACAAGTGATAGTGTCTGCCACACTCCCTTTCATGTCTTCATAACTATTGTGAAGGAAGAGGAAGGTGTGTACTGGACAAGTGATGGCTTCACAAGGAAGGTATTTGTTGAAGAAATATATTCCATACAACATTGTGGCTGCCTCCGTGTCCTGGTGGCCGTGTTTTGGGAACTACACATGAGCTCCCTCTGCTACAAAGCAGGATACGGTTTTTGAACTGTTAACTGAGAGGCCTTGCTTTCTGGTGTTTCCTTCTTCCCCTTGACCCGTCCCTTCAGTTCACTTGACTTTTCTGTTCATTGCCTCAGGGAAGGGGTGACACAGCAGAAATGCAGGGAGGAAATGAATGACTTCTTAGCTTTGAGTTTCAAAAACTTACATTAGAAATAAATCCCAAGGCTAGGAAAAAATTAGAGAAATTGAGAGGGAGGAGTTGGTGGGTAGGGGCAGGGAGTTGGCCCTGGAGAGACCACACGGGCAGGAGAGGAGTCGATTTCTGCTCCATCCTGAGGAAACCATCTATGGCTGACCCCAGGGGGCTGCATGGATTGGGAAGCACACTGCCCAGAGTCCTCGAGCCCGCCATGGCTGGGTTGCTGGCCCATGAGGTCTTCCCAGCGTCTGCAGTAGGAGCACTGCTCAGGGACCAGCCAGCTGGCACTGTGCCCATCTGTGTTCTTGGGGACAGCCCCCTTTGACATTCCAGGACACTCAAGTCCCCAAACATAGGGCTCATTGGAGGCAGAGTAGGGAGAAAGGGCCAGTCCCAGCCCATCTCCCCAAACTTGGTTGGGACTGAACAGAACCAGCTTGTGATCCATCTGGAGCTGGGAGTGTGGACACTCCTCTTGACAGGATGACAATGACAGAAAGAGGGGAGGGCTGGGGTCAGCACAGCAGAGAGCCTCCTGCAGGCCGGCACGGTGGCAGGTTCAGACCCAGAGAAGGGAGAACCTGTTCTCCATTCTCATCAGTTATCACCCCTGCTCTGGAGCTGGGCAATGCCTCGGGCCACCAGTCAGCATCTCTGGGCTGTCCCCTCTCTGAAGAACACTGCTCTAATGGGTTAACCTTGCCCTGGCATGTCTGTCGACTTGGCTTTATTTTGAGGAGCTGAAAGTGCTTCTCCCTCTCTTACAGTATGATGACCCCATTCCAATCTGAAGACAGGGGAACTGAGGCCCACCGTGGTTATTAACTGAGCTGTCGTGCGTGCATGCTAAGTCACTTCAGTCATGCCCAGCTCTTGTGACCCTATGGACTGTAGCCCGCCAGGCTCCTCTGTCCATGGAATTCTCCAGGGAAGAATACTGGGATGGGTTGCCATGCCCTCCTCCAGGGGACCTTCCTGACCCAGGGATTGAACCTGTGTCTCTTATGTCTCCTGCATTGGCAGGCGGGAAGCCCTAGTGGTGTGCTTCTGTGCTCCTGTCAGCTCTATGCTAATGTCCTCCACGTATGTTCCTTACGGGACTTCGCTTAACTCTTACGACAATCCTATGGGCCAATGTGGTACCCAGTTCCATTTTAGAGATGAAGTGCGAGAGACTCAGAGAGAGGTTCAGCAACTTTTCCAAGGCCACAGAGCAGAGCTGGGATTCCCACCGGGTCCTCTGTCTCCTGGAGGTTTTGCCAGGCTCCCAGTTAAACGACTTGTCCAAGGTCACACTGTAACTCAGGAGCGGGAGGAGACCTTCCCCTTACTCCTGGCCCACGCTCTCTCCGGCATTCCAGAACGCCTCTGCTCTCACTGCGAAGAGCCGCTAGGGCACTGAAGATGGGGCAGAGAGGAGGGCAGAGGCTGGGCGGAACACTCCCTCTCACTGCCCCCCCACCCCCGCCCCCAGTGTCTGTCGAGGTGGCAGGAGACAGCTCACAGCCCTCTCGCGCCTGCCCATCCCTGCTCAGCTGACCCAAGAAAGGGCTCCCACCGCAAACACCCCGCTGTTTACTTGCCCCCGTGGAGGGTGACAGGCATCAGGGGGCCTGCGAGGGGAGACGCGGCCACACCAGCCATCACCTGGAATACATTACGGCAGCTGTGACTAATTAAACTTTGATTTCCTCAAATTTCGATCTTCTTGGAAATTCCTTCAGAGCCGCACGGTGTTCAAGGCTGTGGCAGAAAGTAAACACCAGTGCGGCAGCGGGGACCGCCAGGCGGCCCGTCTCGGCTCCCTCCCTCCTTTCCTCTCGGCCCTCCTCTGCTTTTCTTCCTGAGGCCTCACCAGAGAATCCCCCTAGATCGTCTCCAAACCACGGCCCCGGAAGATTTGGGGTTTGATTTGGGATTTCCACCTAGGTGAAAAAATGCTCCTTCTGTCCTCCTTGCGGGGTGGCAAGGATGCGGCAGGAGGGGGCTGCGTCCTTCACCCCCACGGGGCGCCTGCAGGCGTGAAAACACCCTTCTGGGTGGCCTGCATCTGTGGGTTCCCACCTGTGGCTTGCTTCGAGGTCACCTCGGGCAGCCCAGTGTCCTTAGACCCAGAGGGACACGGTGAGGGCCGGCGGGCGGGAACGGGTGCAGGAGAGGCACGTCGGAGTGGCTGGAGGTGGCTGCTTCTTCGTGTGGTCATGTGGGCCCTGTGAGGCAAGCACGTCCTCCTGCAGGTCCAGGAGGGTTGGGCTGAGGCTGACAGCCTCCACTCCCTGCTCATCTGTTATGTGCCAAGCCCTCCCATGGAGGCATTCACGTCCTTTCCCTCCAGGCTTCACAGCAGTCCTGTCAGGATGATAAGGCAGTGATGTCCTGTTCTACAGACAAGCTCAGAAGTCAGGAGGTCCCCTGAGGTCAGAGAGGTGACAAGACTGGCTCAAAGCCACACAGCAAGAGCTGAGATTGAGACCCTGGTTTGTTTGAAGCTAACACCTACGTTCTTCCCGACACATCCCAAGGCCCTCACTGCTGGAAAATGCTTTGTGTCGTCTGCCAAAGTAGAAATGGCAGACTGTTGCTTTGGAAGTCTTGATTATGGCCCATGATTTTCCCTTTTTAAAAGATTAAAGAGGTTTTTAACGTTTTCTTTCTTAATTTGAAGGCATCAACAAATACTTGTTTCATATAGAAAAATTGGAACATACAAGGAGTGAAAAATGAAAATAAACATCCATGATCCCACCAACCAGAAACCACATCTGTTCTCATCCTGCTCTCTTGGATTGTGTGCGTGTGTGTCTTTCTGTTCATTTGAAAACTATTCATGGAGTATGTGCAATGGAGATGCCGATATGATGAAAGGGGAAGCCTATGGACTCCGTGACACTGCATGGCTCAGTCTTGGCCCTCCCAGTTACTGAATGTGACCTCAGCAAGCTTCTTAACCCCATGTGCCTCAGTTTCGTCTCCTGCAAGATGGATATAATGGCAGCATACAACCCTGAACCTCTTAAGGTTATCACGAGGGTTCATGGGAATAATGCATGGAAAGCACTAATACAGTGCCTGGTACATGGTAAGCTCTCAATAAATGCCAGCTGTTATTCTTTGTGCCAGATTGCAAGCAAAAACAGACAGGTCTCTGGCTGCATGAGTCCTCAGTCTAGCAGGGGAAGAAAGATGTTAATCAAATCATCACACAGGCCAGGGGCAATTTGCCTTCAACGTGCTACAATGAGCTAAGAGGGCTGCACCCAGGAGGCTGATGTGGGCAGGGAAATCCTGAAGGATTTGTGTAGAGGTGACTCTAGAGCTGAGATGTGAAGATTGCAGAGAAATGAACTAGGCCAAGTTGGGAGGGAAGGGTATGGCAGGCAGAGGGAACAGCATGTGCTAAGGCCTGTGGGTGGACTGACATGGTCAGTGGGGCTGAAAGAAGGCCATCATGGCTGGAGTGGAGAGTGGGGGAAGTGTGACAAGAAACAGGAATAGAGAGGCTGGCAGGGTCGGATCCTAAGGCCTCATAGGGGGCACTTGAGTTTTGCGCTTATCACAATAAACTGTGGAAAATTCTGAAAGAGATGGGAATACCAGACCACCTGACCTGCGTCTTGAGAAATCTGTATGCAGGTCAGGAAACAACAGTTAGAACTGGACATGGAACAACAGACTGGTTCCAAATAGGAAAAGGAGTACGTCAAGGCTGTATATTGTCACCCTGCTTATTTAACTTCTATGCAGGGTACATCACGAGATGGACTGGAAGAAGCACAAGCTGGAATCAAGATTGCTGAGAGAAATATCAATCACCTCAGATATGCAGATGACACTACCCTTATAGCAGAAAGTGAAGAGGAACTAAAAAGCCTCTTGATGAAAGTGAAAGAGGAGAGTGAAAAAATTGGCTTAAAGTTCAACATTCAGAAAACAAAGATCATGGCATCCGGTCCCACCACTTCATGGGAAATAGATGGGGAAACAGTGGAAACAGTGTCAGACTTTATTTTGGGGGGCTCCAAAATCACTGCAGATGGTGATTGCAGCCATGAAATTAAAAGACGCTTACTCCTTGGAAGGAAAGTTATGACCAACCTAGACAGCATATTGAAAAGCAGAGACATTACTTTGCCAACAAAGGTCCGTCTAGTCAAGGCTATGGTTTTTCCAGTGGTCATGTATGGATGTGAGAGTTGGACTGTGAAGAAAGCTGAGCGCCGAAGAATTGATGCTTTTGAACTGTGGTGTTGGAGAAGACTCTTGAGAGTCCCTTGGACTGCAAGGAGATCCAACCAGTCCATTCTGAAGATCAGCCCTGGGATTTCTTTGGAAGGAATGATGCTAAAGCTGAAACTCCAGTACTTTGGCCCCCTCACGCGAAGAGTTGACTCGTTGGAAAAGATCCTGATGCTGGGAGGGATTGGGGGCAGGAGGAGAAGGGGACGACAGAGGATGAGATGGCTGGATGGCATCACTGACTCGATGGACGTGAGTCTGAGTGAACTCCGGGAGTTGGTGATGGACAGGGAGGCCTGGAGTGCTGCGATTCATGGGGTCGCAAAGAGTTGGACACGACTGAACAACTGAACTGAACTGAACTGAGAGCAATGGGGAGACATTTAAGGGTTTAAAGCAGAAAAGTGTAATGTGATTTGATGGATTTAAAAAAATATATTTATTGGTCTGCGTCGGGTCTTAGTTGCAGCACGTGGGATCTTCACTGAGTTATGCGGAATCTTTCGTTGTGGCACACAGACTCTCTCGTTGCGACTCACGGGCTTAGTTGCCCTGTGGCATGTGGGATCTTAGTTCCCTGAGCAGGAACTGAACCCCTGTCCTCTGCATTGCAAGGCAATTCTTAACCACTGAACCATCAGCCAAGTCCCTGATCCAACTGATTTTTTTTTTTTTTAATGTCTTGTCTCTATTTTTTAAAATTTTGTTTATTCATTTAGTTTTGGCTGTGCTGGGTGTTCGTTGTTGCACGGGCCTCTCTCCACTTGCGGTGCTCAGGCTTCTCAGTGCAGGGGCTTCTCTTGTTGTGGAGCACGGACTCTAGAGCGTTCGGCCTTCAGTAGTTGCGGCTCATGGGCTCTAGAGCGCAGGCTCAATAGCTGTGGCACATGGGCTTAGTTGCTTCCAGGCACGTGGCATCTTCCTGGATCAGGCAACCCCGATGGACTGTTGAAAGATCGCTTCGGTTAGTAGAGAAGAGGTTGGCAGGGCAGCCAGAGTGGAGGTGGCCACAGGATCATTCTTGGACTGTTTAGAAGGCCCTGCTCTGGTCCACTGTGGTCTGTGACTCTCCTGACAGAGACAAGTCTATGGGGCCAAGGGCCCACGTTCCCCTCCCCTGGGGCCTCTACCCAAACCCTCCCCACCGCAGCCTGTGTCCAAGGCTGTGTGGGCCTCTGCCCCCACTGTCAGCATGGGTACCCCCGGCTTGAGGATGGCCAAGCGGTGGGTGTGTAAGGGTGTGGCTGTGGCAAAAGAAGGCGGGGGACGGGGACCGGCAGTCCACATTCGGCCCCAGCGTGGCCACCACTCAGGAGAGAAGTGGGCAGACCCAGGAGGTGTTCGGGATGTGAAATCTCTGGGAGTCAGTGAAACACATGGCAGGGAGATGGGGTGAGGGTGGGCTTCTCCTGCGCTCCACGGGGGACTCCATGGAAAGGACCTGGCTTGGGTGGAGGGTAGATTCTGAGCTGGGTCTGCCCATGTTAAGGCTGAGGATCTCTTGAGGCATATAAAAGATATCAAACAGACAGTTTGCTTCCTCTCTTTCTCTATGCTCACACACTCACACACACACACACACACACACACACTCTCTCTCTCTCTCTCTCATACACACACACACTCTTACATATTTGAAAATAAAATTTATTCCATGTATGACTGATCTTCTTGGGATAATGTGTCGAAAGGCTCTGAACCCAAGAAGCTTGATCTCCACCTGAAGACTTGTCCTGTTAATCTGCCTGTAGTCTTGACCTGTTAGTGTGAATTAGTGGCTCAGGGCCCTTCCAGTTTGGCTCCTGACTGAAAGCAGTCTCTATCAGTGTGGGGAAGGGGTAATCTAGGAACACGGTGCCCTACTTGCCCTGTCACTAGAGAGGCCCTCATGAAGGGGCATGAACCAGGCTGGCTTCCCTCTTCCATGGGCAGGGAGGCTGGCTATGGCACTGGCTCCATGGATGAGTCAAAGCCAAGCTCCTCCAGGCTTCTAGCCCTGACTTCTGTCCCTGTTCCTCAGCCTATAGGTGCACGAGCTCTGCTTCTATCAGCACAGTCTCTGTGCCTATCAGCAGTTCACTCCTTGCTTACTGAGTTGAACTGCAGGTGAAAAAGTGAAAATGTTATTTGCTTGGTCATGTCCGACTCTTTGCAACCCCACAGACTGTAGCCCACCAGGATCCTCTGTCCATGGAATTCTCCAGGCAAGAATAGGGGACTGGGTTGCCAATCCTTTCTCCAGGGGATCTTCCCGACCCAGGATCGAGCCCAGGTGGATCTCTGGCCTTGCAGGCAGATTCTTCACTGGTCTGAGCCACCAGGGCTTTAGAGCTGTAGGCACCTTTTCCAAAGTGTTCTGGGCGGGGAAGGGATCTGACTACCGAAGCCTACGGCCACACGTGGCTCTGAGCTGGGGCCTGGGGCCTCTTTTGTTGTCCCCAGCTAGCAGGGAGGCCCCTGACACTTCACTGTGCCTGGCTCTGCTTTGTACATCTGGGCTCTTGAGTGAGACCATCAGCGGATCTGGGCCAGCAGTTTGGCTGCCGGTGCCCTCTCCTCACTCCCTGATCAAACAATCACATGTGGGCAGTGTCTGAACTTCCCCAGCTTCCCAGGGGCAGGGAGCTGGGAGCTGGCAGGGTACTCACAGCCCGGCTGGCCACAATTATTATCTTGGAGGCCAAGTGCAGGCTTCAGGCCCTTAGGGAATAGGGATGTCCACTCACCTTGGCTTCTACCCTCTCTTCCCAGGAAGCTTTGGACCCGGAACTAATGGAAGGAACCACAGAGAGGGGAGAAAGGGAGCCCACCTTTCCCCCTTCACTAGGTCCAAGGGACAGAGATGCATTCTGGGTAGGCTCAGAGGTCTTCCTGGTCAGAGAGTCTCAGGCTGTCCAAGCAGGAAGGGACCTTCAGAATCAGGACATATGAGGCTCAGAGAGGTTGTGACTGGCCCAAGGTCACCCAGCAGCTGAGGTGGTCTCAAACTCACATCCTCTAGCCCTGATTCCCTGTCTAGGACTCTCTTCCTAGCTCCTTTTCAAGTTCCTCATTTACCCATTTTGCCAACAAATACTTACGGTGTGCTTCCTGTGTGCTCATTCTAGTGCTGGGTGCTAAAAGCTCCTGACCCCAAGGGGTGTGCTTGTGGGAGACAGACAGCGAACAATGAACAGAAGAACGAAAAGGGAAGGCGCCCAGTATCTACTTGATAAATACGTGTTGTATAAAGTGAAAGTGAAAGTCACGCAGTCGTGTCTGACTCTTTGCTACCCCATGGACTGTCCATGGAATTCTCCAGGCCAGAATACTGGAGTGGGTAGCCTTTCCCTTCTCCGGGGGATCTTCCCAACCCAGGGATTGAACCCAGGTCTCCTGTACTGCAGGTGGATTCTTTACCAGCTGAGCCACAAGGGAAGCCCAAGAACACTGGAGTGGGTAACCTATCCCTTCTCCAGGGGATCTTCCTGACCCAGGGATCAACCTGGGGTCTCCTGCATTGCAGGCAGATTCTTTGCCAACTGAGCTATCAGGGAAGCCCTATGTGTTGTATGGAAAGCTGTAAAAAATAAAAGGGGGTGTGATGAAGTGTGGGGGTATTATAGATTGAATATTTGTGTCTCCCAAATCCATGCAGTGATGGTATTAGGAGGTGAGGAATTTAAATAGGAGACAAGTAGGTTTTGAGGGTGGAGCCCTCCCAAGTGGGATTAGTGCCCTTATAAAGAGACCCCCCCCCACCCCCCTGCCAGAGAGCTGTCTAGTTCTCTTTCCACCATGTGAGGATACAATGAGAAGTTGTCAGTCTGCAACCTGTAAGAGGGCCTTTACCAAGAGCCTGGCCATGCTAGCAGCCCAATCTCAGACTTCCAGCCTCTAGAACTGTAAGGAATAAATCTCTGTGGTTTATAAGACACCTAGTCTATGGTAATTTGTTATAGGAGCCCAAACTGATGCAGAGAGCTACCTTCAGGTGGTAGAAGAAGTATTCTTAGCAGAGGGGCCATCTGAGGAACAACAAGATGGAGTCAGTCATGCAAAAATTTGAGGCAAAAGTATTCCATAAAAGATCATAGCAAGTGCAAAGGCTCTGAGGTTGGAATGAGGTTGCTGAGGCTGGAGGATAGTGGATGGGAGGTAGAGTTGGGAGTATGAATTCAGAGAGGAAGTCAGATCAGGCAGGTCTTGGTGAGGAGATGGCAGGATGATCTCAGAGACGCCCCATAGCTCCTCAGCTCCAAGCAGAACCCCCAGATGGGTGAGGCTCTTGGAGAAATCCAGGCCTCCACAACCCCGGGCAACTTACTTCCTGTCCTGTTCTTTGGAGAAGAGAAAGGGCAGCTTGGTATGTGCAAGTGCCAGGGTCTGGGAGTGTGGGGATCAGAGTTCTGGTCTGACTGGTTATGTGACCTTGAGCCAGTCTCCTCTCCTCACTTGGCCTTAATATTATCAGCTGTGGAGTGACAGAATTGGACCATTGAGAGTTCTCAGTTCTGAGGATGGAAGTGGAGGAGAGCGGAGAGGAGGGAAGGAGCCCAAGTAAAGCTCAAAGTGACTAAAGGGTGTCTGTGTGACTATATCCAGAGTCATCCAGGAGGTTATCATGATGAGGAAGTTTGGGCCTGTCTGTGACGGCAGTGGCATCACTGCCCTCAGTTCCATCTGGGAGTGGAGGGCCCTTGCAGTACAGGCTGATGGACAGCAGAGGGCGTCAACTGAACGGCTAGGAATCCCAGGAAGGAGGAAGTAGTTGGTCCCCAGTCAGAACATGATGGTTGGTGACTACCAAAGATTTCTCTCTTAATAACCAGTGATAACTGGAATGGATCCACGTGGATTTATTTAACAAAGATTCACTCCAGGCTGAGTTCTGTTCTAGATCTCAGGGAAGTAAAGAATGACGTTAGGAACAAGAATTAGCTTTCATCTCAAATGTTGGTTTACTTTGATTGGAGCACCATGCCTGGAGCAAAGTATTAAAAAAAAATTCGGAGGCTGCATCCCATTAAGGAGGGTAGAATACTGTGATTAATTAGCAATGTCTGTCAGGATGAGGTTGGGGAGGGACACACGAGTATCAGGTATTTGCTGTCTCTTCTCAATGCAACCTCATTTTGGACAATTGAGTAAACTGAGATGTCAAGTTTATATGTACAAGGTCATGTACAAGATCACGCAGCTGGCAAGTCACAAAGTCAAGACAATGTACATTGTGTGACTGAGTTGGCTGGCCAGGTTTCTGGGCCTGTAGAAATTGCATCTCCGGGCCTGCAGGGACTCTCTGGACATTGGTGCCATCAGCAATGACCACTGTGGTAACCAGCATGCTTGATGGTGGGAGAGAGCACCAGATATATTGCCATATTGTCATGCAAGGATATTGGGTACTTAGAGGTCTAAGCTGGTGACCAGTTGGGCAGGATGGGCCATTCGAGTGCCCATCATAGGGGCCAAAGAGCAGCCAAGCAGTGGCAGAGCTCAGGCTGACCCAGGCCATTGGACTGGGAAGCCCATCTTCATTTCATGGCATCCTATGCCTCCTGAGCTTCCACTGATTTCAGATGGGTGGAGGGTGCCATGCTGGAGCCTGCTGGGGGGTATGAAGGTGCCCAAGGCAGAGTTCTTATGCAAGGCACTCACTGTTTGTTGGTGAGGACAAGTGCAGGACAGTGTGGCACAAACACAGAGCAGGAGGAGGAACGGTGTGTCAGAGGTGCCAGCAGCAGTGGGAGATGGGAGGGCAGCCAGTTCTCATCAGGGAGGCCTGGGGAGGCCTTGGGAAGGAGTTGCTTAAATGTGAAGACATATTTATTGCAATTTGGAAGATACAATAAAACAAGAAACGAAATTACAGAAACCCTGTAATCAGTCTCATTACACAGTAATAGTTACTGTCAACATCCTAGTCACGTGTGTACTCAGTCACTCAGTTGTGTCCGACTCTTTTGCGACCCCATGGACTGTAACCTCAGATATGCAGATGGCACCGCCCTTATGGCAGACAGTGAAGAGGAACTAAAGAGCCTCTTGATGAAAATGAAAGAGGAGAGTGAAAAGCCTGGCTTAAAACTCAACATTCAGAAAACAAAGATCGTGGCATCTGGTCCCATCACTTCATGGCAAATAGATGGGGAAACAGTGGAAACAGTGTCAGACTTTATTTTCTTGGGCTCCAAAATCACTGCAGATGGTGACTGCAGTCATGAAATTAAAAGATGCTTGCTCCTTGGAAGAAAAACTATGACCAACTTAGCATATAAAATGCAGAGACATTACTTTGCCAACAAAGATCCATCTAGTCAAAGCTATGGTTTTTTCAGTAGTCATGTATGGATGTGAGAGTTGGACTATAAAGAAAGCTGAGTTGACGAACTGATGCTTTTGAACTGTGGTATTGGAGAAGACTCTTGAGAGTCCCTTGGACTACAAGGAGATCAAGCCAGTCAGTCCTAAAGGAAATCAGTCCTGAATATTAATTGGAAGGACAGATATTGAAGCTGAAGCTCCAATACTTTGGCCACCTGATGCGAAGAACTGAGTCGTTGGAAAAGACCCTGATGCTGGGGAAGACTGAAGGCAGGAGAAGGGGATGACAGAGGATGAGATGGTTGGATGGACATAAGTTTGAGCAAGCTCTGGGACTTGGTGATGGACAGGGAAGCGTGGCGTGCTGCAGTTCACGGGGGCGCAAAGAGTCGGACACGACTGAGCGACTGAACTGAACTGAACTAAGGCTCCTCTGTTTATGGCACTTTCCAAGCAAGAATACTTGAGTGGGTTGCCATTTCCTCTTCCAGGGGATCTTCCCAACCCAGTGATTGAACCCATGTCTCCTGCATTTCCTGCATTTGTATGCAGATTCTTTACCACTGAACTATCTGGGAAGCCCCATCTAATCTGTACTTACGCGTAAATATATGCTGTATATATTTGATTTTTTTTTTTTTTTACTGTGGTGGGTTTTCTTTGCTGCGTGGGAGGGCTAAGCAGTTGCGAGGTGCGGGTTAGTTGCCCCATGGCACGTGGGATCTTAGCTTCAGACCAGGGATCAAAACCAAGTCCTCTGTATTGGAAGGCAAATTCTTTACCATAGGACCACCAGTGAAGTTCCTGAATTGTCTTTTTCATTGCTTAGTGCAGTGGTTCTTGAAGAGTGATCCTTGACCACAGCATATCAGCTTCACCTAGGAACGTGCTAGACATGCAAATTCTTGCCCCCCAGCCCCACTACTGAATCCGAGGCTCTAGTGAGCCGGGGCCAGCAGTTTTATCACATCCTCCAGGTGATTTTGCTGCTTTCTGGTTTGAGAACCACTGACTTGGTTTATTGTGTACGTCTTTCCATTGTCATTAAATATTCTTTGATGGTCGCGTGTTTAATGCTGGAGTGATCTTGTACCATATTGACCTGAATAGTTCTCCAAATTAGTGACTGTCTTGCATGCCTATATGTTCACGTGTGCCTTAGGGCTTGTTTTAGGAGGCGGTGCCCTTAGAGCTGGTGGCATTGTGGGCTGGGGGGAGGTGTTGCTGTGAGCAGGGCCGGGAGGGGAAGACGCTGAGACTGGACCTGTCTCTGGTTCGGGACAGTGTGCAGACAGCAGGGCCCAGAGCCCACCTTCCCCTTCATCCCTTGCCCGGAGTGGCCCTGGCAGAGCAGGAAGCAAGTGGTGAACATGTCAACATCAATTGGGAGGGACTTTGGCAAAAAGAGTCCAGATTTCCTGGAGCCGATGGTCTGTGCCATGAGGCAGAAGGAAGCCACCCTCTGCCAGGAACAGACCCAGCAGAAAGAAGCATAATAGCTTATAAAACGGCTTCGGTGCACGTCCCTGCTGGCCTTGGCTTTGCTTTGTTTTTGTTTTCTTTTCCTCCCTTTTTTGTGTATGTATAAAAATTGGATACACTGGGCAGTCCTGGGTTGCCCTACTGCCTGAACTGCCACTGTAATTCAACCACTGTCTTCTTTCCTGTTGTAGCCTTACAGTTTCAAATTTGGGTCCTTGAACTTCCAGATGCTCAAGCTGGTTTTAGAAAAGGCAGAGGAACCAGAGACCAAATGGCCAACATCTGCTGGATCATTGAAAAAGCAGGAGAGTTCCAGAAAAACATCCATTTCTGCTTTATTGACTATGCCAAAGCCTTTGACTGTGTGGATCACAATAAACTGGAAAATTCTGAAAGAGATGGGAATACCAGACCACCTGACCTGCCTCTTGAGAAACCTATATGCAGGTCAGGAAGCAACAGTCAGAACTCGACATGGAACAACAGACTTGTTCCAAATAGAAAAAGGAGGACGTCAAGGCTGTATATTGTCACCCTGCTTATTTAACTTATATGCAGAGTACATCATGAGAAACTCTGGGCTGGAAGAAGCACAAGCTGGAATCAAGATTGCCAGGAGAAATATCAATAACCTCAGATGTGAAGATGACACCACCCTTATGGCAGAAAGTGAAGAGGAACTAAAAAGCCTCTTGATGAAAGTGAAAGAGGAGAGTGAAAAAGTTGGCTTAAAGCTCCACATTCAGAAAACTAAGATCATGGCATCTGGTCCCATCACTTCATGGCAAATAGATGGGGAAACAGTGGAAACAGTGTCAGACTTTATTTTTTGGGCTCCAAAATCACTGCAGATGGTGATTGCAGCCGTGAAATTAAAAGAAAAAAGAAAGAAAATTTAAAAGAAAGCTGAGCACCGAAGAATTGATGCTTTTGAACTGTGGTGTTAGAGAAGACTCTTGAGAGTCCCTTAGACTGCAAGGAGATCCAACCAGTCCATTCTAAAGATCAGTCCTGGGTGTTCATTGGAAGGACTGATGCTGAAGCTGAAACTCCAATACTTTGGCCACCTCATGCAAAGAGTTAACTCATTGGAAAAGACTCTGATGCTGGGAGGGATTGGGGGCAGGAAGAGAAGGGGACGACAGAGGATGAGATGGCTGGATGGCATCACCGACTTGATGGATATGAGTTTGAGTAAACTCCAGGAGTTGGTGATGGACAGGGAGGCCTGGCGTGCTGTGATTCATGGGGTCACAAAGAGTCGGACACAACTGAGCGACTGAACTGAACTGAGGGCCTCCCTGGACCCCCACCATTAGTAGGTCTCCCCCAGATTCCCAACCCCAGTCCTCAGAGAATTGTCAAGGCCTTACTATTTACCTTTCCTCTCTGGCTCAGCTCTGGGTGGAGCAGCTACAGGCAGGTGACACTGGAGATGGAAGGGCAGCTCCCACCAACCCAAATTCATTGGGATGATGTGTGAGTGGACAAGGCGTCATCTGTGAGCTGTGCTCATACCCCAACCCTAATAGGCTCAATGGAAGGCCAGGGGGCGCCCAAGCTTCAGGAGGCTGTTAATCTCTTGAGCCCCTGGGCACCTCAGAGGGAGGGCCTGGGCTTTGGGCAGGGAGCTGCAGAGAAGGCCAAGGCTGAGGTAGCCCACACCTGTGACCAGGAAGTGCTGGCTGGGGCCCTGGTCAGGTTGCAGCCCAGGTTGACCCACTGATCCTGCCATTCTGCTGCTCAGGAAGCTTGCTGTAGCTCCCCAGGCCTGTGAAAGTCCCAGAGTCCTCGCGTGGGCTCAGGGGCCCACCTTTCTATGGCCCCAGATCTCTCCATCTGTACTCCCTCGGATAGTGCCTGATAGACACTGGCAGAATAAATGAAAGAAAGAATGAATGCCATGCTCACCAGCCAAGCAGCTCACCTTTTATATTAACCCTGAAGTGCCTGCTATATTCTCCTGCCATCCTTGTCTGCACTGACTGAGACTCTGCCAGTGACTTGGCCTGGCCTATGGCGGCTGCTCCATAAAGGTTTAAAGTGAAAGTGTGAATGTATGAATGAATGAAAAGATGGGATTAGGTTCCAGGCGCCCAGTGAAGTCGCAGCTGCCCCTTCCCTGCCTTCCATGTGGTCTGTGTGCCTCCCATGTGGCCCCATTTCCACCCGTGTCTTGTGCTCTGTGTGTGTGTTGGGGGGAGGGTGGCTTCTTTGTACCCCTGTAGGGTCCAGGGCTCTGCCTGGCTCAGACCAAAGTCAGGAGAGTGACCATCCAGCTGCAGCTCACTCCTGGTGGGTCTGACTCAGTCTGTAAGTCACAGGTTGCTTCACATTCGAACTGGGAAGAGAACCCTTCTGGGGGTTGTACATATTTATCAATGTGTTTTATTCATCCTGACTCCAGAAAGGATGACCAAAACAGACATGTAGACACTAGAAACATTAATGCAAAGTGAACCAGAGCAGTGAATGGAATTGAGGAGATGACTGTACCAGAAAATCTGGCAGAACCCCAAATTTGTCTCAGAGCTTCCTAGCCATTTCACAGGTGAAATGAGGTAAACTGAGACCCAGAGAGAAAGGAAGGGACTTGCTCCAAGCCACATAAATAACAAATACCATATGCTATGCACCATCTCATTGAAACCTCATCAGAGCCCTACTAGACAACCACCCCTAAATCCCCACTTCACAGATAGGGAAACTGAGGCACAAAGAGGTGAAGTAATTCCAAGTCCACATACCAGTTTCAAACCCTGGCTATGGAAACTGAGTCTTAGCCATTGCCCTATCCTGCAGCTCTCTGGACAAGAAAGAGGGGCTTCCTTGGTGGTCCGGGGGTTAAAATCCACCTGCCAATGCAGGCAATACAGGTTTGATCCCTGGTCAGGGAACTAAAACCGCACAGACTATGGAAGAACTAAGTCCATGAGCCACAACTAGAGAGAAGCCCGCACATCGCAACAAAGAGGCCGTGCTGCCAACACCACCCCCGCCCCCCGCCTCCAAAAAAAAAAATAGAAAGAAAGAAAGGAAAAGTGCTGAGGACTCACCCAACTCTGAATATTTTTCCGAGTCTTTGGTGCTTTCAGCACGCTAGCATAGAACAGTGATAGGTTCCAGCGGAAGAATGGCTGCCTAACAGGGGTTCAGTATGCTTTTCCTCTCAAGTAACTTCCGTGTGACAGCCACAGCCTTAGTGCAGCGCTGACAGTAGCATTTCAGGCGCTGAGTCGGGGAGAATACTTTAGGCTCATCCAGCTGCCCTCATGGAGGAGGTTTTCTCCTCAGCAGAGGCCAAAGCCAGCTCTACCTGCTTCTGGTGGCTGTGGGCTTCCTGGAAGACTCTGCTGTGTCACAGCCTTGGGAAGGGTTGGTGCTCAGAGAATTCTGCTCAGGAAAAATTCTGGGCAGAATTTTGCCTAGCTCATTTCTTCAAGAGCTGCAATAAGGAGCCCCTATCTGTTAAGAATGCTGTAAGACAGAAGACTGTCCCCAGGAAGCCCAGGGCTCTGATCTTACTGGATCTGTTAATTTCTTTGGAAGGAACCCAGCTGTGGCATCTGACCTTGGCTTGGCTATCCTTCACTGCCTTCCTGGCTCCCCTGGTGGCAGACATGGTGTATCAGTCCTACATGGGTCTAGCTTGTCCCCCTGGCCTGCCTCTTTCACCAGGAGGCTCGTAGGATCACTGGATTTGGGGCTAGGATGGGACCTTGGTGGTCCTGTCTGGGGCGTGTAGCAGAGAACACAGCCCGCCCTTCAAGGTAACAGAATCTGATTCCAATTCCAGACCTTCTCTGTGGGATCTTGCATACAGTTTTTCCAATTTCAGAAATCTCAGCATTATGTCCTAACACTAACACTATTTTCTGCCCCAGTCTCACTTATTTCTTCTCCTGGGACTCCAGTTAAATAGTTCATTATTTTCCCAAAGGTCCCTGAGGCTCTATTCACTTTTCTCCAATCTTTTTTTTATCTCTCTGTTCTTTCTATTGGGTAATTTCTATTGATCCATCTTCAAGTTCACTGACCCTTTCTTCTTCCACCTCCAATCTAATGTGAAGCCCGTCTAGTAAAATTTTCATTTCCATTATTGTATTTCTCAGTTGTAGAACTTCTATTTGAGTCTTTTAAAATTAGTTTCAATCCCTCTGCTGAGTTTGGGTTTCATTTTCTTACTACTTTGCACATTTGATAATTTTTTTAACTACAAATTGCTCCCCCCCCTTTTTTTTTTTTACTATGGATTGTTCTTTGTAGAGAGTCTACATTCTTTTATCTTCCTCTGAATGTTGTTGATTTATGTTCAATTAGGTAATTCAGTCAACATTCAGAAAACTCAGATCATGGCATCTGGTCCCATCACTTCATGGCAAATAGATGGGGAAACAACAGAAACACTGACAGACTTTATTTTTTGGGCTCCAAAATCATTGCAGATGGTGACTGCAACCATGAAATTAAAAGATGCTTGCCCCTTGGAAGAAAAGCTATGACCAACCTAGACAGCATATTGAAAAGCAGAGACATTACTTTACCAACAAGGGTCCGTCTAGTCAAAGCTATGGTTTTTCCAGTAGTCATGTATGGATGTGAGAGTTGGACTATGAAGAAAGCTGAGCACCGAAGAATTCATGCTTGTGAACTGTGGTGTTGGAGGAGACTCTTGAGAGTCCCTAGCACTGCAGTAAGATCCAATCTGTCCATCCTAAAGAAAATAAGTCCTGAATATTCATTGGAAGGACTGATGCTGAAGCTGAAACTCCAATACTTTGGCCACCTGATGTGAAGAACTGACTCACTGGAAAAGACCCTGATGCTGGGAAAGATTGAAGGCGGGAGGAGAAGGGGACGACAGAGGATGAGATGGTTGGATGCCATCACCAACTTGATGGACATAAGTCTGAGCAAGATCTGGGAGTTGCTGATGGACAGGGAGGCCTGGCATGCTGCAGTCCACGGGGTCACAAAGAGTTGGACACGACTGAGTGACTAAACTGAACGTAGGCAGTTCAATAACTGGCCTATCATCTTGAACTTGTGTGAATTTGGTTTTATACCTTGTTAAGGCAGAGCTGAGGAAGTTCAAATTTTTTCCCAAGCCCCTCTAATATGCTGGGACTCAGCCTCCAAATTCTTTCTTCCTTGTGGCTTTTATCCAGGCTTGTTTTAGGTTTTGGCAGAGAGGGTATAGAATAGCCCCACTCAGGAGCAGGGTTTCTCAATGTTGGCACTTTTGACATTTTGGGCTGGCAATTCTGTTGTGGGGGCCATCCTCTACCTTGTGGGTTGTTTAGCAGCCACCCTGGCCTCTGCCCACTAGATGCCACTAGCAACCCCCACAGTCATGGCCATTAAAACTCTTTCAGTTCAGTTCAGTTCAGTTGCTCAGTCGTGTCCGACTCTTTGTGACCCCATGAATCGCAGCACGCCAGGCCTCCCTGTCTATCACCAACTCCTGGAGTTCACTCAGACTCATATCCATCGAGTCGGTGATGCCATCCAGGCATCTCATCGTCTGTCATCCCCTTCTCTTCCTGCCCCCAATCCCTCCCAGCATGAGAGTCTTTTCCAATGAGTCAACTCTTCTCATGAGGTGGCCAACTTTTTCACTGTCCTCTTTCACCTTCATCAAGAGGCTTTTTAGTTCCTCTTCACTTTCTGCCATAAGGGTGGTGTCATCTTCACATCTGAGGTTATTGATATTTCTCCTGGCAATCTTGATTCCAGCTTGTGCTTCTTCCAGCCCCGCATTTCTCATGATGTACTCTGCATATAAGTTAAATAAGCAGGGTGACAATATACAGCCTTGACGTACTCCTTTTCCTATTTGGAACAAGTCTGTTGTTCCATGTCCAGTTCTAACTGTTGCTTCTTGACCTGCATATAGGTTTCTCAAGAGGCAGGTCAGGTGGTCTGGTATTCCCATCTCTTTCAGAATTTTCCACAGTTTGTTGTGATCCACACAGTCAAAGGCTTTGGCATAGTCAATAAAGCAGAAATGAATGTTTTTCTGGAACTCTCTTGCTTTTTCTATGATCCAGCAGATGTTGGCAATTTGATTTCTGGTTCCTCTGCCTTTTCTAAAACCAGCTTGAACATCAGGAAGTTCACTGTTCACATATTGCTGAAGCCTGGCTTGGAGAATTTTGAGCATTATTTTACTAGCATGTGAGATGAGTGCAATTGGGAGGTAGTTTGAGCATTCTTTGGCATTGCCTTTCTTTGGGATTGGAATGAAAACTGCCCTTTTCCAGTCCTGTGGCCACTGCTGAGTTTTCCAAGTATGCTGGCATATTGAGTGCAGCACTTTCACAGCATCAAACTGACTTTAGACATTGCTAAATGTCCTCTGTGGGAATGGGGCAAAATCATTCCTGGTTTAGAACCGCTGATCTAAGGGGTGGTCTTACTTCCAGATACTTGGAAAGAATCCCATTATCAAAGTGCCTCAAATACACATTTTGACTTCCTCCTCAAATGAGACTACTTACCTATCTTACAGGACCCTTGACTACACAGAGCCCATACCCCATTTATATACCTCACTGATGGAGCAAGTTACACATTCATATGTATTAAAGTACATCTGGGGGCAATCTTGGAAATTCCACAAATTGCAGTATAATTTTTGGGTGTTAAGTTCACTATATGTAAATATTTTAAACAGACTTTAATATTTGTAACTTTTTGTTGGCATTTCCCCACTTTTTAATATGATTATCCTCCCAAGGTTGAAATGACTGGGGCCGTGTTAGCTGTGGGGCTCAGAACGTATTTCCTCCCCGGTCTGTTTCCCAGCATGCTCTGTTGATGGCTTCCTCCTGGCTTTCCTCCCCGGTCTGTTTCCCAGCATGCTCTGTTGATGGCTTCCTCCTGGCTTTCCTAAGAGGTACCACTATTCCTCTCTTTCTTCTAGAGACAAAGGCTCTATCATCTTTCCTGCAGAAAGAGCCCAAGGTCCAGCATTAGGTAAGGTTCCTGGTGAGGGATGGGGGTAGGCTCTCTGGTGAGCTTGTGTGGAACTTTCTTCAAGTCTGCTCTGGGCTAAGATGTCAGCAGAAATCTTACAGGAAGAAGGAGGTAATTTGGCTGCTGTCTACACCCTATTGGGGTTTAACCCAAACTACACTGATTCTTCTCTACGTGGTTTCTTGACAATGTAAAGACCAAAAATGGTTAAAAAGAAATGGCAGCCAAAGGACACTTCAGGACAATACTAGGCTTCCTTACATGAATTCATATCTTTTAGAACCACAGGAACCTCCAGAGTGACAGTCATTGTCACCCCTGAGGAATGATAACTGAGGAGGTGTGGGAAGGCTAGCAGTGGGGAGATGAGGGCTTTTGTATTATTTTCAAAAAAGAGAAACAGGCAGATTCAGGGAAATCATTGACCCACCAGGAGGCTCTGCCTTGCCCTGTTGTAATATTCTAGAACAGACCAGTCAACAGATACTGAAAATGACAACTTCTGGGAGAAAAGTTTTGCCAAACTGACTTATTTTCCTTTTGATCTGATGAACAGGCTAGGTGGTGGCGAGAGCAGATGGAGCATGACGAGGAACCTCCCCAAAGATTGTGCCTGATGGGTACGCCTCACCGTGAGCCCTCTCTTCTGGATCCCGAAGCTCTCGCCATTCCCCAGTTTGTGTTAGTTCCTTGAACTGCCCTGAGTCTTTCGCTCACTTCTGGTAGCTCTGTGCCTTCATCCCTGCTTGTTCCTTCCACTTGGAATACTCATCCCCTCCCTGGTTTCCCAGGCAACTCTTCCTCATTCCTGGGACTCAATTTAAACGTCACCTCTCCAGGGAGGCCTTGACTCTGGACATCCTTCTTCTTCTGTGTGAAGATAGCATCTCCCTGGCCAGGACTGGTTCCTCGCCCCATCCCAACTGAAAGCTCCAGGGTCTGTCACATGTGTTACTGTGTGTGGAGGGCAGGTAGCAGGTGCATGCTGACTACCTGTGGAATCAGTGAAAGGAAGTTTTGGGGGCTTATGTCAGCCTGTGTCCTGAAAAGTGGTCGAAGAACCTGGAAATAGTTAACTTGGAAAAGAGGAGGCTCAGAGGAAGTCTGTCATTTAGAAGACAGGCTCTGTACTTACAGATGATGTTACAAATGGCAGTACCAAGACCCACAGGTAGAAGTTAGAAGGAAACAAGTTTTTGCTTACTTAAGTGGAACCCATTCATGCCAGAGACCATGGGTTGCTTACACCTTCTTCTTTTTTGAATTTATTTTGAATTCGAAGATACTTGATTTATAATGTGTTCATTTCTGCTGTATAATGTGCATCATTCATAATTATACACATATTCCCTCTTGAACCTCCCTCCCATCCCCCACAACCCACCCCTCTAGGTTGTCACAGAGCACCAGGCTGAGCTCCCTGTGTTATACATCAGCTATCTATTTTACACATGGTAATACATATGTTTCAATGCTACTCTCTCAACTGTCTACTCCTTCTTTAGTGACAGAACCCCAGTTTTACCCAGAGCATCCCTGTGTCATTAAAAGATCACATTTTCCAGTCTATTTTGTGGCTAGATGTGACTATGTGATTAAATTTGTGGCCAAATGGAAGTTGTTGCGTGGCACTTTTGGGAAAGCTCTTCAATGGGTTTCAGACAGCTGGCATATGCCATTTCACCTTTTCCCCTCCTTCTTTGCTTGCACCTGGGATGCAGACCTGATGGCTGGAGCACCAGCAGCCATTTTGGAACATTAGAAAACCATGAGGATGCCACATGTGAAGGAAAGTGGAGAAGAAGGAGAATGAACCAGAGATCCTAAGATTATTGTAGAGCTACCACACCTATTCCAGCTCTTCCTGACTTACATGAGAAATAAACCTTTATTTAAGTCACTGTTACTGGGTTTTTCAGTATGCAGTCAAAACCAGTCTTAACTGATATACCAAATGTTTCCCCTCTTCCTTCATGAAGGTCTCCATCCTCTGGTACATTTAGGGAACAAGCCGTTTTATCTGGCTTATCTAGCATCCTCTGTGCTGTGGGCTTAGATACCCCTGCTACCACCTATTCCTGACCCTCACCTTTGGCTTCCTGCTCCTGACTCTTCTCTTGTCAGCCTCTTTGCCCCACACTGGACACCAGGCTTCTGCCTTCATCTTTGTGAGGTACCCTAGCACAAGATTTTTGTGTGTAGCAGGTATTTCCTGAAGGTTGGGGCACAGCAGGGGGTAATTTCAGCAAAGAACAGGAACAAGTTTCGAAATCAATGCCAGACATCACATTTCTAGAAATGTCTTGGCCACACCCTACCAGCAGAGGTTTTTTTGGTGGCAGTATCCTTCCTTTAACTCCCAGTCAAAGAAATAGTCTCTCCTGTTTCTCTCTCCCCTTTCCCAGTTACTAACCAATGGTCCCAAGTTCTAGTTCCTCTCCTTTGCAGAGCAGGTGGGCCCTGGGCCTCCTCTGTACAGAGCCCCTCTCTCCTGGTCTCCATCTATTGCTGAAATTGTTCTTTATCTTGGATCAAGTTTTTCAATAGGGTCTATTCCCTCTGACTGAAGTGAACCCTGGGGCTGATGGGTTGGAGGCTACTTCTTTTCAGAAGTACATACTTGGCATCTCTGTAGGGGTGGAGGTGGGGGGGCGGAATCCCTATTTTTAAAATAAGCTCCCAGGGCAGTAACTGAGGCCTGGAGAGGAAGGTCACACATCTTGTGACCAGCAAAACCTGAAGTAGATCTCAGATCTGAGATCTGCCAGGACTCTTAAACTACTCTGGGCCACAGCCTGGGTGAGATCCCAGCATGTCTGGGGTCTACTTCCTCAAGGATCAAGTCCCGCTGGCTGACTCCATGGCAAGCATTCAGCTTTTTGAATTTTTGCCTTGAAGAATCAAGGAGAAACCCAGAAGCTCATGTGGGTGCCCTCAGAGTCTGGAGGCTACAGGCTTTGGGGGGTGGAGGTCACCCCTGGCCCAGAAGATAAACTGAAGCACAGAGAGAGAATGAGACCAGCTTCGTCATCCTTTGCAATGTGCTTCGTTGTGAAAGTCTGACGCTGCAGCTGCCTGTAAACTAAGCAGGAGGGAGGGTATGGTCTGTTACTGTCTCATATGAAGGAAAAAAACCTGAAGCAAAGTTGAAGCCGACTTCACACACAAAATAATGGAAGAATCTTTCTATTCTCTTCTGCTTCGTCTCTCATGGGGGCTTCCCTGACGCCTCAGACAATAAACAATCCGCCTGCAATGGCCCGGGTTCGATCCCTGGGTCAGGAATATCCCCAGCAGAAGGGAATGGCTACCCACACCAGTATTCTTGCCTGGAGAATTGCATGGACAGAGGAACCTAGTGGGCTGCAGTCCATGGGGCCACAAAGAGTTGGACATAGTGTTTTGTTTTGTTTTTTCCTTTGTTTTCTGTACAAATGTTACATTTGAATTTAGGACCAAGGTGGGAAAAATCATCTCCAGGGCCAGGAGAGATCCTGGGGAATTTGTGCTTCAGACAGTCCCTGCTGCATCACCGGCTTTGGGGCTGGCACTGGGTCACTCTTCTGCCCCTGGGGCAGGTGGGCCAGTCAAGGTCTCTGCCTGTTTCCTGGAGAACTGAGGAGGCCCCGCTCCTCTGGGGACACTGGCACTTCCTGGCCCCCTGCGCTGACACTCAGGAGTGGGGCTGTAAGCTGTTTATTGCATTTGGGCACAGAACCTCTGGACACTTGAATTTGAGTGTGTCCAGCTGTGCACGGACACATTTCTGATTACGAGCAGATACATAGAGAGCTGGATCTGGCTTCAAAGAACCTGACAGTGGACCACCAATGGCTGGAGCAGCTGGGGGTCCACCTCCCCGGGTGTGTAAGACCTTAGGGTCACTCCTGCTTGAAGGCTTGGGGCTATTCTCCCCTCCCCACACTTTCACAGGAGGAATCAGCACGGATAGCCCTCTGTAGGTTAAAGGGTTGAGGGGCTTGAGTTCTGTTTGTGTCTGTGCAACTTTAAGCAAGCCACTTAACCTCTCTGGGCCTCAGTTTCCTCACTCACAAAGCCAGGGAGCAGAGGAAACGGATGGCTGAAGTCACTTCCAGAGCTGACTTTCTGGGATTCAACTGGCCTTGAATGGGCTGTGCTCCTAGCTGGAGCCCAGGGAAACGGGACGGCATTCCTGAGCAGAAATAGTCTACCTCAGTGGATGGAAGGACCCTGATGGGAGATGTGGGGACAGGACCCCAGGTACAATGACAGTCGAACCTTTTAATCATGGCTCTTTGTGGGGGTCGAGGCTAGGGATGGGTCAGGGCTCCGTGGATAAACTCAGGCAACTGTGATCCCCAAATCACTGACTGTTTTTAAAGACACTGAATTTCAGAGCTCAGGTTTGGGCACAGCATTGAATCCTACTCACAAAGAGGGACAAGGGACTGTGAGCTCTGGGCCTCGCCTTTCTTCTGTTCAAAGGGCTGGACTTCCAGGTGTCTTACGATGTCTCCAAGCTCTGCCACCCACAGGCCCTCCCTGTGGCACTGGCCAACCAACCACGATGGCTGCCATCTTCCAGAAAGAGGTAATGTGCTGGACACCCCACACCTGCGTGGCCTCAAGGCCCATTTTTAAGGCTCAGAGAGGTGAATTCACTCATCAAGGTTGCACCACTAATTGGAGGCAGTTGGGGCTCAAACCCTGGCCTCCTGTCCCCAGAGCCTGCATTTGTTACTGCTGGGCTGTCCCCTACCCTGTACCATTACCTCCCACCCTCCCAGCACGCTCTTCCCTCCCTCCTCATTCCCTCTGCCCCCTCCATTCTGCCTCTGTCGACCCCACAAGGCTGCCTCCAGCAATCCAGCCCTACCGGCCCAGTGTCTTCAACATCCACTGGGCTGGAAAGAGGCTCTGGGCCACAGTGCTCACCCCATTTGCCCAGCAGCAGCCTTGCCCACCCCAGGGCCGTTCTGGCTTGCGACCAGTAGCTGCAGAGAAACCCTGAGCTCGATTTTTCTGACCACCCGATGGCCACCGTTCCCTCCACTTAATGAATTGCAGGGGAGCATTGGGTGGTCGACAGCAGAGGCCTGCACGGGCTGAGTTGGAAATTAAAAGCGGCGTCCGAAGGGTGGGTTTGAAGGCAGCAACAGGAACCATGAATATTTTACAAGAAACCGGAATTATTAATGTTTCAATAAAAAAACAAAACCCCAGTGTCCATGTGAAGATTACATGTGACTTAAAGCCTTCAGAAAACCGCTGTGGTTCTCCTTCTCTCTCTCTTAAACCACTCAGCACGGCTTCGCTTAAACCGTCCCCATCTCGCCAACCCTCAACCCACCGGCTCTAAATGGCGGTGCATCCGCCCGGCCGCCCCCAATCATTAGCGCGGCCCCCGCCTTCCTTCGGAGCTATGGACGCACCCGAGAAATATTTCTGGAAGACTATTTACGAACTTCCCCATAATCATCAATCATACGGTTAAGAAGGGATGGAGCAAGATTTCTTACCTCAAGGAGGCTCTAATGCAAAAAAGCTATTTACTTGGGCACGGACGGGGGCCTGCGATTCTGTTGCCATTACTATAGAATACATAATAGCATCAATAATTAAGTATAAATTGGATTTAATATTTTATGCTGGCGACATGTAATTTACACTCTACCCGAGAAATCAAAGGTCATGTCTGAAATAAATGAGTGTGGGGTTGGGCGTCCAGTGGAATTAGCACATCCCCCCCGACCAAACCCCTCCGCCGCCTCCTGGCAGCTGGAGCCCAAGGGGAGGAGGGCGGTCGGCAGGGAGCGGAGAGTTGGGGTCTGGCGGCCTCGGGGAGACGCTGGTCTCCGGAGTGCGGCTCTTTAAAAGAGGGCCCAGGCCTCCCTGGGGTCAGCGTTGCTTCTAGAGGCTCTGAGGAGGGGGGCACTTGGAGATGCTAAACCCAGAGGCAAGTCCGCCCCTGAGACAGGGCTGTGGCTCCGAAAGGCTGGCGGGATTCTGAGGGGACACTGAGGCCCACGCGAGGAAAGGCTCGCCCCACATCACACAGGGAGGCGGCAGGGTCAGAAGAGGACCCAGGGCTCCTCCATCAGCTCTGCTCGACGGGTGGGGCGCGGCATCGTCGCCCCAGACCTCGGGGGTGGTCTGCACACCCCCCTGGAGGGGCTGACCCTGGCCTGGGGGCTGGCGCCTGGCTGTATCCTGTGTGCTTCTCAGAGCTGTTCAGGCTTGGCTGGGGGGTAGGGGTGGGGTTGCGGGGACGCTTGGTCCCCAAGCGGCCGGTTTGGGCTCAGGCCAGTGTGGTGGTGAGACACTGGAGGGTGGATAAACAAGGACTTCGTGGCAAGGATGGCTGTTTGGCATGAAGGAGCTGAGCATGCGCATTTGCTCAACTGTCCAACAGCTCCCTAGGTCCCCTGGAGGGAACACAGAGTCCTATTTTTGCCGTGTAAAGTGCTCCCCATCTCCTGCCTCAACCCCTCAGCACTGCATCCCAGGCTCCAGCTACACCAAATCCAGCAAGGCCCCCGGGGACCATGCCCCTCTCACGCCAGGACTTTGCCCTGGCTCGTTCCCTCTGCCTGGGACACCCTTCTCTAGATGCCCACGGGACTCCTCCTCACTTCCCAAGACGTTTTTCCAACCAGCCTCTGCCCATACTCCCCACTCCCTTCCACCATCCACCCTGCCCCTGGTTCATCTTTCTTCCTGTGCTGGCAACGTCTGACATTTTAATCGACTTTCAGGGTCATCAAAGTCTCCCCTGTCCTGGAATGTCAGCCCCGAGGAACCTCATTCCACCTATTCACTGCAACTTCCACAGAGCCTGGAACAGCGCTAGGCTCATAGTATGTGCTCAATTAAAATTTGTTGACTCAAAGAATCTGTTACATCCAAGTCATCTTTTATGTCTTAGGGTAGCCATCCCCTCCTCTAGGGACCTCTGACCCACTTTCCTGGTCCTGCACCCCTCCAGTCCCCGTGCCCTCCTCTGCTGGGTCAGGTGCTTCCTCAGCACCCCAGGGGATCATATTCTAGTGCTGATTTTGGGAGGTTACACCCATCTGTTTTCTCCTCTGTCTGCTCTCCATGTTCTGCTCTTGGAAGCCTCCTTGGTGTCCACTGCAGGGTCTGCATATAATAGAAGCTCAGTAAATGAAGGCACTGGGCCACAGTCATGTGGGCTGGTGGTGGGCATGGGAAACAGATGGGAATGGGGAGGAATCTGAGGGTTTGGAGCCCAAACCCTGAGCTCTAGGCTGCAGGAGTTTCTAGAAGCTGCTAAGGCTGTCTTAGGAGGTGGCTCCAGCCAAAAGATAGGAGTGGGGGCCAGGAAGCAGAACCCCTCCTTCCTCTACCGACCACACATCAAGAGCACATGTTGGGCAGGGAGCTGGGAGGCGCCCAGGAGAAGAGTTCCGTTTCCTCATCTGTCCTGACAGAGTGGACTGGATGGGCCATGCCATGGACAGAACGTGGCTTTCTCCCTCAAGTTCACATGTTGAAATCCTAACCCACCCCCAAAGACAATGGTATTAGAAGGTGGGGCTTGGGATTGAAGTATGAGGGTGGAGTCCTCATGAATGGGATGAGGGATCTTATAAAAGAGGCTTCAGAGTGACCCCTGGTCCCTTCCACCGTGTGAGGACACAGCAAGCAGGCACAGCCGTGAACCAGGAAGAGGGTCTGCTGCAGAATATGATCATGCGGATACCTTCATCTTGGACTTTTCAGCCTCAGGAACCTTGAGAAATAAATTTCTGTTGTTTAGAAGCCACCCAGTCTGTGATATTTTGTTATAACAGACCAAACTAAGACCCCAAAGCTTTTCCAATTTGAAAATGCCTGGGGATGGGGGTGGGTCTTAGGAACAACTGATGTTTGTTGGAATGACTGTGGAATTTAAAAAGTATTACCTCACTTAATCCCCACCCAGTCCTGTGAGGCAGGCACTGTTATTCTCCCCGTTTACAGGTGAGGAAATTGAGGCACAGAGAGCTTCGTGGCGTGCCCAAGTTCACAGTCTGTAGTAAAGTCAAGACTTGAACTAGGCTGACCGGCTCTAGAGTTTAGACTCCAAACACCAATGTCCTACCTGATGGTTGAGGTTTAACCCTGATTATCAGCTTGGGGTTAGAAGAGGGGCAGGGGTGTGGTCTGAGTCCTTGTTGAAGAGTATGGAGTGGCTGGAGAGGGGGCCCTTGAAATGCAGGAGGAGGTGCTCTTCAGCACATGGCGGGGCAAACCCACATCTTTCTTGCTGCCCCTCCATGCTCCCCAGCCACATATGTAGACTAGACTGAGATCTAGCCACCTACTCTCTGTGTGAGCTTGGGCATGTCCCCTTTCCTCTCTGGGCCCTGGAATCCTCACTTGAGGAGGTGGGTTCCAACTCCAAGCCCCCTTCCAGTTTTATCAGCCTGAGATGCTGTGAGTCTGTCTCTTTTTTCCTCCTCCTTCCTTCCTCTGGCTCTCAGTGGGAAGCCACAGGGCTCAGGGGTGTGTTGATGCCCCCGTGTGAGTCAGTCTCTTGGGCCCAGAATAGGGCAGAGAAGGCAGAAATGGGACCCGGCAGGGTGACTGGAAGACACAGCACAGCTGGTTGATAGTAAATATTTGTTGAAGCAAATTGACCAGGAGGAAGGCACTGGAGTTTCTCCTCCAGGAGCCTCCAGCAGATGTGTTCAGTGCAGCCAGCTTAGCCAGAGGTGAACATCTGCCTGGTGGAGGTTTCTACATCTGGCGAGAGGGCTCCATGCTGAGAGGCTGGGGCTGGGCTGGTCGGGGGACATGGGGGCTGAGTTTGTGGTCCCCGATCTTGTCTGGGGTCCAGACCACTGGCCAGATCTTTAACAAAGTGTCAGGCTGACCTTGGTCACTGAACTTCCTCCTTTCAAAGAAGACATCATCACATCTTCACTCCTGTTATCATCGAAGCATCTGTAGCCTGTTTCACAGATGAGGAATCTGAGGCTCAGAGAGGTAAAGAAAGCTGCCCAAAGGGATACGGCTAGTGAGAGGCAGAGTCAGGGTGGGACCTAGGCCTGGTGGCTCTCCATGGACCATTCTGCTCAGGCCACTCTAGGGGAGAGAGAGAGAGAGGAGGCAGCTGGAGAAGGGTCACAAATGGGATCTGCCTCAAATCCTGGACTTCCCTACAGTGGCTGTGCAGCCTTGGCTAGGTCACTCAACCTCTCTGAGCTTCTGTTTCCTCATCCATTAAAACACAGCTCAAGACATCCAGCTGGCATGAGTGGTATAGACAGGAGTGGACATCAGACCCTGGCAAGCAGTAGGTGTTGAGGGCACGGACTCTGTAATGTCTGAGCTGGTGTTGGTGTGGATCACCGTCATCAGATGATAGAGGCCTGGTTCCGCAGAGGACAGAAGAAAGAGAGGGACGGGGTGTGGCGGGCCCTGGGCATCCTCAGCGCATGGCGTCTGAGTTTTAAGAAGGAGGGTCCCAAGGGGGCAAGTGGAAGCTGTGTTGCCTGTCCCAAAGTCACCTAGAAGTCACATAGAATCACTAACACTATTATCTCAGGCCCACCCAGATTAAGGGAAAGAGCGGAGAGGGTGGTTGTCACCGTGTTAAAAGACCATGTGGATGAAGGTCGTCACGGTGGTCGTTTGGAAAATACATCTGTCACGCTGTATGAGTTCCGTGGCCCGGGAAGTTCACATAAAAGCAGCTTTGATGTCCCATCTGCATTCTTCTCTCACATCTGGGAGATCCATGTTTACCAAACTGCTTTTCTTCACTGAAGACTGTAGCAACCGGTGCTCCAGATCCGCCCACAGTTAAGATAACGTGGCCTTGAGACATGGGGCTAGCAGAGGCCCCAGCACCAGGCGTAGGACTGAGGCAGAGAGGGAGCTTGGCAAGTCTGGGCTGTGGGATCTCAGAGCGCTGTACGCGAGCAGCCCAGTATTCCTGGGCTGCGGGGGGAGGGCAGTGGCATAAGCCGCGTGTCCTTGCAGAGGGTCCCCTGGGCTCAGATCTGCAGCCACCAGCACAGAGAGGTCAGAGACCTTTCCTGGGTCACACAGCAGACCATCAGGAAAAGCAGGAGCAGAATGCAGTTCTTCTGTTAGCTTGCTTGGGGCTCCTGCCAGGACACTGGGTAGCCCGTGAATCTGCAGAAGAAATCTCCTGGGAGCCTGGGCGTGAGTGCGAAGTAGCTCTGTCAAGGGCAAGCCCTTCCTTCCAGGGCTGAGTCCCCCCGCTATCAGAGTAGGGTGGGGTGGGGGAGGAAAGGCACCCCAAGTGCTCTTCTTGCCACGTGACATCAGCCCTCCTTCCGGGAGAGGTGGCTCTCAGTTCCCACCTCCTGACTCTGGCTTTTGCAGCCATCTGTGATTGAAGGTCAGCATCTCCTTGCTCTCTTCAAACAGGCTTTGAGCAGCCTCATAATTGGAAGCCCCACAGCTGGGGCTTGAAGAAGGAGAAAAGTGTCATTTTCCAACGAGTGTTCCCTGGAACACTAGGCCTTCGGTGTATTAACGGGGGTTCTGCCAAGATAAAGGGGGAGGCTTCTGTAATCAGTCTGGGAAATGGTTGAAATAAAATCAAACTGTATCGCAGGACTTCTCAGAGTATTCTAGCCTTGTAGCTCTTCCGGAAGGGAACTGGCATTTGCAGTACTTCCCAAACTTACTTGACTGCTGAATCTTCTCTCCCTTTCCTGTCTTCTATGAAGCATCTTGAGAGACTGATGTTTCCTGGATCACATTTTGGGCGATAGTGTCCGAGAGCAGCGTGGATGTTAATGAAGGCAATTTTTAAACAGTGAAAGGAAAGCAGCAGCCATAGGGACATGTCAGACTGGAGTCAGGGCACCTTTTGGGGCAGGGGGCCCCAGGACGCCTTGTGGATACCATCTCTCTCACCACAATAGAGCTCAGACCGGCAGTACTTCTGGGTATCTTAGGCCTTGAAGGGCCATGCCCAGGGCTGTTCCAGCATGGGGGTCCCGAGATCAGAGAGAATGAGTGTGTAAAAGTGGCTTAGTGGTGTCCGACTCTTTGTGACATGGACTGCAGTCCTTCAGGCTCCTCTGTCCATGGGATTCTCCAGGCAAGAGTACTGGAGTGGGTAGCCATTCCCGTCTGCAAGGAATATTTCCGACCCGGGGATCAAACCGGGTCTCTTTCATTGCAGGTGGATTCTTTACTGTTTCAGCCACCCGGGGGAGATCAGAAAGGGTTGATTTATCCAGCGGGGTCTCCTTCCCTCCTGCCTGTTGAGTGGCACCAAGAATCCCTGAGGCCCTGGGCCTTGGGAGGTGGGAGGGGCAGGGCCCAGGCCTGGGCTCTGGCAGCTCCTCCCTCCCTCCTGAGCCTGGCCTGTGGCTAATGTCGCCTTAATGCTGTGGTCAGGCGGCCACGTGGCTGGGCTCCCTGGACTGGCAGGGCCGCATAATGGACGGCCCAGACCCGCCCGCTAACGGCTCCATTAAATGTGGTCGATTTTTTTTTTTTCTGGTTCCCGGTGTTTTAAGCTGAGTATCTCTGGGCAGGCATTCAAAGCCCCGTTCCAGAGCTAATCTCAGAGGCAGGGGCAGAGCAGGCCCGGCTGCATTAAACAGCTAAATCGGGCTCAGGGTGGGTGGAGCTCACTCGAGGAAAGAATAGCATCACTATGGGCTTGGCCATTGGTCACGGGGCTGGCTGCTCTCCCTGTCCTTCAGGCTCTTGAAGGGGGTTGATGGGCAGTGGCAGGGGTGCTGGGGAGCAGTTCCAGTTGAAGAAATTGAATATGGGGGCTCGGTGCCTTTGCTGTGTGTCCTCTAGGCAATTGCCGACCCTCTCTGTGCATTGATTTTCATGCCAGGATTCATTCCTTTGTAAGCCTCTCCATGGATGGGCTTCCCTCACAGCTCAGTTGGTAAAGAATCCGCCTGCAATGCAGGAGGCCCGGGTTTGATCCTTGAGTTGGGAAGATCCCCTGGAGAAGGGATAAGTTACCCACTCCAGTATTCTTGGACTTCGCTTTAGCTCAGCTGGTAAAGAATCTGCTTGCGATGCAGGAGACCTAGGTTCGATCCCTGAGTTGGGAAGATCCCCTGGAGAAGGGAAAGGCTACCCACTCCAGTATTCTGGCCTGGAGAATTCCATGGACTGTGTAGTCCAGGGAGGTTGCAAAGAGTCGTACACGATCTAGTGACTTTCACTTCCCCTTTGGAATCCAAGAGGTTTGGAGAGTTGGACAGTCTCTGGGGATACCAAGATATTGGGGTTGGGAGGAGTTTGAAGGCTTCTGAAGCCTGAGGAGAAAGTCCAGCTATTCATAGCACAGGGACCGAAGTCTGGGGTGTAGGCAACGAGTGGCTGTGGCAGATCTAAAAGGAGGGTAGCGAAGGCCCGTGATGGGAAGCTGGGAGCAGGAGAGACTCAGACATGGGACTGGATGCCTTTTTGCCCCACGTAATAATCTGAGCCCCTCTTCTCTCTCTCTGGGGCTAGGACCCCAGAGCAGAGTAGCTTGCAAACTCAGTTATGTTGGGAGAAAAGGGGTGGGGAGGGGTAAAAGCCAGGACAGGGTTAGAAACTCCTATTATTGAGCCCTGGGTGAGGGCTGGGCAGAGTCTGGAGAGGATGTGAACTTGCTGAGAAGCCATGGGGCTCCAGCTGGAGTTGGGGGCACAGGCGGCTAAGAGCAAGGCAGGCTTGATGGCAGATCAAACCTCACAAGAGCCAGTAAAGGTCTCAGAGGTCAGGTTCAGGCCCTTAATGGGGACACTGAGGCTCAAAGAGGAGACAAGCTTGCTGGAAGTCCCAAGGTGGCAGAGCTGGGCCTAGAACCTGAGTCTCTGATTCCCGGAGACCAGATGTGATGACAGAGCTCTGGGGAAAGGAGCTTGCCTTGGTCCTCTCCACACCTCTCCCCTACCCCACTTGTACTTGGTCTCCAGCCTCTGGCCTGTCAGTAATCTGCCACTCCAGGCCCCTAGATGAGGGACATCTTTACCACCCAAGGTGGAGCAGGGCTGGCCAGAGGCATGGGAACAAGATTGACAGGGGTCAGTGATGTAATTTCTTATCCCATCTTGGCCACCAGTTTGCTTAGAGGTCTTAGTCGTTTCTTCTCTCTGGGTCTCGGCCTTTGTATAAACTGGGAGTGATTGTCCTGGCTTGCTGGATCCTTCCAGCAGGGGGATTTAGGGCTGTGCCGTGCTGCAGGGACTGGTGTTTGGGGCTTCTCCAGCCAGCATCCCACCTACCTCCCCGACAACCTGCCTTGTCTCACCAGCTGTCCTTCCTTCCCCTCCTCTTGGACTCTCATGAATCCTTTTCACTCCTGCCTGCCACTGAACTATACTCTCTGAGTCATTATTGAATGTTTCCTGTATACCCCACCCTTGCCATAAGAGAGTCAACAGTTCAGCTGGGGAGACGGGGGAGGCAGGACATGTGCCCAGTGCAGTGAGGGGCTGTGTCACCTTCCTGATGCTGTTGTGACAAATGACCACTCTCTCACTGGCTTTAAACACAAAAACTGTTCTCTTGCAGTGCTGTAGATCAGCAGTGTCCCTGGCTAAGGTCGAGGTGTCGGTCTGTTGTATTCCCTCTGGAGGCTCTGGGGAGAATCCGTTTCCTTGCTTTGTCCAGCTTTTAGAGGCCATTCATAGTCCTTGGCTCATGACCTCTTTCCTCCATGTGTAAATCCATCAGCCAGCATCTTCCAGTCCTCTCTATGACTTTGACACTCCTGCCAGATGGTCATCCACATGGTCCCAAAGGAGCCGCAAGGGGTAACCCAGGATACTCCTCCATGTCCAACCCTGAACTTAAGCAGACCCTCCAAGTCCCTTTGCACATCACAGATTTCAGGGAGTGAGACATGGGCCCCTTTGGGGGTCAGTATTTTCTGTCACTATAGGTGTCAAAACAGTGCCTTCTTCCAAAACTTTTAGGTGGCACAGAAGTCCTGCCCAGGCCTTGCTTGGAGCCCTTCTTGGGTTCAGATCCCAGCTCCTCGATCATGAGCTGCATAGCTGATTGGCAAATCTGTCAACTGCACTGAGCCTCAGTTTCCTCATCTGTAAATCAAGGATCATAGCACCCACCTCACAGGCTTGCAGAGAACACTCAAGATGCTGCTGGTAGAGTACAGACCACAGAACCCAGTCTGGGGTTACTGGGTTACTGGGTTACTCAGTCTGGAGTAACTGCTCAACAAATGGTTGAAGTGAAGTGAAGTCGCTCAGTCGTGTCCAACTCTTTGCGACCCTGTGGACTGTAGCCTACCAGGCTCCTCCGTGCATGGGATTTTCCAGGCAAGAGTACTGGAGTGGGGTGCCATTTCCTTCTCCACAATAAATGGTTACCTCTGCTTTAATTTTTAGGCAGCATAAAACCTGCCTTCTGGTTCTGAGGGGACTGCAGTGGATGGCAGGGACAAGGAGGAGGTGAGGCTTAGGCTCCACCCTGCCCTGACATCCTGGGGATGTGTCTCAGGGCTGGAAGTTTTCATGATACTTACATGCACTGGAATATCTGGGCCAGGCTTGCCCCTTCTGTCTCAATCTGATTCTTTTATTCATATCTCTATCATCTGCCAAACTACTGAGTTAGAGGTACAGTGGTGAACAGGACAGACACATGGACTCCCAAGAAGCTGAGGTTCCAGCGTGTGTGTGGAAGAAACAGGCAATGAGCAATAATACTATTATGTATTATAAATATATAAAATATACTATTATGTACACAAGATAATTCTAGCTTTCTAAGTGTTAGGAAGGATGTAAACAGGGTATTATGAGAGAGAATCACGAAGTGGTTGAGGAAGTCTCTTTTCTGTGACATCTAAGCTGATCCCTAAAAAGTGAGATGAGGTAGGCCTGGGAAGAATTGGATTAGAGCCTTGACCTAGACCTAGGGAACAGCAAGTGTAAAGGCCTGTGGTAGCAAAGACCTTGCACATTCAAAGGCCAGTGTCAATGGAGCAAGTGTGCATTCACAGTATAACTGAAGATGAGGTGGGAGGGAGGCAGGGCAGGAATTTGGATTTTGTTCTAAAGATGAAGGGTGTGGCTCAGATGGTAAAGAATCCACCTGCAATGTGGGAGACCTGAGTTCAACCCCTATGTTGATAAGATCCCCTGGAGGAGGGCATGGCAACCCACTCTAGTATTCTTGCTTGGATAATCCCAAGGACAGAGGAGCCTGGCGGGCTGCAGTCCATGGGGTCGCAAAGAGTCAGACATGACTGAGTGACTAAGCACAGGAGGGCCTGAAGAAGGGGACGTGATGGTTTGGTTTATGTTTTAAAGATCACTCTATCTGCTTAACTGAAAACAGATTGGTGTACAGTGGGTGGTAGTATGTATGGGGGTGGGTTGTATTATTCTTCTCAGTCATTCACTTCTCTTGGTGAGAGGATCATGCATTCCTGCCTCACTGGCTTCCAGTTTGGTTCTATGAATTACTTTGGCCAATGAAATGGGAATGGGAGTGACATGTGCCATTATGGGGGAGAAGCTTTAAGGCATTGTGTGATTTGCAATGTCTTTTTTTCTTCCTCCAAAACAACTTGTAATGTTCTAGAGGGAGGTGGTTCCATCTACCCAGGTACAGACTACAGATGACATGGATCAGAGCTGCATCTTACTGCAGTGAACAGGCAGTGTGACCCAAATACGTCTTTATTCCTTTCAGTTGCTGAGATAGGGAGACCACTTGTTACTGCTGCACCACTTAACCTGACCTGACTAATACAGGGCCCAAGAACGGAAGTGGAGGAACCACCAAGAAGGTCATCCTTCTGGTTGAGGTGAGAGATGAGGTGGTCCAGTCCAAGGACGTGGCGGAGGAGTGGTGACCTTCTTCTCAACATTAGCTTTCTGTGAAGTTTAGCCCTGACTGGGAGTCAGAGAGACAAGCTGGGAGTTTTCTTCTCTGCCTCAGAGTCTACAGGAACCACAGAGCCTGTTTTCTGGGGCACCTGGGCCTCGGTCTCCTGGCTGTGCTGGGCTCCCTTTGTCACCCAGGGACAGAGGTACTGGCTGCCCAACTCCAAATCTAGTGGCCTGCCTCATGTAAAAACACCAATGTCTTTGTCTGAAATTAGGGCTGGCTGGCATATGGCATGAGGACGGTAATTACTTTTGGGGTTGATGGTCAGAAGCCTGGATGGAGCCGCCTAAGTTTGCTGTCCTTTATATCCTGGGAGGAGGCGGGCTGAAGATGCCGGGGATAACTGCTCTGTAGGCAAAGTCAGGGGAGAAGGCACAGGCCATGATGGGAGAAGGGTCTCCAGTGCTTTCTGCATCAGCCAGGAAACACCTGAATATCCCCCAAAAGTTACCTGCTGGATGGACAGGGCAAGACTTGGCATGCTGAGAAGACCTATTCCAGGACAAAGGATCCTGCTTATTGTTGGTAATAACCAAATTCACCATTTATTGAATCATACTATAAACCAGATACTGTGATAAGTGCTAGCTGCCTTGTTTAATCTTCATGACAATTCAGAAGGGAAGGTTTACTCATTTTAAAAGTGACCAAAGCAATATTTTCCTGATGGGCAATTTTAGTTCAGTTTAGTTCAGTTCAGTCACTTAGTTGTGTCCGACTTCTTGTGACCCCATGAATCACAGCACGCCAGGCCTCTCTGTCCATCACCAACTCTCAGAGTTCACCCAGACTCACGTCCATCGAGTCAGTGATGCCATCCAGCCATCTCATCCTCTGTCATCCCCTTCTCCTCCTGCCCCCAATCCCTCCCAGCATCAGAGTCTTTTCCAGTGAGTCAACTCTTGGCATGAGGTGGCCAAAGCACTGGAGTTTCAGCTTCAGCATCATTCCTTCCAAAGAAATCCCAGGGCTTATCTCCTTCAAAACGGACTGGTTGGATCTCCTTGCAGTCCAAGGGACTCTCAAGAGTCTTCTCCAACACCACAGTTCAAAAGCATCAATTCTTTGGCACTCAGCTTTCTTTAAAGTCCAACTCTCACATCCATACATGAACGCAGGAAAAACCATAGCCTTGACTAGACGGACTTTTGTTGGCAAAGTAATGTCTCTGCTTTTGAATATGCTATCTAGGTTGGTCATAACTTTTCTTCCAAGGAGTAAGTGTCTTTTAATCTCATGGCTGCAGTCACCATCTGCAGTGATTTTGGAGCTCAAAAAAATAAAGTCTGACACTGTTTCCACTGTGTCCCCATCTATTTCCCATGAAGTGATGGGACCAGATGCCATGATCTTCATTTTCTGAATGTTGAGCTTTAAGCCAACTTTTTCACTCTCCACTTTCACTTTCATGGGCAATTTTAACCATTACAGAAATATACAAGGAAGCTTGTGAGAACTTCCATTCATATTGCTCATAGATATATTCATTTCTTTGTCCATTTTATAGAGGAGAAAACCGAGACTCAGAGAATAATAATAATAGTGACACTTAAGGCAGTGGCACCCACTCCAGTACTCTTGCCTGGAAAATCCCATGGACGGAGGAGCCTGGTGGGCTGCAGTCCATGGGGTCGCTAAGAGTCGGACATGACTGAGCGACTTCACTTTCACTTTTCACTTTCATGCATTGGAGAAGGAAATGGCAACCCACTCCAGTGTTCTTGCCTGGAGAATCCCAGGGACAGGGGAGCCTGGTGGGCTGCTGTCTATGGGGTTGCACAGAGTCGGACACGACTGAAGTGACTTAGCAGCAGCAGCAGCATTTCTTGAGCATATAGGGTGCCTCAGATTCTACTGTCACTGTTCCCATTATTTCCCCATCTATTTGCCATAAAGTGATGGGACCAGACACCATGAAGTTAGTTTCTGAAAGTTGGCTTAAAACTCAACATTCAGAAAACTAAGATCATGGCATCTGGTCCCATCACTTCATGGCAAATAGATGGAGAAACAATAGAAACAGTGACAGACTTTATTTTCTTGGGCTCCAAAATCACTGCAGATGGTGACTACAGCCATGAAATTGAAAGATGCTTGCTGCTTGGAAGAAAAGTTATGACCAACCTAGATAGCATATTCAAAAGCAGAGACATTGCTTTGCCAACAAATGTTCATCTAATCAGAGCTTTGTTTTTTTCCATAGTCATGTATAGATGTGAGAGTTGGACTATAAAGAAAGCTGAGTGCTGAAGAATTGATGCTTTTGAACTGTGATGTTGGAGAAGACTCTCGAGAGTCCCTTGGACTGCAAAGAGATCCAACCAGTCCTTCCTGGAAGAAATCAGTCCTGAATATTCATTGGAATGACTGATGATGAAGCTGAAACTCCAATAATTTGGCCATCTGATGGGAAGAACTAACTCAATGGAAAAGACCCTGATGCTGGGAAAGATTGAAGGCGGGAGGAGAAGGGGACAACAGAAGATGAGATGGTTGGATGGCATCACCGACTCGATGGGCATGAGTTTGAGCAAGCTCTTAGAGTTGGTGATGGACAGGGAGGCCTGATATGCTGCAGTCCATGGGATCACAAAGAGTAGGACACGACTGAGTGACTGAACTGAACTGAACTGAGATTCTACTAAGCACTTTTCATGGCTTGTCTCATATACTCCTCACAGAATTCTTGGGAGGAGATAGCTCTTATCACCCCCCTTTTACAGATGAACAACTGAGTCTCAGAAGCCCAATTAAATGGCCTGAAGTTACTTACCAAGGAGATAAGAGGTGGAACTGGGATTTGAGCACAGAGCGGTCAAAAAACGTTGTATCCAGTGTCTGCTGATTCCTCCCTAGTTCCGGGCCCTGTGTCAAGAACTGGGAGAGAGATACTAGATGCGGATCCTGACCTTGTGGCCTCATTCTTGGGGGAGAAGAAGAGGACAACACAGTTTTGAGAAGGTCTTGTGTGTAAAGTAAAAGGTGTTTCTGTGTTTGTATTTAAGGGGAGAGGGAGGGAGGGGAATTCTAGGGAAGTTTGGGGAGCTGTTGGAAGCCGTGAGTAGCCAAGGTGAACAGAAAGAGCCCTGGACAGGAGTCACTGGCCTTGGCTCTTGTCCCAGCTCTGGCATCACAGTTCAGTTCAGTTCAGTCGCTCAGTCGTGTCCAACTCTTTGTGACCCCATGAATTGCAGCACGCCAGGCCTCCCTGTCCATCACCAACTCCCGGAGTTGACTCAAACTCAGGTCCATCAAGTCGGTGATGCCATCCAGCCATCTCATCCTCTGTTGTCCCCTTCTCCTCCTGCCCCCAATCCCTCCCAGAATCAGGGTCTTTTCCAATGAGTCAACTCTTCACATGACGGGGCCAAAGTATTGGAGTTTCAGCTTTAGCATCATTCCTTCCAAAAAACACCCGGGACTGATCTCCTTAGAATGGACTGGTTGTATCTCCTTTCAGTCCAAGGGACTCTCAAGAGTCTTCTCCAACACCACAGTTCAAAAGCATCAATTCTTTGGCACTCAGCTTTCTTCACACTCCAACTCTCACATCCATACATGACCACTGGAAAAACCATAGCCTTGACTAGATGGACCTTTGTTGGCAAAGTAATGTCTCTGCTTTTGAATATGCTATCTAGGTTGGTCATAACTTTCCTTCTAAGGAGTAAGTGTCTTTTAATTTCATGGCTGCAATCACCATCTGCAGTGATTTTGGAGCCCCCCAAAATAAAGTCTGACACTGCTTCCACTGTTTCGTGATGGGACCAGATGCCATGATCTTAGTTTTCTGAATATCGAGCTTTAAGCCAACTTTTTCACTCTCTTCTTTCACTTTCATCAAGAGGCTCTTTAGCTCCTCTTCACTTTCTGCCATGAGGGTGGTGTCATCTGCATATCTGAGGTTATTGATATTTCTCCCGGCAATCTTGATTCCAGCTTGTGCTTCTTCCAGCCCAGCGTTTCTCATGATGTACTCTGCATATAAGTTAAATAAGCAGGGTGACAATATACAGCCTTGACGTCCTCCTTTTTCTATTTGGAACCAGTCTGTTGTTCCATGTCCAGTTCTAACTGTTGCTTCCTGACCTGCATATAGGTTTCTCAAGAGCCTCATGAACCCTCAAATTCTTGAATAGGCCAGAGTTGCTACACCCACAGGCCCTTTGCACAAGCTTTCTCTGCTTTTTCTTCGGATATCAAATTTTTTATCATTTTATCAAGGAAGCATTACTGACCCCCACGACAAAGTCAAGGCCTGCCCATTAGATGTTCCCTTATGGTATTTATGGTATTTGTGCTGTGTGTAAAAACCTCAGTCCATCAACTCAGATTTGCAAGAAATGGATTTTCTTTATTTTTATGTCCCATTGGTCTAGTTGCCTTTGCATTTATGAGAAAGAGAGTGAGAGTGTTAGTCGCACAGTTGTGTCCAGCTCTTTGTGACCCTATGGACTGTAGCCTTCTAGGCTCCTCTGTCCATGGAATTCTCCAGGCAAGAATACTGGAGTGGGTAGCCATTCCCTTCTCCAGGGATTGAACCTGGGGGTCCTGTGTTGCAGGCGGATTCTTTACCATCTGAGCCACCAGGGAAGCCCTGTCTCTGTATTAATACCACTCTATCTTAATTACTTTACCTTTATAATAAGTCTTGATATTCAGTGGTTTAAGTTCTTTAACTTTGTTCTTCAAGATCATCTTGGTTATTCTTAAGCTTTGTGTTTTCATGAAAAAAAATTTAAATTAACTTTTAGTTTCCACCAAAAAAGCCTGCTGGGATTTGGATTTGGATTGCATTGAATCCAAATTTATGGATTCTCTCTAATTTATGAAAAATAGATAGACTTACAACATTGAGTATTCTCATCCATAAATATGGTATACTCCTATTGATTTTAAGTCTTTAATTTCTTTGAATAATGTTTTCTAGTTTTCTATCTAGAGGCCTTATAACATCTCATCTTAGATTTATTATTAGCTATTTGATATTTTTTATTCTGTTATAAATAGTATATTTTTACATTTAATTTTTAAATTATAATTAATATATAGAAAAATAATCCAATCATGGCTAAATTTGTCAAATCATTTAAGTTATTTTTACATTATTTTAGGTTTTCTGTGAACACAACCACATTGTCTCCTTCTTCCTTTATAATCTTTATGCCTTTTTCTTATTATTCTGGCTAGGATCCTTAGTATAATAGTGATAGTAGATACAATTGTCTTATTAGAAATCTCAGAGGAGGGACTTCTCTGGTGATTCAGTGACTAAGATTCCACACTACCAACGCAGGGGCCTGGGTTCAGTCCCTGGTTAGGGAGCTAGATCCCACATGCTCTAACTAAAGACCTGGCACAGCCAAATAAATAATTTTTTAAAAAGAAATCTGAGAGGAATGTTCTTAAAATTTTGCTCTTGGGTATGATGTTGCTGGGAGGGATTGAGGGCAGGAGGAAGAGTGGATGACAGAGGATGAGATGGCTGAATGGCATCACCGACTCGATGGACGTGAGTCTGAGTGAACTCCGGGAGTTGGTGATGGACAGGGAGGCCTGGCGTGCTGCGATTCATGGGGTCGCAAAGAGTCAGACACGACTGATCGACTGAACTGACTGACTGATGATGTTTGCTGTGGTCTCATGTAGATACTTTCTGTCAGAATAAGGAAATTTTTCTTTCTAAATATTTGCTAAAAGTTTTAAAATTGTGAATGATGTTAACTTTTATCAAATGATTTTTTGCATGTATTGAGATGATTGTATGATTTTTGCCATATATTTCCTTTATTCTATTGATTATGATAATTGATTAAAATTTTTTGAAGTATATTGATTTATAATATTATATTAGTTTCTGGTGTACAGCAAAGTGATTCAGTATTCAGTATATATATATATATATATGTATATATATATGTATATACGTATATAGATATATCTCCATGTGCTATATGGTAGGACTTTGTTATTTATCTATTTTATATATAATAGTTTGTATCTGCTAGATAACTGATTTTTAAGTGTTAAACTAAACCTCTCATTCCTAAGGAGAAAAATCTCAACTTGGTTGTGACCGTAATAGTCTATGTACATATGGGTTTGGTCTACCTGTATTTTGGTAAGGATTTATGCATCTATCTCATTTTATTCTTACAAGAACTGTGCAAGGAACATAATTCTTATAATCTCCACTTTACAAATAAACAACTGAAACTTAGAGTAATTAATTAATCAGAAGAGATTGGTTAATAATTTTCTTTTCTTGCAATGTTTTGTTATCAGGGTTATTTTGGCCTCAAAATATATTAAAAATACAATTTAAGAATCATTCTTTGAAATAGTTTGTATAAGAATCATATGATTTCCTTCTTGAGTGTTTGGAAGAATTCAACAGTGAAACCAACTGTATCTGAAATTTTTTTTCTGATACTTCTTTTTTTAAACGGATATATTTTCTCGAAAGTATATGGGACCAACTAGGTTTTCCGTTTCTTCTCATGTCAATTTATGTTAGTTGAATTGTTTGGGAAATTTGTCCAGCTAATCTAGATTATCATTTATTATTGTCAAACTCTACACAATATCTTTAAAATTAATTTTTATATCTTTTTATTTTGGGGGGCTCCAAAATCACTGCAGATGGTGACCGCAGCCATGAAATTAAAAGATGCTTACTCCTTGGAATGAAAGTTATGACCAACCTAGATAGCATGTTCAAAATCAGAGACATTACTTGCCAACAAAGATCCGTCTAGTCAAGGCTATGGTTTTTCCTGGGGTCATGTATGGATGTGAGAGTTGGAGTGTGAAGAAGGCTGAGCACCGAAGAATTGATGCTTTTGAACTGTGGTGTTGGGGAAGACTCTTGAGAGTCCCTTGGACTGCAAGGAGATCCAACCAGTCCATTCTGAAGGAGATCAGCCCTGGGATTTCTTTGGAAGGAATGATGCTAAAGCTGAAACTCCAGTACTTTGGCCACCTCACGTGAAGAGTTGACTCATTGGAAATGACTCTGATGCCGGGAGGGATTGGGGGCAGGAGGAGAAGGGGATGACAGAGGATGAGATGGCTGGATGGCATCACTGACTCGATGGACATGAGTCTGAGTGAACTCGGGGAGTTGGTGATGGACAGGGAGGCCTGGCGTGCTGCGATTCATGGGGTCGCAAAGAGTCAGACACGACTGAGTGACTGAACTGAACTGAACTGAACTGAATATCTGTAAGCTCTGTAGTGATATATCCTTTTATATTTCATATTTTGGTTATTTACACCTTCTCCTACATAAAATCAGCTTTAGGAAGTTCAGTGAAGCTATCCAAGGCTACCAACCTACATACAACCCGGGCTTTTTCACTCTGGGGTTTTGCTGCCTCCTTTGGTTTTCCCTGGAATTAAGATGCATTGATTTTTTTTTTCAGAGCCTATGACGCTTTCTATTGCCCTCCTATAACACTTGGCCTACAGGAAATACAGTGTAGGGTCCACCGTTATCAGAGAGCTATAATCTCTACACCACTCTTCACTACTTCTGTCTCTCCCCAAATCCCATATGCCTCCCTGCTACTCACACACACACTCATTTACACTTGCATCAGCTCAGGAATCTTTACATAATCTGAGGGATGAGGTAGCTTGCTCTCACTCCGTACATAATCTCCAGAATTTCTCCATGACCTAAGGTTTTGATTCTCCTTTTTGTAAATCAAAAGAGACTTCTATTTTCTTTTTCTGCTATCTCATTGCTTCCTTGAACTCAGTCAAGTCAGAGCATTGAGAGATGGGATGAGTGGTTAGAAATGAAGGTTTGGAAGCAGACAGGTGAGCTTGAGACAGTCACTTAACCTCTCGGAGCCTCAACTTTCCCAGTTGTAAAATGAAGTTAAGATACCAATCCTGCCTGCTCACAGTGTAGTAATAAAGACTCGAATGCTCAAAACAAGGATGCTTAAAGACAGGTTTTTTTCTTTTATGAACTATACTATCCACTCAATAGTTTATATAAACACGCACATAGAGTTTAAAAAATAATAATTGTAAATAATAGAAAACAATACAATATAATTAATAAGGGCAGCCCCAATGGCTCAGTCAGTAAAAAATTTGCTTGAAATTATGGAGACCCAGGTTCCATCCTTGGGTTAGGAAGATCCCTGGAGAAGGGAACAGCAACCAACTCCAGTATTCTTGCTTGGAGAATTCCATGGACAGAGGAGTTGGTGTGTTATATAGCCTATGGAGTATAGTTACTGTGAGCTATCCCATCCATTCAAAAGTTTATATAAACATGCACATACAGTTTAAGTAATAATAATTATAAATAATAGAAAACAATATAATATAATTAATAATAATTATAAAATGGATATCTGTGTCCACACCACCCAGCTCAAGAGATTACTATACCTTTGAGACTCCTTGTGAGTCTTGACAGATTCTTGCCTTTCTCCCAAGAGAATTTTATATTAATTATTCTCCTCATTATATTTCATTTCACTCCTTAAAAAGATATCCTTTAAGAGTTTTTTTTTAAGTTTTGCTTATTTTTGAGATTTATATAAATTAATTCTACTATGTATGTCTCTTTCTGTGACTTGCTCCATTCTTTCATCATAGCACTGGGGAGTCCATTGTGTGTGTGTGTGTGTGTGTAGCTGTAATTATTTTCACTGCTGTATAATATTCCACAGTAGAAACAGATGACAATGAATTTATCCATCTCCTATTGATGGATGTTTGCATCATTTCTATTTGGCTTATTTCAAATAATGCTCGATGATCATTCTTGCAAATGTCTCCAAACCACAGCTATGACCTAATTTTTTTAGAAGTAAAATTGCTAGATCTTAGGGTATGCATATTTCATTAAAAAACATGATTTATTAGGTGTATTTGTTTCCTATTGCTGCTGTAACAAATTACCACAAACTTAGTGGTTTAAAGAAATAAGTTTATCATCTTATAATTCTGGAGATAGAAGTCCAAAACAAGTATCATTAAGCTCAGTTCAGTTCAGTCACTCAGTCGTGTCCGACTCTTTGCGACCCCATGGACTACAGCATACCAGGCTTCCCTGTCCATCACCAATTCCCAGAGCTTGCTCAAACTCATGTCCACCAAGTTGGTGATGCCATCCAACCATCTCATCCTTTGTAGTTCCCTTCTTCTCCCACCTTCAATCTTTCCCAGCATCAGAGTCTTTTCAGTTGAGTCAGTTCTTCACATCAGGTGGCCAAAGATTGGAGATTCAGCTTCAGCATCAGTCCTTCCAATGAATACTCAGGGCTAATTTCCTTTAGGATTGACTAGTTTGATCTCCCTGCAGTCCAAGGGACTCTCAAGAGTCTTCTCCAACACCACACTTCAAAAGCATCAATTCTTTGGCACTCAGCTTTCTTTAAAGTCCAACTCTCACATCCATACATGACTACTGGAAAAACCATAGCTTTGACTAGACAGACCTTTGTTGGCGAAGTAATATTTCTGCTTTTTAATAGGCTGTCTAGGTTGGTCATAACTTTTCTTCCAAGGAGCAAGCATCTTTCAATTTCATGGCTGAAGTCACCATCTGCAGTGATTTTGGAGCCCCAAAAAATAAAGTCTGTCACTGTTTCCTTTGTTTCCCCATCTATTTGCCATGAAGTGATGGGACCGGATGCCGTGATCTTATTTTCCGAATGTTGAGTTTTAAGCCAACTTTTTCACTCTCCTCTTTCACTTTTATCAATGGGCTCTTTAGTTATTCTTTGCTTTCTGCCATAGGGTGGTGTCATCTGCATATCTGAGGTTATTGATATTTCTCCCAGCAATCTTGATTCCAGCATTTGCTTCATCTAGCCTGGCATTTTGCATGATGTATTATGCGTATAAGTTAAATAAAAAGCAAAGTGACAATATACAGCCTTGATGTACTCCTTTCCCAATTTGGAACAGTCTGTTGTTTCATGTCCAGTTCTAACTATTGCTTTTTGACCTGCATACTGATTTCTCAGGAGGCAGGTCAGGTGGTCTGGTGTTCCCATCTCTTTCAGAATTTTCCACAGTTTGTTGTGATCCACACAGTCAAAGGCTTTGGTGTAGTCAATAAAGCAGAAGTAGATGTTTTTCTGGAACTCTCTTGCTTTTTCGATGATCCAACGGATGTTGGCAATTTGATCTCTGGTTCCTATGGCTTTTCTACATCCAGCTTGAACATCTGGAAGCTCATGGTTCACATACTGTTGAAGCCTGGCTTGGAGAATTTTGAGCATTACTTTACTAGCATGTAAGATGAGTGCAATTGTGCAGTTATTTGAGCATTCTTTGGCACTGCCTTTCTTTGGGACTGAATGAAAATGGACCTTTTCCACTCCTGTGGCCACTGATGAGTTTTCCAAATTTGCTGACATATTGAGTGCAATAACTTTCCCAGCATCATCTTTTAGGATCTGAGACAGTTCAGCTGGAATTCCATCACCTCCACTAGCTTTGCTTGTTGTGCTGCTTCCTACGCATTCCAGGATGTCTGACTCTAGGTGAGTGATCACACCATTGTGGTTATCTGGGTCATGAAGATCTTTTTTGTATAGTTCTTCTGTGTATTCTTGCCACCTCTTCTTAATATCTTCTGCTTCTGTTAGGTCCATACCGTTTCTGACCTTTTTTGAGCCCATCTTTACATGAAATGTTCCCTTAGTATCTCTCATTTTCTTGAAGAGATCTCTAGTCTTTCCCATTCTATTGTTTTCCTCTATTTCTTTGCATTGATCACTGAGGAAGTCTTTCTTATCTCTCCTTGCTATTCTTTGGAACTCTACATTCAAATGGGTATATCTTTCCTTTTCTCCTTTACCTTTCACTTCTCTTCTTTTCTCAGCTATTTGTAAGGGCTCCTCAGACAGCCATTTTGCCTTTTTGCATTTCTTTTTCTTGAGGATGGTCTTGATCACTGCCTCCTGTGTAGTGTCACAAACCTCTGTGACAGTTCTTCAGGCACTCTGTCTATCAGATCTAATTCCTTGAATCTATTTGTCATTTCTACTGTATAATTATAAAGGATTTGATTTAGGTCATACCTGGATGGTCTAGTGTTTTCCCCTGTTTTCTTCAATTTAAGTCTGAATTTTGCAATAATGAGTTCATGATCTGAGCCACAGTCAGCTCCTGGTCTTATCTTTGCTAACTCTATAGTGTTTCCCCATCTTTGGCTGCAAGAATATAATCATGTCTGATTTCAGTGTTGACCATCTGGTGATGTCCATGTGTAGAGTCTTCCGTTATGTTGTTGGAAGAGGCTGTTTGCAATGACCAGTGCATTCTCTTGGCAAAATTCTATTAGCCTTTGCCTTGCTTCATTTTTTACTCCAAGGCCAAATTTGCCTGTTACTCCAGGTATCTCTTGATTTCTTACTTTTGCATTTCAGCCCCCTATAATGAAAAGGACATCTTTTTTGGGTGTTAGTTCTAGAAGGTCTTGTAGGTCTTCATAGAACAACTCAACTTCAACTTCTTCAGCGTTACTGGTCAGGGCATAGACTTGGATTACTGAGATATTGAATGGTTTGCCTGGGAAATGGACAGAGATCATCCTGTCATTTTTGAGATTGCATCCAAGTACTGCATTTCAGACTCTTGTTGACTATGATGGCTACTCCATTTCTTCTGAGGGATTCTTGCTCACAGTGCTGCTGCTGCTGCTGCTGCTGCTGCTAAGTCACTTCAGTCGTGTCTGGCTCTGTGCGACCCCATAGACGGCAGCCCAGGCTCCTCCGCCCATGAGATTTTCCAGGCAAGAGTACTGGAGTGGGTTGCCATTGCCTTCTCCGCTTGCTCACAGTAGTAGATATAATTGTCATCTGAGTTAAATTCACCCATTCTAGTCCATTTTAGTTCACTGATTTCTAAAATGTCAGTGTTCACTCTTGCCATCTCCTCTTTGACCACTTTCAATTTACCTTGATTCATGGACGTAACATTGAAATATTGCTCTTTACAGCATCAAACTTTACTTCCATCACCAGTGACATCCACAACTGGGTGTTGTTTTTGCTTTGGCTCTGTCTCTTCACTCTTTCTGGGGTTATTTCCCCACTGATCTCCAGTAGCATATGGGGCACCTACTGACCTGGGGAGTTCATCTTTCAGTGTCCTATTGTTTTCCTTTTCATACTGTTCATGGGGTTCTCAAGGCAAGAATACCGAAGTGGTTTGCCATTCCCTTCTCCAGTGGACCATGTTTTGTCAGAACTCTCCACCATCACCTGTCTGTCTTGGGTAGCCCTTCATAGTTTCATTGAGTTAGACAAGGCTGTGGTCCATGTGGTCATTAAGCTAAAACAGAGGTATTGTCAGGACTGTGTTCCTTTTAGAGGTTCTAGGAAAGAATCTGAGTGAACTCCGGGAGTTGGTGATGGACAGAGAGGCCTGGTGTGCTGTGATTCATGGGGTTGCGAAGAGTCGGACACGACTGAGTGACTGAACTGAACTGAACTGAACTGAGGAAAGAATCTAGTTCTATGTCTTTCCAAACTTCTAGGGGCTTGCTTCGTGATCTTTTCTCTATCTTTAAAGCCAACAGTGTAACATCTTCAAGTCTCTCCCCGATTCTGAGGCTTCTTTCTCCCACTTATAAGGACTCTGTGAGTACATTAGGTCCACCCATGTAATTTAGGATAATATGTCCCTCTCTAGGTCAGCTGATTAACAACTTAATTCCATCTCCAATCCTAATTCCCCTTTGCCATGTAACCTGAGATATTCATAGGTTCTGGAGATTAGGCTGTAGACGTCTCTTGGCGGTAGTGGTAAATCATTCTGCTATCATACTAGATGATGCAAATTGTCTTCTAAAGTGTTCGCCTATTTATATTTCTGCTGGTATAGGCCCGGGGCTTCCCAGGTGGCGCTAGTGGTAAAGAACCCGCCTGCCAGTGCAGGTTCGATCCCTGGGTCGAGAAGATCCCCTGGAGGAGGGCAGGGCAACCCACTCCAGTATTCTTGCCTGGAGAATCCCGTGGACAGAGGAGTCTGGGAGGCTACAGTGCAAAGGGTCGCAAAGAGCTGGACACAAGTGACTTAGCACAGCATAGCACAGCGTAGGCCCACTCCCTTTGTTTCTATAAGAACCACTGTTTACATTTTATTTACTACATTTTTAATTTTATTATTTTGAAGTAATTTAAAATTCCCAGGAAATTGCAGAGACAGTACAAAAGTGTACTTGTACTTGACTTTTTCTTGCTCTCTTTTCTATCTGTCCTCCTTCTTCCCTTCCTCTCTTTCTCTCTTTCTTACTTTCTTTCTTGTTTTGTCTTATGACATTTTACCCCATGGATAGATTTGAGCAACCATCACCAACTGGTATAAAGACCTCTTTTAAAGCCTAAGCGTGGTACAGATCTTCGAGATCATCGCGAAAAGGCTGGCCCCGGAGGCCTCGTGTGGGTAAGAAGAATGGCTCAGAGCCAGGGAATATCCTGGGGTGAGACCCCGAGGGCGGTAAAGAGAGGGTCATGGCACTTGAGATGCTGATCTGTTAGGAGGCAGCTCTGCCCACAGGGGTCCTGGTGAGGGTCACCTTGACCAAGTCCTTCCCAGTGCTCCTGAGCACGCAGGCACCAGGGAGAGCGATGACTTTAACTCTTCCAGATTAATCCTGCTAAGTTGCAACAATATTGATATGCTATTATTTTCCATCTTTATTCATCCCCCGGCGAAGAAAGAATGACTCCCCCCAGGCCATTCATAATTGAAAAATGCTTTTAAGGCCTTTAAGAGTTGAATACTAAATTTCGCAAGGTGCCTGCTTTATTGGGTCTCCAGTCACCAATGATACATTTGCTCCCTAATGTTCTTTAAGGAAAGGCCCTCGAGTAGCCTGATGGATGGGACCGATCAAGATCAATGCTCATTAGTGACTCTGGTGGCCAGGTGGGCCAGGGCTGCTCACTTGGGTAGCTGGACCGGGCAGGGGACAGACTCTCAGCAAGAGACAGAAGCAAGGACTCTTGGCTTCCACTTGCCTTGGACTGTGACTCCTCGTTCATTCATTCATTTATTCATTCATTCACTCAATAAATTCTTACTTTGCCCACTGTATGCGAGGCCTGATGCTGGATACAGAAATGGATCAGACCCACCCCTGTCCTCAAGGACCTCTCAGGACACATACAAAAATAAGGGCCACAGAGCAAGTGCTGTGGGTGTAATGCTAGGAGTGTACTTGGGGCCTGGGGAGCGTGAGAGGGAGGTTAGTTTTCCACAGGGGACTGGCAAGCAGGAAAAGCTTGATAGCAGAAGCGACATTTTAATGGTGTGTGATGAATGTCTGGGGTTCGAACACAGGTGGTTGCCAGGGTGGGAAGGGTGTTCCGGGCACAGACACCAAGCCAGGCAGAGGCATGGAAGTGTGAGCAACGAAGCAGAAAACTAAGCCACTTGACTTCTTAGGTAAGTCAACATGGTGGCTTCAGGAAGTGGTTAAAGCAGCAACTCAGAGACTCCTGGAACTGAATGTGGAGACAGAATAAGAAGGTTCCTCAAAAAAACACGTCTCGGGACTTTGCTGGCAGTCCAGTCGGGAAGAAACCATGCTTCCACTGCTGGGGATTTGGATTCAATCCCTGGTTGGGGAACTAAGATCCCGAATGCCATGTGGAGTGGCCAAAAAAAAAAAAAAAAATAGAAAAACAGAAAAAAAAAAAAAAAAAAAAACTACCAAAAGACACGTCTTAACCCCTGGTGATTTGAAAACCATCAGGCAGTCATCCCTTATGATTATACAGTGGAAGTGAGATAGATTCAAGGGATTAGAACTGATAGAGTGGCTGAAGAACTATGGATGGAGGTTTGTGACATTGTACAGGAGGCAGGGATCTAGACCATCTCAGAGAAAAAGAAATGCAAAAAGGTAAAATGGTTGTCTGAGGAGGCCTTAGAAATAAATAGCTGTGAAAAAAAGAGAAGTGGAAGGCAAAGGAAAGATATACCCATCTAAATGCAGAGTTCCAAAGAATAGCAAGGAGAGATAAGAAAGCCTTCATCAGTGATCAGTGCAAAGAAATAGAGGAAAACAATAGAATGGGACAGACTAGAGATCTCTTCAAGAAAATGAGAGATACCAAGAGATATTTCATGCAAAGATGGGCTCAATAAAGGACAGAAATGGTATGGACCTAACAGAAGCAGAAGATATTAAGAAGAGGTGGCAAGAATACACAGAAGAACTGTACAGAAAAGATCTTCACAGCCCAAATAACCACAATGGCATGATCACTCACCTAGAGCCAGACATCCTGGAATGTGAAGTCAAGTGGGCCTTAGGAAGGATTACTACGAGCAAAGCTAGTGGAGGTGGTGGAATTCCAGTTGAGCTATTTCAAATCCTAAAAGATGATGCTGTGAAAGTGCTGCACTCAATATGCCAGCAAATTTGGAAAACGCAGCAGTGGCCACAGGACTGGAAAAGGTCAGTTTTCATTCCAATCCCAAAGAAAGGCAATGCCAAAGAATGCTCAAACTACTGCACAATTGCACTCATTTCACACGCTAGCAAAGTAATGCTCAAAATTCTCCAAGCCAGGCTTCAACAGTATGTGAACCGAGAATTTCAGATGTTCAAGCTGGATTTAGAAAAGGCAGAGGAACCAGAGATCAAATTGGCAACATCTGTTGAATCATCGAAAAAGCAAGAGAGTTCCAGAAAAACATCTATTTCTGCTCTATTGACTATGCCAAAGCCTTTGACTCTGTGGATCACAACAAACTGTGGAAAATTCTGAAAGAGATGGGAATACCAGACCACCTGACCTGCCTCCTGAGAAATCTGTGTGCAGGTCAAGAATCAATAGTTAGAACTGGACATGGAACAACAGACTGCTTCCAAATAGGAAAAGGAGTAAGTCAAAGCTGTATATTGTTACCTGCTTGTTTAACTTATATGCAGAGCACATCATGAGAAACTCTGGGCTGGATGAAGCACAAGCTGGAATCAAGATTGCTGGGAGAAACATTAATAACCTCAGATATGCAGATGACACCACCCTTATGGCAGAAAGTGAAGAAGAACTAAAGAGCTTCTTGATGAAAGTGAAAGAGGAGAGTGAAAAAGTTGGCTTAAAGCTTAACATTCAGAAAACAAAGATCATGGCATCTGGTTCCATCACTTTATGGCAAATAGATGGGGAAACAATGAAAACAGTGTCAGACTTTATTTTTGGGGGCTCCAAAATCACTGCAGATGGTGACTTCAGCCATGAAATTGAAAGATGCTTGCTCCTTGGAAGAAAAGTTATAACCAACCTATATTAAAAAGCAGAGACATTCCTTTGCCAACAAAGGTCCATCAAGTCAAAGCTATGGTTTTTCCAGAAGTCATGTATGGATGTGGGAGTTGGACCATAAAGAAGGCTGAGCACCTAAGAATTGATGCTTTTGAAGTGTGGTGTTGGAGAAGACTCTTGAGACTCCCTTGGACTGCAAGGAGATCCAACCAGTCCATCCTAAAGGAAATCAGTCCTGAATATTCATTGGAAGGACTGATGCTGAAACTGAAACTCCAATCTTTGGCCACATGATGCGAAGAACTGACTCATTGGAAAAGACCCTGATGGTGAGAAAGATTGAAGGTGGGAGGAGAAGGGGACAACGGAGGATGAGATGGTTGGATGGCATCACTGACTCAGTGGACATGAGTTTGGTGATGGACAGGGAAGCCTGGCATGATACAGTCCATGGGGTCACAAAGAGTCAGACATGACTGAGTGACTGAACTGAACTGAACTGAGGCAAGCATCCCCGAGAGAGGACAGGACTCACTCAGGTCTCACAACTGGGTAATGGGGAGGAGGGCCAGGACCTGCGGGGAGCCCCTGGCTAGGATTCTGACAGTACAGCTGTGGCCTCATGGAGACCAAAGTTCCACTTTGACATTGATCTTGAACCTTGATTTATCATTACACACAAACATGGGATTGTTACACGAAACTTGAAGTCCCTCCAGCTATCAAATTCTATGAAGCCCAGAGAGATGAAGAGTCTTATGCTGGATCACACACAGCTAATTAGTGATACAGGTAGACAGAAAGTGGGGACATAAAGATAAATTTAAACAAGAAAAAGTGGGTGATGGGAAGAGGTTAATGTTTGGTGAGTGCCTAGGGCAATGGTCTCTTTATTTGCATTTTCTCCTTTAATCTCCGGCCAGGCTTGGTGGTACACCCTTCACACCCAGTTTTCAAGAGAAACTGAAGACTTAGAGGTGAGGTGACTTGCCCAAGGTCACACAAGGTGGACCCAGGATTTAAACCTAGATTTAAAAAAAAAATTAATTTATTTATTTTAATTGGGGGCTAATTACTTTACAATATTGTGGTGATTTTCACCATACATTGACATGAATCAGCCTTGGGTATACATGACTGTGCCCCCCTCCCCATCTCATCCCTCTGGGTTTTTAAATAAAATCTCAAAGCCCAGGTGCTTCCCATTGTCCTGGGTTGTCCCTTCAGGGGCCTCAGAGAGAAATGTAAGCAGACACAGGACAACTGCCCATTCTGTGGTTCTTCTGGGGCCTCGGGGTTGGCTCAGCTCAGGGGTCCAACCACCACATTGAATCTCAAAGACCATGTCAGTGTCATCAAGTGACCAGGTAGGTCCTGTCCTTTGTTCTCAAGGAGTACGTCAAGGCTGGATATTGTCACTCTGCTTGTTTAACTTATGTGCAGAGTACATCATGCGAAATGCCAGGCTGCTGAAGTACAAGCTGGAATCAAGAGTGCCGGGAGAAATATCAATAACCTCAGATATGCAGATGACATCATCATTATGGCAGAAAGTGAAGAAGAACTAAAAAGCCTCTTGATGAAAGTGAAAGAGAAGAGTGAAAAAGCTGGCTTAAAACTCAACATTCAAAAAACAAAGATCAAGGCATCCAGTTCCATCACTTTATGGCAAATAGATGAGGAAACAGTGGAAACAGTGACTTTATATTTGGGGGCTCCAAAAATCACTGCAGATGGTGATTGCAGCCATGAAATTAAAAGACACTTGGTCCTTGGAAGAAAAGCTATGACCAACCTGCTGCTGCTGCTGCTGCTAAGTCGCTTCAGTCATGTCCGACTCTGTGCAACCCCATAGGCGGCAGCCCACCAGGTCCTCTGTCTCTGGGATTCTCCAGGCAAGAACACTGGAGTGGGGTGCCATTGCCTTCTCCGATGACCAACCTAGCAGCATATTAAAAAGCAGAGACATTACTTTGCCAACAAAGGTTCATCTAGTCAAAGGTATGGTTTTTCCAGTAGTGTATGGATGTGAGAGTTGGACTATAAAGAAGGCTGAGCACCAAAGAATTGATGCTTTTGAACTGTGGTGTTGGAGAAGACTCTTGAGAGTCCCTTGGACTGCAAGGAAATCCAACCAGTCCATCCTAAAGGAAATCAGTCCTGAATATTCATTGGAAGAATTGATGCTGCAGCTGAAGCGCCAAAATTTTGGCCACCTGATGTGAAGAACTGACTCACTGGAAACGACCCTGATGCTGGGAAAGATTGAAGGCAGGAGAAGGGGATGACAGAGGATGAGATGAAGGCAGGAGAAGCAGACGACAGAGGATGGCATCACCAACTTGATGGACATGAGTTTGAGTAAGCTCTGGGAATTGGTGATGGACAGGGAAGCCTGGTGTGCTGCAGTCCATGGGGTTGCAAAAAGTCAGACATGACTGAACTGAACTGATGGAGGCTATTGCTCAGTCTCTGTCCAAAGATTGGAGGAGAGGCAGGGAGGGGATGTGGCCAGGGAGAGGGCAGCCAAGACAGGCAGAAGGGAGGCCTAGGGTATCAGCTCTGGATCTCTAATTCATCCCTGGGTAGGCCTCTCTCCCCAGAACCTGCAGAGAAGACAAGAGGCATTGGTCTGGCCTGGGCCTGACTCTAGGAGGAGGCAATCAGGCCTCTGATTCCTGCTCTTGGTCCCCGGCCTTGTGCCTGAGTTGTGTGGCCTTGAAACCAAGCCCCTGCCCTATGAGCCACACCATCCCAGCAGCCCATGAGGATGCCAGGGCCGGCATAGCTATGCGTTGCTGCTCTCATGTCCTCTTCAGGCCTAGGGAGGCAGCCAGCAGTGGCATAGACACCTGGCACAGTCACAGAGCCCAGCTCTGTCTTGCAGACATGCTGCCTTCGTTCAGTAAATCTCACCCTGGAGGCCTCATCCAGCATGGCAGCCCACGGTGCCCTTCTCTCCCTGGCACCATGAGCCACCCAACCCCTGAATCGAGGCCCCTTCAGCACTAGTAGGACCGGGCTGAGCCCACTGCCCCATGGGGTCCCCCACCCATGAGACAGGTGGCCTGGGGCTTTCATCCCCTTCCCAGTCTCTGCCCCTCCAAGCTGCTTACTTTTTATTAAAATGCTGCACGTCTTCCCACCCCACGGCTTTCCCCCAAATCTCTGAGGCGCCAGGTCTTGGACACTCAGGTGGTAGCCCAAGCATCACCCTATCAGAGAGGAGCCCCGAATGAAAGCTATCCCCCCAACCGTCTCATCCCCCTTACTTCCCTCTCTGAAATCACCCTGTTTATGTGTCTAATTTGTGTGTTATCCATCCGCCTGCCCCGCACCCCAGGCATCTCTTTTATTATTGAATAAATGAATGAATGTGTGAGTGGGTGAATGAACAAGTGAGGGAATGCTGACCTGCCTTCCTCTGCACTCGGAAGGGCCCTGTGACTTAGTGTTTAGAGACAAAGTACAGCAGGGTTGAAATCGGCTCTGCCATTCACTAGTTGAGGGTAGTAAACAAGGGACCTCACGGCTCTGAGCCTGTTTTCTCATCCAGACAGTGGACTGACGACAACATTCTCCAGGTGTCTGAGCAGAGTGCACAGAAGTGCACAGTTGAGCGTCTCACACCATAAGATCTTCCTGCAAGACAGCTGATGCATCTCTAGGCCGAAGATTTCCTGTGGGTGAGTGGGTCTGGGCTCACGGCTGGTTGGGGGTGGGTGAGCTCTGGACCTCAGTTTCTCCATCTGAGATGTGAGCTGACTCCTTTTCTATGAAGATACAGGAGAAAGTGTTTGGGGCAATGCTTCACACACTGGGAAATCAGGTAGGCCTGGGTTTGGGCCACAACTTGAAGAATCACCAGCTGTGTGATCTTGGCAAAGAACTTAACCTTGTGGAAGCTGGATTCCCATCCAGAAATGGGGCCACTATTGAGGATCCCAGCTTGGGGTCCTGTCCTTGGGGTGCTCACCAAAGATGCTGAGTGGAGACAGGCAATGAAGGAAGAATTGGAGCCAATGCCAGTGAGGAGAACACACTCATATAGGATGTCCAGGGAACCAGCAAAGGGCCTCTAACCCAGACTTAGAGACAGGTTCTCGTTGGAGCTGACATGGAAGCTAAGACCAGGAAAAACAGCACATACAAAGGCCCAGTGGTGAGCAAAAGCTTGTTCTCCACAGCCCCCCTCTTACTTGCTTTAAAGACACCCCTCCCTTCAGTGGCTCTCTAGCCTTTCCTATGAAAGGCTATTTAGAAACCAGGATTCTTAAATATCCCAGCATAATATGGAGCCTGTGGATCTCTGAACTCAAGCAATCGGCCATCAGCATCTGTATTAGTTAGCTCAGGCTGCTAGAACAAAATATCACAGACATTGATCTCCCACAGTTTTGGAAAGTCTGAGACCAAGGTGGCATCTGATTAGATCCCTGATGAGGGCCCTTGTCCTGGCTTGCGGACAGCCACATTCTCATGGAGTCCTTACATGGTGGAGAGAGGAAAGAGTGAGTGATCTCTCTCTTCTTCTTATAAAACCACTAACCCCACCATAAGGGCCCCACTCTCCTGCCCTCACCTAAGTCTAATTATCCCCCCAAGGCTCCAATATATGAAGGCTTCAATATATGAAGTTGTGGGGACATAATTCAATATACAGCAGCATCTGCCAGTGGCCTGAGGGCAGAACAGGAATATATTGGAGCTGGAAAGACTCTCAGTGGTTTTATCCCAGAGGTTCAGCCTTGTGAGGGCAGGCGCTGAGTCTGTCTGCTGCCCAGAACACTTGTGGTACCTAGTAGGTGTTGGGACAATGCTCATTAAATGGAAGCAATCCGGTACAGTTCTATGAGGGGGAGGAACCCAGGTGGAGCCCGAGCAGAGGACACGTCTGGCATCACACTGAAGGCCAGTGGCCGACCTGGGACCAGAACTGATGCTCAGACCAAGCTGTCCCAATCTGTCACGGGATGAAGTTTCAGGTGACCGGGAAGTGGGCCAGGTTCCAGGGACAGGAAAAACCCAGGATGAGTCAACACTGCCCTCTCTTCCTTCAGCTCCATCTTCATCCTTGTATTCAACAATGACTTATTAAATGCCTACTATGTGCCAGGGACCATTCTTGTGGTGGGGTGACAACCATGAACAAGCATCTGATTTCACGGAGTCTAGGCTAAGTGGGGGGAGGCAGGTGAGATTAATAATTAAAATAGGATAGCCGGTGGTGGAAAATTCCATGGAAGGGGGAAAAAAAAAAAAGAGCAAGAGGGGAGAGAGAGAGAAAGAGAGCAAGAGGCAGGGCATCTTTACTGACAAATGTGTCAGAGAAAGCATCTCTGATAAGGTGACATTTGAGTGAGGTCCAAAGGAAGATATGGGGACATTAAAATATGGCCACACGTTCTCTGATATTCTTCCCTTCAAGAAATACAGCTTAACTGTTCTCCCCTTGAGTGTGGACGGGACTTGGTGACTCACTTTTTAATTTTTTTATTTATTTGTTTTTGGCTGCGCTGGGTCTTTGTTGCTGCATGCGGGCTTCCTCCAGCTGCAGCAACTGGGGGCTATTCTTTAGTTATGGTGCCCAGTCAAGCTTTCCGCCCTACTGACATTCTAGCTGCAGCCTCCTCAGAGAGTCTGCACTCCTTTATTCTTGATCCACAAAAACTATGTGATAATAAGTGTTTGTTGTTTTAAGTCACTAAATTTGTGGGTAATTTGTTATACAGCAATAAATAAGAAGGGGAGGAGCCAACCACAAGGATACCCAGAAGAAGCGTGATCCGAGCAGAGGGGACAGCAGGCGCAAAGGCCCTGGGCCTCCAGGCAAGGAAGGCAGAGACTCCATCAGGGGCTCTGCCCTTGTCTGTAAGATTCTCAGTATCCTCATTTATCAAAAGGAGGAAACAGTACCTCTCTTACCTGTCTCAAGGGATGTTGTCCAATGAGAAACTTGATTGCATGGACCTAGGAAGGTTCAGAGAGGGCTGGGACTTGGCCGCACAGTCAGATTGGGCCAGTCTGAGGTGCAGGCTGTGGCTGCTGACCATGATTCCTGACCCTTCCTGGACCTCCTGGATGAGACTCCCCAGAGAGGATCCTGGGAGTTGTATTTGTCTTTACCTGCTGGGTGCTTTGGATCCATACACAAGATTGTGCGCCCCTGCCTTGCAGCCCTCAGTCTCCTCAGGCTCCCTGCAGTTCCTGATCTCCCTAGAGCCAATTAGCCAAGATCTATTCATCCTCAAAGTCTGCCCCAGGCTTAACCTCCTCTGGGGAGCCTTCCCTTACGCTCCCCCAATCCCAAGAGTCAGACTTTTTGGCCACTGGCTCCCCTCTGAGCCTTGCTCTGGCTTCTTTGGCAACAAAATTGCTATTGATTGCTCGTGCTGTGGTTCTTGGACATTGCGTTGTAGTTATTTCTTTAGATTCCGAGTCTCTGAGGTTGAAGAACATCTATGTGTTGTTGGTGTGTGTTAGTCGCTCAGTCGTGTCTGACTCTTTGTGACCCAGTGGACTGTAGCCTGCCAGGCTCCTCTGTCCATGGAATTTCCCAGACAAGAATACTGGAGCAGGGAGCCATTCCCTTCTCCAGGGGATCTTCCCAACCCAGGGATCGAACCCAGGTCTCCTGAATTGCAGGCAGACACTTTACCAGCCGAGCCACCAGGGAAGCTCGGTATCCATCTGTACAAGCCCAGAAGTCAGTATGGGTCTCTGTGTTCTCTTCTGTAGGCTAGTGTCCAGGAGGCCCTCAGTCCAGGGTCCTGGATGGATAGACTGGTGAAAAGATGGAAAGGAGACTGGAAGGAAGGAGGAGGCAGGATGGGAAGAAGAGGAGGGGAGGGATGGGAGATGATTTGGAGGAAGGATGAGAGGAAGAGTGGGAGAAGGAGTAGGAGGAGGGACAAAAGGAGCAATGGGAGGAACCAGGGGGAGGATCAGGGAGGGATGGGAGGAAGATGGAAAGAAAGCCTGGAGGAAGCGTGAAGAGAGATGGGAGGAGAGTGAGAGGACCTGGGGGAAGAAGGCTGAGAGCAGGGGTGAGAGGAGGGATGGGAGGAAGGATGGGAGGGTGGATGAGTGGACGAACGAACGAATGGACACAAAAGTGGGTGAACACAGTCTCTCCCACCACCGTACCTCCGCCCACCCAGACTGGAGCTGCGGCTCGCAGTAACTCCAGTGGGCTCGCTCAGTTAACCAGGCCCCTGTTTTACTAACGGTCTCCTCCACAGCAGAGGCAATTAGAGTCAACGGCTGGCAGCTTCTCCCCAGGCAGCCCCACCTGCCCTGTCCTGTCCCATTAACTTCCAATTCAACAGCCATCCCCGACCTACAATGTATAATGAAAGACATTCAAAATATATCCAAATGGCATGAGTATTGATTTATTAATGCTGGGGAATGTTGCTCTAATTGAATTGAGATCCAGGAAGTAAGTTAATGTAGCTGACGGTGCTACAGGAATTGAATTACCCCAGGGCCCAGAATTATTACCTTTTCACTCTCTTTGTTGTCAGTGGGATAAATAACAAATCAATTGACAATTCACCCTGGTGGCAAAAAAAAAAAAAAAAGTCCACAGAGCCCTGAACAGAGAACTGAGGAATGGGTGTGGGTGAGGGGTGGGGAGCTTCCTGGAGGAGGTGGCAAACGACGGTGAGCAGAGGAGGGTCTGTGTGCAAGCCCAGAGACCTCTCTTCTCTAGTCTAGCAGTCAAGTAGCCAGAGTTCCCTAAAACTCCAGCTGCACGGACTGAAAGGGCAGCACAGCTGGCTGTGAACATCTGTGAATACATCTGAGAACCAGAGATGGAAGGGGCTTGGGTCAAGTCACACAGGGAGTCTCCTGGCAATTCTCCCCTCCCTGGCCTCAGCTGCTGGCACGTCCCGCAGTTGAAAGCTCTCCTAGAGCCACTTCAGATGTCTGCTCTGCTCTCTCCCGCTCCCTCCTGCTCCAGGCTTCTCTGCCCCCGACGGCCCGCTGGGACACTAGGCATCCTCTGGACAGGGAAATTTGAGGGCAGAATGCTGAGGGCCGAATGTTCCCCTCACCTGGCCACTGAGAGATCTGTGCTAGGATTCTGGAAACTTCTCAGAGGATGAAAGACTCTAGTCTGCTCCATCAAGAGAAAGGACCTCAGGAAGTGAGGCCAGGAGACTGTGATTTCAACTAGCATCCTTCCCCCGCCCCCTGCTGCTGTCCTCCTGTTCCTCTCTAGCACCCCTCTGGGTCTTCCAGCCTTTTCCTTCCTCCCCTTCAAGGGGGCCCTTGGGCAGGAATAAACAGTCTCTCTGAAATAGAGGACCATGGAAATGCACAAAGTTGGCAAGCCAGCCCAGCTCTGCCTGTGGCTAGCTTTGTGCCCCCAGGGTATCGGGTTCATATCTCCTAGCCTTAGTTTCCCCACAAGTCCAGTGGAAATCCACCCCCTGGGAGCCTCATGAGACAGTGGCTCAGAAGTGCTTTGGAAAACGTGGAGCGAAGGACAGCCAGGGCTGGCGAGCGTCTGCCAGGGACCACACACCCTCCCGCCAGACGCCTCTGGCCTTGGGCTGTCCAAATGGGTGTCTGCAAAGCAGCCCGGCTGGCCTTGTTCTGGTCAAGGAAGAGAAAGGCTGAGTTAATTAAATCAACAGCTAACAGTGCAGGTTACCCACAAAAGTGAACTTTAGTGCCCCTAAAACCACTGACCAAAGGAGGGCTGGGAAAAAAAAAATGAAACCACAGTTGGAGCAAAATGGAAAAAGAAATCATCAGCTCTACATCACTTCAGCCAGCCACAGGTATCAGAATATTAATTGGTCTTTGACTCGATTTGGCTGTGGGAGTTGGGGCAGGCTGTGGCTTCTGGGAGCCCAACCGAGCGCCATGGGGCTGGCCGCAGGGCATGCCGGGAGGCGGCTAGCCACAGGGACTGGGAGGGGGGTGGGGCCAAGGCTGGGGCCCCCTCAGGCCCGGGAGGGAAGGGTGGGTGGGCAGGGGCGGGCAGGTGGAGTGAGTGTGGAGATGGGTGTGAGTTGGGGGGGTGGGGGGTGGGCACTAGAGTGTGGTGACTGGGCCCTCTCAGGCCCAGTGTCTCATGAAAAAAAAAACCTCAAACAGCTTGGTCACTCCAAAACTCTCCACACAAATTTGTTATTGTTTGATTTTCACAATGGCTCTAGCAAGAAGGAGGTAATTCCTACGACAGAGGTGGAGTCTCCCAGATATGCTTGGAAAGCACCAACCACAGAGGCAGTGGCAATAGCGAAAATGATGGCAATGTTTGCTCTTGTTTAGGAAGTGACCGCTTGGGCTCTCAGCACAGTGCAAAGGTACAGAGGAGGTGCGTGAAGAATCTGGGTCGAGATGAATTTTCCTAGACTCAGAATTGACTCCCCAGACAGCAAGCCGCTTCTATGCCTGCCTGGCCCAGGCCTGGCCCCCATCCCTGACCCTGAACCCCTGCAAGGCTTCCCAGGGATTGATCTGCAGGGCGTCCCAGCCCTTCTATAGGTCCCTGCGTGTTCAAGCCAACTTTGAGTATTCAATTCTACTCTGCTGGGTGGCTCTTTCTGCTGCAGCTGCTGTTATGACACTAAAGGCCCATGGAAACAGAGACCATGTCCAATCACTCTACCGCCACCGGCCTGCTGGACATGTTTGTGAAACCCAGGCACGGGGAGCCATTTATCTGAGGGGCCAGCCACCTTTCCCCAGTCCTCTGCAGGGAAAATGTGCAGTGGAGCCCATGTCACAAGCACCTGGACGCAGCTCTGGAGCGTCAGCAGCATCCGATCTCTTTGCCACCGTGTCCTACATCTGTCCAGGGGCCTGTGCCAAGGAAGGCCTGCCTGACCCCCCAGGCCTTTATCAAGCCTGGGCCGCTGTGGGCAAGAAGGGCGGTTAGACCATCTGTCTGCCCCTCCGTTCACAAAGGAAGAAAGTGAAGCACAGAGACGGGGAGGGATTTGCTTGAGGTCACACAGCAAGTTAAAACCTAGCACTCCAGGTTCCAAGTTTCTTTTCAAACTTCTGGGCTTCCAGGGGTCATGGAAGTAGCACTAGAGCCATAGCTCTAGCAGCAAAGTGGCAACTGACTTTGGCTTCAGTGTCAGGGAGGGCAGAGGGAGTTCTGGAGGCTGACAGCCTTGAGAGCCCAAGTTGGTCCCAAGAGGCAACCGCACTGTGCAGGAAGGTGGGCCTCATTTTGCCAGAACTTCTGTTTTCTCAAGTGAAGCTAAAAATTTGAGCTTTTATGTGAGGTTCCACAGCTGTTAAATGTTGGCAAAACTGAATATTTTAATAGCACGGTGATATGCAAAGCAAAATGACACATTTGCTGTCTGTGGGCTGTAGGTGGTGACTTCGGGGCTGTCTTTCGTGGGGCCTGGTGGGTGGCATTGCGGGAGGAGCTGAAAGGCTGAGCACTCTGACAGGATTTGAGCTTTGAGATGCTGTTGACTTATTGCATCATTTATTCATTCCTTCACTCCTTCACCCTCATGGCCTGGGCTTTATCATCTGCCTTCTTTGTCCAAGGAAGTTCTGGCCTCCCTCTGGCAGAATGAACCTGTCTGAGCTTCCCAACATCCCAGGAGCCAGGATGGGGGCAAGGTAGGATTTCAGACACAGGAGCCTACTGCTGCCTGTCCCAGCATCTTCCGGGGCAAGGGGCAAGTCTTCCTGGGCATGGTAGAGGGTGGAGTTGAACTGCCCACATCACAGATCCAACCCTTGGTTTTCGTCCCATTCCTACCATGGGGATTAAAATTTTGGATTGAACAGACCTGGGTTCAAATCTTGGCTCTGCTACTGACAAGCTGTGTGACCTTGAGCAAGTAGCTACCCTTTTCTGAGCCTCCGTAAAGGAGACATTGCAGATGCCTGGCTGTGTCCCCATCGGCCACTCTGAAAACCTTCCCTTGTTCAGTTCAGTTCAGTCGCTCAGTCATGTCTGACTCTTTGCGACCCCATGAATCACAGCACACCAGGCCTCCCTGTCCATCACCAACTCCCGGAGTTTAGGAGATGGCTTTTATTATTACTGATGATATTGTGATTTGGGGCTGACACCCAATCTCAAAGCCAAGATCATTGGAGCAGCTTTGAGGTGGGAGCCTGGCTGCCCCACCCTGAGGACCTCAGGGTAGATCGAGGACTTAGAGTGGGGCAGGGAAGACTGTGGCCTCTGTGATGGGGAGGGTGGAATCTGTGTAGCAAAGAGGGTTGGGCCCCGGGGGAGCCCGTCTGCACCACTCCCACCCCAGACCTCTGAGTGGTTAGTGAAAATGGTGCTAATGGGGCCAGGCCCAGCTGTGACCATCACCATCAAGGAGGAGGGGTGGGGCCCGAGGGAGGGGCAGGTGTGGGGTGGGTGAGGGGGTCCTGCAGCCTGGCCTGCCCAGCACCCACCCAGTGCTCCAGAGAGGCCAGGTCTGCTTCCGTCAGCACAGGGGTTTATGGTGGGGGGTGGGGGTGGAGGAAAAGCTAGGGTACCCTAAGCTATCTCCTTGGAAAATCAAATACAAGTTCTTCAACCTGCCCAGATCCTTGGAGTTTCTTGATCCAGGACCTTGGGGAGACAATTCCCCACTCTGAACCTGCTTCCTTGTTTTTAAAATAGAACTAGTGATAATATGACTTCCTAAGATTGTCTTGACGTCAGTAAAGATAAATTTGGGCTGGAGGGGAGTGAGCAAGCTTCCTACCTGAGAAAGGGCACGGCCTCCTCTGCCTGCCCAGACCTCTGCTACTCCAGTTGACTGCTCTGCCCATGGTCTGGAGCCGGGCATGGAGCCCCAGTACTGTCTCTGACTTCCCTGCCTTTGGCCTCAAACCTCACAGAAATCCCCGTGGCTGTGGTTCATGTCCTAAGGGATGCAGCTCCCCACAGATAAAGAGCTTAGGATGCTCCCCTAAGTCCTAAGGAGTGAGGTTCCAAGTGAATCTCTTTTGCCCTCTGTCAGGGCACACTTCCCCGAGCATCCTCTCTGAATCATGCTCCTACTTCCGGGGATAGTTGTCCTAGATTGGGGTTTCCAAGTTACCACAGTCAGACTCACCCTCTCCTGCTTCACACCCAGCTTGCATGATAATCTTAAATCCAGCACTCGAGAGTTCATAAAGCCCATCGTATGCTCAGCTCTCTCTCTCACTGACTCCTCTGAGTCAGTGCCTGAGGTTCTGGGCTGCAGCTAGGACTCCCATTTTGCAGATAAGAAAACTGAGCAGGGCCAGGACCAGGGTGAGGCAGGCAGGTGTCCCAAATGTCAAGTTTAGTTCAGAGTTTGGCATCAACCTGGCACTTCTAGGGGGGTGGAGAGTCAGCACCCATGTGGGCCTGGCTTGGCCCACCCTGGCCCTGGCCCTAAATCAAGGCTGGGGAGGAGGGGGGCTACCAGCCCTGCCCTACTCTCTCAGCAGGGAGGGAGTGAGTTGGTCACCAAGGTCAGTCTCCCCTGAGCTCTGGGCTGGGACTCTTTCCGCTTGAATGGAGGGCCTGTGAGTGGGGAGATGACCCTAGAAGAAGGAAGATGGAGTCTGTGGGTCTGCGTGCGCTTGGAGTCTGGTTAAATGCAGGGCCTGGAGGTACACGGGAATCTGCAGCTCAGAGAACAAGCGAGCCTAAACTACAGTAGGAAGCCCAGAGAAAGAGGGGTGTAATTCTAACGATTAACCTCCCAGAAGGCAGAGGCTGCCCTGACTGGGGGTTACTAGTGTCTGGTGGTGGGGAGGGGCTAGTATCCTTGAAGCTGTGAGAGCAGGAGGCCCCTGGGGCAGTCCTCTTTTGCAAAATCTGGTAAAAGTGAAAAAACAGCACAAAGTCTGAGACCCAGACATCTCTAGAAATAACAATAGCCACTGGCACTTTCCCCGTGGCAGGCAGTTTTAAGAGCCTAATGTTTATGCACTCGCTGAATTCTGGCAAGGACCCCCTGAAGCAGGTGCGCTGTTATTATCCCCATTTTCCAGATGGGGAAACTGAGCCTCAGAGACAGCTGACCTGCCCAAGGTCACCCAGCCGCTAAGTGCAGAGTCAACTCCTGTATCTGTGCTCTTAGTTGCTATGACATGGTGCCTCTACCTTCAAAAATATTCTCCTGAGGGTGATGAGATGTACTGGAAAATTCACAGAAGCTTTGCTTGTAAGAGTGATACAACCAGAAGGAGCCACGTTACTGCTCACGGACAGGAGCAGCCACACACTCCAGAACAACCCAACAAGCCTTCCGGCAGTTGGACAGAGTGAGGTCAGACTATTCACTGTAACTGCACATTTCCTATGGAAATGACATAGTAACTGAAAAAAGTAATGTGCTGCTGTGTGCCTAAGCCCATTGTTAATACTAGAGAGAAAAAAATAATAACCAAATTATGCTCATTTCACGAAGTATTGATAGGGTTGGAAGATTCCAGACCAAACTGCTGAGGTTGTTTCTCAGAGGAAGGATGAGAGGGGTGGGATGAGGGCCAGTTGGATGGGCCAACCAGCTTGGCCAAGAGTGGGAAACGGTCACAACGAGCATGTGCTATTTTTGTAATTAAACCGGAAACATTTTAAAAAACATTTTTTAATGCATACTATTTTTTTTTTTTTGCTTTAAAATATTTATTTATTTGGCTGCATGGGTCTTATTCGTAGCACATGGTATCTTTTGATGCAGCACTTGGGCGTCTCTCCCCGTGGCATGTGGGATCTTAGTTCCCCTACCAGGGATCGAACACACGTCCCCTGCATTGCAAGGCAGATTCTTACCCAGGTAAGAACTATGTTTCTTAAATGAAAAGATATTAAAGAATCTTCAAAAGGTGGCTTGAGGGCCCCTCCCCTAGTTTAGATTCCCAGACTCGGGAGGACACCTCTGCCGTGATAGACTGGCAGACTCAGGTCTATTCCTACCCAGAGGGGAATGCGAAAGCGTCACAGGGAAAGTCTTTGCTTTTTGTTCTGCACTCAGCACCCTTTGGGCTGCAGCAGCTGAGGGGTTGGCGTCATGGTACCGCATCTTCTGTTGCTGGCCTGTGGTGGCAAAGGGCAGTGGGCCAGGCCTTTCTTGTCCAATCCTGATCACGTGTGTGAATTTTGGGCTATTATTTTTCTCCAGCCTCAGTTTTTTCACCTGTAAAATGGGAATAATATCTTTCTCTGGCTTGATCTAGGGTCGAAATAAAATGTCCCTGAGAACTGTCAAGGGGGGAAAGATTTGAGGACTAGTTATAATTTTTCTTTACTAGTAAACTTTTGGGTCAAAGAGATCAGGGTTTGAATTCTAGTTCCTCCACTGACCAGCTGTGGACAAGAGGGTGAACTCCTCTTGTTGCCCACCAGGGTTCTCGGTGTTCCCCGATCAATAGAAATTGACTAGAGACCAGACAAGAAATTCAAGCAAGGGCTTCCCTGGTGGCTCAGTGGTAAAGAATCTGCCTAACAGTGCAGGAGACATGGGTTCGATCCCTGGTCTGGGAAGATCCCACGTGCCGTGGGGCAACTAAGCTCATGCGACGCTCAAGAGCCCAGGAGCCACAACTACTGAGTCCTGTGTCTCAACTACTGAAACCCGTGTGCCCTAGAGTTCGGATTCCACAACAAGAAAAGCGACAGCAACGAGAAGCCTGAACACTGTGACTAGAGAGCAGCCGCCACTCACCACAACCAGGGAAAAGCCTGTGCAGCAACAAAGACCCAGCGAAGACGAAAACAAGCAAATAAATTAATTAAAAAAAGAAATTCAGGCAAGGCTTTATTGGGGCCACTGATGCCGCAGGGGAAGCAAGAACTAACAACAGATTCCCTTGCTTGCTTACTTCCCGAGGCGGGGGGTAAGCTTGTTCTTCACAGAGGGTAAGGGGAGGGGTGTGTCCAGGGATTAGGCTGCAGGGGTGGCTTAGGTGTTTTGCTCGCCCGCTTAGGTGGCATTTTGTGCAGGAGGCACACTCAGAGCTCTGCTTTTGCTCCCAATACCCTGTCTTTGCTCCAGGCTCCTCAAAAGTTGGCAGTTGGGTTGTTTGGTCTCTCTGTATCTTTTGGGTCCAGAATCTGCCCCCACTGTGCCTGCACACAGTTACTTTTAGCCCCATGCAGTTTCTTTGTATTTTGTCACTCAAAGAGAGACGTGCCCAGGTGCAGGCATTGCAGCACTGCCGCAAGAGTCCCAGGTCTCTGACCTCAGTTTCTTCATCTGCAAAATAGAAAGGAAAGGATACCATTGACATGGTTGCATAGAAATTCAAGGAGTTAATTCAGGACAGCAACTCAACCTGGTCCCTGGCCCACAGCGAGGGCGCCTTCAAGGGTTTCCGTGATGAGGAAGAAGGAGCAAGGAGCTTCCCCGGGTGCGGGTGCGGGGCTCAGAAGGGCCTGAGGGGCTTATAGGATGTTTGGGGAACCAAGGCCCAGGAGGAGGGAGAACACTCAGGAAGTTGGGCCTTCTTTCTGCCGTGACTTCCAGAAGGGGAACCAGCCTTGGGGTTCGGCAAGCAGAGAGTGGCCACGATGGTGAATCCCACAGCCCAGCCTGGGGGGCCACTCTCCCACCACACACTGGCAAGATGGCCGGGAATGGGGAAGTAAGAGGCGTCTCCCTGGAAGGGCCAGACAGGCTCAGCCCAAGGTGGAAAAACCCTCTGGTCAGCGGGGCCTGGGGGGTGGGAAGCACGGGCCCCGGCATGGCTGCCTGCACCCCTGCAGGCCAGGCCACCAACTCTCCCCTCTTGGGTCCTCTGGTCGACCAAAGCCAGGCTAACCTCCCTGAGGCCCAGGGCCACCTCTGCCGGCCTGGCCTTTCAGTGGCTCCCTTGTGTCCGCAGAGCAGAGCCTCCTCCAGCTCCTCACCTGGACCTTCCAAGCCCGCCTTGGTCCAACTTCCACTCGCCCTGCGCCTTCGTGGTGTGGCCTGATGGGCAGTGTAAGGCCGGGCCTGGCCCTGGAGTTCTCCGAGGCTGATGACGGAGCTGCGCCACCCGCGCCCCCGCCCTGTCCCCAAATCCCCACTGTTGGATTCTCTCTTGGACTGTGTCCACACTGGCTCCTGTGACGTAATCAGCACACCTTCTCGTGTGCAGGTGGCACTTCCCAGTTTACATGGTGTCTCAGCCATAGTCCCGCAGTAGAGCCTGCCGGGGACTGGGCCCCTGCTGCGGGCGCTGTGGAGATGTACCCCAGCCAGTTCTCCTTCAGGAGGTCCTGCCGCATGGAGCACAGTGCCCAGGGACCCAGCTGCCACCTCTCTGCAGCCACCGCTGTGTTGGCACCGGGCCAGGACCCCCAGATCCCCCTACACCATACCTGAGCCCAGTGGAGGGGTCGGACCTGTGTCCTGCTCTGAGGGTCCTTCCTGCCTATTGCTCCCTCTCCCTGTTAGGCTTCCCAGCTGTTTCCCCCAGTAGATCTGCACATCTACCCCCCCCCCACCCCGGCCTCTGCTTATCACGTGACCGTGCTAAGCCGTTTCAGTCGTGTTTGACTCTTTGCAACCCCATGGACAGTCTGCCCTGTCCATGGGATTCTCCAGGCAAGAATACTGGAGTGGGTTGCCATTTCCTCCTCCAGGGTGTCTTCCTGACCTAGGGATCAAACCTGGGTCTCTTCTGTCTCCTGCATTGGTAGGCAGATTCTTTACCTCTAGCACCACCTGGGAAGCTGGGCTTATAGCAGCCGGCCCACACTCTTATTTTACAGATGGAAAAACTGAGGCTTAGAAGTGGGAAGTGACCTTGCCAAAGGCACTCAGCAAATTGCAGCTAGAGCCAGTTCTGGCACTCAGACTTCTTCCTTCCATCACTTCCTCCCTCTGCTTCACCCTCTCAATCCAAAATTGAGATCAAATGTCAGGACGGCCTCCTCAAGAAGCAATGCTGACTCTGGAGGTGTTTGACCCAGAAGAGATCCTTAGCTTAAGCCACATTTGGAGAGACCTGACCTGGGGACTGGGGCAGCTGGAGAGGCCTCCTACTCCCATTTGTGGGGGAAATGGGGCCCTGCCGCCCTGGGCAGGGTTCTCTCTAGGGAGCACAAGGGCAGGATTGCGAGGCTGGCTTTTAAAGCAACACAACATCATTAAATCTGTGATGGAGTCCAGGCCCTAATGGCTTATCCAAGACTCTCTGTCGCCATTCCCCACTTCTGAGGAGGGCGGGTCAGGGGATGAGGGATGGCTGGGGTGGAAACACTCTGGGGACCCTGATCTTGGACTTGGCGAGGAGGCCTTTTGTCAGGGGGCTCTGTCTGACCAGCTCTGAGTTTCACCGTCAGGGCATAAAGCTTTGGGGGTGGGGGTGAGGGGCTTGTGGAGTCCCTGCCATCATCCACAGAGGGAAACTGAGGCTCAGAGGGCGATGGGACTTTCCCAAGCAGCCCTAGAATCTTCCTGACTGCTCTCTCCACCCAGCGATACTCCCCCAGCCCCACCCCAACCCTTCTCAGACAAGGTGTCTTCATCATCCGCCAAAGGAGGCCCGGTTTCTGCTTCTCCCAGGACGAAAGCAATCTACAAGACTCACTCCCATAGGCATCACGTTGCCTGTCTAGATTCCTCATCTCAACAGGGGCTTTATATTTACCACAAAAGCACACACCTTGTCACGTATCATATGATGACACCATTGTAGACTCTGTTCTCCGGATAAACCACAAGCCCTTCCAGGCCCTGTGAGGTTGGCCCTGCCCACATCTTTGACCTCCCCTCTCTGTAGCCACTCTGCCCTGGATGTCTGTGCTCTGGGCCCCCAGCCCGATCCCCTCAGTCCTCCAGGGCAACTAGCACCTTCCCAGAACAGGGCTGGCTGTCACCCTCTGCACCCCACGCCTTACCCGTGGGTTTCTACACACCCCTCAGACCTCAGCTCCAAAAACCTTTCTAAAACCCTGAGGCCCATAGTAGTGGTCCTGCCACCGAATCCTCCTTATCTTATTATATAAATATGTTTGGGATTCTTCATTTCATGTGTTTATCCTTCCTGCTCTAGAGCAGGCTCCAAGAGCAGGAACACAGCACACAGTGAGGAAGGAAGGGAGGAAGGAAATAAGGGAAGAAGGAAGGAAGGAGGGAGGGAAGCAAAGGCAGAAACAGTCAGGAACCAGGAACATAGAAACAGAAATAGATGGTCAAACTCCCGGAGAAGGGCAAGATAGTTGCTCAGGTTGAGTTCCAAATCTGAATTTGAGCTTCCCAGCAGCCAAGGCAAAAAGGAACATCCAGTCAGTTACATCAGTGTTGGTGTCAGAAAGGAGGAAGCCCACCAGCTCCGCGGGGACAGTCCAGCTCTCTGGGGGAGGGGGGCTCAGTGATGCATGGCTTGTGTCCTCGGCATCCCTCCACAGGTGCACTAGAGGAGTTCCCAAGGCTGCTTCTCACTCCATTTGTGGGCAAAAGCTGAGAAAGGGACGTTGGAAAGCAGCTGGGAGATGATGCCTGTGCTGAGAGCCTTGGGTGGGCCAGGCTCGCCCGGAGGACAGTGTGGCAGGGCGTCCTCTCCTGCGCATGCCGACGCCGCCTGGCGCTCCGTCCAGGGCATCTGTGTTGTCATCCAGCCGGTGGCCCAGTTCCTCGTCTGGCTCTTGGCAAAGCTTGGCTCCCGGAAGACCCTAGGCAGGGCTCCACGCCTGTGCTGCAGGGTGGGATGTGGTGGTGGAGGGTGGGCTCTGGAGTCAGCCCCTCCCCCACACACCTATCCCAGCTCTGCCGCTTCCCACCACTCACCTCGCCTTGCTGAGCCCATGGTCCTTCTGCCTTCATCCCCTGGGGATCGTCCAGTACCGCCCTCAGGAGGATGCTGGCAGGATTGAACATGACAGGACGCGTCAAAGAATACACACGGTAGGGTCAAACGGCCACGAGCACTCAGCGTCGCTGGCTTTTGGGCTGCCCAGAGCCAAAGCCAGAGGTTCTCACCAAGGACAGAGACCCCACAGAGGCCAGCTGCGTGTGCAGTGCAAAAGCCTGGGGTGGATTTCTCACGGTGGGAATCTGGGCCGGCCTAGAACGCGTGTGTGTGCCCACACGCATGTATGTGTCGAGGAGAGGCAGGAGGCCCCTGTCTGGGAAGAGAGACATCCCAGACCCTTCAGGTCACGGGCTCAGGCTCAGTTACACGCTATGCAGGGTGGAGGGGGGCGGGCTTGAGTTGTTCTGGGGAGAAAGGGACAGGGCGCGAGGCCAAGGAGGGACCCCGGTGATGGGTCAGGAAGGAGGGGTGTACTGGGGCCCCAAGAGGATGGGAGAGTATGTCTAGGGGACGCAGGGTAACACGCACTGGTGTGGTCCCTGTCCAGGCTGAGTGCATCACACACCTTACTGTCAACCCCCGGGCGTACACCAGTCTCCGCGCTACCTTTGAGGAAACTGAGGCACAGGGAGGCTGAGAAACGAACCCAAGGTCACAAAGCGAGTGTCCTAGTCTGCTCTAACAGAATTCCACACATGGGGTGCCTCAAAGGACACTTGTTTCTCCCAGTTCTGGAGACTAGAAGGTCCAAGACGATGGGGCTGGCAAGGTGGGTTTCCTCCTAAGACCCCTTCTCTTGGCTGCAGGCCCCTGCCATCCTGTGTGTGTTCACGTGGCCTCTGCTGTGTGTGTGTATATGTGTGTATGTGTATGTGTGTATGTGTGTGTATATGTGCATGTGTGTATATGTGTGTATGTGTATGTGTGTGTATGTGTGTGTTTGTGTATGTGTGTGTATATGTATGTGTGTGTATGTGTGTGTATGTATATGTGTGTGTGTATGTGTGTGTGTGTGTGTATGTATGTGTGTATTTGGGGAGGGGTATGGAGAGAAGGGGAAAGAGAGAGAGAGAGAGAAAGAGAGGGAGGAGGGAATAGCACTCTGGGGTCTCCCCTCATAAAGGCACTGATCCTGTTGGATCAGGGCCTTAACCCAGCGCCTCGATTAACCATCATGACTTCCTCAGTTGTCCCCTTTCTGAATACGGCCACGCCAGGGGTTAGGGCTTCAACATATGAATTTGGGTTGGGAGGAGGGAGGAGACACAAACATTAGCTAGGAAGGGGCCGAGCCAAGATCTGAACCAGACCGCCGGGCCAGTCCACAGCTCTGGCTCTGAAACATACCAGTCAGATGGCAAGGGGCTAGGGTTCAGGGGCTTCAGAGGAGGTCCAGCTGGAGACAAGGACAGGAAGAGGGCCCAGGGCAGGCAGCAGCTGCAGCAGGGGAAGGAGCGAAGGAGGCAGCTTCCCCGGGAAGGTCAGGGAGGGAGGCAGAGTGGGGGAAGCTGGTCTGGGCAGGGCGAGGGGCTCATTAGCAGGAGGCCCAGCTGGCCGGCTGCTCCAGACCGTGAACTTGGCAAAGGGCAGCCGCCCAGGGGCACAGGGTAGCAGGTCCACGTAGAAAGGGCTCCCGAGGGGGCCCTGGCCAGATCAATGAGGGCAGCCGGGTCGATGAAGACTCAGCGGGCCCTGGGGGCTTGACCCTGGCCCCCAGATAGGGTAGCGACGGCTTGCCCACCGTGTGAGAGCGTGTGCTCAGCCCTTGCCTGCCAGCGGCGCTTTTACTGAGGAGGCGCTGTGTCAGGTCCATCACTTCTGCAGCCTCAAAACCACCCTGCAAAGCTGCTCTTACTATCCCCATTTGACAGATGAAGAAACTGAGGCTCAGAGAGGTTGAAGGATCTTGTTCCCGTTGGGCAGTGACTCAAACCCTGAGAGCCTGACTCTGAGTCCCAGACTCTTGAAAATGCATCTCAGAATCGTCTCTCCTTGGTCATGTCTTAAATTCCTCCTTCTCCAGCTGGCTGGATGGACAGATGGGCAGGTGGTCCTTGCCCCTGTCCTTTGTCTCTGGTTTGGTTTCCTGAGTGAACAGCAGGTGGGGGTGGGGATGGGAAAACAGACTTGAGCTCCACAGGGCAGCTGAGCATAGATTGCTGGGCTGAGACCCAGCAAGGAAGCTGGGACAGAGGACCCGATGTCCTCCCCACACAGGCATCTGCATCCCCATGACCAAGTGGATGAGGCCTGCATGGGACAGTGAGGCCTCTCTCCCAGGCTGCCCCCTAAGATTCTGCCCCTTCAAGGCATTGAACCTGGAGCATTGAACAGGTAGCAGCCTGTTCGAGTGCTGTGAACCTACTGTGTGCCAGGCAGAAGGCTAGATGCAAGGAATTCCATAACAAGTCAAGCTGGGGCAGTCCCTACTTGCATGGGGCTTAGAGTCTGGCAGGGAAGTCCGGCATTCATCGCTGAATTACACACAACAATTGAGATTACAGCTGAGGCCAGGACTATGGAGGTGCCTTGAGACAGTACAATAGTGGCGGGGTGTGAGTGGGAGGGAGGCCTAGCAGAGATGGTCAGGGAAGGCCTTCCTAAGGAAGTGGCCACTGAGCTTTGCTTTCAGAATGAGCAGGTTAAGGAAAGAGTGTACAGCCTGTGCAAAGGCCCTGTGGTTGGAGGGAACAAGAAGCATACAAGGGCCTGAAAGAAGGTGGCTGAGGGGGAGAAGGCTTTGGGGAGGTGGCTGGAGGTGTGGGTGGGGCCAGAGCACCTGGCACCTTGAAGGTCACCTGGAGGAGGTAAGAACACTTCCCTAAGACTTGCAGGATGCACCGAAGGGTGTGGTCCCACACCACTATTTTGTATATTCTAGAATATACATTTAACCTTTCATATCTCTGAAGGTGAGATGCATTTTATAATCCATCATTTGTCTAAGCTTTACTGGCAATCGTTGTCTTTGTGGGACAAAAAAATATGGTGTGTCTTACAATCAATTGAAGATGTCATCCACCCGGGGGGATATAGGAGGAAAGATGAGAGAGGCCCCCATTTGAAGAGTTAAGGAGCCTGGAGTCCCACCTGCTCACGCTCACAGGAGCCCTGGACCCTGCTGCTGCTCCCAGGACTCCAGGGAACCCAGGCTGGAAATGAAGGGTCTTGAGCTTGGAAACCTTTTTACAACACATGTGCTCAGGCTCCAGCCCAGACATGCTGATTCAGAGTCTCCAGGGTGACTCAGGAGCCCATAGATCTCAGAGCCAGCTTGATTGTTGCTGGTCTGTTTACTCTCCAAGGCCCCTGCTTGACCGTCCTGGATTCTGTTTCTGGAACATGAGTTTTAACATGCACAGGATGTTATACCCTTTAAAGAGCACCCCGAGCCCTACACATAGTAGGCTGGTTGCTGGAACTGCAGATACAGCCCCTTAAACAGCCTGAGGTCTTTTCCCCAAGACCCGTGGGAATTGAGGTCCCAGGGTTTCTCACGGCTACCCTCCTCCCACTGCTTTTTCCTGCCAGATAATCCTTTTCCTGCAAAGTTTTCTGAGGGCAAAGGAGAGGTTCCCTCATTCCCCACCTTGGCCTGGCCTTTACCTTCGTCTCTTTCCCTCCCCACCCACCCCACCCCCACCGTTACACACACTCTTCGGGCCTTTGCTGTTGGCTGGGTTGTGGCTGATATGGGTCACAGAAGGCACCCAGCAACGAGGATCAATAGCGGATCCAATTTTCCTGCTTCAATTTTAGAGCTTTTTAGCTTTGCATCAGTTTGACGCAACTGGACAGAAAAACAGCTGAACGGCTGCCCAGACCCCAGAGACCATGCCTGGGAGCCCTCCCCGCACTGGTCAGATTGGCCTCTGAGACATAGCCAAGGCAATACAGGGGCTGTGGCTCCCCTTCTCTCTCTAGACGACCACCCTGCTGGAGGGAGTTTGGTGAGGGCCAGCTGGATGAAGGGAGTGTCAGAGGAGGGGCATGGAACTTGCTCTGCGGCCCCCAAGCCGGGGCTGTTGTCACGGTGGGCGAGGCAGTCTGTAACACGCTTGCTAAATGTGGACACAGGAGCCCTCCTGTTCACGTGTCGACTCCAGAGTTTTGCTGAGTCCCTGGCGGCAGGGCTGTGGATGAGCATGAGATGGGAGATCTGGCCTTACAATTCAACCTGCTGACCTCTCGCCCCAAGTCATCCCCAGCTCCTCAGACTTCAGACCTCAGAAGGAGAACACAGAGGCAACATCCATGGGAGGCTATTCATCTCAGCAATAGCAAAGGCCGGGAGCTGACTGAAATGCCCATCAAGAGGGAAATAGTGGGTAGGACATGGTATATCCATACAACAAGTAACGTTGAAACACGCCGATCTGGAGAAATCTCCAAGACACGCTGATACACAGAGAAGCTAATCACAGAGGCATGGGACCAGCATGGTCTGTTTTGTCAGGAAGCGTGTGTGCAAGTCTGCAGGAGTGGGTACCTCCTGGACAGCAGTGCCTCAATAATTTTAGGAAAAGGATACCCAAGTCATACCACGGGGGCTTTTACTTCTTAATTTATATGCTTCAGAAAGAAACGATGGCATATGGATGCTTTTGCCTTTCTGTCTTGTTTTGATTTCGGTATAAAATCTGCAGCAGCTAGTCATGATGATGGTAGATCTGGGTGCACAAATACGGGAAGATAGCCACACCACCCCATCAAAGAGCAGGTCAGAGAAAACTACATATGGTACGGTCCATAAAGTCAGCCTTGCATGTGAAGAGCTGAATAATACCTGCATGAGCTTTATAAATGCACAGATAATGATCTGCAGAATAGATGCCAGGCTGCTCACAGGGGTCACCGAGGAGGGAAAAGGACTTGCAGGGAGGGCGTGACGGGGGCTGTCACTCCTAACCCCCAAGGCTTGGGTTGCCTTCAAGACATAGGGACCCTGAGAGTGGGTGGTAAGTGGCAAATGAAAACAGCCAGGGCAGCAAGGTGGGGTGTGGGTGCCCATGGGCCTCGGAGATGGTCATGGTCCTGGGGTGCCTCGGGCTGACCGTTCTCATTTGAACGTCACATCTTGGGTCCTTCTGCCACCCTTCCTGCTACTTCCATGACTCAGAGGCCAAGGAAGGAGGGATGTATGCATATGTGGGGATTTCTCCAGTGGGATGTTTCTGCCTGTCTCTGGGGTTTCTGGGTAACTAGAGGACCCTCAAGGAGCCTACCTACCCCCAGCTCCTCCTCCTCCTCCTCTCCCAGCCTTTTCTGGTGACCAGGGGTGATGCCAGGGCAGGCAGACATGGCCTTGGACACTGGCTCCTGCCCCAGGACTGACCACAGAAGGCACGTGCAGCCCAAGGCCTCCACAATGCTGACCTTTCCGGAGCCCTGATGAGGCATTAGTGTCCACACAGAGGCTGAGCCTGGCTCTCAGCCGATCCATTGACTCCCAAGTGCCCAGCGCCTCCTGACTGCCCCTAAACCCACTGAATAAATGAATCATAGGAATGCAATGAGTAATAGATCTGCTGGTGGCCTGGGAATTGGAAGCAAACAGAATCCCCAGGGGACCTTGGGATGGACAGCCCAGTTAGGAAAGGCAGGATGGATGCTGGGGATTTGAGGGTGAAGAGGGGACCCAGATAGCCCTGTTCTAGGAGCGGGGAGTCCTGGTCTGAGCAGGGCAAGGGGAGGAGGAAGGGCTGGCAGGGCTGGGTGGAGAGGTGACTACCCCCCACACCCCCTGCACCCCTGGCCATGTGTGCCCTCCAGTGTGGCCACAGCTGCTCCAGACAGGTCTCCTGGGGGCAGGATGAACTTTGTGCAGGGAGAGCTCTAAAAAGGGCGGCACTGGGCTCTGCCTGGAGGGGTCAAGGTCTTATAGCAAGTGAGTTCTAATCCTGGCCCCTCCCCTTTCTAACTGAGTAATGTTGAATAAGTTACTTAACCTTTCCGAGTCTCAGTTTTCATCATCTGTAAAATGGGGTGAGTAGCAGTACCTCTCTCCTAGGCTCATTTGGGATTAAAATAAGACGATGCATTTAAAGCGCTTTGTGCAGCACTGATTTTTATTAAGGGCTGAAAAAATAGCAGTGCCTCCTGCACCTTATCCATGTTAGTATTATGGGTTGTCTCTCAGAAACGTGTGGCCACACAGGGGTCTAAGTCGGGATGACGGGGGTTCATGCCTGGAGGGGACTTTGAAAGTGCCCTCTGAAGAACTGGTGCCCAGGAAATGCTGCCTGCCCCAGGAAGCCGTGTTGCTGTGGGTTTGGGTCTGGGACCTGCCGGTGTCACCCTGGACGAGGTTTGGAGGTGTGTGCAGGACTGCAGGAGGTAGTCAGAGTGGGGCTGGGATGAGAGCTAGCCTTGCTCAGGGGCTGAGGTTGTGATGTTGAATAACCTGCTCCAGCCCTGGGGTCAGGGGGCTCTGTAGCCCCTTTCCCAAACAATCTGCAGGGGTCAAGCCTTTGCCAAGAAATGGCTGCCCTGAGGGATGCTCAAGCTGGGCAAGGGTGTCTATAAATAACCCCTACCCTTGATACCAGGGTCGGTGGGAGACCAGATGGGAGCAGAACTGTGCAGCCACAGCAGAGGTGGGCTGTGGGTGCCCACACACTCCATGGAACATCCTGGATTGCTGCTTTGCTGTCAGGTGTGAGCCCCACGTTGATTTCCAGGTGAAGAAAGGGGCTTGAGCAGGGCAAAGTCTCTGCTGAGGTTGGCCTGAGAACCAAGTAATTTCTTCCTGAAACTGGGACCTTCTTCCAGGAGCCTGTAGGCCAGGCCGGTCACTTTCCCAAGCCTTGTGAAATGAGTCTCAGAGTGTCACTGACTTCCTCAAAGAGAAAGCTCTTAGGAACATATTAGCCTCAGTTTCCCCATCTGCCAAATGGGCTGTCAGGAGACAGTACATGTAAAGTATGTAGCACAAGGCCCTGCTCTCAGCACCAGAGAGAGCCCTGATCCTTTTCTCTCATAATAGTGCTTGAGGCCGAGGGGCCTGGGATTTCAAAATCACCACTCCCATCCACCCATTTTACAGAAGGAAAGGAGACACAGAGAGGTGGCCTGGCAAAGACTGCCCAGCAAGGCTTTGGTGCAGCAGAGACTGGTCGTGGGACCCTGCCCTCTGCCTGCCCCCATCCCTGCCTCGTCCCCTTCCCCTCACCCCCGGGGTGGGGGCTGGTGTCAGGAGAGTAAGGCCCAGTCTTACTGGCCCCGCAGCAGTGGCCCTGGGGCACCTGGGGACCCAACTCATACACTCCACACCGCGACATCCTCCAGCTCCCAGGCCCGGCTGGACCTGTGGTCTGGACCAGCTGGGCTCCCATGGCTGGTGGTTGAGACCCCAAAGCCACAATAGGCTGGGTGTATTGATTGAGGACCGTGCCTGAGCCCCCAGTGTGGGTAGGGCTCTGAGATGGGGCGGGAGGGGCCCTGCCACCCCTCCGGGAAAGCACTCACGCTCTGCTGAGCCCTGCAGTCGATGGGAGGCGAGCTGGGCCTTCGGAAGGACTAGAGGAAACCATGGACCAGACGCCTGTGCTGGTGGTTAACGGTGACGATGGCCGACATTTACTTACCGGGCTCACACGCTGCTCTAGCATTTTACTCGGCTTCACTCACTGAATCCTGATGATTCTTGAACTAGGTAATACCATTCTCCCTTTTCCACAGCCAGGAAATGGAAGCATGGATTGAGGTCCCTACGCAAGGACACACAGACAGGAAAAAGCAGAGACAGGATTTGAACCCAGGCCGCCAGGCTCCAGGGCCTGAGCTGTTGGCGCCTGCTTGGAGGGGAAATGAGGGCCCACGAGAGGCCTGTCCGTGGTGAGAAGGGGCAACTCTTGACCAGACAGTCAGAAGCCACCGGCCACCGCTGTGGGTTAATGCCCACCAAAGGCCTGCCTCTCTGCAGGTGACGGCCTGAGCTGAGCCCCCAGGGACCCTACCTGGGGCAGCCCATGTGATGGTTGGACAGCTGGGCTTTGGGGACAAATGGTTTGAGGCTGGACTGTGGTTCTGCCCCTCCCCTGAGTGAGCTGGGCTGGGTGCCCCAAACGAGAAGAACGTGAACCGCTTACGTGCACAGAGCACGTGCTGTGTCCCAGGCGCAGCTGGAATTGGGCCCAGCATTGAAGTCCCAGACTACAGTAAGTCCCCGCCCTCACAAGGAAACAGAGGCGAAGAAGGAGGGAAGGGCTTGCCAAGGGGACTCCACTGCCTGATGAGACGTCCGGGGACACACATCCAGCTGTTCTGATCACTTTTCTGTTCTAGAAAAGCGGGAGCAGAAGGTGGCTATCCCAGACGTTCAGGGCTAAAACTCCTGGCTGATGGAGACCACCCCCACCCTGGGCCTGTTAGACTTGACTCTTGCCTCCATCATCTCCCCTTCCTTCCCCCTCCTTCTCTTCTCTCTTCCCTTCCTTCCTCCGTCCCTCACCTTCCCTTCTTTCTTTTCTTCCTTCCTCTCTCTCCTCCTCTCTCTTCTTCTTTCTTTCTTCCTACGGTCGTGAAGCATCACCCACAATCAAGATACAGGACATTTCCAACACCCCACAAAGGTGTCTCCCTCTCTTTGTAATCAGTCAGATCCCTTCGCCCATTTCTCAGCCACTGATAACCACTGATCTGCTTTCTGTCCCTACAGCTTTGTCCTTTTTAGAATACCATGCACGTTGACTCAGACACTGTGTATACACTTTTGTGTCTGCTTTTTCACTTAGCAATGCTTGTTTAGGTCTATAATTCATTTTGAGGAGATATATACATATATGGTAAAGTTTGCAGAACTGAAAACCATAGAGGGTTTTTTCTCCCCAGGCCTTGGCGCCAAATGGAGTTTGCCTCATTGGATTTTGAAATTGGTAGACTAGTAACTCTTTCAGTTCAGTTCAGTTCAGTCGCTCAATTGTGTCCAACTCTTTGCAACCCCATGGACTGCAGCACACCAGGCCTCCCTGCTCATCACCAACTCCCGGAGCTTGCTCAAACTCATGTCCATCGATTCAATGATGCCATCCAACCATCTCATACTCTGTTGTCCCCTTCTCCTCCTGCCTTCAATCTTTCCAGCATCAGGGTCTTTTCCAATGAGTCAGTTCTTCACATCAGGTGGCCAGAGTATTGGAGTTTCAGCTTCAGCATCAGTCCTTCCAATGAAAATTCGGACTGATTTCCTTTAGGATGGACTGGTTGGCTCTCCTTGCAGTCCAAGGGACTCTCAAGAGTCTTCTCCAACACCACAGTTCACAAGCATCAATTCTTCGGCGCTCAGCTTTCTTCACAGTCCAACTCTCACGTCCATACATGACCACTGGAAAAACCATAGCCTTGACTAGACAGACCTTTGTTGACAAAGTAATGTCTCTGCTTTTTAATATGCCATCTAGGTAGGTCATAACTTTTCTTCCAAGGAGTAAGAGGCTCTTTAGTTCTTCAGTAACTCTTTATCTCCTTCCATTTTCTCCCATTTTGAATGGGAATGTCTATAATAGCCCTGAATCGTATGCCTGTAACCACATATTTTGTGTTTGGGAAGCAGAGAACTTGTTTTCCAGTTTTACAGATGGAGGGAATTTTGCCCCAGGAGGGATGCCATCCAGAGTCCCACCTATACCTGAGAACTTTGCAGATGTGATTAGGGATCTTGAGGTGGGGAGATTATCCTGGATTATTCTTATAAGAGGGATACAGGAGGAGTCAAATTAGAGGAAAAGGTGATGTGATGATGGAAGCAAAAATGGGAGTGATGCCCTTTAAGGATGGAGGAAGGGACCACAAGCCAAGGAATACAGGTGGTCATTAGAACCTTAAAAATGCAAGACTGGATTTTTCTTCAGAGCCTCCAAAATGGAATGTAGTCCTGTTGACACCTTGCCTTTAGTCCAGTGAAACTGATTTCAGACTTTAAAAAAATCTTCAAAATCATACATTTAAAGCCCTTGATTTTTCAAAGGAACCCAGAAAAGTTAATCAAAAAATCCAAAAACAATCACATGAGTTGGAGAAAGGACAATAACTAGAAACCATATGTTTGGACTGCTAGCCAGCTTTTCCAGTATGTTGTATGAATGCATTTTTATAAGATAACACAATAGTTGTGCCAGCTAAGTATAGGACCACTGACCTTCTGCACTGTGACCTGGAGTTACATCACTGATGGCAGGATGTACTGACATCTTAGGGGCTTCCCTTGTAGCACAGTTGGTAAAGAATCTGCCTGCAATGCAGGAGACCTGGGTTCGATCCCTGGGTCAGGAAGATCCCTTGGAGAAGGAAATGACAACCTATTCCAGTATTCTTGCCTGGAGAATCTCATGGACAGAGGAGCCTGCCGGTCTACAGTCCATGGAGTCACAAGAGTCAGACACGACTTAGCGACTAAACCACGACCACCACTAACATCTTGGAGAGGAAGTTAGCCCTGTGGATAGATACCTCCAGAAGGAACTTCTTAGGCAACGAGCCCAGCCTCCCAAAGACCCTGAGAGGGGACTGGTCTTGATGGGGTTGAGGAGCCCCTCTCGTCTTTTTCTTTTTTAAAATTGGAGTATAATCGCTTTACATATTGTGTTAGTTTCTACTGCACTGTATCATGAATCAGCTATACATGTACATATATATCCTCCCTCTTGAGTCTCCTTCTCACCCCTACAGTCATCACAGAGCACAGAGCTGAGCGCTCTTAGTGGCCTGCCTAGCCTCCGCTCCCTTCAATCTCAGCTCTAATTTCTCTTCTTTTAGTTAATTTTTATCAGAGTATAGCTGATCTATAATGCTGTGTTAGTCTCAGGTGTACAACAAAGTGAATCAGTTATACATACACATATATGCACTCTTTTATAGATTCTAAAGCTATGATCAATCTAGACAGACTATTAAAAAGCAGAGACATTACTTTACCAACAAAGGTCCGTCTACTCAGAGCTATGGTTTTTCCAGCAGTCGTGAATGGATGTGAGAGTTGGACTATAAAGAAAGCTGAGCACCAAAGAATTGATGCTTTTGAACTGTGGTGTTGGAGAAGACTCTTGAGAGTCCCTTGGACTGCAAGGAGATCCAACCAGTCCATCCTAAAGGAAATCAGTCCTGAATATTTATTGGAAGGACTGATGCTGAAGCTGAAACTCCAACAATTTGGCTACCTGATGCAAAGAACTGACTCACTTGAAAAGACCCTGATGTTGGGAAAGATTGAAGGTGGGAGGAGAAGGGGATGACAGAGGATGAGATGGTTGGATGGCATCACCAACTCAATGGACATGAGTCTGAGCAAGCTCCGGGAGTTGGTGATGGACAGGGAGGCCTGGCATGCTGCAGTCCATGGGGTCGCAAAGAGTCGGACACAACTGAGAGACTGAACTGAACTGATTCTCATATAGGTCACTCCAGAGTACTGAGTAGAGCTCCCTGTGCCATACAGTAGGTTCTTATTAGTGAGTTCAGACTTCTGACCTCCTGGACATGAAGTGGAGAAATTTGTGTTGTTTAAGGCACTATGTTTGTGAAAATTTGTTACACCAGTAATAGGAAACCAGTGCACTAACACAGCTTTGAAGAATAAAGAAGGACTTGTTTTTTTTTTTAGATATTATGACATTATAAAACTATAGTAATTAAAGAAGGATGATTACTCCATAATGGAAGAGCAAGCCTACAAATACATCTGCTTACAAACGGGACTGAGCATATGGCAGAAATCAACCTTTACAGAACAAGCTGTTTAATAAAGAAATGGTGTTAGGTCACTTGGCTCTTCAGACATAAAAGGTAAAGTGAGAGCCCTACCTCACACCAAACATAAACATAAATTTCAGGTGATATAAAGTCCTAAATATGAAAGAACAAAATTTGAAATTTTTAAAAGAAAATGTTCATTCATGACATTGCAGTAGAGGTTTTCATAACAAAATATAAAAGCTCAAGGCAGGCAAGTTAGTTGCAGTTGCCCAACTCTTTGCGACCCCATGGCCAGGCTCCTCTGTCCATGGGATTCCCCAGGCAAGAATACTGGAGTGGGTTGCCATTCCCTTCTCCATGGGATCTTCCTGACCCAGGGATCCAACCCAGGTCTCCTGCATTGCAGGCAGATTCCTTACTAACTGAGCTACTAGGGAAACCCCTAATATATAAAAGCTCAAATCATAAAGTAAACATTAACAGTTAATCTTCTGTGTGGAGCATACATCTGTGTTGAGCATATACTATGAATCAAGGTACTTTTGTTAGCACATGTCTGCATGCTAAGTCACTTCAGTCATGTCCAACTCTTTGGAACCCCATGGACAGTAGCCAGCCAGGTTCCTCTGTCCGTGGAATTCTCCAGGCAAGAAGATTGGTGTGGGTTGCCGTTTCCTCCTCCAGCCACTTATCTGACCAGATCCTTCTCCTGAGGCAAGCCCCTGCTGGCCTTCTCGTGCCTTCTGAGCACAGTGACCCTCAGTTCACCACCTGTCGTGCAGGTCCCCACCCTGCAGCAAAGGTTCCTACCACTCCCCTGGATGCGGTGGCACGGTAGCTTTTTGGCATTCTCTAAGCATGACGTCCTCCCCCATGCCTCTGAGCCTTTGCGCATGCCCTTCATCCTGCCTGGAGTGTATTCTCTTTTATCAGCCCCTGGACAACTGCTACGTATCCTTCAGCACCCAGCTCAAATCTCGTGTCCCCAGTGAAGCCTCCTCAGCTTGCTGAGGGACCATTACCTGTATGATAACATTGTCACTTCCCTCCATCTATACTGAGTCCTTCCACTATTAGGGAGGCCTCTGCATCACAATGCGATTTAGTGTTGGCTCTGGAGAGAGACAGTCCTGGGGAGGAATCCCAGACCTGCCATGTACTGGCTTAACCTTTCTGAGCGTTGGTTTCTGTAGAACGGGGCAGCGAGACGGACCTCTCAGTGTTTGATGGCTGATCCAGCGGCGGGCTCTGAAACTAGAACTTGAGGTGCAGGTGGTTCCCATGAGCCAGGGCCCCAGGGAGCCCTTGCAGGGGAGTTAGGAAGTAAGAGCAAGGGACTGTCACCAAGGAGGGCATCACCCAACAAGTTACTGCTGGAGGCGACAGGGCTGAGCCTGCCAGGGAGTTTGGGGACAGCGCAGGGCAAGCCTTAGATCCACCCAGCTAGGGAGGTGGGACCTGATTCTGCCAATCATCGAATAAGAGCCACGGCCAGGGGAGTGCTAACTGCCAGGCACTCTGGCCTGCCCCCTACCTGTGATTAGGGAAAGCTGTCAGGTGGGGCCTTAAAGACTGTCAGGTTGGCATGCTCAGAGTGGGGAAATGGAGAGGGCACTGGCGGTACCCACCACAACCTCCACACTGCGTGCTCAGTAATTGTGTGGCCCACCTGTTTTCTCATGTGATTCCCGAGACAGTCCTGGAAAGGGCATTCTGCCCATTTTACAGATGAGGAAATTGAGGTCCAGCGAAGTTCTCTGTGGTTTTTAATTTGTTGAATAAGCCAATCAAGAACAAGCAAATAAACAGACCTCTCTGAAGTCACAGATTGAGTTAGTCTTTCAGGACAGACCCCAAGACCCCCTGATTCCTCATTGTGGCTTTTGCTTTTCCCCTCTCTGCCCAGATGCCTCCCCACGGAGCCTGCACAGTGACTTGAATCTGTCCCCACCCCACCCCAGGCGGTGACTGGGCAGGTGGTGACTCATCTCCAGGCTCGGATGAGGAAAGCCCAGGGGTGTCAGGAGGTTGGGTTCTGGTCCTTGCTGTACCTTTCTGCTCAGAACAACTTTGGACAGATGCTGGCCACCTCTGGGCTCCATTTCTTCATCTGTTGGATAGGGGTAGGTGTGTAAGATCAGCCAAGTCCCTCAAGCTGTTAGGACAAGGGGGAGGCTTTAGGCTGGACTGCCCAGACTCGCTGAGGCTGTCATTGGGGCTGGAGGGGACTGATTCATTCCCTCTGTTCAGTACTCCACTTGGCGTGGCTGGGGTTCAGTGGTCAAAGCACCCAGTGATTTGCCCCTGCCTAGCTCTTAGGTCCAGAGAAGGCAATGGCACCCCACTCCAGTACTCTTGCCTGGAAAATCCCATGGACGGAGAAGCCTGGTGGGCTGCAGTCCATGGGGTCTCGAAGAGTTGGACACAACTGAGCGACTTCACTTTCACTTTTCACTTTCATGCATTGGAGAAGGAAATGGCAACCCACTCCAGTGTTCTTGCCTGGAGAATCCCAGGGATGGGGAACCTGGTGGGCTGCCGTCTATGGGGTTGCACAGAGTCGGACATGACTGAAGCGACTTAGCAGCAGTTGCAGCAGCTCTTAGGTCAGCCTTGGGCTCAATGCAGCTCCATTGACAGCTTTGTTTCACAGACCTGCCCTCCCAGCTCTGGCCATGATTGAGCCCTGACCTTGGCCCATCTGGTCTTTGACCTTGGTGATGAATGGAGTCTTGATCTGAACACAGGCTGACTCTGTCCCTGTCTCAGACTGACCCCAAACCGTATACTGACTCTTGACCTGGCCACCAACTGACTTTTGATCCCAGCTACAGATTGAGCCCAGCTACAGACTGACCCCTGATCCAACCACAAACCTCAGACCCAGACTGACCTCTGATCTCAACCACAGGCTGATCTCTGATCCCAGCCACGGGCTGACCTCTGACCCCAACCACAGGCTGACCTTGGCTTTCTGGGCAGTGCTGGTCAGGCCAAGATTAGTCATCAATACTCCTCAGCTACTCACCCTGCCAAGTGGGTTTGAAGTACCACCCCCTCCAAGTAGAAAAGCCCCTCACTGAGCTGGAGGAACCCTGGGCAGGGTGGCAGGGAGGCTGGGCCTGTGTGACTCTGAGGTTTCACCACAGTTGATCACAGCCTCCAACTCCAGCTCTGCATTCATCAGGCTGGGATCCAGCTCCTATCCTTGGTTGATTAGTCCTTCTGGAGTCTGCATCCTGCCCTAATTCTCTGGGGGCTCTGATCTCTGGGGTGCTGGATGTGATGTATTCCCTTGGATACTAAACACCCTCTGAAGAGCCCTCATACAGGAGACAGAATACAGGGTTTGGATCTCAGCTCTGCTACTGACTCACTACGTGACCTTCAGCATGACCTTCCTGGCTTCAGTTGCTCCATCTGTTCTGCCTCTTCCCTGCCAGACTTGGAAAGTGTTCCTTAAACTGGGGTATGTATGAAAGGGGTTTGGTTCAGTTCAGTTGCTCAGTCAAGTCCAACTCTTTGTGACTCCATGGACTGCAGCACACCAGGGCTCCCTGTCCATCACCGACTCCTGGAGCTTGCTCAGGAGTCATGTCCATTGCGTCAGCGATACCATCCAACCATCTCATCCTCTGTCACCCCCTTCTCCTCCTTCCTTAAATCTTTCCCAGCATCAGGGTCTTTTTCAATGAGTCAGTTCTTTGCATCAGGTGGCCAAGGGATTGAAGTTTCAGCTTCAGCATCAGTCCTTCCAATAAATATTCAGGCCTGATTTCCTTTAGGATGGCCTGGCTGAATCTCTTTGCAGTCCAAGGGACTCTCAAGAGTCTTCTCCAACATCACATTTCAAAAGCATCAATTCTTCGGTGCTCAGCTTTCTTTATGGCCCAACTCTCACATCCATACATGACTACTGGAAAAAACATAGCTTTGACGAAACAGACTTTTGTTGGTAAAGTAATGTCTCTGCTTTTTAATATGGTGTCTAGTTTGGTCATAGTTTTTCTTCTAAGGAGCAAGCATCTTTTAATTTCATGATTGCAGTTACCATCTGCAGTAATTTTTGAGCCCAAGAAAATAAAGTCTGTCACTGTTTCCATTGTTTCCCCATCTATTTTCCGTGGAGTGATGGGACCAGTGCTTATTGAACTTCTATGCAGAGTACATCATGAAAAATGCCAGGCTGGATGAAGCACAAGCTGAAATCAAGATTGCCAAGACAGAAAGATCAATAACCTCAGATATGCAGATGACACTATCCTTATGGCAGAAAGTGAAGAAGAAATAAAGAGCCTCTTGATGAAAGTGAAAGAGGAGAGTGAAAAAGTTGGCTTAAAACTCAACATTCAAAAAACTAAGATCATGGCATCTGGTCCTATCACTTCATGGCAAATTAGATGGGGAAACAATGGAAACAGTGAGAGACTATTTTTTGGGGCTCCAAAATCACTGCAGCCATGAAATTAAAAGACGCTTGCTCCTTGGAAGAAAAGCTATAACCAACCCAGACACCATATTAAAAAGCAGAGGCATTACTTTGCCAACAAAGGTCCATCTAGTCAAGGCTATGGTTTGTCCAGTGGTCATGTATGGATGTGAGAGCTGGACTATAAAGAAAGCTGAGCTGAAGAATTGATGCTTTTGAACTGTGGTGTTGGAGAAGACTCTTGAGAGTCCCTTGGACTGCAAGGAGATCCAACCAGGCCATCCTAAAGGAAATCAGGCCTGAATATTTATTGGAAGGACTGATGCTGAAGCTGAAACTTCAATCCTTTGGCCATGTGATGCAAAGAACTGACTCATTGGAAAAGACCCTGATGCTGGGAAAGATTGAAGGCAGGAGCAAATGGGGATGACAAAGGATGAGATGGTTGGATGGCATCACCAACGCGATGGACATGGGTTTGGGTGGACTCCGGGAGTTGGTGATGGACAGGGAGGCCTGGTGTGCTGCGGTCCATGAGGTCTCAAGGAGTCGGACACAACTGAGCAACTGAACTGAACTGATGGGGCCAGATGCCATGATCTTAGTTTTCTGAATGTTGAGTTTTAAGCCAGCTTCTTCACTCTCCTTTTTCACTTTCATCAAGAGGTTCTTTAGTTCCTCTTCACTTTCTGCCATAAGGGTGGTGTCATCTGCGTATCTGAGGTTATTGATATTTCTCCCAGCAATCTTGATTCCAGCTTGTGCTTCATCCAGCTTGGTATTTCGCATATTCTTGCGAATTTCTTGGTATTTCATATATATGCAGAGTACATCTCTGCATGTAAGTTAAATAAGCAAGGTGACAGTATACAGCCTTGACATATTCCTTTCCCAATTTGGAATCAATCCGTTGTTCCATGTCCGATTCTAACTGTTGCTTCTTGACCTGCATACAGATTTCTCAGGAGGAAAGTGAGGTGGTCTGGTATTCCAATCTCTTTAAGAATTTTGTGACAACTTCTGGAGAAAAATTAAGTAGAGGTGAAAGATGGAAAGCTTTTTGGGAGGGTGGTAGAGTCCCTCAAGATGGCTTTTGAGCAGAAAGCTGAAGGAGAAGAGGAAGTGAACCATGGGGATGTCTGAGGGAAGAGTGTTTAAGCAGAGGAAACAGAGAGTGCAAAGGCTCTGAGGCAACAGTCTCGCTGATCCATCTCGCTCAACTTTGAGTTTAAACTACCATTGTATCCCTTTCATCCTGGAGTGCACAGTCAAGGATATCTGGCTCTGCGTGAGTGATCACACCATCATGGTTATCTGGGTCATTCAGATCTTTTTTGCACAGAAGAACTATACAAGAAGGATATCCTTCAGCGTTCTGCTCAAAAGTCATCTCGGGGGATTCCACCTCCCTCCCCAAAAGCTCCCCATCCTTCCTCCCTACTTAGCTTTTCTCCAGAAGTTGTCACCACCTAGCATACAATATACTTTAATTATATATTATAGTAACTTATTTTGTCCAGTGTCTTTCCCCCTTGTGTGGAATACAAGTTTCATGAGGACAGGGATTTTTCTCTGGTTTGTTTGCTGTTGTGATCCTGACACCTAAAACATAGGAGCATAAAAGATGCTTGATAAATATTTGTTAAGTGAATGAATGGATGAATAATAACTGACTCATGGGACGTACTTAAACCACAGCACCCAGCACTAAATACTTAATTGATGATACTTTCTGTCATGGTGATTGTCGTCATCATCAATGGGTGACGCGGCTGAAAGGGATTGGGTCTGGCCTTTGGGATGGTGTGACGCCCGCCTCCTACAGGAGCCTTCAAGTCCACTCCAATCCAAGTTGACTGCACTTGCTCAGATCTGCAGTGGTTATCATGTGGGGAAGTTGACTAAGCCCTACACTTGGAATCTGCCAGTTTGGGCTTCACTTCCCAGCTCCTCTATTCTTGGCTGGGTAGCTATGTACACAATTATGTCCTGTCTCTGAGTCTCAGTTTCCTAACAGTCAATGGGGAGAATATGAGTGGCTATCCCATAAGATGATGTGGGCCTCAGAGTGATGGGCCATCCATGGTGTTGGGTGCTCAGCTGGCCATGGCTGTGGTCCCTGAGACTTAGGCACACACACTCTCTTCTCTGTTCTGTGGGCCAGCCTGCTTCATTTGTTGGGGTGTAAGTCCCCGGAGGGACCGGAACCTGATCCTCTTGGTCCCTTGCCTTCCCAATAGCCTGAGGTTGAAGTTGAAGCTCCAGTACTTTGGTTACTTGATGCAAAGAGCCAGTGCATTGGAAAAGACCTTGATGCTAGGAAAGATTGAGGGCAGGAGGAGAAGGGGGTGACAGAGGATGAGATGGTTGGATGGCATCACTGACTCAATGGACATGAGTTCGGGCAGACTCCAAGAGATAGTGAAAGACTGGGAAGGCTGGCTAGCTGCAGTCCATGAAGAGTGGTGTCAAAGAGTCAGACACGACTTAACTCCTGGCCTGCACCTGTAACGTGGAGATGCATCCCACTGGCTGATGGATGGACACTATTCTGACCGTGCCTCTGGGTACCTGACAGTTACAGCCACCAGGGGGCGCCCTGGCTATGTGCACAAAGGGCTGCCCCGGGCTGGTAACTTCTAACTTCTGCTATTCCCTTCACAGACAAGGAAAGGCTTGGTCCATACCCGAACCTGTCAGCTATTTCTACCATTCTGGTGGAGAAAGAGACCAGGAGACTCGGATTCCCAGCCTGGCTTTGCTGTTCACATGCTGTGTGATCTTGGAAGGAAAACCTCTCCCTCTTTGGACCTCAGTTTCCTCAGCTGTCAAATTAAGAATACCAGCCATGGTACCAGCTATTACATTGTGGGACCCAGAGTTTGTCTCAGCTTGCTTTTAGTCAGTAACTATGTTCGTGCCGGCCACAAAGTATTTCCTCCTTTTCCTCCTAATTCCTTCTTCCTGATGCCTGGAGCGAGGTCTTGCCTTATTATACATGCTGCCCTCTATTGGCTGGCAAGAGAACTACAGCTTCAGGGACCGCCCTCAAGTATAGTTCAGGGGAAGAAGTCAGAGCTGGGGAAGTGTTGGAGGCCAGTACTATCAGGCCAGTGATTCCCTTAACGAACATTTATTGAGCTCCTTCTGCATACCAGGCCTAACGCTAGACCCTGAGAACACAGCAATGAAGACAGCATGGCCTGTGCCTTCAAAGAGATCACAGGCATTGCAGGGTCTGCACATCTGGGGGTGGGGAGAGGCGTTCTTTGGCCTGCTCCATACTTCTGTGATCTGATACTGGAGTGTAATGGCTAAAATCATGGATTCAAATCTGGTGTAATGATGATTCAAATCTGGTTCAATGACCTTGGACTTCCTCAGTGCCTTTGTTTCCCCAACTACAAAGTAAAATAAAAATACTACTCGTTTCATAGAGTTGCTGATAGGGTTGAAGTAGTCATACCTCTAAAGTCCTGAGAACAGTGCCCACTCAGTGCTAGATAGGTGCCAGCTACAATAATAATGAAAACATATTTGTGGAAAGATGAAAGGAATAGCATCCGATCTTAATTGGATAAGAGCTTGCCTGCGTGAGCTATCTCTAAGCAAGTATTTTATGAGGGTCAGGGCAGTTGAGTGCATTTTGCAGTGGGCATTTTCAGTTCAGAATGGCCCCACAGGGCTCTACATGAGGCCTGAGCTGGACATCCCAGCTGCCACCAGCAGAGGCAGGGTGACGGCGGAAACAGGGTGGCTGACGCAGTCTGTAAGGGCGATCCCGTGCTGATGGCGATGCTGATAGCAGCACTTAGTCATACTGATGATGGGGATGACGGTGCTGACGGTGGTGGTGGTGATGGTGACGGTGATGCTGGTGATGCTGCCAGGAGCTCTGGGGCTTGGTACAGGGGACCTGACCTAACTTTCTTTTCTCCAAATCTCCTCAAGCCTCAGCCACCCTCAAAGTCCCGGGACGAGGAGATGGGATACAGATCCCCTCTGAACTTCCTAGGGGCTATTTTTGAGCCCGAGAAAGACAATCATAATCGAAGCACTAAGTAACCTCCTCAGCCTTCCTATAAGGGCGGTGAGACAACTCGTGTCTCTTGGCTTCAGTTTCTTCTCCTGTGAAATGGGAAAGGGGAAGAACGCACGTTGATTCTGAAGTTGAAAATTTTGCTTTGAAGACTTAATGAAATCTGGACCCTCCTCTCAGGAAATGCAGACACACACATGCAACCAAAGCTCCACACACACTGACATACAACCACACACACAAAAGAACTGCACATACATTCAACCACGTGCACGTAACCACATACATTCAACCGCGTGCATTCAACCGCATGCACGTAACCACAAGTCTCTGCGCCATCCGGGAGTTTCCAGCTCTTCTTCAGGTCCATAGACCCCGGTTCTATCCCCCTGGGTAGACTAATCTCTAACTGTCTATCAGCCCTGTCATCTAGGACTCCCTGGTCCGAGGCCCTCTCTCCTGAAGCCCAAGCCAGGCCTGGGTGGCCTGTGCCAGGGGGCACCAGGGGGGGCCTGGTGTGGATGGGCTGCCCCTGTCTGATCCAGCCTGCCCATTCCACTGGCCCCTACCAGAATGGCAGCTTGTGCTTGTGGTCCTGGGCGTGTCTCTTGGCCTATAGGAGAGGAAGAGTTGGTGGGTAGGAGCCTCGACCTGAGGGGTGGGTGTCAGTGGTGATAGCATCTTTGGCTACTGATGTGGGCAAAGTGAGTTTTTCACACTCGGCCCCACCAGGAACATGGCCTCCGGTGGTGACTCACTGGACTCAGGGAAAGAGATTTGCATTTGCGACTGTTGCTGGTACAGTGGTGAGCAGAGCTGCCTTTCAAGCAGTTGACCCAGGTTCGATTCCTGGCCAGTGCGACTCGTGTGGGCTTCCCTAATGGCTCAGTGGTAAAGTCTTCCTGCCAATGCAGGAGACGTGGGTTCGATCCCTGGGTCAGGAAGGTACCCTGGAGAAGCAAATAGCAACCCACTCCAGTATTCCTGCCTGGGAAATCCTATGGACATAGGAGCCTGGTGGGCTACAGTCCATGGGGTCAGAAGAGACTTAAGAGACTGAACAGCAACCACCAGGCAGCTTTCTGGGGCCCAGAACGTTCGTTATACGTCGAGCCTCAGGTAGGGGGCAGCAAAGAGAACAATGAACCATGAGATCCGGGTTCCAGTCTGATTCCACTTTGGCTAAAAAGCCGTTCATGGTCACAGCCTGTCACAGTTTGCAACACATCCCTGTGAATCATCATAGGTGAGCTCCACCGGAACCCTGGGAAGTACAGCTTGCTCCCTCACTAGAAAAAGGCTCAGAAAGGCTGATCGACTTGACCAAGGTCCCATCGCACGGGAGGCTTTGAACCCAGTCCTGGCTCCCAGTCCAGGGCTTTTTCCAAAACCTCAGAACCCTTGCTATACCTGACTGTGGAAATGGGAGCAACCCCCTTCCCTCTCCAGATATTGGACACGGGGAGCCCTGGGAGCCTTTCCAGCCCTGAGCTTTTAGGACTGTCTGTTTTCATTCTCTAAGGTAGCAGGTAGGGGGATTATCGCCCCACTTCACAGATGGGGAACAGGTCCAGACGGGGAAGCCACTTGGCCAAGGCCGAGGAAGTGGCAGAGGTGGGACAAGAAACCGGGTCTGCAGACCCCTAGCCACAGAGCCGGGGCCCCAGGCCGAGCTGAGTTTCTAAGAATAAAGCCGGATCCCAGAACAAACCAAGAACAGGGACTTTTGGGCCCAGCTGTTTCCCAAGTGTGAGCTCAGGCAGGGCCGGCCTGCTGGGGGGCGGGGGGTGGGAAGGGGCGACCACTTCCTGCTCCGGCTGGCGCGGTCCCCATGAGGTGGTCATCAGAGGCCGACCACTTCCCGGTCTGGGCCGCCTTCCCCTTTCTGAGCCTGGGAGGGGACGGGCAGCCCAGCGAGGCGCCCCTTGCGTGCTGCGGCCTGGACGGCGTCTGGCCTCTTTTCATTTCCCCCGCTCTCCGCGTCCCTCTCCACAGCCACCAACGGTCGGAAGTTGCGCAGGGCGGCCTTGCCCCGTCCCCCGTCCCTGGCCCTGTGCGTGTGCTGGGCCCTCGTGGGTGCTGCCCATGGAGGGTCTGCCGTGAGGCCTTCTCACTCCCCACCGAGTCTCAGAAAGGGGGTTGGCAACCCCAGGTCACACCGCGAGTAAGTGGCAGAACCAGAGTTAGAACTCAGATGGGCCTGCCTCCAAAATCTCCATCCTTTGTACGTTTAACGTTCCCCAGGTGCCCCCAGACAGACGTCTGAGCCCGAAGGGGCTTGGACGTGAAAGGTATTGGAAGGATCCCACTGGACACTGAGCCCCGAGGGCAGTGAGGGCGTCTGCTTCTCCTCCCTGTTCTGTCCCAGAACCCGACCCATGTGCCTGCTCTGGAGCAGGTCCCCAGGGACACACGGAAAGACAAAAGGCACCCCACCACCTGCTCCCAGCCAACTCCACAGATACGTGAGAGCCCTTGGTCTGGGGACACGGAACGGAGGGAGACGTGGTCCCTTACCCCTTACCCCATCATCCTTATACAGGCGCAGTGCTCCACATTTTTTGTTTTTAAGTTTTATTTATTTTTTGGCTGTGCCTCATGGCATGCAGAATCCTAGTTCCCCGACCAGGGATCGAACCCGTGCCCCTCGCAGTGGAAGCGCAGAATCTCAACCGCTGCACTGCCTGGGAAGTCTCTGAAGACTTTTAAATACGCCTCAAATCCCACGTAGGAGATCACAACAACCTATATACGTAGTCCTTCCAGCGGGGAAACCAGAGGCTCATAGAGTCTCAGAGTGTTAAGGAGGCAGCCAACTGTAGGGATACAGAGCGTGGAGCCAGACAGGGCCGCCTTCAAACCCCAGCACTTCCCAGCCGAGGGTGGCCTTGGGGAAATGACTTCATGCACCACTTTCCTCACCTGCAAAATGGGAACAAAGCAGCAGAGACGGTCTTAACTGGCCGCCATCCGATGGATTCTCTGGATTTATAAACCTTCTCCCTTCCTCTGAAAGGCAGACTAGTGAGTGTCACAACGCTCTGAATGCTGCAGGCTGGCGGCTTCTTTCCAATGCCATCAACTCCTCCGGCTGGCTCAGGAAGGCCTGTCCTTGAATCTGTAGCTGCCAGTTCTAACTGTTAAACCAATGCGACGTGAGTGAGAGCGGGACAAAGAGTTGACGTGTCTCTGAAAACTAAGAAAGGGCCTCAGAAAGATCCAACAGAGGAGAACTGTCCAAAGAAGAAGAGAAATGCCGAATTGAGTGTGGGCAAGACCATGATAAATTAGGGCTTCCCTGGTGGCTCAGATGGTAAAGCGTCTGCCTGCAGTGCAGGAGACCTGGGTTTGATCCCTGGGTTGGGAAGATCCCCTGGAGAAGGAAATGGCAACCCACTCCAGTACTCTTGCCTGAAAAATCCCATGGACAGAGGAGCCTTGTAGGCTACAGTCCATGGGGTTGCAAAGAGTCGGACACGACTGAGAGACTTCACAAGACAATTATAAAAGATCAGAGAAAAAATTGTTAAAATCCATCAGAAACTTATGTTGAATTAGGTGTAGGTTAAAACTTGGTGGGGGGTGTTATTAAAAATCCAGAAGGATTCTGCTTACAGATTGCTTGACAACTATCTCTAAGATATCTCACTCCATTTGAAAGAAACCCAAATGGGGACCATCAACTCTGCTGCACAGGTTTGTTTTATGCTAGGAAAACAAGGAAGGACTCTAGCTGGAGGCCTTGGTCTCAAAGAGCCTTGGCCCTCCTGCAAAAGATCATCTAATAAATATAACATGCACGCATGTATGTTTAATATAATGTCTATTTATGTATCGTAAGATGTCCTACTTTAAATATTCTCTTTTTTTCTAGTAATAGACCACTAGTTTTGCTCTCATTGGATAGGAGATTTCTTCTATTAATAGTACTTACCTCATGGTGCGGATGTACGGACTGAACGAGGTAACATATGCAAAGCATTTGGTGCAATGCCTGGTACACAGCAAATGTTCTGCAAATATCAGCTATTATAGTTATCTTCAAATCTAGGCCTCCACTTGGCAGATGAGCAAACTGAGGCTCAGGGGACAAAGTAACTTGCACGCAGTCACAAAGTAAGCGGGTTGCATGCACATCAAAGCCTACAAATGGATCCTTGAATCCCAATCTGATTCCTGAATTCCCTGGGGCCTCTCCCCAGTCCTGAATCTCAGAGGGCTAACGCTTCCCAGAGGAAGAGTGGAGGGCAGGCGGCAGCGGGCAGGAAGAGCCCAGACAGAGGGTGGGGCCTCGGGCACCTCTCAAGAGCAGGCACCCCACCCTGACCTCCCACCACCCACCCCACTCCGGGGGATACAAGACTTCTCCCTCTAGTTACATTTACGTTAATTGCTAAGTTTATCATCTCAGTGGCCCCTCTGTGTTCCTTCACAGATCCTGTGTATTTTTATCTCAAAGAGCTTCATTCATGTCTTTAATTATTTGTCTCCACGGCTGTCTCCTCTAGCAGCCTGGGAGTCCCCGGGGAGAGGGCACCAGCTCTGATTCATCTCTAACCCCCGAGCCCAGACCAGTGCCTGGCACCAAGGGGCCACTTTACAGATGTTTGCTGAACAAACGAGCTACTGAACAAATGTTAAGTAATAGGGCGCCCCGGATCTCTCGTTGACTTCCTGGCTTGGGAAGTAGCAGAGACCTGGAAGACATGGCCCTGGTCTGCTCCCCTCCGGCTCCTTTTTCTCCTCCTCCATCCCTCCAGCCTCCTCTTCCCAGGGAGGCCCGAGAGACACAGGTGGGGTAGGGCAGACGCTGGGAAACCCAGCCCGGGGGGCGAAGCTCTTCTCTTCAGGGATGGACGGGGTGTGGTGTGGGGCTTTGTCTTCTCTGAGTCACCTCGTTGGTGCCGTGGGTCTGACTCAGAAGGAGAGTGAGAAGGAGAACTTTGTCAGTCCTGGTTTCCACGGGTCCTGGGCCCCGCCGGGTGGGAGGAGGGGAGAGGCCTGGCATGGGAAGATGTTAGGACACACGGAGTAGACCTCCGATCTCGGAAGCACCAAAGCCCCACACTCGGCTGCACCTGGAACTGAGGCTTGGAAGAGGCAACTGGGTGTGGTGGAGGGAGGAGTCGGTCCTGTCTTTATCTCCTCCCCTCCCTGAACCTCAGATGCTTCATCTTTAGCCAGAGACTTAGACCCTGGACTCCTCCAGCCAGCTCCCAGCTGGGGGCCAGAGCTTTCCCCAAAGGCCGCTGGGGTCTGCGAGAAAAGACCCACAACCAAGAACTGCCAGAGTCTGAGCGCTGGCTACGTGCTGGGAGCTGGAAGATCGTCTGTTTACAGATCTCACCAAGTCCTCACGCCAGGCCCCTGGAGCCCCATTTTGCAGACGAGGAAACTGAGGCTCACATAGTCAATGACGTGACTCATGTGGTACCCTGAGCTAAAGGGGGAGCTGGACCTAGGATCTGCTGATCCAACGTTCTCCTCCTTGTCTACTACCCCTCATACCCCCCCCAACTATCCCACCCCAAGATGCTCAGACTTGGGGGGCTGGCCACTGGTCCTTGTCCCTTTGTGTGTGAAGCCAAGTGGTCACCTCACTGGGGAGCCCTCTGGTCGTCTGCAGCCGCCCAGACCACCTCTCCTCGAAACCCTCAAGCCCCAAGTGGGTTAGACAGCTCTGGCTTAGGTATCTGATTTCCCTTTTATTGTTTCTCTTCTAACCTCTAGCGAGTTTGGAGAATTTGCACATTTACACAGAAAAGAAAAAGGCAATTCATGCTTTATCCTCTTCAATCAACATTTGGGTACATGTTATTCCAGTATTAATTTTATGCACACACACCCACAGTTTTGTTTTTATGCGAACAGGATCAGTGGTCAACAGACATTTCCTGAACCCACACTGAAGGCGAGAGTGGTGCAGTCTTCCTGGTCCTCTTCCGTCTCTTTTTGTCTCGACACGGGGTCCTGCCGGGCAGGGCAGTGCTCCCGAGGTGCTGCAGGTGTGGGAGAAGGAGGGCCCTAGGGGCATGGGGCTCTGTAGCTGAGCGGTTCCAAGCGTGAGCTTCATTCTTGGTCTCTGGCTGTCATTTGACGTCTCTGAGCCTTGGCTTCTCTGGAAGCGATCATCACGGCACCTGTCATGACACAGGTGTGAGAACTAAACAGGAAAATGCATGGAAAGCGTCTGGCGCCAAGTCAGTGCTTGACGAAGATTCTGTTGTGTTCTCTGTGGGTGGTGGGGCCTCTGGGCCAGGGGTGTCTCTCTTCCTGACATCCTGAGGATCCAGATCGTGGGAGATACCTAATGCCAGTTCAGCGATTAAAATCTTGCCTGTTGGGCTTGAGGTCAGGGCCTGGAAAACCTTTTCACCACCCTGTGGTGTTTCCAGAAAACAGAATCTGGCCCCAAGCATCTTCCTTCTTGCGGGTTGTGAATGTGGGTGTGATTCTCAACCGAAAAACCAGAGCTGACTTCACAGTTGAAGACCACCCGTCAGTCTCCCTCTTGGTGACAACCGCGACCCCTCTGGGTTTCACCCCTCCCACCCCCCGGACTCAGGTGGGGCATGCTTCTGTGGGTGACACGGCGGGATTCAGGTGGTCCTACAGGTGCCCACAGCACTGGGAAACTGGCTGGTGCTCATTCAATGAGCAAACCAGCTGGCTGAGGGCGTGGGTGCTGGGAAGAACTGGGGGGAAATTTTATCCTTTCTACCCAAACTTCAATCCCCAGTGCTCACCATAGAGCCTAGGGGTGCCCGCAGGATCCAGCAGGCTGCAGACCACCTCACCCCCCTGTTCAGAGACCCTTCTGTGACCCCTCCCTGGGCTCATTCCGTCTTAAGTATGCCAGCTGCTCTGTTTCCTGGCAGAATTTACCAGGGCACCCCTGAATGTGCTCTGACCCCAAAAGATGGTTGGCTAGTGATCGACATTTTGGCATCAGGGCAAGATATTCTAAAGCGGCGGTCCCCAACCTTTTTGGCACCAGGGACCCGTTTCGTGGAAGACAATTTTTCCATGGACGGTTTCGGAATGATTCAAGCACATTTATTGTGCACTTTATTTCTGTTTTTGTTAAATCAGCTCCACCTCAGATCATCAGGCATTTGATCCTGGAGGCTAGGGACACCTGTGCTAGATAATCAATCTCCTATAAGCAACCAACTGTTCCACCTGCAGATAGAACCCTCCTCAGGGGGTTGTCAGAGCAGCCCGTCTACTCAGCCATCCCCAGCGCCCCAGGGTCCGCAGATGGCTGACACAGAACGTGCAGCGAGAATAGGGCTGGGGTCTCCACGTGCTAAGAGCGCTGTGTGGTCCTGGACAGGTGGCTGAGCCAAGGCCTGCAGGAGGCTCCCCCCAGCCCCTCGCCCAGCGACAGGCACAGCCACGAGGGCTGGGGGTACAGACAGGGCAGCGGGAGGGTCCCAGATCAAGGCAGGGGGGCACCCAGAGACAAGCAGTGGGAAGCCGTGTGGACTTAGGGAGTGGTGTTGGCATTAACCAGGGAAAGTGAAGCAAGAGGAAAACAGTAATAATAATGATGACGATAATTTTCCATGGGGTCGCAAAGAGTAGGACACAACTGAGCGACTGAACAACCACCACCACGACAAGGACAAGTGAGGAGCTTTGCTCAGATTATCTTCTCTAATCTTCCCAGTGATCCCTCTTGTATGGCAGACATCAAAGACAGTGGAATCTGGAGTCAGATCGCTGGCGTTCAAATTCTGGCCCACCAAGCCTCGTCCCCTCATTGCCCACAAGATTTAAAAAGAGCCCCTACCTTCTGGGTAGTTGGGCTTGTCTGTGAGTGATCAGTTGGCCCTGGGGCAGAAAGGAGAGGATCAACTCATGTGATTATTAGTTCTATGAATGCAGAGGTGGAGGCTCAGAGAGGCCAAGTCACTTGCCCAAGGCCACACACCAAGAAGAATTTGATCTCAGATCTCTGTGACTCAAAGCTGACTTCTTCCCAAAACCCCCTGCCTCAGTCCCTCCTGTGTCTCTTCTGTTTCTTCAGGAGAATGAAGTATTCAAATGACATATATTTTAGAGGAGAGAGGAGAGGAAATTGCTGGAAGTCACACAGTGAGCCTACGGTCTGCCTGGACCCTCGGAGGCAGACCCTCACGCCAGCGCCTCCACCCACGGCTCTGAGGCACCTGATGGTGGGGCTGCTCTCTTTCCGGACCCCTGCCCTGCCCTGCCCTCACCTCCCTTGGGGCACAGGAAATGATGGCCACGATCCATTCCAAACCACAGGGGAAATTTTATGTCTGGGCTGGACTAGAATCCAGCCAGAGCCCCAGCTCAGACGTTCCCAGTCATATGCAAAGGGTATGTAAGCCGGTGGGAAGGGGCATTACACTTCCACTCCTCTCTGACCTTGGGATTTCCCTCGCCTGGTGGCTCTGAATCAGGCGGGCTTCCGAGCTGTGGACAGAGGTCCCTGACCTCACCTGCACAGACCATCTGGACGCCATGCCCAAGCCAGGCCTCGGTCAGCTCAGCTCCAGCTTCAGATCAGAGGCAGTGCTAGGCAGAGCAAATGGATCTCCCCTGCTGACTCAGCCCAAACTTTCTGTGTGATCCTGGATGGGTCCCTTGTCCCCACTGACCCCAAATCCACTGTCTCAAATCCTCCCTGAACTGCCGTCCAGGAACTCACAGGGAACTTTCTTCTGCGTCTAAAAGACCCAGCCTCCTGAACCCAACACTGAGAGAAGAGCTGAGGTCAACTGCAGCTTTTCCACTGCGCAGGTGCTTCTGGCTTCTCTTCTGTTCACCCTCTGGGCTGGTGTGAGGCAGTGAGCCCTCCAAGGAGAAATCTTGGCTCTACAAACCGCGAAGGGCTGGGCAAGAACTGCAGATGGCTCCTCCTTAGGTGGGTCCAGGGGGCAGCTTTTGGCCCTGCTGTGGCCTAATGGAGCCCTGGCACTAAACTGGCCAGGCCTCTCTAGGCCTTTCCTAGGGGTGCTTGGGTGGCAGCAGGCCGTGCCCGGGGCCCCTGGGGCTGGCAGGGCTGAACCTTAAGGCAAGGGTGTGGTTGAAGCTGCTCCCAGACCTGGGCCGCCCCAGACAGACCAGAGCTGACTTCTGGGGCCCCTGACAAATCCTTTTTCCTTTCTGTTTCTGGTGGTAGTGAGGGAACCATATGTTTGGCCACCTGGATTCAGGACTCTGCTCTGGACTGGCCTCCTTGAGGGGGAGGGGAGGGGTGGGCGCCTGTGACGAGTCCCTTGTCCTTGGTGGGCCACAGCCTTTTTCTCTGTGCCGTGGGGAGACCCCCATGATTCTGAAGCCAGGGCGGGGAGTTGGAGTGGACGGAGCGGGGGCCTGAGTCTGAGTCCATCCGTGCCTTTCTGCGTGAGGTGGGCCGCCGTGGCCTCGGGGAAGACAGCGCACTCCGTGTTCCAGCAGCCTGGCGGGCGGGGGCGGGCGGTGGGCGCTGAGGGTAGTCTTCTGCCCATCTCTGCCGAGCCCAGACGGCCAGCACTCACCTTCCCAATCAAGCTCGGTCTCGGTCTCCGTTTGGGGTAATGGAGCTGCGCAGACCTCGGCGAGGAGCAGCCTGTCCTGGCCACGTGCCATCCCCGCCTCCGCCCCCTGTGAGACCCACCAGCTAGGAGAGCCCCGGGGGTTGGTGGAGGCCACATGGCTTCACAGATGCAGGAAACTGAGGCCCAAGTGAGCGAGACCAGCCTTCCCCAGCCCGCAGGCCCTGTTTTGTACCGCCCCCCCCATCTTTGCTCTCTCCCCCTCCAGGAGCATCTGAGGGATGGCGTGGATCTCACCCAGGTGAAGAAGCCTGCGTCTGGGGCTTCGAGTCCTGGTGCCTCAGCTTTCAAGCTTCCAGACTTCCCTGCCCCGCCCTTCCTCCCCGCTCCCCGCCAACACTGTGTTCTCATCTGTGCTCCGGGCAGGGTGAGGGTGAGCAGGGAGAGGGCAGACCCCAATGTCCAGGATGGCCTCGGTCTCCTCCCCAACCCCCTGGCCTGTGCAGGGGCCCAGGCCTCTCTCCCACCGTCCTCCCACACCCTGCCTGCGGAGTCCCTCCTGGGAGTGCTCCTGGGGCCTCTACGGGCCCAGGCTGCCTCTCACGAGGCCAGCAAGGCAGTCAGGAGAACCCAGGAAGGAGACAGCAGAGATGCTGGGTGGTAGGCCCCCAAGGCCCAGGCCCCTGTGGGGGTATTCACAGCATTTGATGCCAGAGGGAACGTCTGCATCTGGGGTCAGCCGCGCCGTTCTTGCTGGTCTTCTGCACCGTTCCTACCTGGTGGGTGTGGTCATGGCTTCTTCCATGGTTCGTCTTCCATTCCTCCCCAGCTCCCTGCTGGTGGGGCTACACCCGATGATCACAGCCTTGCCCCCGCTGGTGTGACTGCTGTGACAATGCCCTGTTCCAAGAGCACAGAGAGGGCCCCTTTGCTGGCACAGCCACTCCTGTGATCAGATAAGTTGCACCCCCTGGCATGGCTGCTGGGTCTGGGTCTGAGGCCACAGCTTTCTGTGTTCATGGCAGTACCCAGGGCATCTGCCAGACATCACCAGACCAGAACTGCTGCCCCTTCCACCAGGGTAGTTCAGATCCATCTCTCAAGGGCCCCCAGCCCCCTCCATTTTCCGGGGATCCAAGACTGTGTGCTCCCCTCTGCCCTGGAACTTCTCTCTGTCCCCAACCCTACCTGTGTTAAGCACCATCAGCCTGGGCAACCTCTGGGCCCCCAAGGATAGAGCTGAGCGCTCGTATCTCATGGGACCTCAGCTGCTGCTAGGGTGGGCATACAGGACACCCTCCTGCTCTCTTACTCCTCACGAAGCTCCAGGGTCATAGTAAGCAGTCAGGGATTCCACAACTACGGAGGGCTGGCCGCTTGCTGTCTGTGGAAAGTGGTCCTCTGCCTGACCCCTCTGGGACCCTCCTGTCACCCCTAAACCCTCCCTGAACAGCAGGTCCCAGGGCCTGCCTTTCCCAGAGGTCACCAAAGGCAAGAGGGGAAGTTCCTAGAAAACTTTCCAAGTGACCGCTGCTCCACACTCCTCCAAGCCTCTGGCTGCCTTGGTGGCACTTATTCAGTCCACAGCCTTGGAAACCTACCATGTGCCAGGTACTGTCCCCGCCTGGGGTTGCAGCCATGAGGGGCCAGACTCGTCCCTACCCTGGGGACAGTCATGGTCTAGACAGACACCCAGGCAGAAACTTGTGCAAACCATGATTTAAGCAGTTACTATGAACATGCAGAGTGTGAGGGCATTGTGAGGGCATGTACAGAGCCAATCCTGGAAGGCTCCAGAAGGAAGTGACCTTCAAGCTCAGGTCTCAAGTTTGAGGAGGATAGGGTCAGACAAGTGGTGGCGGGGGAAGTGCTCAGGCAGAGGAAAACTGCATATGCAAAGGTTCTGAGCAGAAGGGGCATGCTCTTCATAGCTCCTGGAGTCCAAATCCTTTTCTTTTTTTGAATATTTATTGATTTATTTGGCTGTGTAGGGTCTTAGTTGTGGCACATGGGCTCCAGAGTGTATGGGTTGTTCAGTCGTTGCTCTGCAGTATGTGAGATCTTAGTTCCCCGACCAGGGATTGAACCCACATCCCCTGCATTGAAAGGCAGATTCTTAACCAGTGGACCACCGGCGAAGTCCCTGGAATCCAACTCTTCAGCAGCCACCAGGTGCCAAGCTCCTGAGACAGGCTGGCCCAGTGTTAACCGCTCAGGTTCTGGGGCCACATCATATAGGTTTGAATCTCACTTTGCACTTACGAGATGTGAGACAATGCGGAAATAACTCGACTCCCTGTGCCTCAGTTTCTTCCTCTGTAAAACGAGATAATACTATTGACAGTAAAGGACTTCCTGGAGTTGTTGGGAAAATTAAATGCAATCACTCAGGTAACAGAAGCACCCAATAAACATTAGCAACTCTTCCTAACCATAAACCCTGTCCATGGAGCACCTGCTGTGTGTCAGACACCGTGCTACAGGTTCTGCAGTTAATCTTCCCGCAGGTTGCAAGCTTGGACTCAACGGCCCCATTTCAGAGATGAGAAGACTGAGGGCAGAGGCCCGAGTCACTAAGGGGGAGACTGGTTGAGGTTTCGGAGGGCTCAGGGGCGGCTTCATGGAGGAGGTGGTGGCTATGATGAGTCTTGAGGATGGGCACCCTCCCAGCCAGGCAGCTCCCCAACCGCAGCTGAGCATTTCAGCCCTTGGGCTTCCTGAGTCTGGTGATAACGGGACAAAGGGGCAGCTCAGGGCACTTCCAGGACCTTCCAGGAGTCCCAGCGAGGGAAGGCCCCATCAGGCCAGGTTCTCAGACCAGAGAGCCTCGAGCGAGCGCCAAACAACAAAAAGGCTTTTCTCACTCAGGATGAGTCACCAGACCGAGAGAGCAGACGCCCGGTCCCTGTGCTGAAGAAGACGAAACCACACATCTGAAGAAGTTTCCCACGGCCACCACTTGCTTTAAATAGCTGCAGAGGAGTGGGGGAGGGGAGGTTGGGAGGCAGGATTCTCCTGCCCTCGGGCCCTGGGCTGGGGTCTTCACCCCTCCACTCCGCGGGAGCCTGGCCCGAAGTGCCCCCCTCCCACCCCGCACCCCGAGACTGGTGGTTGCTGGGAACGCAAGGCCTCACGGGCACCAGGGGAACCCAGCAGAGGTCCAGAGCTCGTGGTGGGATGATGGGGTGGTGGTGGTGGGGGGGACCAGTGGACAGACAAACAGCTGGAGAGACATCCCGCCAGGCAACGGGTGTGGGGGTACAGGCCCAGGAAGGGGGAAGTTGACCTCCCCCTGCACCCCGGTGCAGCCTCCCGGCCCCCAGTCAAGCTTCCTTGCAGGTCACCTGACTCCCCTCCTTGCGCTCCAGCTGCCCCCCCGCCGCCCGCCCGGTTCGTGACTGAGCCCCGGGCGGCGTTTCCGGAGGCAGGCCAGGAGCCCAGGCTGCTGACGCACTTGCCGCCCCCCCGGGCCGGGCCGGGTGAGAAGAGCGAGCCCCCCATCCCCCTTTCCCGTAAGTGAGCTCACCCCCCAGGCCTCGCAGGAATTCTAAGAAGTGGAAACCTCTGCACCTGCTCCTCGCCCACCATCTCGGCCTCCCCACGTTGCGGGGAGGAGGGGCGGGGGTCCTTCCTCCTCTCCGGCTCAATGCTCAGGCCCAGGCTGGGGGCTCAGGGGCTGACAAAGGTTTCTCTCCCACTTGGGTTAGGAAGGACCCAGAGATCAGGTTAGCTCAGGGCGCCCCCTTGGCTTGGGCTTGTTTTTCAGAAGATAAAGGGGGGAAAATCCAGAGAGGCCTGGGCAGTCCATCTGAGTCCCTCCCAGGCTGGGAGGAACATCTCCTCCTGGTGTTCAGACGGCCCTTGTGGGCCAGCAGTGGCTCAGGAAGAGTCAGCCCTTAGGGACTAGCAGAACCAAGGCCCAGAGAGGGCAGTGACTCAGCCATGGTCACCAGTGGAGCCCTCAGCTACACCCCTCCAGGGGCCCACAGCCCTGGGCAGCCCACTGATAGCACCATCACACATATATTGAGCATCCTTTGGAGGGACCCAGGGTGAAATAAGACGACATCCAGCTAGAATCACAAACATAGCAACTAGCAGTCAGCGGGGGCCCAGGCCAGGGGTTCTCAGTGCTGGCTTCTCAGCCAGAGCGCTAGGCTTTGCAAAAACACCGATTCTAGGCCTCTAGCCCTGAGACTACGATTCAGTGGATTGGGAATGCACCCAGGAATCTGCATTTTATAAGATTCCTCTAATTGATCGGATGGCGGAGAGGCTCTGGGACAGACTGCGAGTGGCTCCAGGGCAGGTGTGCCCTGAAGGGTGCTTTGCAAGGGCTTCTAATGGGAGGCTCTGGTGAGGCTACAGCCTTCCCCTCCTGCACCAACCTCAGCCTGCACACGGGGTCCAGCCCCAAGGGATCTCAGAAATGATACATCACTGAGTCAGGAGCTGAATGAAAGGATGTCCCCCACACCTTCCTCTTGCCGGGGAAAGTGGGGGCCAGTATCTGAGCCCCAAATGTCTGCTCATTCTTGTCCTAATACTCAGGAAGCTTGGTTTTCTCTGGCCTGGTGGCACCTCTCTAGGGAATTTGGAAAGCAGCCAGAAGCTCACAGGCTGGGCTGCCTGGTGGTTAGGTGCTGGCCTGCCAACCCATCCCACCCCTGTGCCTGCGCTATGTCCAGCCAGGGTCAGGGAGGAGCCCTTGGCCAACCAGGGGGTCTGAGGCAGCTGGAGCCCTCAGGTGAGCAGGAATTGTTTTGGTCCGGGACACGGGGCCCACCTTCTAAGGCCACGGGTCCTCTCAGGGACTCTGTGTCCTCTTCTGTACAATGGGCGAAATCAGGAGCAGAGTGGGGAGAGAGTGGCTGGTTGAAAGCCCACAGTTTGGCTAATAGCAGTGGCTGGTGGGGGGGCCCCCCTGCAGGCCCAGATGCCCCCCCTGGTGGGGCGTGTCCCGAGCGCCTCTCTGGTCTGTATGGAGGTCACGGTGAGGAAGCAGAGGGCCTCTTCAACCTCCCCAAGGCCTTCCTCGGGCAGGCCACACCCCCTCCAGACCTCCGTTTCCTTCGGGCAGATACCCCAACTCCAGAAGGTCATTGTAAGGATTAAACGAACACAATCACCTGACCGTGTGAAGAGCGATCCTTACTTCAACTGATTTGTTTCTCACTAGCCTGTGAGTTCCAGGAGTGGGGGCTGGTCTCTGCGTCCAGGGCCTGTCACAGTGCCTGCTGCGTGGTGGGTGACCCGCTCGTGTTGGCGGAGGGAATAACGGGTTAGAGAGAGAGCTGCCTTCTCTCAGCACGCATATGTGTGCACATGCGTGTGTCCGTGTGTGGGGGCCTGCATGCTCACTCCCGTGTGTGGGTTTGAACCATTGTGGAAATGTGGGTCTGTGCATGGGCCTGTCTGGGTCTAGGCTTTGCATAGGGTCTAGCATGTGTATATTTGCATGTATGTCTTAGTCTGTGTGCCTGGATGCATGGGCCCATGTGCACGAGTGTGCTCAGCCCACAGGTGTCCAGGCCTTATGTGGTTAGTTCTTTGTGTGGGGGGTGGGGTGGGTGGGTGCCCCTTACTCTCCTGACCTCGCCCTTCCCCTGAGACTCCAAGTAATGGGCCCACCTGGGAGAGCCAGACTATGCAAAACTGAGGCCAGGCCTGGGGAAGCCCCTGGAGAGCGGCCCCTGGGGACTGGCTAGGCCTCCGCCTCCCCCCAGCCCCCCTCACAGCCCCCCTCCCACGCTCCCCACCCTCACCACCCGCATAGAACAAACAGCCTGCCCCCTCCAGAGTCCTGTGAGCCTCCCCTCCCGGGCCTTCACACTGTCAGGAGCCAGGTCCCTAGATTCCCCTGCCTCCCCAGCCCCACCCTGCCTGCTGTCTGCACCCCCCGCCCTCCCTTGATACCATGCCTGGAGTCTCTCCCTGTCCTCTGTGAGACTCCCTTTCACTTCTGCACCTCCCTGAGCTGCTGTTGCAAGCTGTACCATGCAGCAGGTACTTGGCACTTCACCAACAGAAAGGTCTGGCAAGCGCCCCATCTTACTGATGAGGAAACGGAAGCTCAGAGAAGTTAAGGAACTTGTCCCGGGTCACACAGCAAGCAACTGAGCGTCAGACATGAACCAGACTCCATATCCAGATGTCTTACCCACTAGGCCACACTGCTGTCACGCTTCAAGTCACCTATAAATGGCCAAGCCTTGAGGGGCTGACCTTGTGAACCTCCCCTCTCCAAAAGGGGCCTCAGGGGCTGGGCTCCATCTCATACACTCACAGCTAAAGAGGTGGAGGCCTCGGGCTCAGGAAAGGGCTCATCTTCTTAATGGCAGAACTGTGGTCCGTCCGTGCTTCTGGGTCAGAGCCACACTGGGCCTAGAAACTTCTGCGCTCACCCCAGTCAGGCCAACTCGAAGCCCCCCAAGTCTTCCCATTGCTTGGTGGTCCCCACAGAGAGATCAGAATCCCCTTCAGCAGGGTGATTCTTGTTCCTCCAGGTCACGCTTCCATTTGGCAAGGGGGTGTGCTTTGGGGGAGCCACGTGGCTTTGATTTAAATCTCACCCTGGAAAAACAATGGTTTGGATTAAGGGAAGAAACAGTTGGTGAAAAGTCATGAAAAGAAAGGAGGGCAGAAGCGGGACCTTGTAGCAAAAATGATCCCCAAACTTTTAAACCCTCATTCCAGAGGTTTCTCAAAGCCTGCCATCCAGCCATGACCTCCCACGCCAGCACACTCCTGCCCCTTCAGTAGCTGGGCGGGTGACGCTGTGTGTGGGGTGTCCCCCAGGCCTCTGTCTCTCCTCTTACAGAGGAGTAAACTGAGGCTCGGAGAGGGTGACTATGGATTCTGGTGGCTTCCATGCAGTGAAGAATAAAGGTGGGGGGAACTGGGGGCTCTGGTGCTCCCATTTTGTTGGCAGGGAGCTTGCCCTCTTTAGGCCTTCTTCCCCCCTGAGAAAGGGAAGAAAAGGGGATTACCGTAACTTATCACCACTGGAGCTGAGTAAAGCCCAGGAAGCCCACACAAAGGCAGCCTGTTCAGCTCTGACCTGCTGACCTTTCCACTTGCCAGACTCTGCACCAAAAGCTTCTCATACATCTCCTGCACGAGTCTTCCCAGGACCTCAAAGTCCCCATTTCACAGATGAGCAGACTGAGGCTCTGATAGGCTAGGAAATTGGCTGAGGTTCCCCCCCACCCCGCCCCCCAGCTAGGATGTGGTGATTGTGTCTTGAGGCCAGGTCTTTGCGGCCCTGAGGGCTGTTTCTAGCCACTGGGCTGTGAGACTGAGGCCAGGAAGTTAAGAGTGGAGGGGAGTCAGACTAGGGAAGTGAGAGCTGGGAAAAGTCTGGAAGCAGGCCCACAAGAGCATTTTGTGTCTCCTGAATCACCAACCTTTAGAGCTGAGAAGGCCTCAAAGATTATCTATGCCTCCCTGGGGAATAGTAGGGCAGAGCAGAAATTGAGGCCAAGGAAGGTGGGACACGTCCAGGGTCACACAGGGGTTGGTGCAGGGCCCAGTTACAACCACGTCTCCCGAGGGTCAGCAGTGGCTTTGTGGCATGTATCCAAGCTGTCCTGGAGACGTGTGGATGGCCTTCACTTTTGGGGATGACATCTCTGGCCCAGCAGGCCAGTTTCAGGGATGCAATGGCCTGTGCTCTTCCAGAACTCACATCTATGTCTCTGACATGGCTGCTTGGGGTCAGGATGCTGTGGCTGTGGTTATGGGTCCATCTGAGACCAGAGTCAGAGCATGGTGTGTGGCCGGCCCTGGTGTGTCAGTAATCCGGGCTTGGTCTGTGGCTGGGGTCAAGGCTGAGGAGTCTTAGGCAATGAATACTGGAGTGGGTAGCCGTTCCCTTCTCCAGGGGATCTTCCCAACCCAGGGGTGGAACCCAGGTCTCCCACATTGCAGGTGGATTCTTTACCAGCTAAGCCACCAAGGAAGCCCATGAACTGACTACGGAAGACCAAATGGACTTCAAGCCCTAAAAAACAGGGTTACTAATGGTTCGGTTGCAGGACCTGTGGCGTGCTGAGATAGAGGTAGGAAGCTGGCCTCTGGAGTCTCTGGGGGCAGAGATGGGGGCTCTCCATCCCATGCAGCTCCCCTTCACACCCACTGCTGCCTGGCTCCAGGTGTGTGAAGATGGTGGGAGCACCTGGCAATCCCCCTCCACCCTTTTCCTCTGAGAAGATGCAGCAGTCAGTCAGGCCATTCCCTCTCCTGACTTGCCTCCTCTCGGACCAGAAGAACCACTGCCCCTCAGTTCTGGGGTTCCCTGGGCTCAGAGCCCAATCTTGGCCCCCATGATGGGGACAAGATCCATCTGGGAGAAGGGCGGTTCTGCTGGACTAGGTGTGGGGATGCTGAGAAATGGATAGTCAAGGGCATTGTTCCAGTTCAGGATGCCCCTGAACTATTCCTGTTATTGGGCACTCAAGCCATATGAAAGTGAAGTTGCTCAGTCGTGTCCAACTCGCAGCGACCCCGTGGACTGCAGCCCACCAGGCTCCTCCGTCCATGGGATTTTCCAGGCAAGAGTATGAGTATTTCAAGCCGTATGAGGTTGAGCCAAATACCCCCGTTTTATGGATGGGTAAGTGGAGTGCTCAAGGTCACCAGCTGGCAGGGATGGAGCTGGGTTCATCAGGCCGGCCAGCTCTGAGCCTGGGCCATACCCACTCCACACGTGGCCTCACCAGCTCCTTGGCTCATCCTGGGCTCCAGAGGGCACCCCCAGCTGAACAGGCCAGGATGAGGCATCACCTGACCTGCCTTCTCAAGATCACAGGAGAAATGGTTTTCCCTGGAGGTGGGGAGAAAACCTCGGCTGATACGATCTGCTGATCTATCCCCCTCAGGTTTTGATGTCTGGTGTCCCCCATACCAAGGCAATGATGATAATAATAAATTGGCACTTCTTGAGGACTTCATATATATGGGGCACTATTCAAAGGAATTCCAAGCATTCACTCATTTTATCCTTCCAACAACCCCATGAGGTAAGAACTATTATTAATCCTATTTTTAAAAGTCAGCTTCAGTTTTTAGAACAGTTTCAGATTTACAGAAAAATTGAGAGGCCAGTGCAGAGTTCCCATGTACCCTACACATACGGTCCGTTTCTCTGTTATTAACATCTGACGTTCATCTGGTGCCTTTGTTACAACTAACAAATTGATGTTATTAATTAATGTCCATACTTTATTCCGATTTCCGTCATTTTTGCCTGCTGTCATTTTTCTTTTGCAGGATCCCACCTAGAACACCACATTATATTTAGCTGTAATATTTCCCGAGGCTTCTCTTGGTTCTGACAGATTTTCAGACTTTCCTCTTTTTTTTTTAATGTTCCTGACAGTTTCAAGAAGTTCTGGTCAGGTATTTTGTAGAACGTCCCTCTGTTGGAACTTCTCTAATGTTTTTCTCACGATTAGACTGGCGTTATGGAATCTGGGGATGAAGGCCTTGCAGGTAAAGAGCCATTTTCATCACATCATATAAAAGACACATAGTATCCATATGGCTTACCACTGTTGACGTTGACCTTGACCACTAGCGGAGGTAGAATCTGTCAGGTTTCTCTACTGTAAATTTATTCTCCCCGCTCTTTTAAACCTTTCCCTTTCTGTACTGCTCCCTTTGGAAGGAAGTCATTAACCTATGTTACAGGTGCAAAAAAGCGCCCAGAGAGGGTAAGTGACTTGCCTCACGTCACACAGCAAAGCGCAGAGCCAGGATTTGAACCCTTGTAGTTTGGCTCCTGATCCCAATGCTTCCAATTGTACCGACCAGAGTTCTTGGCCTTCTCTGATCAATAAAAATTGACCAGAGGCCCGACAAGAAATTCAGGCAAGGCTTTATCGGGGCCACTGCCACAGCGGGGGGTCGAGAACAAACCACAAGTTCCCTTGTTTGCTCACTTCCCAAGCTTGTTCCTTATACAGGGTAAGGGTGGAGGTGTGTCCAGGGGTCAAACTGGAGGGGTGGCTTAGGTGGTTTGCCCACCCAGTAGGGGGTATGTGTGCAGGGGGCATGTTTTTTCTCCCAACACCCTGTTTTTGCTCCAGGCTCCTGAAAAAGTGTGGCAGTGGAGTTTTTGGTCTCTTTGTATCGTTTGGATCCGGAATTGGCCCCCACGGTGCATGCTCGCAGTTATTTTTAGTCCCGTGCAGTTTCTTTGTATTTTGTTGCTCCTGGAGAGATGCATCCAGGTGCGGGCATTGCAGGAAAGGGTCCCAGATCCCAGTCTGTCTCACGACCAGTTGCCATAAACTTCCAAGAGTCTAGTGAGTAGCAATCCCATGATTTTAGCAAAGCAGGACAGAGTGGGGCAAAGTGCAGAGACTTGGGGCCACATGGCCTGAGGGTCAGGCTGTATCCTGCCGTTGACTCTGAGCAAGTCACTTCACATCACAGGGGCTGACATGTAGGGTCAGACAACAAACAGGGGCCTTAGAGTCTCAGCACCAGTCTGCAGATCCAAGCGATGGCACACAGCCAGGGCAGGAGAAGCCACCCTGAGCCTCCAAGCGGCGTCCCATGAGAAGGTGCCCCCTCCAGCCTGTCCTGCATGAGGACAGTTGGCAGCGCTGGCCTTGACTTTGCCAAAAGGATGGGAATCAGATCCAGGTGTCAAAGCCCGACCTTTGTCTGCTCATGATGACCACACCCTCTGAAGACAGTGAGAAAACAATCTCCAAGAACTGAGTAGGAACCACCTTCTCCCCATTTTACGGAGCAGAAAATTGAGGCTTCAGGCTAGGAAGGGACTTGGCCAGCGTCATCCAGTGAGGTGCAAGCACATGCCTGTCCTGAGAGGTGCCTCATGATAACAACAGGGGCTACCTCTGCCTGAGCAGAGCCCCCGCCAAGCCTCCGCGTGTCTGGTCTCCTCTATTCTGTCAGGGCCGTCCATCCGACCACCAGCCTCATCTTGTTGGGAATGCCACTAGTGGGGTCAGTTTAAGGTGACACTCACTCTTCCAGCAAATGAAAGACATCGCAGTCCAGGTTCGATGCATGAGACAGGGTGCTCAGGGCCAGGGCCCTGGGATGACCCTGAGGGATGGGATAGGGAGGGAGGTGGGAGGGGGGCTCAGGATGGGGAACACGTGTACACCCATGGCTGATTCATGTCAATGTATGACAAAAACCACTACAATATTGTAAACTAATGAGCCTCCAATTAAGATAAATAAATTAACTTAAAAAAATGAAAGAGGTGAGACTCGAGCCTAGCAGTCAGGCACCAAGCCACGTGTCCCCATGGTGCTGTGTCCCCATGTATTCCCAGCCTCACTCCCAGCGGCCAAGGCCAGGGGACCCCAGGGTGTGGCAGCCTCATGCCCAGCCCCCCTCGTCCCCACATCTTTGCAGAAGTCCGGCCCCTCTTGGTTCCACAAGGAACACTGTTCCTTTTACCCTCCAGCCCGTCTCACGAGAGGTAAGAGGAAGACAAAACCACAGACGCAGGCGAAGTGACCCCACACCTGCCACCATTTCCCCTGGTGGATTTTTCCTCTGCCTCTGAATTCAGAGGAACCAGCCAAACGGGAGAAGAAACTAGGCTGGGGGTAAAGCAGCTGTAGCCAGGGGTGGGTGCGGGAGATGGGGTGGGCAGTACACGACCAACCAATTGCAATTAGTTCATTTAGCATCAGACTTGAACAGTGGGCTTCCCTGGTGGCTCAGTGGTAAAGAATCTGCTTGGCAATGCAAGAGACATGGGTTCAATCCCTAGTCCGGGAAGATCCCACATGCCGTGGAGCAACTAAGCCCAAGCACCACAACTACTGAGACTGTGCTCTACAGTCTGGGAGCCGCAACTACTGAGCCCACGTGCCTAGAACCCATGCTCCTCAACAAGAGAAGCCATAGCAATGAGAAGCCGGCACGCCACAACTAGAGAAGAGCCCCCGCTTGCGGCAGCTAGAGAAAAGCCCATGCAGCAACGAAGACCTGGCACGGCCAAAAATAAGTAGATAAATTAAAAAAAAATAACCTTCAGCAGAGTCAGAATCCTGCTGGGTTGAGGGATGCCAAGACCCAGTTCTGGTGTTACTGCTCTGCTGTGTGACCTCAGACAATTGGCTTGGCTTCTCTGTCTTCATTACCCCACCTCTAAAATGAGAAGCTTGAATTCATCAGTGAGGCTCAACTCTGGCTGCACTCAGGATCCTTTAAAACATACACTTCATTAAGGTTCTGGGGAGGGCACCATTTAAACCCACCCCAGGTGATTCAGCTGGGCTTGCAGAGTTGACGTCCCACCGCCAGCTTGTGTGTGGGGCCCTTGGGCTCTGACATTACCCACACACCACCTCACAACCATCCAAAAAGTAGAACTCCCATGGTCCCCTTTCCACAGAGGAGAAGCTGAGACTCAGAGAGGTGGAGTAGGTTTCCCAAGGTCACAGCTAGGAAGGAGCAGAGTCGTTTCAAGTCCAGACTGCACACGTTAACGGCTGTGCCTGAAGACCTCAGGGTAAGGGACCCGCACAAATTCAAGAGGGCTCAGGATTAAGCACCCGGACTTTCCAGCCTGCCGCCTGGAATCCAACCCTAGCTCTGTCACTTACTGGCTGTGTGACCTAGGGCAACTTACTCACCCTCTCTGTGTGCTTCAGTTTCCCCGTCAATGAAATGGAAATGGAAACCGAACACATGGGGCTTATGGGGGTTGCTGGTGATACTTCGTTTGTACAGCAGCACGGTGCAGAGTCAGCGCCATGTAAGCTGTGATCGTTATGATTATCTTACCTGTGCTGGTGGGACGCACCCAGCTGTGAGCAGTGGTTACTCTGGGAGTGGGCTGGCAGGATTTCCACCTCGTACTCACCACACTTCAGTAGCATTTTGCTTTTTTTTTTTTTTTTCAATGAGCATTTAACCTCTATTGTGATATACACGCTTTTTTAAATAAAGAAAACCTTGGGCAGAGCTGAGGTGTGAGTAGGCGTCAAGAGGTCTCTTGTGGCAAGTTGCTCTCTTTAGAGAAATAGAAGAGGGGAGCATTTGATTGTACTTCATAGAACCTGAGTCATGGCTCGTGGGTGTGCAAGAGGCCAAGGCATTTCCATCAGCTTGAACAAGAATCAGTTTCACCCCCACCGCACACTCGGGGCTGCAGGAGGAACACTGGACGGAGAGCCCCGAGATCTAGGATTAGCCTGACATTCTGCCATCGCTGGTGATGAGGCCTTTATTTCTTTGCTCAGTATATTCTCCCCAGTGCCTCCTCAGTGCCAGGCCCAGGGCCCCTTGAGCTCTGAGGGTCCACTGCTTGCCAGTCCTGGCACGAGTCCTGGGGGACAAAATATAGGACAAGGCAGAGGTTGTCCTCAGACTTCTGTGACCAGCAGTCCCTCAGGGGAGGCCAGCGCTATCAGATCACCCCACCAGCAAATGTTTAGTGGCTATCTAATGTGTGCTGGGGGAGAGGCGGGGGACAGGGGCTCTGAGAGCCTCGATGGGGGCTGGCAATGGTCAAGGTGAGGAGGAGACGAAGGATGCATTGCAGGGAGAGAGGACAGCATAAGCAAAGTCCAGGGGGCGCAAAGGAACATAGTGAGCCTCAGGGAGGGAAAATGTGCCTAGAGCGAACAGGGCAAAGGGGAGCTTGGTATGAGATAAGAGGGAATGGAGGCAGAACCAGGCCGTACAGGAGGTCATGGTGGGAATCTGGCCTTCATCCCCCAAAGCCACAGGCCATGAAAGGAAACCAGGGAAGAGTCAGGAAGGTCTTACCTAGTGAGATTCCCCCAAAGCCTGGGGAGAAGAGATTAGGTAGAGGGTCAGAGTGGACCGCTTCCTCTAGCTGCATAGTCATGAGCACAGAGCAGCATCAGTAAATGGCTCTTCCTCCATAAACTTCATCAACTCATAGAGGCAAAATTTAGACCAGTCTCTTTTTATTTAATAACTTCTTTTCCTGAATACAAAATATGTACTCTATAGTGCAGAACCATGGGGAATGACCAAATATAAAGGGCTGCCATGGGAATTAGGGGCTTAGCTTACTTCCTGGGTTTCTCATCAGATGGAGAATCAGGTGTATAGGATGTAGCTATAAGTGTGTGTGTGCTCAGTCGCTCAGTCGTGTCTGACTCTTTGCAACGCCATGGACCGTAGCCCACCAGGCTCCTCTGTCCATGGAATTTTCCAGGCAAGAATGCTGGAGTGGGTTGTCATTTCCTCCTCCAGGGGATCTTCCCAACCCAGGTATGGAACCTGCATGCCTTGCATCTCCTGTGTTGGATTCTTTACCACTGAGCCACCTAGGAAGGCCATAAGGATAAAGAAGAGTTCCTCAACCTGTTCTAGGGGCTGTTAAGCTGCTAAGATTTCTGGGTTCCTGGATGAGTAGTGAGTTCCTCATTCCTGGTAGTAGGTAAGCTGTCAGAGTATACGTTTTAGAAAAGAAGTATGACTCTTATTCAAATATAGATTGAACATACATCAAAAGTTTGTTTAACTCATGAATGAGAAAACCAGTAAGACAGTCATGCTGCTTCAAGGGAGAACAAGAGGAAGACAATTACAGGCTACTGGAGAAAGAACATTGGAATAAAATAGCTCAGTTAAATACAAAACTGGTTAATGTCCTAAAGGACCAAAAATCTGTAATCTTTGGGTGTTTCCTACTAGAGAGAAATCTATCAGTTAACGTACAACTTCTAAAGTCATGCCTTTTAATAGCATGTGCCAATTGGTCAAAGTTAAATCCTCCAGATAATTAAATACCCTTGGTGGGTCAGTTATATAGTGCTCCAATATGTCTTTGAAAAGACACGTTGCCCTCTATTTGCCTTTTTCCAAGTTTCGATACTTTTTCTTACAAAGCTGTGCAAATGGCTCCAGTGAGAGGCTGCAGGGGGATTCTGGTGGCAGAGGGTTGGTTGGCATATTATTTTTTTGTGATATAAAATATTACCCAAAACTTTGTGGCTTAAAACAATCAACTTTTATTATGTTGCAATTTCTACGGGTCAGGAACGGGAGAGCGGCTCAGCTGGCATTTCTGGTTCAGGGTCTCTCATGAGGTTGCAATCATATGTCGGATTGAGCTGCATTGACCTGAAGGCTTGACTGAGGCTGGAGGATCTCCTCCCAAGATGACTCAATCACATGACTGGCAAATTTGGGCAGGGTTTTGGCAGGGCTTCTCATGTGGATCTCTCCATGGTTGCTTGAGTATTCTCACGATATGGCGGCCAGCTTTGCTCAGTGATCCCAGAGAGTTAAAACAGAAGTTCAGTTCAGTTCAGTTCAGGACTCTTTGCAACCCCATGGATTGCAGCACGTCAGGCCTCCCTGTCCATCACCAACTCCCGGAGTTTACTCAAACTCATGTCCGTCGAGTCAGTGATGCCATCCAACCATCTCATCCTCTGTCGTCTCCTTCTCCTCCTGCCTTCAATCTTTCCCAGTATCAAGGTCTTTTCCAGTGAGTCAGTTCTTCGCATCAGGTGGCCAAAGTATTGGAGTTTCAGCTTCAGCATCAGTCCTTCCAAAGAATATTCAGGACTGATTTCCTTTAGGATGGACTGGTTGGATTTCCTTGCAGTCCAAAGGACTCTCAAGAGTCTTCTCCAACACCACAGTTCAAAAGCATCAGTTCTTTGACAGCAATTTCTTTTATGACCAAGGCTCAGAAGTCATACTCCATCATTTCTCCAATAGGCTATTGGCTACACAAGTCATTCCTGCCCAGTGTGGCTGGGGACTTCACAAGGGGGTGAATATCAGAAAGTGAGGATCACTGGGGCCGTCTTGGAAACTGTATCCACAGCTGGACGCCTTTAGTGTTATTTCAGCTGGAGGCTGAGGTTGGTGCAGGTACCAAGCAGAAGTTACCTTCAGCTGTCCCACTGCCCTTGACACTTCCTATTTGGCTCCTTAAAGCTGCTACCCAGCCAAGGTCATGGGGTAGGTGAGTCTGCACCAAAGTCTGTCGTTGCAGCACCTCATTGCATCTTCAGAACAAAAGCTGCTCTTCCCATCCCAGAATCTCAGCCCAGAACCAAGCCTCACTCTGAAGAGCTAGGCTGATCAATCGGTCACACCTTAGTATGAATTAGTAGAAGTAGAAAAAGAGATTTGGGATGACAGTTGGTGGGAAACAGAGTCAAGGGAAAGTAAGCCAAGCAGGGCACTTGGTGGGATTCCCCAGCAGGGAACAGCCTTTCTGGGGAGGACCAGAAAGGACCATCGTGCGGGGAGCATTAGAAAGGGGACACCTTGGGCAGTGCAAGCGTGGGGCACTTAAGTGGGTCAGTGATTGGGGAACTTGGGATGGGAGCTGGGGCCTACTACTCAGGGTCATCTGGGGTCACTAAGTGCCCAGGTGAGGGCATCAGGAGAGGGCAGGAGGCATGCAGGGGGAAAGGGCACAGCAAAGAGAAACTTCCGACCCTGGTGGGCGGACAATGGCTGGCAATTAGAACGTGGTGGGCTGGCTGCCCACTGATGTGGCTGGTTGAGGGGTGGTCCACAGCCCCCTAGTGACCTGCAGTTGGGCCACTCCAGGCCCCGTGGAAAGCTCCCCTGTGGAAGTGGAGCAGGAAGAAGAATCTGTACTTTGCACAGTGCGCTGGCAGGGACCCAGGGGATGGTGACCAACCAAAAGGCTGTATTCCCAGGAGGCCTCCCAGGCGTCAGGCCCATCAACAGAGGCCCACCCAAAGCTTCCAAGTGAGGGAGCTAGGACGAAGAGCCCCGAGTTCAGGGTCCAGTCTTGGTCCTGTCCTCGGCTGCATCGAGCTGAGACCTCCGGCAGACTCCTTCCCCCCGTCTGGTACCCAGTTCCCTTCTGTGGGAAAGGCTGGGGCACCATGATGGTGGAGCCAGCTCAGGGGGCTACCCCAAGTGTTGGCCTCTTCCCTGGCCAGGGCTGGAGGGCTGCCAGGCCTCCTCCTTCCTCTCTCCCTGGGCCGGTCCTCACTGAAAGAGGAGGTGGGCAAACAGGAAGGAGGACAATGATTCCCAGGGGCCCCATGGCCAGCTGATGCCCAGGATCTGATCGGGGGTGGGCAACTTCTGGGGGAGGTGAGAGGCAAATCCAGCTGGGATTTGAGGTCTGTGAAACTGTCCTAGAGGCGTTTATGCAAGGAAGAAAGGGAGGGAGGCTGCCAGTTTAGGGGGTAATTATTTTGCAAAACTTTACGAAGTTTTGGAAAATCTTGTTTCCCCCTTCATTGAAACCATTGTTTTTCAAGGGAAATTGAATTAGAAGGTGGTGGCTGCTGGAGGGGTCTGGAGAGGGAAGAGTAAGCCACATGTTTTTCTAACTAACTAGGCGTCTGTCCTGTGCCAGCAATTCCAGAAGCTCCTCAAGTCTGTGTCTAGGACCACCAGGACTGCGGCCAGGGCTGGGAGAGAGGTCCCAGCAGCTCTGGGGACAGTGGCAAGGCTGGCAGTGCCCCCAAATCAGTCCCCTTCATCTGGGCTGGGAGGGCAGTGGGCTTGAGCTGAGAACCCGGGTCAAGCCCCTGGTTCTGGGATGGAAGCCTGAGAGAGGCTTTTGCAGAAAGCCAAGTGGCCTTGCACAGGTCTTCTTGTCTCTCCACAACCAGTAATCAGAAGGCAAGATAGGACAAAAACTCTCCAGAAGGTATAAAGTGCGGCTGTCTTCATTGCAATTAGCATCCCCATCATGACTGTGTTGCGAGATGGTTAACCAGCGCCTTCCTTTAGGTCAAGTCCATAGAGACTGGCTGGGGTGATTCGGTGAAAGTGTGTTCAGTGAGAGAGAGTGCAGGGATTGACTGTTGATGCCTGTTATGAATGTGGATGGGGAAGTAATATTACATGTGTTGGGGATTTGCCTTCTCTAATATAACCCAACTCCCTCAATTTTCTGATAAAGAAGCTGAACTCTAAAGAAGCAAAAGGGCGTTTCAAAAGGTGACTATTCTGGCTTCCCAAGCTTATTGCCACGTGGTCACTCAAAAATCTTTGGTGACTCCTGCTGCCTAAAGAATAAAGTGACTCACTCTGAGCTGCTTCCAAGCACACTTTTCAAATGTTATTTCCCTCCCTAGGACTGTGTTCCAGCTGAGCAAGACCCTGTAGGACCCCATCTCACCCACCACCCAGACTTTATCCCTGTGGTCCCTATGCTGGTAACGCCCTTCCCATGTCCCACCTGGTCAGTTTTGTCTCCCACCCCAACCCTCACAGCCCTCCCTCTCTATTTTCCCTCCTGGTCCTGGTCAAACTTTATATTTTACACATATTCCCATACGTTCTCTTCGCTGCTGAGTTGTGAGCTCCTGAACCCGAGCAGGTTGGCTACAATTTTTTCCTCTCCCCTTTCCTCACACAAGGCCAGGCACACAGACCCTCATCAAATACTCAGTGAGTAAATGAAATGAATGGCTAACCTCACTGCAGGAGGCGGTGGCCTCCTTACCCTGGACGCTGAACCCTTGACTCCCGGATCAGAGTTTCTATGGAAATCTGGCTCTCCCATGTCAGCTTTCTCTTGGCTTCCCCAGGCCAGATAAGCCTCTTTTTCCTCCCACCCTTGCTCCCTCCCACTCACCCATCCATCCTCCTTAGAGGTATCAGGAGGACCCCATTCAAGGCTGGCCTGATCTAGACTAATGCCTAGAGGTATGATACTGCCCCTCCCCAACACTGCCAGATGAAGAGAGCCTGGAGACCCAACCTGAAACTCCATCATCTCCCCAGCCCCTGGGCTCAGCCCGTCTCTCTCCTCTGATGACCCTTTATCCCTAAGCGTGAGGAACCCAGTGCAGAGAAAGACACCTGATTGGAGGGGCTGAGTCATATGCTCTGACTGCCTGACCTTGGACAAGTCCCTTCCCCTCCCTGGGCCTCTCCTGCACAGGAAATCAAAGGACCCCTCCAACTCTCCTGTGCTTCCCTGGTGGCTCAGCAGTCAAGAATCTGCCTGCCAGTGCCTGCCACTGCAGGAGACGCGAGTTCGGTCACCGAAGTCGGGAAGATCCCCTGGAGGAGGGCATGGCAACCCCCTGCAGTATTCTTGCCTGGAAAATCCCTGGTGGGCTATCATCCATGGGGTCGCAAAGAGCTGGACACGACTGAGCAGCTAAACAACAACAGAACCAGCTCTAACAGATGAGGCTCATTTGTGCCTCTCAGCAGAGTGGGGGGACTGGGACTATGGGGGTGGAGAAGGGACCCCACTCTGTCTTGTCCTGAGGATCTGGCCTTTTGCCCTGGTGCTTGAGCCCCCTTCTCCAGCACTCTGACTCAGACTGCCAGGTAGGCTGTGGCTCACGAGCCCGACTGTGCCAAAGGCCTTCCTGGGCCAAAGTGATGGTGAGCTGGAAACCTGAAGACAGATCCTCTTTCTCTATACAGTTGGCAAACTGAAATATTTCCTGGAGGTGGGGGTGAGGTGCAGAGGGTAGGGAGGTGTGACTTTGATTAGAGACATTAACCTTAGTTTTGGGTTTTTTTTTTAAGTTTTATATATATAAAACTTTTATAAATTATATATATGTAAGTGTGTGTGTGTGTGTGTGTGTGTATATATATATATACACTAATTTATATAAAAAAATACATTCTGCAAAGAAAGGGAGGCTCCAGGAGAGAGAGAGAGAAAGCGGAGGGAGGGGGAGGGGGAGGGGAGAGGAGAATCAGGCTCTAATGACTGGGGCATCGCCATGCATTTCAGAGCTACCTGCAGACGTCCTGACTAGGTATTCAAGCCCTGCTTCACCTTCCACTCCTCCCCCTCACTTCTCCCCTAGGCTTCAGAAAGCAGACTCCAGCCTTTGACCCTTTACTCCTGTAGTTTCTCCACCTAGCCTGTCCTCCCTACTGGCTCAGCCTTGCTGTTTCTTGGAGATGCAGGACAGGGTGAGAGATTCAGGCTCTGGGCTCCAAAAAGATTAGGTTCCAGCCCTTCCTCTGCCACTTTCCTGCAAGTGGTCTCACCTCTCTGAGCCTAATTCCCTATCTGAAAGAGGAAGTAATAGTAATAGCATCCACCGGGTTTGAGATTTCAACACTCTCAAATACTTAGAAGGGGGTCTGGTATGTGTTAAGTGTTTGAAGTCGTTAGCTATTAAAAAATGATAAGGTCCATAAATGCACTGCTGACAGCCTGCCTTTGCTGACTACTCAGCAGGCAGCAGGTTCTCAGCAAATGTCTATCACTGGTGAGGCTGCACGTGGGGAGGGCAGTGGAAGGGCTGGGCAGCATCTCATCAAAGCCCTAGCCCCTTGGCTGGCCTCATCTACAACTGATCCCAGACAATCTTGTACTGTTTGATTTTGGAACCATGTGAGTGTGTCACTGATTGCCCCAGTTGCTACTGCCGCATAACAAATTACCCTAAAATTCAATGGCTTAAAGCAACGATTTTTTTTTTTTTTTTTTTTTTTTTGCTCATGAGGTTGTGGTCAGGAAGTGCTTGGCTGGGCATCTCTGGCTTGGGGTCTCTGATGCAGCTGCAGTCAGGTGTGGGCTGGGCTGCATTCATCTGAGGGCTTGATGGGGCTGGACATCCAAGCGGGCTCCCTCCCACAGCTGGCTACCCATGCTGGGTCTCGACTTGGGGCTCAGCCATGCTCGCAACTGGAGCACCTCCATGTGGCCTAGCATGGTGACCTCAAGATAGTCAGATGTGTTCCACCGAAGCTGACTTGTTAAGCAGCAGGGTCCCAAGAGAAGCAGGAAGAAACTGCATGGCCTTTTACGACCTAACACTGAAGTCTCATCATGTCACTTTCATCAGATTCTGTCGATGGAAGCAGACACAGGTCCACCTATACTCAAGGGGAGGGGGGCATAAAGCCCACCTCTTGATGATATGAGTGTCAAAGAATGTAGGATACTTTCTAATCTGCCACATTGAATTTTTAAAATTTAATTTAATTGTTAAAAAATTTAGGAAAAACTTATATCCCCACACTAAACAGAAAACCAACATCAAAAATAAATATAAGGAAACTGCAACTGCAAAAGTAATTGCAAACATGAATATAAGGAGAGTAAAAATACTGCATTACTTTCCTATTGCTGTTTAATAAATGTATCAGCTCAACTCAACCAAAATTTATTATCTCACAGTTCCTGCAGGTCACAGCCCAGGCACAGGTTAGCTGGACTCCCCTGCCCAAGGTGTTGGCAGAACCGGGGCCCAGGCTCCTCTTTCAAACACACTGGTGGTGGCAGAATTCGGTTCATCGTAGCTGTGGGGCTGCCTGCTTTCTTGCTAGTGGTCAGCCGGGACGGCCCTCAGTTCCTGGAGGCCGCCCACAGTTCCTTGCCATGTAGCCTCCCATATGCAGCTCACCATTGGCTGTTTGCTATCACCCTGGTCTGCAGAAGTCACTTCTCGGCACTTTATCTTCCTTGAAAGTCTCCTCTGATTAGGCCAGGCTCACCCAAGATAAACTTCCTTTGATGAGCTCACATGCATAGATCCTGCTCACACTCAATGAGACAGGAATACACATGGCGTGGATAGGAATCTTGGGGGCCTCTGAGAAAGCTGTCTACCACAAAGGTTCTGAAACTCCAGCTGGATACTACGGTGTGTGGAAGCCTCTGACTCTAAGACCCTCTGTTTGGATGGGAGATTGGCAAGAACAAGAGTGTTAAAGACCCCCCGCCAGCACCTGACTGATGGGAATCAGAGGCACCAATGAGAATAGAAAAGGGCATTCCTGGCTCACTCTGGAGTCAGAGCCCATCAACAAGCACCAGAAACAACTCAAAGACCAGATAGCACTTAGGCCTTTCCAGTGACTAAATTCTGTGACTTTGGGGCTACCCTGGTGGCTCAGGGGTAAAGAATCTGCCCACAAGTGCAGGAGACTTGAATTTGATCCCTGATCCAGGAGGATCCCCTGTGCTGCAGGGCAACTCAGCCTGTGTGCCACAACTATTGAATCTCTGCTCTAGAGCCTGGGAACCGCAGCCCTTGAGCCCACGAGCCGCAACTACTGAAGCTCCGTGCCCTGGAGCCTGTGCTCTGCAACAAAAGAAGCCACCGCGGTAAGAAACTTGCGCGATGCAATGAAGAGTAGCCCCCGCTCGCTGCAACTAGAGAAAAGCCCACGCAGCAACAAAGACCCAGCGCAGCCAAAAATGAAGTTTAAAAAATGATTAAATAAAAAATTCGGTGACCTTGACCGTCAATCTCCGCTCTGTCCTTTGTGCCTACATGGCCTTGGGCTGCTCACTGTGAGCCTAGGATTTGAGAGCGGACTCTGCAAACTGTCAAGTGCTGGGCTAGTGCCTGGGATTGTTATTCTTCATCCTGCCTCCTGAGCTAAGCCAAGCTGGACTTTGTAACTCCTCTGGGTACCCACACAGGTTGGGCAGACTGGATTCGGGCTCCCAATCCATTATCGTGGCATTAAGTAGCTTTCAGTGTTACTGGTGCTGGGGGTGGCTCAGAAGGGGCCGGGCTGTGCCATCTCAGGGGTCTGACAAGAGAGGTGCTCAGGGGTCTTCCCTCGGGATAATCATACTAATTGCTCTCCAAGGCCTGTGTTATAGAGGTGCACTAATCAGTATTTGCTATTTTCACGGCATTTCATGTATTTTAGGGTGGAAAGTGTAAGTGTTAGTTGCTCAGTCATGTCTGACTCTTTGCAACCCCATGGACTGTAGCCCGCCAGGCTCCTCTGTGCATGGAATTCTCCAGGCCAGAATATTGGAGTGGGTAGCCATTCCCTTCTCCAGGAGATCTTCCCAACCCAGGGATCAAACCTGGGTCTCCTGCATTGCAGGCAAAGTCTCTACTTAATCAAACCTGCGATTCCACAGACAAGATTTCTTAGGATGAGGTTAAATCTATTAAAGTAAAAACAATGAATACATTTTTTAAAACACATGAAGTAAAGAATATTATGTGCAATATGAGTTTAGAATAAGAAACGTCTTGAAGTTGTTACTGGAATGACTGAAATTTGGGAGAAAAAAAAAAAAAGCATGTTTGGGAGGACAGCTCACCACAGAGCGGGGTGTGGCTCTGTTTCTTCCTGAGTCATCAAGCCAAAAGTCAGGGAGTTGAAGTCGGGTCCCTGCCACCAGGCCGAGTTCAGGATGCTCTTCTCTCACAATGGCAGAGAGCATCTCTTTGTAGATCGAGCTGCCTGGCTGGACCTGGCAGGAGGGTAGTTCTGCTATGTCCTGTCAGGCTAACCGGTGTGTAGTCTGCGGCCATCCTAACCCAGACCAAAGGGTGACCTGGGCTGAGGCCGCTGCCCGAGGGTGCCAACTTCCTGCTGAGGAAGAACCCGAGGGCTCCTGAGTCTGATTTCCGGTGGCCAGGGAGGGGACAACGAGGGAGAGCTTGTGGCTGGGGTGGAGGGGGTCCAGGGTGGGGCGGATGGATGACGGGCCGGGCAGGGAAAACCCAGGCAGGAAACACGGTCAACCAGCAGGACTTCACCTTGGGGACAGAGAAACCAGCATCAGCGAGGAGTAAATAAACCCACCCTGTCCTGTCCGAGCCTTTGCGGAGAGGCTAGCCTTGTTTCCGCGTAGGCACGGCAGGCAGTGGCCATCGCCGGGTGCAGGGAGGGAGAACCAGGGCAGATGCTCTGGGATCTTGTGTGGCCTCTTCAAGGGGCTGGAAGACAAGCCCACAGCCCCGTCCTGATCCAGGGACCACAAGGGCTCAGAGCTGGGTCTCTGCTGGGATGTACAGGCCTCTGTCTGTTGTTGGGGAGCGCTTGCACGGAAGGGCAGGATGGAAAAGAAAAGCGGGGGGGAGTTTGCACCCCAAGCACATCCTCAGAGCTGTAATAACAGAGTATGACACCCACTGGGCACTGACTGTACAGACCCTTCACAGCGTTAGCTCATGGGTGCCTCCTGACTCCCCAGGGAGGGAGACACTCTTATACCCACTTTACAGATGTGGAAACTGAGGCCCAGAGAAATGGAAAAACTTGCCCAAGTTTACACCTGGGAAAGCAGGGAAGTGGCCAGGCCCTGCCGATGTCACCCTCAAGAGCCAAAGTGCATTGTTCCATCGAGAAAACACGTCCTTCGTATGAACGTAAGTAACCGAGATGAGCTCACACCCACATAACTGTTCTGCAATCGGCCTTTCCCTCCGTGTGCTGAGAACCTCTTGACGCCTTATGATCTCCGTCCTGACATTTCTCAGGGCTGAGAAAACCTAGGTCTGGACTGGTTGGTCCCAGTCCCGTGCTGGGCATGATGGAGGAAGGGGATGACAGGGAAAGAAGACAAGTCTCCAGGACATGCAGACAGTGGAGCCTGGCACCTGGTAGAAAGTTTCCAGTGAACATTTGTCCCCTTTGTGCCAGGCCCTGAGCTGGACAGTGGGTGCAGAAACACACTCGACGAGGCCCTGAATTTGGGGCGCTCTCTCTGGTCGGGACATGAGCAGGGAATCAGTTAAATCCAGGGTAATGAGTTGAGTTGCCTGCAAAGAAGAGAAACCCGGAGCCCTCAGAGCACCCAACAACTAACCTGAGGGGCAGTGCTCTGCTGTGCGGGCCAGACGATGGGGTGGTGAGCCTGAGGAGGGACAGTTCTCTCGGGAGGGACCCGTCAGAGAGGCTTCATGGGGGAGCGGGACCTGGGCACCTTGGGAGGACGCGCCAGGCGCAGAGCCCAGAAATGAGGGAGCAAAGGCCGCAGAAGGACGGAGCCTGGGAAGCAAACAGACAGTTGGTCACCCTGGAGCAGAGCTACCTGGCGTCAGCACTACCAATCTTTGCGACCAGCTCTTTTTCATTGGGAGGGGCTGTCCTGCACCCTGAGGGATGTTTACAAGCATCCCTGGCTCCTGCTCACTCATTGTGACCCCCTAGCTGTGACAACCGAAAGCGTCTCTAGACATTTTCAAACATTTCCTCCCCCACCCCGAGGAGCAGAGTCCCCAGGGCCTGAGAACCATCACCTTTGAGGAAAAGAGAGGCTGAGAGACGAAGGCACTTCTCCAAGGCCATACAGCAGTAAATAGCAAGTCTAGGGCTGCTTGAATCGCAAACACATGGACTTTCCACGGGGCCGTGTGGCTGCTCCTGGCGTGGGGAATCGGGACATCTGGACGGTGGCCCTCGTTTTGCGTCTCGTGTGCTGTGTGTTTCAGGCAAGGCACTCCCCGACTCTGGGCCCGTTTCCTCGTCTCTCGACCTGACAACCACTGAGGCCCCCAGATGCTCTGATGTTTAGATGCCCTGCCCGCCCAAGGGACCAGGGGAGGGTCAGCTCGGCTGGCCTGAGTGGGAAGTGGAGCGAACGGCCAGAGGCGGAGAAGCAGTTGGGGGGCAGGGTGGTTAGCGGGCGCTGAGCGTCAGGCCCCGCTGTCTGGGTGTCTGGGTTTGGTCACCCTCGTGCGTCTGTCTGCCCACAGGCATATCTCGCTGGGATGTGGGAGGGCTCTGAGCTGCTCACGGTGGGTGTGTTTAAAGGAGAACAGAGGGGACGGAGCAGGGGGAGTGGGAAAACAGGGGTCCGCAGGGTCGCTCAGCCCTTCGGGAAGCCAGTTTGTCTTCATAGCTATCACCAACACTCCTTCCCTTGACTCCTGCCTGCCAGGGCTTTGCACTTAGTGCTCAAGAAATGGTTGTTTTTTTTTTTTTTTTTCCTTTTAAGAATGAATGAACTCCAGCCCAATTCCCACCACAGCTGTGTAGGAACCAGTTCCAGGCACCCTGAGCCCTCCCAGGCCTGTAGTTTAACCACCACCCCTGCCTGGTGAGTTAACTATCATCAACCAAGGCTCCTGCCTCCCTGCGGTCCTTCTTGGTCTCACCCTCCTCTGCCAGGGCCTGGCACACGCTGTGTGCGCCCCATATAGGGACGAGATGCTCCCCGCCATGGGGTCAATCTCCAGCTCCCTGGTAGAGAGCACCTAGCGTGTAAGCTGGGGGACGCCTGGCAAGGAGGGGCTCGGAGCCCCCCTGCTCCCCACCTCTCCTGCCCCCCACGCTGCGGTTTGCTCACAGAGGAAGCAGCAGCTGGGCCTGAACACGAGGCCTAGAGGCGTGCTTGTCGGGGCCGTGTGGAAAGTTACAGCCGCCACCACTGAGGTCTTTGAAGACCAAGCTGTTTGTGCTCCCCACAGCTATTTGTGGCCACGGCGCCCCCCCCACCCACCCCACCCCAGCCGTGCTGGCTCAGAGCTGGAGACTGAGCAGAACTCAGAGCACTGTGGCTAGACCCCAGCCAGCTGGGACCCCAGCCAGACCAGGTCAGCCTACAACCCAGCCCACCTCGCCAGTCTAGCCCAAGCCAGACAAGCCAAGCAACCCAACCTATCTAAGCCAGCCCAGTTCTAGAAACCCAAGTGACCCATCCCATCCCACTAGCTTTACCCAACTAACCTTGCCTGCACCAACCCAAACCAATCACCCAACCGACTAACCCAAGCCAAGTAATGAGTTCAGCCCATGTAACCAAGCCTAATTCTGTCAACCAGACCAACTCAAGTAGCCCTGCCCCACCCACATAATCCAGTTTATTCAATGAGTTATCCCAACTCAACCCACCCATCCCAAGTCAACCAATTCAATTTGTTATGGACTGAATTCATATGTCAATACCTAATCCCCAACATGGTGGTATTTGGAGGTGGGGCCTTTGGAGGTAATAAGGTCATGAATGTGGTGCCCTCATGATGGAGTTAGTGCCCTTATAAAGGGATGAAGAGAGCAGAGCTTTCTCTCTACCTTGTGAGGATATAAAAAGAAAATGTCCAGTTGTAAACTAGGAAGAGGGCCTTTACTAAGAACCTAACCTTGCTGGCACCTTGATCTTAGGCTTCCAGCCTCAGACCTATAAGAAATAAATGTTTGTTGTTTCAACCATCCAGTCTATGGCATTCTGTTTTAGCAACCACAGCTGAGTAAGACTCAACTCAGTAGCCCAATGTAGCTAGCCTAGCTGAATCCAACTAACCAGCCAAATCCATCCAAACCAGCCCAAACCAACCCAACTTACCCAACCCAAATGAACTGACCCAAGTAAAGCCAAGCCAATAGCCCAGCTCAACTAGCTTAAACCAACTCAATTTACCCATGCCAAGCCACCTCAGGTCTCTCAATCCCAAGTAATCCAACACAATTCAACTAAACGGCCATTTCCCCAAACCAGTCCAGTCAATGAAACAAACCAATCCCACTCTATTAACTGGCCCCATCCAATTAACTCAGTTTATTCCAACTTGGCCCAGATAACCCAGCCTCACCCAGCCTGACTAGCACACCTAACTCAACTTATTTCAACTAGTTGAGGATAATTCCTCCCAATCCACCTCATTCCTGTTTAACCAGTCCAGGTCCAAAAAGACTACCCATGCGCTTCCTCCAAAGGGTACCCCAGCCCAGTTCTATCCCACAAGTTGCTATTAAGAAGCTACTCTTCAGGCTTCTCTGGTAGCTCAGTGGTAAATAATCCACCTGCCAATGCAGGAGACATGGGTTCGATCCCTGATCTGGGAGGATCCCACGTGCTGCGGAGCAGCTGAGTCTGTGCACCATAACCATTGAGCCTGTGCTCTAAAGCCCAAAGTCACAACAACTGAGCCTACGTGCTGCAGCTACTGAAGCCCGTGCACCCTAGAGCCCGTGCTCCACAAGTGAAGCCTGCTCGCCACAAGCAGGGAGTAGCCCCACTCACCACGGTTAGAGGAAAGCCTGCATAGCAGTGAAGACCCAGCCAGCCAAAAATACATACATAAAGTTGTGTTTTTGTTTTTTTTTTAAAGAAGAAGCAACTTTTCTTCAGAATTAAACAAGTCCCTGACAACAGGATGAGAAGAGACTAGGTCCTGTCCTCAGGGCCCTCATGGTCTCCCAGAATTTGGGAGACAGCCTCTATAACATGGAGGGATCCCCTGTTGTGAGTTCAGTTCAGTTCAGTTCAGTCGTTCAGTCGTGTCTGACTCTTTGTGACCCCACAGATTGCAGCATGCCAGACTTCCCTGTCCTTCACCAACTCCCAGAGCTTGCTCAAACTCATGTCCATAGCATCGGTGATGCCATCCAACCATCTCATCCTCTGCTGTCCCCTTCTCCTCCTGCCTTCAATCTTTCCCAGCATCGGGGTCTTTTCCAATGAGTCAGTTCTTCGCATCAGATGACCGAAGTATTGGAGCTTCAGCATCAGTCTTTCCAATGAATATTCAGGACTAATTTCCTTTAGGATGGAGTGGTCAGATCTCCTTGCAGTCCAAGGGACTCTCAAGAATCTTCTCCAATACTACAGCTCAAAAGCCCCTGTTGTGAAGGCCACCTCAAATTTGACACAGACCTGCAACATGGGAGAGGCTGTAGCCAGAGCCATGGGGCTTCTGAACACTGGGTACCAGGGCTGACATGACCTATGTACGGGTCCTGAAGAATGGCAGGGTGGACAGAAGGAGAAGGGAGGGAAGGGCAAGAGCAAATGCCCAGAGGTGGGAAAGCCCTACCTGACAAGCAGGATCAGTGTATTATGGCTAGAGAGCTGGGGGCATGGTGGGGAGTGTGTGTCTGGGGGGATGGATGAGAACAGAAGGGAGGGCTGGGAAGACAGCATAGAGCCGCTGAGTGGACTTCTATGTCTTGGGCAATAAGGAGCCAGGGAGAAGGATAGGGTCTGATCAGACCCGTTTTTGAAGATTCACCTTAAAGGACAGAGTGAAACAGGGGGACAGAAGGGCTAGTCTGGGTCAGGAGGCCATGAAGATGCTGCAGGTGGGATGTAGGAGGCGTGGAGCAGCAGCAGGGAAGGGAGAAAGGCGGGAAGGGAGGAGAGTCAAGAAAACGCGGAGAGAACAGAGAAAGCCGCATGTGAGATCAGCCTGGAGGGGCCTCAGCGCTGCCCCCAGCTCAGTGTACCCCTTCTGCAGATGTGGGCACTGCAAGCCAGAAACCAGGGTGTGTCCAGGCTTAGACCCTCAGCCCAGTGTTCCTTGCCCAGCAAATACAGGAGCCCAGCTCTGGAAGCTATCATAAGGACCCTGCCTGCAGGCTCAGCTCCTGAGGTCCCCTTCCTGGAGGTCAGCCCCACCCCCATAGACAAGCAAAGACCGCAGGGGAGGCTACACCTTGGGAGACAGGTACAGGCCCTGGGGATGGGGTGGGGTGGGAGGTGGGGGTAAGTATCACGAGGCCTTTTGTAGGGAACTTGCCAGGAGAAGGTAGGAGTGGGGGAAAGCAAACAGTAGTTGACACTGGGATGGCAGGGGTCAGGCTGTGAAGTGGACCAGATATGCACTAACAAGGACCATGCCCACTCCATGAGCCCCTTCCCTGGCTAGTGCGACGTGCCCAGACACCAGGGAACGTTGTCACCACCATCAGGGAGAACAGAGCTGACCGTCCTTACTGATGATTGATCTGAACTTCTCCTTTGGCCCCTGGGAAACTGAGGCCCAGAGAGGGACAGAAACTTGCCCAAGGCTACACAGTAGGTCAATGTCAGAGCAAGGGCTAGAACCAGATTGATGATCCCAGGCCAGAGCTGTCAAACACACACCACCAGGCTATTTTTCAGGTTCAAAGTCCAGGGCTAGAGCGGAACAGCAATGAGCTGAAGCACCAAAAAAGTATCAAGGTTATCCCTGAACCTGGAAGTTGTCTCCTGGGCTGTCTTTTCCTCCTCACAGGCTGGGGCTTCCCAGCATGCTCTGCAGTCTGGCCACGCCAGCTGACCTCCAAGCAAAGTGTTTCCTAAAGTCAAGGGGAATTATTTCCTGGCTCCAAACCCTCTGCCCTCATCTGCTAGGCTGAGTCCGATCAATTTTAGATTTGGAGAATAACAGCTGTTTTCCTTGTGCTGATAGCACAGATCAGTAGAAATAGCCCTGTCCTTGCCAGGCCAGACAGGTTTGCACGGCGGGTGGGCAGTGGGTCTATATCAACCCAAGACCTTGGAATCCCACCTGCCCCAGCTGTCTGGGGAGAGGCCAGGGATATTAAGGGAGAGAGGCCAGGAAATACACACATACACAACCCACTATTTCTCAGAGTGAGTTCCCAGAGGAGGGAGCAGGGTTTGGGGCAGGAGGCAGAGAGGTGCTAAGAGCCCAGAAGGTGGAAAGCATGTGGAGCAACTTCTTTGAGAATGCATCTCGTTGACAGAGGGAAAGTGAGGCTCAGAGAGGAGCCAAGACCTCAGGGTCACAGGTGAGTGAGGTCAGAGCTGGGATTCCCAGACCTGGGACATGGCCTATTCTGCCTCCTTGAAACCAGAACCAACCAGGAAACTAGAGAGAGGGTCCAAGAGCCATTACCCTTGCTCCACAAAGACAGACAACCTCCCCCAGGCTCAGCACAGGTGCTGCAGTGAGTAGTTTAAGCACGTGGACCATGAATCAGACACCTGAGCTCATATCACAGGTCTCCACAAATTGGCTGTGTGGGCTTTTGGTGACTCAGTTTGCCTACTTGTAAAATGGAAATAATAGCATTTTTCTCAGCTGTGAAGCATTCAGAGCAGCACTGGGAGCATAGCCAGGGCTCAGTAAATGTTAGCAGTTTTATTTCCCAGCACTTGACAATGAATGGTTTAGTAAATAAATGAGGACCTTCTCCAAGATCACAGAGTGAGTCAGCTGCAAAACCAGCACCAGACATCTGTAAATTGAGTAGAAAAATGCTGAGAAGAGGCAAGGAGAGGATGCCCAAACTTGCTTGGGACAGTGCCGGTCACGTGACAAGAGCCATTCCTCAGCTTGAACTCAGGGTTGGGCTCTCATTGGCCCATCTTGGGTCACATGCCCAGCCACAAACCAATCAGAAAATCTCTGGGTGGACAGGTCTGGGTCACGTGTTGGCTCCAGAGATGGGGGCGTGGCTACCAGAACAGCAGAAACTGGACCTCAGGTGGTGAAAGGGCACGGAGAGGTTACCCCCTCACGTCCGGAGCTCCTGGAATCTGAGCAACCAGGAAGAGAAAGAGTAATATCGCCATCATTTCCAAGCACTGCCCACGGGGGTACGCACGTCCAGCCTGTCAGGTGGGGGCTGTCATCACCCCATGTAGCAAGTGAGGACACTGGGGTAGATCTGAGTCATTAAGAGCCTCTGAAGGCGGGTGCCTGGGAGGAAAATGTATGGAGCTCGTCTCTATCAGGGGCCTCCTCAAATTTAACTGAGAAGTGTCACAATGTTCTCCTGTCAAATGGCTGTTAGGAATGTAAAATCAACGGTAATAATAGTTTGCATTAATTAAGCACTTACTATATGCCGGGCACAGCTTTAAACATTTTTCATGTATCAACTCGTTTAACCTATGTAATATTCCTATGCGGTAGGTCCTGTCATTAACTCCACTTTACAGATTAGGAAATTGAGGTGTAAATAGGTTAAGTAACCTGCTTAAGGTCGTACAGCCAATTATTAGGCGTTTCAAGAGAATTTCAATTAACCAGGTTTTGCCATATACAGGGTGGAGATTTCAGTTAGTATCTATAGAGAACACCTCCCTTCCGCTTCCTCCCCATTGGACAAAATAACTGTTACCTCAGCACCACCTACTTGCCAGGCATTTTTCTGGGTATATGACCTCCATTTAGTCTCTCACTGGTAAGAGTCATCCCCATTTTACAGATGAGGACACTGAGGCTTGGAGAGGCAGAGTGTTGTGTGCCTCAGGTCACACCCACACCAGAAAGAGCTGAATAGAGTCTGGACTGGCCGGGGCCCCTTCTTGCTCTGTGGTGAGGACCTGGATAAATGGGGCACAACAGCAGTGTGCAGTGGAATGTTCCCTGCCCGTCCCAGCTCTCTCCCAACACATGTCCCATAAATCTGTCTTCCAAAAGGCTGGGAGTGGCCTGGGTGCCCCATGGGCTGCTCTGTCTGAGACCTGATTCCCGGTGACCTTGGCATCGGCTCCTCCAGGACCACAGCCTGACCCTTGTTTTGCTCAGAAAGCCCACACATCATTTCACACAGGAAATTCAACCTGGCCTTCTCACGTCCTGTTCTCAAGAACAGGGGAAAAAAACCTGTAAAGTGAGTCGCTGTGTTGTTTTTTAAGCCGACTTTGAAAAGTTTCCTGAGAGGGAGGGAGAGTCAAGAGAAGGAGAGAGAGAGAGAGAGAGAGAGAGAGAGAGAGAGAAACCTGCAGGTAGAAATGGGAGGGGAAATGTGTCAGAAGGACCAAGAATCAGAAAGGAAGAGAGATGGAGCAGAGGGGGCTTCTGGGAGGAGCCCACGATGGGAAGGCATCAGATGGCACCAGCAGGTGATGGAGAGAAACAGAGTAGTGAAGGGAGCCAGGGGGGCTGAGAGAAGCACAGGGGTAATCTGAGCCTGGGGAGGAGCCCCACCCCCACCTCCAGGGCCATCCTCACCCGCATCTCAGTTCCACCGGCCTGGGCTCCCACCACCTACTCATTCAGGGCAGTGGAAAGGGGCCTCATTTGGGGGTAAGACAGACCTTCAGAGGTGCGCTTGAGCCAGCTGGTGCTGGTTGCTATGAGCTTGCAGGAGGCAACTGTGAAACCCTTGGGAATTTTGTAGGTCCGTTGTTGGTAACTTGAAATTGACCATGGACCTTGGTGGGAGTAGTTACACCATAGAAGTTGGCCACAAATCAAGGCTTTCTTTTTTTTTTTTTTGAAAGCCAGAACACCACTGCCTGAAGTTCAATTCCATCCATGTCTCTTAACAGCTGTGTGACTGTGGTCTTGTCCCTCTCTAATCCTCTTTCTCTTCCTGTGCAGTTAGAAGACGGATACCCAGCCTCCCAGGGCTGCTGGGAAAATGAAGTAAGAGTCTGTGTGAGGCACCTGCACACAGCAGACACCTAGCATATGCTCCCTTCTTCCCTTGGAGAACTCGGAACCCTGTTTCTCTTCACCCTCTTCACTTCCCCTTTATGTCTGAGGTTCCTCTGCTAGAGGAAGATGGATTTAAGCCTTCTTGTCATTCAGTAGTTAAGTAGTCCTCTTCCGGGTAGGGGAGGACATTGGTATGTTTCTCAGGCCTTTAGTCATTTTAATTCAGTAGATATTAAGCGTGGGAAGGGAACGGGGAGGCTAGAGGAAAAGATGGAGATGAAGATGTATTTCCTAGAATCACAGAAAGGAGAGATGAGGTGGCATATCCCAAAATGACTGATGCTCAGAAATACGTGACATGTGGCTTTGAAACATGGAAATCAAGGGAGGCTCCCGAGGAAGGTCACATTTGAACTGGGCTGTCCTCCCTTCCTCCCTCCGTTCCTCGTTCCCCCTTTCATCATTCGATTATAATTTATTTGTTCATCATTCATTATTCAGCCAGCATTTCCTGCTCACCTGCCCAACTGAGGGGATGAGGACACAGGAGAACATGTTCCCCCCTCCCCCCTGGAGCTTGTGGGCAAGTCAGGGAGACAGGCCCACAAGTGGCCCATTTCAGTGAGTCGTGGTCCCCTTTGCAGGCTGGCTGGATCGCGACACGTGCAGATGGTCAGGCGGTCATTCCAGGAAGAGGAAATGGCATGAGCAAAGGCCCAGAGGCTGGATTGGGTGGAGCATGCTCAGAAGCAGTGAGGAGCCTGAGTGGCTGGAGAAGCGAGACGGGCAGGAGAGCAAGAAAGAGAAGTCAGGCCCTTGAATGCCTGAGACAGGACTTTTTTGCTTCATAGGGTAGGACCATTTCCAAGGACTGACAGCCTAAAGCGAGGAGGAGTGGGGAGGAGGGTCCCCAGAGACCCTGGTCCCTAACACCAGTGCTGCCTTCCAGACAGTCCTGTTCCATGAGCCAGCCTTCCTCTGCAGAGCTAGGCAGCTGCAGTGGACACCGTGTTTGGGGCACCCCCAGCATCTGTCCTGTCTTCCTTTGAAAACGCTATCTGGATTTTCTTGTAAGGAACCACCCATCCTTCCTGCTCCCTCCTCGTGGTTCTGCATCATCTGATTACAAGTGAGATCAGGCCACTCCTCTGCTCAAGATCCTCCGATGGCTCCCACCACCCTGGAAAGACGAGAGAAAATCCTCCTCGTGGGCTTCAGGCCCTACGAGCCTGGCCTGTGTTACTTTCAGACTCCTCCCCTCCCCTCGCTCACCCGCTCGGTTCACATTGGTTCCTTCACTTTTCCTGGGAACATGCCAAGCCTGCTCTCGCCTCAGGACCGTTGCATGTGCTGTTCCTCTGCCTGGAATGTTCTTCCAGGTCACGGTGTGGCTCACCCACTCATTTCATTTAGGCCTGTCCTCAAATGTCCCCTCGTCAGAGAGGCCTTTCCTGACACCCATGTAACTTTCAGTCCTCTTATCTTGCATACTGTTTGCTTCTTAGTGCTCTTTGCCATCTGACATATTCCATCTTTGTTTGTGCTTTGTGGTTTATTATCTCTCTGACTTCTCTGGGCCTGGCCAGTGAGAGCACTGAATCCAAGTGCATTTAGCCCTTGGTTTAAAGGCAAGCACATGATCCAAACCAGGCCAATGAGAACCTGTCCTGGGATTTGCCTAGATCTGTGGAAAGGAGAGCTCTTTTCCTGGGACTGCTCAACTGAAGAAATGTAAAATTTTGGTTACTGAAGGCCACAGAAACTAAGAGGAAACGGGTGCCCAAAAATTAGGCCAAGACTGAAGAGAGCATTATGGGGAGCTGCAGAAGAAGAAGGAGACCTTATCCTGATGATGCTGTTTGAGCTTCTGGATCCAGCCATGCCTGAAGCCATAGCCCCTTGGAATTTTCAGTTATATGAGCCAATCATTAGACCAGTCTGAGAGAAATTTCCATAACATGGAACCATAGAAGTCCTTACCAACTCATCTCAGTCCTGGCCATCCCACTGTGAGAAGCTTTTATCTACTGAACCACAATCAGAAGAAAGCTTCAAGGATAGCAGGGGTTTCTTGAAACCATATCATTTGAGAAACTGTTGAAGGCAGATTAGCCTGGTGGCAAAGAAACCCTGCAGGATTTAGAGTCAGAGCAGGCTTCCTACTCTGTCCTGTATCGGCTGGGTGACCTTAAGAAACCCCTTCACATCTCAAGGCCCACAGTGGGAGTGCCCACTCAGGGACAAGAGCATGAGATAACATGAGTAGCATGCATGGCTCGGCATCTGGAGAACAGCTGATAGGAGAGCTGGCTTAGAGACTGGAGACTGTGGAGTGGGTGAGGGGTTAGCATAGTGCTGGACTGGGCAGAAAGGGACAGGGGGTGGGAGACAGAGTGGGAGAGGGCAGAACTGTGACTACTGAGTGAGCAGACTCCAGCCCAACGTAAAAGGGAAGTTTCACCTAGTCAGAACTAGCCAAAAATGCCATGGGCTGCCTTAGGTAATGAATTCCCTGTCACCAGAGGCATGTAACCATTTGCAAATGGTATAGAACTGGCTCAAGCGTTGGGCAGAGGCAGACACTAAAGTCTCCTGAGTTCCATGGAGAGTAGGGAAGCATCATGAGCCAGTTCCCTGGAGATTTCAGTTTCAGCCAAACTGCTTCCCAAGGGACGATTCAAACCCTGACTCCAACCCCCAAAGCTGTTCAAATGAAACCCTAGGCTTTGTCACATCCGTGTGTTTTTTCTTCAAATCTTCAGTTTCCAGTTCAGAGTGATTCCATCCCCTGGATGTACCTCAAGGCAGGGAACAAACAAACACGTAGGCGTCATCGTCAGACCACAGAAAGGAGGGTTACCTGCTCCCCTGGCCGGAGTCTCAGCAGTTGGCTCAGGACAAGTCACATGACCTAAGCAGGCCAATCAGTGGCAACCCCAGAACTTTTGCTGGAATTATTTGAAAAGCAGCCCTCCCTATCTATGGTTTGCTAAGCTTAGACAATGACTTAGGACATAAGGCAGCTTTCTTTGTGCCTCATGAGGAAAGCCTGCTCAAGAATGAAGTCAACACAGAGGAAAGTAGAACAGCAGAGAGATTCTAAGGAAGAGGTCCACTCTGTTGAGCCTGGAAGGTTCACAGTTTGCAGAGGGAGACCTGTGAGAGAGCTGAAGTGGCAACACCAGTCTGGAGGTCCATCTGCTGACCTCCTTCTCCGGGGAAGTCAGTCTTTTTTTCTCTTAAGGCCATCCACTGATTGGATGTGGCCCACCCACACTAGGGAGGACAATCTGCTTTACTCAAAGATTTAAATGTTAACCTTATCTAAAAATACCTTCCCAGCAACATTTAGAGTGGTGCTTGATCAAGTATCTGGGTACTAGCACCTTGCCAAGTTGGCACACAATATTAACCACACAGTTGGGTTCCTGTCACTTGGAATAGAGCTTCCCTAGTAGCTCAGCTGGTAAGAATCTGTCTGCAAAGCAAGAGACCCTGATTCAATTCCTGGGTCCGGAAGATCCACCAGAGAAGGGATAGGCTACCCACTCCAGTGTTCTTGGGCTTCTCTTGTGGCTCAGTTGGTAAAGAATCTGCCTGCAATGCAGGAGACCTGGCTTTGATCCCTGGGTTAGGAAGATCCCCTGGAGAAGGGAAAGGCTACCCACTCTAGTATTTTGGCCTGGAGAATTCCATGAACTGTATAGTCCATGGGGTCGCAAAGAATCGGACTTGACTGAGCGACTTTCACTTTCAGTTATAATAACCAAGGGAGTTCTGACTAGAAGCAGGGGAATGGACCAGGTGACCTTTCTGTCTTTTTCCACCTGAAACAGAGGTGATAGAGTGTTTTAGAAAGAGCCCTGGATTAAGTGTCAGAGCTGAGCACAAATGTCTCTTGTTGTAAGAAAAGACGTAAGAAAGAAGAAAGAGTAGGTGGAAATGAAAGTCAGTGTGAAAACATCTGATCACTCCTGTCTGCTTCCCCCAAAACTCTATTTGATGGAAGATGTTCCGCTGGAAAGATAAAGCGGGGAGTGGAAACACCCAGACTGTGCACTCAGGAAGGCCAGCTCAGTCTGGACGCTGACTCTTCCTGGCCTGTGACTCTGGGGTGTCCCTCAGCCTCTCTGAACCCCAGTTTCCTAACATGAAATGGTGGCATTAGTACTGGCATCACCACACCATCGTGTAACTTTCAGAGGTTGGTTTTGTGAATTGTACGGCTGCATGTAATAGGTGCCTAATATACGTGAGCAAAACCTGAAAGGGTAGAAAATCCAGCGAATGCCTTCACTGATGCCCATGCTCTGCACCACATGGTGCCAGACTCTTAGGGGGCGCCAGAAGCAGAAGCTAACGTCTTGGCTACAAGAAGCACGGAAGAATGGAAGCTTCCTGGGGGAGGGGCACTAAAGCCGGGTCATGAAGGGTGAGAAGGATTTAGACAGTGGCAGAAGGAAGGGAGGGACTTCCAGGAGGAAAAATCCCTGTGAACAATGATCTGAATTTTTTAGGTGCAAAGCATACCCTATCCTGACTAGTGCAAGATGCATAATTAAAAGCATCAAGAAGGTTACCTGGAAGGCCTCAAACTCCAGGCTGAGGAGTGGGGAGATGTTACGGTGGGCCCTAGGGAGCCATGGGAGATGGTAGAGCAGGAGAGGACCAGGCGTGTTGCCTCCCCTGGGGCTGCAATGGAACTGAAGAATCCATCCCAGCCCGGGCTCCAGGAGTGAGCGGCCTCTGCCCACGCCCTCCCCAGGTTTCCCGGAGGCCCAGCTGAACAGTTCGAACCACCGAGGGAAGCAGACAGCAGCCGGCTCGTCTGACACCTCGACCACATTCAAGACAAGAGGCTTATCTGATGTGCCTTAATGTACAGAGTTGACAGAGCAGGCAAGGGAAGTGTCTTGATTTCTCTCTTGCTTCTGGTTGCTCTGCTTTGGAAATATTACTGTAGGGGCTGGAGTTGGGGATTGGAATGGGGGCGGGTATGAGTCCTGGACTGTCGTCATCGGGCCACCAGGAACAGCAGGGCCCAGAGTGACACCGAGGCCAGGCCCCTGGTGCCACTGTAGTCGCTGGCCCTGTGAGGCTGGGACAAGCTTCCTCTCTCTCTCTCCCCCCTCTCTCTCTGCTGCACCTGAAATCCCACCGTCTGAGCTGCCACCCCGCTGGCCGAAAGCCTGCTCTGCCTACTCACCAGAGCGCAGGGGAGGAAGGTGGCTCTGTGGTCTGGGCCTCAGAGGGAAGGCCTTCGGGTTGTTTTCTGGGAGTGGATTCTGACAGGGGAAGGATGGAAAGCATAGAGATGCTAAAGGTTGGGGGACAGGACGGATCAGGCAGGGGAAGGGACAGATGGGGACCCTGGGACTTCTGAAGCCCATCTCCGCCACCTTTGGTGCAGAGCTCCCATGCGGGTCACTCACGCCCCCTATTCCTCTACATCCTGTCCCCACCACACCAGACCTTGCCACGGAGCCCCCAGGTCCCCCAGGCCATGGTTCATCTTAGGGAGTTTCTTTCCACCTCCCACCTGCTCAGAACTTGACTCTTTCCAGAGTACACCAGCTCTCTGCAGCCCTCCAAGAGAGCCTGCCCCTCCCTCGTTTCCCCACTGTCCAGGCTGCCTCCGGACGCTGCCCCGAAGAGTCCTCGCCTTGCCTCCCATGGAATCTTCTGCTCCTCTGGGCCGCTCACCTCTTCACTTGCACCCTTGCGTGGTCCCCTGGCCACACCCCTCCACCCTTCCAGCCCTAGGCCCCCGAAGGCCATTTTCCTCTTTGCTCCAAGTCTGAAACAATGAACGAGTTGATAAATGGATGAGTGAATCAATGACCTGGCATCTGCTGCCCCCACTGAACCCCTCTCACCTGAATTGCACCCCGTTAATCACCAATGCCGCCATCCTCCTAACCGAATCCACGGTCACGTCTCAGGTTCTCTCTGCCCCATTGCCTCCCATCCATGACACCTTCCTTCCAAACCCTGGCCTGGACCCCCTCTACCTTCCCAGTCACCTTCCTGAGCTCACCTGTCCCCCACCCCCCACATCCCTCCGGCTGGTGCGTCCCAGCTTCCTGCCCTCCATTTGGATCTCTTCATACCCATTCTTCCGTGGCCCTGTGTGGGCAGGTGAGGCCCACATTCCTTTTGGGCTCCAGAGCGATACCTCTACCTGCCTGCTGGACACCTTCTCCAGGAGACCTGCTCAGACATGGCAGGACCAACCTGGACCCCTCGCAACTCAGGACCTCCCAGGTCCCGCCCGTGTTCCACCCTATGCCCTCCCACTAGACAGGCTCCAGCCCAGTGTTCCTCACCACCATCCACCCAGCCTCCAGACTACAATGCCAGAGCCACACGTGGCTCATTCTAACCAGCATCCTAAGTGTCTCTTGAATCCATTTCCCCACTTTCTTGTCACTTCCAGCCACTGTCCTGTTTCAGGCCTTGGCATCACCAAAGCCTGGATACCTCCCTGCCTCCAGGCAGATACCTTAGGTATAGGTAAGGTATCTCCAAACCCCTTTTCCCACCCACATAACTCTTTCCAAATGCAAACCAGCCTCTCTGCTCCCACTCAGTTCCCCGCATGGCTCCCCATGGCCTGCCCAGGACTCAGGGCAAAGGCTGTGGCAAGACGTACCGGCTGTCCGTTTTGAATCTCCTTTGCTGCTTTGAGGCCCACCTGTCCACAGTCCAGACCCAGGTAGGACTGATGATCAAATACAGAGTTTCCAGTTAAATCTGAATTTCAGATAAATTGGAATCATTTTTTAGTGTATCTCAGGCGATTTTTTGCCTCCTGCATTTTTATTTGCCAAGTCTGGCAACCCGAGGTCCAGAGCCACCTCACGCTGTGTCCACTGACCACTGGCCACCAGTGGTCTTGACCACAGACTGGCTCAGTTGACCCTTGGCATGTGGAGCCAACCTTGTGTGGCGGGAAGGTGGGGAGCCAGCTGCCTTCTTACCGTTGCTCTGCACAACTCCGTTTTTGCTGCTGCTGTGGCCTGGAATACACTGTTATTGTTCAGTCACTCAGTCGTGTCCGACTCTTTGAGACCATGGACTATAGCACGCAAGTCTTCCCTGTCCTTCACCATCTCCCAGAGTTTGTTCAAACTCATGTCCATTGAGTCAGTGATGCCGTCCAACCATCTCATCCTCTGGTCCCCACCTTTTCCTCCTGCCCTCAGTCTTTCTTAGCATCAGGGACTTTCCCAATGAATAGGCTTTTCACATCAGGTAGAACACACTTCTCTGGACTAAATGCTCATGACTCATCCCCTTGTTCCCTCGGGGTGGGGGTCATTTGTCACCCGCTGAGAGATCCCCAACGACCTACCTAGACCAGCCCCTCCCTCTCTATTTGTCCCTGTTCCTGCCTCGATTTCGTCATCTCACGGGCTCCACCCAGCACGATTCCCACTTACCTGTTTGTTGTTCTTGACCATTTCTCTCCTCGCCAAGGACCCAGCTTCAGGAGGACAGAGACCTTATTCTGTTCACTGTGAATCTTAGAATTGAGACTCGTGCCTGCACACAGTAGGTGCTAAATGAACACCTGTGAGTGGAACAAAGCAATGCAGCCTCCTGCCATTTCAGCTCTCTGCCCCAAGGAGCCACACACGAGGTGGCTGGACACACTGCCCCGGCTCCCCAAAGTGAAGGAAACCAGAGCTGCTGCTGCTAAGTCACTTCAGTCGTGTCCAACTCTGTACAACCCTATAGACGGCAGCCCACCAGACTCCCCCGTCCCTGGGATTCTCCAGGCAAGAACACTGGAGTGGGTTGCCATGTCCTTCTCCAGTGCATGAAAGTGAAAAATGAAAGGGAAGTCGCTCAGTCGTGCCCGACCCTCAGCGACCCCATGGACTGCAGCCTTCCAGGCTCCTTCATCCATGGGATTTTCCAGGCAAGAGGACTGGAGTGGGGTGCCATTGCCTTCTCCGAGGAAACCAGAGGGGACTCCTCAAACATTGGTGGAGGGCTCTTTGGAGAGCTGTCACATGGGAGTGGGTGGAAGTGGCTGCGGACCTGGGAATCTGTGCTGTGACAACCTCCAGATCCACGTGGGCCACAGACCTTGCCCCGCAAAGACCCACACCATCGAGCTCCTTCCCGCAGGCACCCCTCTGGCACCGCAGAGCCCACCGTGAAGGTGGCCATCCCAGGACACCCAAAGGGCGAGCCTTCCCCAGTCACAGCTCCATCTGTGACCTGGGCCAGCGGGCAGAAGAGGGGGAATCTTAACCTTTATGTGGGCCCTGGGCTCCTTTGGGAATTTTATGAAAACGAGGGACTGGAAACTACATATCTGACATGATTTTGTGTGTGGTTTCGAGGAGTCCCCAGGTCCCCCAAAGCTTGTATACTCAGGGGAAGAATGCCTGCTGTGGAGTCATAAAAATTCAGCTATGGTGATGACATCTGGGGAGAAGAAAGAAAAAAAGGAGAGAGAAATAGACCCTGACTCAAGAGAGAGACACACACCAAAGTATTGACAGTGTCTAATTTTAAGTAAGAGGTGTGGGGTGATTATTACATTTTTTTTTCCTCTTTGGTCTTCCCAAGGGTTCAGCATTGTACATGTGTGGCTTTTGTAATCAGGGAGGGAGATGCTAACTGCAAGGAGAGGAGGAAGGCAGGAGGGGGGTTTGGTCCCAGGGTTGGGGGCAGGGCAGGCAGGCAGGCCTGGAGGGGGGCTCCGGGGCGCAGAGCCCGGCTCCACTCAGGGCTGTGGAGCAGCCCCTCACCTGCAGAGTCAGGAACTTGCCTGGCTTGAGCTTCAGTTTCCCATCCATTAAATGGGGACAAGGGTGACCTTAGCCAGCAGGTGCGGGTGAGGATGGAGCAGTAGGGGCAGGGAACGTGTAAAAGTCCAGCGAACAGAGCTGAACCCCCAGTCAGCTCCCCTCCCGCCCTCCCCCTACCCTGAGGCAGCTTCAGGCCCTTTGATCTATTTCCTCGAAAGAGGGAACTTGAACATCCATGCATGAGGGGCAGGGTGGGTAGGAACTGGGGTTGGGGGTAGGCAACTTCCCCTAAGCCCCTCCAGGTTCCTGGAGGGCCCCTTCCCCCACGCCAGGGACAAGACCATTTTCCAAGGGTCCTTGGTCCTCTGAGGGGCCACAGGCCACGGCAGGGGCCTCCTGGGGTGGGCTGATGGGCAAACCTGAGCCTGTGGGGCTGACCTGTGGGGCCAAGGGGACTTGTTGAAACGACCTGCCAAATCCAGTTCCCCGATGTCCTCCTGACCCTCAGTTGGAGTACAAGTTCAGAGAGGTTGAGGTGTTCGCCCTGGGTGCACAGCAGCAGGTGGCAGAGCTGCAAATTTAACCCAAGTCCTTTCCACCCGCCGCCTTGATGGGTGCTGTGGTCACCCCCATTTATAGACACAAGAGTCATATCTTGTGCTGTGGAGCAAATGGCAGAAGGGGTGTGAACCCACTATGGGTGGCCTGGCTGGCAAGCCCGTGCCTTTCCACGTGCAAAAGTCACTTCAGTTCGGCTGAGAGCCGTGCACTGAGCAACACACGACAGGCAGCAAGCCCCAGGTAGGCATTTTGGAAGCAGGGGCCCATCGTGTTTCACGCACAAGGTCCATGCTGTCGGACCCTGGACAGAGCACCAGCTGCCAGCCCAGGATCCCAGCGAGTAGGGGTCTCAGCTGCACATTCAACTCCTAGGTCTGCCAAAACGAACCCTCACAGACTGGGTGGCTTGAAACAGCAGAAATCTGTTCTTTCACAGTTCTGAGGGCCAGGAGTCCCAAATCGGGGTGTGGGCAGGGCAGTGCTCCCTCCCGAGGCTCTCAAGGACAGTCCCTCTCTGGCCTCCTCCCGCTTCCGGTGGGGCCAGCGTTCCTTGACTTGCGGCCGCATCCCTCCGGTCCCCGCCTCCTCTTTTCCGAGTGGCCTCCCTTTGCCTCAGAGACACGTAAGATGGCACCTAGGGCCCACTGGATAAACCCAAATAACCTCAGCTCAAAATCTGTAATTTAACCACACCTGTTACCATATAAGGGTGGGCTTCCCTGGTAGCTCAGCTGATAAAGAATCCGCCTGCAATGTGGGAGACCTGGGTTCAGTCCTGGGTTGCCATATCGAGTTTCCCAGGTGGATCAGTGATAAAGAATTTTCTTGCCAAAGCAGGAGCTTCAGGAGACGATCCCTGGGTTAGGAAGATCCCCTGGAGTAGGAAATGGCAATCTGCTTCACAATATTCTTGCCTGGAGAATCCCATGGACAGAGGAGCCTGGTGGGCTACAGTCCATGGGTTCACAAAGAGCTGGACGCGACTGAGCACGCATGATTGTTACCATACAAGGCCATGTTCTCTTTTTGCCATATAAAGTAACCTTCACAGTTTCCGGAGACTCTTTCGGGGAGTCACCACTCAACCCATGACAGGCAGGCAGGCCTAGGGTGAGGTGTTGGGACAGGGAGACCCCTCATGGAGGGTATTAGTCGGGGGACAGGTTCAGAGGAGACAGCCTTATCTCAGGGAGGTGGGGACAGGGGCCCCAGGGCTAACCTTAACAGGAAGCCACCACATGGGGTGTGGGGAGGGAGGGTGGTTGAAGGTCACCCCATCCTTCTGTCCTTGGTGACAGGGGTGCAGCCTGCAGCGTGTGTGTATACACAGCTCCAGTCCCCCTTCAACTAATTCTCTAGAGAAAACCTAACGCATGCACATGTGACCGTGTTACACCCCCGCCCCAAGACTTACCAACACTCTCTTCACCTCTGGTTGCCTTGATATCCTTCCAGAGCTGTCCCCGCCTACCTGTTCAGCCTCCCCTCTGCTTGGGCCTACAGCCTTGATCTGCAGCTCCCGGGTCAGGCTGGCTCCTTGCCCTCCTCTGGTCCCCGGCCCATGCTGTGCCCTCTACCTAGCCCGCTCCTCACAGACCTCACCCCTACCCATGGGTCACCACGGCTCCTGACTCTGTAAAATGTCACTTCACCCGTGGCTAAAATGAAGTAATTATTTGTGAAGTTACTTGTCGAATGTCGATTTCCCCCTTCAGCCTCTAAGTCCCATGAGCGGAGAGATCGCACCTGTTGTGTTAACTGCTGGGTACTCAGTACCAAGCACAGAGTGTTACACATGGTAAGCACACAATGCACAACTGTTGAGTAAATGACACACACACCGAGCCCAACGGCTCAAGCCTTCTCGTCTTCAGTGTTTCAGAAAAGGAGGGCCCTTCATTCAATCCCTTGTTTGGTCACGCGATCATGGATTCGTTCGTCAAACATCATGTATGCTTGCTTCGGGGATCTGGAGACACACTTCCTGTTTTTGCAAACTCACAGAGGGTGGAGGGGGCCAGACACAGGAATGACAGCAGCTAGAGATACGGAGCGAGCAAAGAGGTTGGATGACAGAGCAGTTTCGTGCAGGTGTGAGCTTTCTACGGACAAGAAGCAAGGGCTGGGAGCAGGCAGGCCTCTCGAGAGAGATTATAGGACGGGTAGAGTCCTGGAGATGTGAGGACCCCACACCCAGCCTGGAAGGAAGATGGAGGGAAAGAGCAGGGTTTTCCTGCGGAAAATGGGAAGTTGTTGAAAGCATAGGCGGAATACTGGCTGATTCTCCCCCTGCCTGGCTGATAGATGGAGGATGAGCTGCCATCCCAGCAGACAAGAAGAAACACGGGGATTATTTTGAAGGTAAATAGCATATTAAAAAGCAGAGACATTATTTGCCAACAAAGGTCCATCAAGTCAAAGCTATGGTTTTTCCAGTGGTCATGTATGGATGTGAGAGTTGGACTATAAAGAAATCTGAGTGCCAAAGAACTGATGCTCTTGAACTGTGGTATTGGAGAAGACTCTTGAGAGTCCCTTGGACTGCAAGGAGATCCAACCAGTCCATCCTAAAGGAAATCAGTCCTGAATATTCATAGGAAGGACTGATGCTGAAGCTGAAACTCCAATACTTTGGCCACCTGATGTGAAGAGCTGACTCATTGGAAAAGACCCTGATGCTGGGAAAGATTGAGGGCAGGAGGAGAAGGGGACGGCAGAGGGAGGATGAGGTGGTTGGATGGCATCACCCTCTCGATGGACATGAGTTTGAACAAGCTCCAGGAGTTGGTAAGGGACAGGGAGGCCTAGCATGCTGCAGTCCATGGGATTGCAAAGAGTTGGACACAACTGAGTGACTGAACTGAAATTCAACAGTCAGACAGAAGAGTGATCCAGGACCTAGCCTGGGGACAGGGTGGATGACGGTGCCACTCACAGAAGAAGGACAAGTAGGTTCTGAAGAAGTCACTTTGGGAGCTGTGGCATTTGCATCATCTGTGGAAACTTTGAGTGGACTACCGGGGAGATGGTTGGCTAGTTCCACGTGTATTGGTTTTTCTCCATTCCCCCCACTCGGATCTGCTCATTACCTTTCCCTACCCCTGCTCTGTGCACCTGGAGGCGGCCATCTGTGACCTACCTGCTTGGTCTTTGGGCTCCCTGACCCCCCTGCTGGGTTCAGCCAGAGGGAGGCGCTGCTGGAGGGGCTCCTTGCTCACCTGGCCTGCCATGGTTTGGGCAGTGTCTGCATTCCTTCTGTGAGGCACCTCCCTTCCCAGAGCTATTGGCTTCCCGAACCATCTCCACGTCCCGTCCCCTCATCCCAGTGGTTTTCCATTTCGTCCCATTGCTGCTAGAATCTGGAAACATCAGCATACCTTACTGGCTCCCTCATCCTGCCCCAGCTCCACAAAGCTCTGCTCTTTTAAACGCTGCTCAGCCAAGCCTTTGGGGGGTACCACCTGTTTCCTGCAGGATCCTGACTGATGGTCTCTTGCAGGGACATCCATTTCTGGGATCTTCATTCTGTTTCATTGGCCTAATCATCTCGTGCTAGTACCTCTCTGACTTGATGACTTTAACGTGTCCTAGGTCCTGATATCAAGCAGGATGAGTCTTCTTGCTTCCCTCTTACAAAACTGTCTTGTCTTTTCCTGGCCACTTATTCTTCCTCATGAGCTTTAGAAAGAGTTTGTCAAGTTTTATGGAAAAATCCTAGAATTGCTAATATAATTTATAAATGAATTTTGGGAAGAACTCACTGTTATTTTTAAAATTTATTTATTTTTAACTGAAGGACAATTGCTTTACAGAATTTTGTTGTTTTCTGTCAAACTTCAACATGAAGCACTCACGTTTTCTAAAGTTGAGTCCTCCCAAACACAAATAAGATCGATCTGGAATCCTTATTTCCATCAAAATCTTCCCCATGATCTAGAAAACAGAGGAGTGGGTTGAAGGCCTGTGTTCACGTCTACTTCCCAGGTGTGGAGTGCTGTTGTTGGCTAGGTGATTGGTGCTGGTGTGTTTTTTTGGTGTGAGGGGTTATTTTAGGTTATCTGACTACAGGGTCAGAGAGAACAAGAGAAAAGATAATAGCAGTAAAGTGTAGGAACTTAGAAAGCATCTGTGGGGCAAGCCCCTGACTTGGCAGACCTGAGTGGCCTAAATCCCCACAGACATGCTGTGGGAAAGCAGAAAGCAGCTCCATATCTTACACAGCAAAACTGCGAAAGACTCAGGGATTGGGCGCAGGAGAAACATCCAGAAATGGGGTGGGGAAGGCACTGAGAACAGGAAGGATGTTTGAAATGCAGGAAGGCTTCCCCTGCAGTCCAGTGGCTAAGAATCCCCCTCGCAATGCAGAGGACGTGGGTTCAATACCTGGCCACATGGGTTTGATCCCTGGCTGGGAAGCTAAGAGCCCACAGGCCACAGAGCAACTAAGCCCACGTACTGCCAACTATGAAGTCCGAGCACTCTGGGGCCCGTGTGCCACAGCTGAAGTCCGTGCACTACGATGAAGAGCCCGAGTCCTGCAGCTAACACCCGAAGTGGCCAAATAAATAAATAATAGATAGATAGATAAGGAAAATCTATAGGAAGCAGTTAGACCCCCAGATTCTCTCTCCTATCTCAGTAGGATACTTGAGGTTTACTTTTTGGAGAGAAAAAAAGCAGAGGGTCTCTAGACAGGCAGGGACCAACCACATAAAAGGCAGGGGCTATGGCATAAAAAAATGAAGGATCAAGAGAATGTTACATATATGCATTCACAACCCTCTTGCCCCCAAACACTGGCAGTCAGTCCAGTACCTTCTAAGCACGTTAGGAGAGTCTACCCCTAGGAATCCGAGCAGACCAAGGTGAAAGATCTAAAGATACTGGCCAAGAGAATAATCTAGTCTGACCCCTCTATGAAGTCCAGAGTCAGGCTCACACAATTACACAGAGCTTCTTTCATTATAAATAGGGCAGACAGCCAAAGGTCATCAGCCATACGAAGAAAGCCTCTACCAAGAAAGATAAGACAAAATAAAATGGAAAAATAAAGCAACTCAAAAGAAACACACTAGGCAGGGAGATGAAATATGTTTTTAAGTCTATCATTAATATCTTCAGAGGGATAAGAGAAGGTACTGCATCTATGCAATAAGAATAGATAGGAAATGTAATAATTAGAAAATGGAAAAGTACAAATTCAAATTACTGTAACAAAAGTTAGAATAGAGACATGGAAAGAGAAAGATGAAGATATCTCCCCCTGAAAGACTACAAAAACACAAGAAAACAGAAAATAGGAGAGGATAGAATTTTAGAATTTATGAAAATCTTAAATTATTTAGAACTTTGGAAGCCTCAACAGAAAGAGAGAACAGTGAAAAAGAAAAAATTATCAAAGAAATCATTCATGAAAACTGCCCAGGACTGATCACGATAAAAGTCTAAGTCATAGGATCAATGGAATGTCCAGAACAATGAGGGAAAATAGAACCATACAAAGGCATGTAATTGTGGAATCTTGGGACATTTGGGACAAAGACTATCATCAAAACTTTCAGAGAGAAAAAAAAAATAAGCTATTTTCAGAGATTAAGAATCAAAATGTCTTTAGACTCATCAGTAGCAACATAAGAAGCAAAAAGACAATGGAGAGATACCTTTGAAGAGAGAAAATTATTTTAACTATGACTTCTATGCCCAGCCAAACTACCCATGGTGTATGACTAATGACATAATCAAATGCTCATAAATAAATCTACCTCTTATGCACCCTTTCTTAGGAAGCTACTGGTAGATGTGCTCCGTCAAAACAAGGAAGTGAACCAAGAGAAAGCGGGTGGATCCTGAAAACAGAGCCTCCGGCGGAAGAAGGGGCAAAGAGAACTCTAGGAAATCAGTGTAGAAAGCTCTCTGATTGGTAATTGAGCAGCACACCTGGAGAGCAACCAGTCCAGACTAGAGCAGGTTAGGGGATTCCAGAAGAGAGGACTCTGTAAATGAATAGATACTATTGAATTTCATAATAGGAGATGTGGACAATTAGTGGAGAGTTTAGGAATACATTTGTGGTAAGCACACAGAAAATTATGCAAATGAAAAGCTAAACAAATTATAACTCCAGGGAAAACAAAAGGCTATGCAATCAAGGAAATGTGATCAGAGCATATTATATGAGCCAGCTGGGAAAGCATGTGCCCAGCTGAAAAAAGGAAATATTAACAGACAGCTCATCTAACCAAAATAACTACTATCTTAGAAGGATAGAAATGGTGCATGGTAAGAAGTTCAGGTAAAAGGAGATAAATCCTCTTCCACGGGGAAAGTCCATAGGTAACGTCTAAAACGGAAGAATCACAATGAGCTTGGTGAACACGTTATTTAGAGACACAGAAAAAAAGTGAAAGTGTTAGTCACTCAGTCGTGTTGGGTTCCCTGCAACCCCATGGACTGTAGCCCGCCAGCCTCCTCTGTCCATGGAATTCTCCAGGCAACAATACTGGAGTGGGTAGCCATTCCACTCCCCAGGGAATCCCCTAAACCAGGGACTGAACCCAGGTCTCCCACATTGCAGGCAGACTTTTAACTGTTTGAGCCACTAGAGAAGCCCCTTAGAGAAATAGAGTAAGTGCTAAAAGTTGAATGTGTTTTTCTGTGAGGATTGGTGAAGAGTGCCTTATAGAAGTACTTGACTGTTTAAGTAACTTCGAGGGGAAAAAGTTTAGATAAAAATTAATAAACAAAGCGGACTTCTTCAGCCAAAGTGATGGAGAACAGGCTCTCCTTCCATTCAGCCTACTCCCTGGCACCACGCTCCTCAGGGCTTTCAACACTTTTTAAAAATCAGGATCCAAGGGGATTGCTCTGGTGGCCCAGTGGTTAAGACTCCACACTCCCAATGTAGGGCACACAGGTTTGATTCCCTGGTCAGGGAACTAGATCCCACACGCCACAACTAAGACCTGGCACAGCCAAATAAATAACATATTTGTTAAAAATGTCCAAAATGCTGAAGCATGGATAGGGGAAGTTCAAGCTCTGGGATAGGCAGGCAGTGATTTTGTGCCACAGCTACTGTGTCAATTAAATTACGTCTCAATTAAAAGACGCTTGCTCCTTGGAAGAAAAGCTATGACTAACCTAAACAGGGTATTAAAAAGCAGAGACATTACTTTGCCCACAAAGGTCCGTCTAGTCAAAGCTATGGTTTTTCCAATAGTCATGTATGGATGTGAGAGTTGGACCATAAAGAAAGCTGAATGTCAAAGAACTGATGCTTTTGAACTGTGGTGTTGGAGAAGACTCTCGATAGTCCCTTGGACTGCAAGGAGATCAAATCAGTCCATCCTAATGGAAATCAACCTTAAATATTGATTGGAGGGACTGATGAAGAAGCTGAAGCTGCAATACTTTGGCCAAATGGGGTGAAAAGCCGACTCATTGGAAAAGACCCTGATGTTGGGAAAGATTGAAGGCAGGAGGAGATGGAGATGACAAAGGACGAGATGGTTGGATGGCATCACCTACTTCAAAGGACAGGAGTTTGAGCAAACTCCAGAGCTGGTGATGGACAGGGAGACCAGGGGTGCTGCAGTCCACGGGGTTGCAAAGAGTCGGACACGACTGAGCGACTGAACAACAACTACTGTGCCAATACATCACTTCCCTGATGTCATGACAGCTCAGAAGGGTTGAGAAGATACTGAGGAAGATGCCTTGAAATACGAAATCCTTATTTCCCAGAGCCAAGAGATGCCTTAGAAATCACACACCCTCCCCAAAGAGTTCCCCTAAAGCACAGACTGGACATTTTCTGGTCTTGAGTGACTGTTGTCCAGAGGAGTGACAAGAACTGTTGGAGGGTCATTATTCCTAGGATAACCCTCAATGAAGGAGAGACGGGAGTAGGTAGATACATACTCCAGGTCCCTGGCCTCTGGTGAAGCAGTTGTGCGTGGGTTCCAGTCTCTTCCTCGGAGGGTTCCCGGAGGGGAGGATCTCCAGGGATCAGAGCAGCAAACTGCTGCTCCTTCACCCTGTATGGGCTGCCTTCCCTTCCCTGTGCCTCTTCCCCGATCCCTCACTCCTGTTTCCTGGTGCCAGCCCCCAAATAAACTGCTTACACTTATTCCCTAGGTTCAAGGTCTGTCTTTGGAGGAACCCCAAAACTAAGACAGGGCTTCCCAGGCAGCACAAGTGGTGAAGAACCCGCCTGCCAATACAGGAGACACAAGAGACATGGGTTTGATCTCTGGGTCAGGAAGATCCCCTGGAGGAGGAGGGCAGGGCAACCCACTCCAGCATTCTTGCCTGGAGAATCCCATGGACAGAGGAGCCTGGTGGGCTACACAGTCCACAGGGTCGCAAAGAGTCAGACACGACTGAAGTGACTTAGCACACACGCACTCGAACTAAGACAGTGATCTCACTCCTACCTTTTACATACAAGGAAGTATGACCCTGAGAGGGGAAAAGAACTTGTTTGGTTTCACACAGCAAATTGCTTGCAGGACCTCGCATCGTGGAAAGAAAATCTGGCCGCAAGTCAGGCGGTGTCGCTTTTTGGTCTTAGCTGTGTGACCTAGAGGAGAAGGCGATGGCACCCCACTCCAGTACTCTTGCCTGGAAAATCCCATGGACGGAGGAGCCTGGTAGGCTGCAGTCCACGGGGTTGCAAAGAGTCGGACACAACTAAAGCAACTTAGCAGCAGCAGCAGCAGCAGCAGCAGCAGCAGTGTGATCTAGGGCAAGTTCCTGCCCCTCTCTGAGCCTGTAGCCTCACTGGCCAGGACTTTCTCCTTACCCTAGGCAGCGCTTCTTCTTCTTATAATGCTGCCACTACACGCAGATGCTCAGAGCATCCTATTTAAAGTCAGGAAAATGCACGCGCACAGTGAGGAGGAAGCCACAGCCCTGGATGGTAGCTAATTCTTTAATTTCCTTGAGGGCAGCAGAAATTCCTGGGATACTAGATCGGTGGCATATGAAATGCCTCACCATTTCCCAACCGCATAATGACACCCCCCCTTCCTTTTGCCTGGGTCAGCAAATTTGCTGGCCGGCACACCCCTGCAAACGGGGTCATTATGATTGAAGGAGAGAGAGAGAAAGGGAGGGAGATGGGGGGGTCATTAAGACCAAATCATTTTTCAAAAATTGCAGCCCTATCCAGACTCCTCTGGGGGCCCAAACCCCTCAGAGAAAGCAGCAGGGATTTGGGGGGGGGAGTGGTATCTGGATGGGGGGATGGGAAGCTGGCAGCCAAGCTCAGCAAAGCCTTCAGGAATTCCAGCAGATGAGGCTCACCACCACGGCCTAACTCTGCAAACTCCGGTGGGTCCCTTTTCTTGGTGGAGCCTCAGTTTCCTCAGGAAGATGGGAGATTCCAGTACCTCCAGCCCCCACGGCCCCCAGCACACCCAAACACCACCGCTTGTTGGGAGAGTGAACTGAGGCCATAGGAAGCTCAGGGGCTGGGGTGCGGGTCTGAGCCAGAAGCCCTGAGTCGGCCGCCTTGGGTAGATCCTGGCCTCACTGTCCGCTGTCCAGGTGATTCTGAGCGCATTCATTGTTTCCCTGAGCTTCGGTTTCCTCAGCGGTAACATGAGACCCACGGCTGGTAAAACAGACTACCAAATCCCGGCTCCATCGGTCCTGAGTCAAACTTGGGCAAGTTGCTTAAGCTCTCTGAGATTGTCTCCTTGTCCATGAGGATGAGTTCATTTACCTGAGGCTCTTAGGAGAGTGCTTGGCCTGTGGGAAGTGCTAGTTTATGATTACTGTTATTATTATTATTTTCGGGTTTGTGGGGAGAAAGGACTGGGTGTGAGGAGGTGGCCTGGCCCCAAACAAGCCTTCCTTGAACAGGAGAAGAAGGAGCCCTGAGCCAGAGTCTGCAGCGCGTGGCCCTGGGGGTGGGGGTGGGGGCACACCCTTCCTCGCTGCCCTCCTGCCCCACCACCACCCCTCTGAGGGGTGCCCACCTCCGGCAGGGTTTGTGGTCACACGAAGCCAGTCCCTCCGCAGGTCGAAGCCCCTGGCAGAGCTCTTTGATGCTAAAAATAGATTATTCCACTGAAAAAACCCAGAGAAAAAGATCGTTTTATGAGCCAAAAGGGGCCACAGCCTGGGGTTTCCTTGCTTCCTCCGAGGGGCCTGGGACTCCGAGGGAGGAAACGTGTTATGGCAAGGCTTTCCAGCTCTCAAAGGAACACAGCCTGGGGACCTGGGTTCAGGTGGCCGTTGACTGGAGTCGGCCTTCAGAACCCAGGCAGGGCCTTGGTGGGACTGGGCTGGAGGCAGGGGTCTGCCAGGGGGCACCAAGGACCCTGGGGAAGTGGTGAGTCAGCCACACGCCCCCTCCTACGGCCCAGTTCTGCCCTGCCCCCGACCCCACACACAGCAGCCTTAAGCATTGCTACAGAGGCTCGTCTAAGAGCCAGAAAACAGCTTACTCCAGCCAACTGCCTACGTGTATTCCTCCCCGGGGTGGTCCCTCCTCACCTGCCCACCCTGGGAGGAGAGAAAGGCTTTTGATTCTCCCCATCTCGAAGATGAGGGAAAGGAGTGAGACTGGGAAAGGACCAGCCGACACCAGCCTCACACAGTCAGGAAGTGCCAGAGCTGGGACCTGAGCCCAGCTCTCCTGACTCCCAAGACCCCAGCACCTCGGCCTCCCTCGTGGGGCACTTGAGGGAGACAAGGGAAGTCAAGGGGGGCCCTGGGGGTGGCTGGATGTGGCGGCAGCAGACCAGCTGTTGACTCCCTCTTACCACGCCTGAGACTGGTGAGGCCCTTCGCCTCTGCCAGCCTCAGTTTCCCCAGCTGTAAAAGGGAGAGAACCATCTCGGCTGTGTCTGCCCAGGGTGTTCGCGTGCGGGGGCAGTGGAACGGGGGACCCGGGGGTCATGATTTTAAGTAGTGAGGAAACTCGGTCCAGAGAGGGAGGCAGCAAGCCCTTCCAGGGGGCAGTTGATCAGCCCAGCCTGGGCTCTTCCCTCTTCAGGCGGCTCTGTGACTCCTCCACCCACTTCTCTCTGCCTCTTTTGACAGAGAGCTTGTGGCTGAAATATATTCAAGCCCAAACGTGCGCTAGTGGTGGAATTCCAGGCGGAAGGAAAAGCCACTGTGTGGAGCTGTGGAGGTCCCTGGTGAAGCAGATGCTGAGAGTAAAGATGGTTACAGGATAGTCCTCAGTACCCCCAAGCCTCTGGCAGCTCCACGGGATGGCAATGAGGGGTCCAGCAAGGGGAGGCCTGCCTGCAGAAGGGGGCTGAGACCGGAAGGTGGAGGAGAGGGAGGGGGCAGTTCTGAAGGGGGCACCCTGAGCAGTTTTCTGAAACAAACAACAGGAAAGAGAGAAACTGGGGGTGGGGTGGGGAGAAGCCCAGAAAGCGGATGGTGGGCAGGTTGGGTTTGATCCTGCTTCTTCCACCTGCAAACTGGGTGCCCTTGGGCGGGTCTCCTGGCCTCTCTGACTGCTCCCAAGAGATGGCCGGAAGACCACTTTGCATGGGGGCCCGTCCTGAGAGCCCACCACTGGAGATTCTGTGCAGAAGGCTCTCATCATGTGGATCCCACCTGGTAGGTTCTTAGCTAATGATCATTGATCTGGGTATCCTGGCCCCTTGGGTAGGCAGCATGCTTGCAGAACTCATCTGCTACCCTGATCTCATGATAGATCAAGAGGTGGTGACCTGGCTGGTGGGGAGAGGGAAGATGGAGTTGGGGGCGGGGACATCTCATCTGGACGTCTCTGCACTCAGCTCTGAAGGTGGAGCCCCCTGGGCAGCCTGTGTACTTCGTCGCTTCAGTCGTGTCCGACTCTTTGACCCTATAGACTATAGCCTGCCAGTTTCCTCTGTCCGTGGGATTCTCCAGGCAAGAATGTTGGAGAGGGTTGCCATTTCCTTTTCCAGGGGATTTTCCTGACCCGGGGATTAAATGCACTTCTCCTGCATTGCAGGCGGTGTCTTTCCCTGCTGAGCCATTGGGGAAGCCTGCAGTAGATATCAAATATCATTCCAGCACCTTCCTTGGGCCCAGCAATGTGATTGACTGCTGGAAAGCTGGAGTTTGAACTTGAAGACCAGTGCCCACCTCAAATCTGCTCGCTATTCGCTGCAAGCTGGCTCTGCTGACCCCTAGAAACTAAAACGTGGGGTTAATCCCTGGGATTAGTCTTTTCCTCATCAGAAAAGTGAAGAGAGACACACCTATCCCACAGGTGGTTGGGAGGGTCCAGTGGGCTCAGAAATGTGCCATCTTTGTAAAGTTCACAGACAGGCCTAGAAGCCAGTGCTTGTAATTCCTCAGTCACAGTCACCCAAAGCCCTAGTGAAACCATCAGCTCTGCACACAGGTTAAGAAAACGAATTTCGTCACCATTCACAGTAGGTGTTTTCTTAACTGACCCCAGTGTAAATGGTCCATGGAGCTCACGGGTAATTCTGGGGTAATATACCAGTGGATATATGACTGGGTGGCAGGTCCCTCACTGGGACCCACACCTTCTGGCCCCACCAGCCCACTGAGCTGTCAACTTGCCAAACATCTGTTGGCTTTGTTCCCATACCCATTCACCCCCATTGGGTTTCCATGGTTACAGAACTCCAGGGGCTACCATGCCAGTTTGGGGCCACTTTGCCTTCAGATCTATCTACTCCCTCTCCTGTTTGACTCTATAATGCAGAGATCTGATTCCACTGAGTCAGTTTGCTCCAGCTCCTTCAGCCATCGGGAGGCACCGGGAGGAGACGGAAGGATGGGAGGAGGGGAGAAGTTTCTTTACTCTTTGTCTCAGGGGCCTCTCCATGGCGGCTGAGCCTCCTCTGTGGCTCCAGTAAATGCGAGACTGGCCCTCCACGCTCCTGCTTCCGCTGGGGGCACTGGTGACGTCACTCCTCCTTGTGTCCCTCGGGTGGCGGTGGCTTCTTGCTGTTGGGGCTCCTCCCCACCTCTGTTTGTCTTCTCAGCTCTTCTATCACCTGGGTTTCCAATAATCCCTGAACTAAGGTCCTTCCTTCAGTTTCCGTCACTCTAAGTGGCTTCTGTTTTCATCATTGGACCCTCACTAGCGGTGATGTGATGTTATGGGTGGTGTGAGGCAAAGCGGGGGTGTCTGTCTCTATGAACACTTTCCAAGGTTGAGTACCTTGGAAAGATTCATTGAAGGCAAGTTGCTAAAAACTAAGCTGAATTAAGTGTGGGTGAAACATTGTGAAAGATTGGGCAAAAGGCTCAGCACTGCTACGGTGCTAATCGCTTCATAAGCATTTTTACGTCTGTGTTCCACGTTAAAGAGGACAAACCTGGATGTCGCAGGAGACTCCTTCTGGGTTGATTTAAGACAGAAGAACAAGAGGGAGGCCATTTGGTACACATTGATAAACTTAAACATATAAAAAGGAGCGTCATTATTTTTTTTCAGTGATTTCCTTCTTCAACCAAAATTTTAGATTAAATGGTTCAGAGGCGTCTATGGTACCAGATATTTTTTTTCTAGTGGAGAACAAGAGGACACTCGACTGCTCACTACATACCGAGAGGGTGCATGGTCAGAAGTGGCAGCAACGGGAGTCCTGGGAACTGGGCGCCTACTGAGTGCCGGGCATGCTCACAGTATGTTTTTCATTTAATCCTCTTTGCAATTGTAAGTGGGTCCCATCTCACAGGCGAGGAAGCGGGCTCAAAGGAAAAAGCCTTTGCCCATGATCTCACAGCTCATAAGGACCAAAGGCAGGCTTCAGGAAGGTTCTTCCCTGGGCAGCCTTCAGAGGTTCGTGCAAAGACTGGTGCACGCTTTTGAAAGGGCGCGTGGAGATTATAAGCCTCTTGAGGGAGAAACCAAGCTCGTTACCCAGCAGGCCTTTGCTGCATGGTCCCAGGAAGGCAGCAAGCCACCTGCCTCACACATGTACCCCCTTGGGCCCCCTTCCTCCCTGGGTCTGAACTCAGCTTCCCAGGGAGGGGGAGTCCCTCAGAGTGACCAAATTATAGGTGTTATGGGGGAGCCCACTCTTACGTGTGGAAAAAACAGCCAAGTGCGTAGGGTGGTACATTAGAAACTCGAGGCGGCGGCGGCAGAGTGGAAACAGCTCCTGGGCAGGGAAGCAAGGGGCCCGGGTTCCACTGACTCACTGGTGAGTTCAGAGTGCGTCTCTGCCCCTCTGGGGGCCTCAGTTTCCATTCTGTTAAAGGGGGGTCTTTCCAGTTGTTTTCATCTCTGATCAGTTTCACAACATGGCAGACTCCAAAACATTCCAAATTTAGCCAGGAGGCCAAGGCCCCTTGGCCGGCTGTGCCGCTGACCCACCCCGATCCCTACCGCCCAGCCCTGCCCAGGCCAGGCCAGCCAATGAGTTTCCAGCAGGGGCAGTCTATACTCCTGTGTGACCGTGATGGCTCTTTTCCTGCACTTACTCATAACGGAGCCCGAATTACATCACCCAGACTCAGGCAAGGAAGCCAGACTTCACGGCGTCCTCACTTAGCTGTGTGTCCTCCGAGAAATGTGTTATCCCCATTCTACAGGAAAGGAAACTGAGGCCCAGAGGAAGGCAGTGACTTGGCCCCACGGCGTTGCAGCTGGGGTTCAGCAGAGCTGGACTAGAAGTTGAATCTGACCTCAGAGCCCTGCACCTTTCACTTAAACCTGCTTCCTACCTGGAGAAGTTAGAACCCCACCCCCACCCCCAGCAACTTGCCACTAGGGAACAGAAGACTGAGTTTCCAGGAGGACGCAGGTGAGACACAGACAGCGAATTTCCAAGGGCACGCCACTCCCAGGTGACCCAGGGAGGCGGTGAGCAGAAGCAAGTCTCCTTGGGACCTGGGCCAAGCTCCTCTTCCCCCGGATGCCCCTTCTCCGCTGTCTTAGCCTACAGAGATGACAGAGCCTGGGCCCAAGCTTGGGCTCCCTAGGAGAGGCCGGGTGGTGGCGCCCAGGCTGCAGAGGGCTCTTGGGAGCCTCGGGGTTTGGCTTAGAGGACACTGCAGAGCCCTGGGGTGTTGTGGCTGAGGCCCAGCCTGGTGAGCCAGAAGCTGACATTCCAATCCCACTCAGAATACTGTGTGGCCTTGCACGAGCTGACTTCAATGTCTCGGGCCTCAGTGGTCTGGCCCATGAAATGGGAGAGTAGTAGAGCTTTCCAGGGAAATGGTGAAGCTTCCACCCTCCCCCCAAAGCCTGACCTGGCTTCTGGGAAAACACGGAAATGTGGAGTTGAATCATCCTCCATGTCTTTTCTACTTCTGAGTCCCTCTGGGAGTTGAAGGATTCAGGGGGCTGACGAAGGACACTGGGAGCCGGCAGAGGGGGAGTGGGAGGGTTGGAGGCAGTGGGGACCGGAGAGCAAGAGGAAAGGCCTAGAGGCAGGCAAGTCCAGGCACATGAGGCTGGAACAGAGAACCCCATAGAGATGCACAGGTGGGCAAAGTGAGCAAAGGGCCTTGAATGACTGAGTGCGGCCCTCAGACCCCAGGCTCTGCACAAGGCCCCTTGACAAGCCCCTAGGAAGCCCTTTCTGGAGGCCCAAGGGCTCCAGCGTGAGCGCTGGTGACGCCCCTTCATGTATTTCCCCCTTGGTGCCTGATCCCAACTCCCATAAAAGCTCCCCGAAGTGTCACCCAGCCACACGCGTGGACACCTCTCTGGGACTGAATTGGTTGACGATGGCCGGCTGACAGCCACCCACAGCCCAGGGTTGGGGGTGCCTGGAGGGATCCGGGCTCCTGGGGCTCCCTGCTACCTGGGCCCACACTGGCCTTCATTAAAAAGGAGTTTTCCACAGGATCCAAACCACCAGCCAGCCACTCCTGCCCCAGCCGCTTTCAGTTCTGCTTTTGGGCCGCGTGCTGAGGCCAGCCCCACAAATAAAAGCCATCCCTTTTTTCTCTCTCTCTCTCTCTTTTTTTTTTTTCTAAAAAGGGAGTGAGGCAGCCACAAGATCTTCTAAGAGGCTGTGACATCACGGCCCAGGTGACTGCTGCCCAGCCAATGGGCCAAGGCCGCGAGCTGGCTTCTTGCATCCTGTGAGCTGAGGTTGGGTTGACACCGTGAAGGCCTGGTCCCTCAACCACAGAACCACAAGGCCAGGCCCTCGGCCGCCTTCGGGGGGCCCTGCGCCGGAGCTGGTTGGCTCCCGGTCCTCCCACCCCCGGCCGCCCTCGCACCCACTGAGCTGAGCTCTGACGGGGGCGAGCCTCATTCATTCATTCCCGTGGCGCCTGGTGCTGGGCTGCCTCTGCTCTCACCGCCCCGCGACTCCTGCCCTGGCTGCCGAAGGCCCCTTCCCGCCATCTAATGATACACTCTGCATACGCTTCTGTTGAAAATTTGTGGCGAGACATTCCTGTGGGACCGGGAATCCAAATTCTTGGGTACAAACAGAAACTTACTTTCCTTGGGGATTTTTTTCCTCTCTCGCTCACACACACACTCTCGCGTTCTTTCCTTTTTTCTTTTTCATAGCAGTAGGTGGGGGTGGGGGGGGAGCGAAAAGGACGAAACGACAAAAAAAAAAACAAACAAAAGGCAACCCCCCCACTTTATTTTCAAAAGTAGCTAGGAAAAAATAAAACAACAGCCAACCAAGTTATCCCAACCCAACCCTCAGAAGGGCTGAAACCTCGCCTTCCTCAGAGCAGGGCATGGCATCGAACAGCATCTTCGATTCCTTCTCGACCTACTCGCAGACCTTCATCCGCGGTGAGTAATGAGCGCCCTTTTGGGTGGGGAGCTGGGGCCAGGCCCTGGACCACGACCCTCCACCGCCCGCCCTGGCTGCCTTCAAGGGCCCAGGGTTGGTTACCTAAATCCGCTGGCTTCTGAAAGCCGGAGGTGGGAACTGGGCTTGGTGGCCTCCGTGGTCTCCTGGAGTGGGACATCTTTGTGAACTTTTATCCTCAGCTGGTGGGGACCGTTCGTGGTGAGGGTCATGGATACCACGAGACCTCAAGACCTCAAAGACCAGAGCTCCGAGGGTCGTGAGGTGGAGAGGACACGGGGGTGTCCTTGTGACCTCACGAGGCTTCCTGCCTCCCCCGGGGGGCTCTGGGGCCCTGAAACCCTAGCCCCTGGCCCTTCTGGGGTGCTCAGACCCTCTACCTGTGCTCAGGGAGATACTCAGATTCTCCCATCCCCCAGGGGCCCAGCCGGCTTCTGCCCAGAGCCGCGGAGCAGGCAGTGGGCAAGTCTTACATTGGTGGACTCAGAGACCTTCCCAAGGACCTTCCCCTAACTCTGCATTTTCCGAGGAACCCCTGGGACTAGGGAAGCAGAGGGAGAAAGGGGTCCAGGCTTTTGTTGGAATGCATGCAGCTCTGGGTGGCCCTGAGCCTGGATCAGAGTGCGGGGAGCAGGCCTCAGGAAGGTCTGTGGATTTGGTCATGGGGAGAAATCAGTTGTTTCTATATATGGCCTGGAGGGACCCAGAGGTCTAAGTCATGTCCCTCAAAAAGGATTTAGTTCCCAGATGCCCCACTGGGAACCTCTGATTGAGGCTAGAACTCAGGGGGAGACTGTTCCTGCCTCTGTCTGGACCTTCGAGGTGACGTGCCCGGGCCTCAGACAACACCCTGTTGCCTTCCCCCTCACTAGTGGGAGCCCAGATGGGGCTGTGGCACCTGGGATCAGGGGTCAAGAGACCCTGAGGCCAAGATCAGTGGCTACCCTGCTGGGCAGCCTTAGACAAGTTACTTAACGTCTCTGTGCCTCAAATGAAGTCCCCTCTGGCTGTGACATTCTGATTGCCTGAGGCTGGGAATGGCCTGTGTGTGAGGGCAGGGCCTCGGGGTTGTACACTGGGATGACTTCTCCTCCGGAATAGAGGGATGGAGTGGAAGCCAGAACTCCAGGGTTTGGGGTCCAGGCCTTGCCTTTGCTCTGCTGAGGTGGTCAGCTGAGATGCAGTAGCCGGTCTGACTGTCCATCTGCCCATCTGCCTGTCCCGCTGTGCACTGACTCCAAGCCAGTCCTTGGGCAGCCAGCTCTGTGCAGGGACCGAGGCACATTTGAGTGCTTATTGTTCAAAGGCTTCTGCACGGGCTTGTCTGAGGGCTGGACGTGCTCCCTCCTGCCTGGAGAGGGGCTGAAGCAGGCTGTGCGGCTGCAGTCGGGGGGCTGAGTTGGGGAGAGGCGGTTTGTGGGGGCTGCTGTCCCTGTGGTGGGGGCACTCCTGTCAAACCTGCTTGTGGCCGGTGACCAGCAACAGCCCTGGGTCTGGGAGCCGAGCGCCGTGGGCTCCTTCCTTCCAGCGGCTCCTATTATAACGCTGCTCCCTTTGTAGTCCTGCGAGCTAATTAAAGGCAGTGCTGTGGCAAGAAAATAGGAGTTTATAAAAACCATTTGCTGGGTCTTTGTAATCTGTACTTCTCTCTCCGTGAGCAAGATGGAGAAATGTTGAGCTCAAAACAAAGGAAATTTAGGAGCCGGGACTAAAGGGCCACCCACCTAGGGTGGGCTCCTGAGAGATGGTAGAGGTGACCTGGAGGGAGAGGGAGGGGACAGCTGGTGGCTTTGGGCTGGCTGTGTGCACAGAGCTGGGAGCCTGCCCGGTAGAGCGTGCTGATCCCTGGAGGGTGATCTGGTAAGCTAGGGTGGGGGTGGGGTGGGGTTGGGTGCTCTGTCTGCCGTCTGAAGCTTTCCCTGAAGTTCCATGTCCTGTCCACACCATCTGGCCCCCTGTCTTGCCCAGTTCTATCCCCCCAAACAGTTCCCACTCACTTAGATGGATCTGCCTCCCAAATTTTGTCTCCAGAGGTTTCCCAATTCTGTCCCCAGAGAGATCCAACCCTGGGGTCCTGCAGCGCTCGTTCCATGCTAATCCACGCTTAACCTGCCGGAAGCCGGGGACCTTTGCGGACTCTCAGGAAGCCTATGGACGCCTCAGAATCGTATTTTTAAATGCATAAAACAAAATACAAAGAACTATGAAAAAAAAAAAAACCCTCAGATCTATAGAAACGCTGTCTTCAAACTATAAAAAAAGCCAGTGTGTGACACCGTGACCACGGGCCTCTCAGTGGCGACAGTAAGGGCCGTGATGCGACAGGGAAGGGCATACACAGTATCTCAGGAGAATCGTGACAGCCCTAAGGAGACTGAAGGATGTCTGCGATTTCCACGGGCGACAAAGTCACTGTGGAAAAAAGATGCTAAACTTTAGCTAGAGGTCAGTGAAAGGAAAGACGTCATGTGTTTCCTGCCGAGTCCATGGAGGCCCTGAATTCAGGCCTACGGGCCTAGTTCCTTAGCTGGAAGTGGTAGAGCAAGCGGGTCTCAGGACATCACCACCTCCTGAGAGGTTTTTCGACTTGGGTTCTGGATTCCAGAACTCCTCTCAGTTCTCTGTGATGACGAGGTCTGGGGAGAGCCTGGCGTGCGTGCACATGTGCCGGCCAGGCTCCTCTGCCCATGGGATCCTCCAGGCAGGAATACTGGCGTGGGTTGCCATTTCCTCCTCCAGGACATCTTCCCGACCCAGGGATCGAACCTGGGTGTTCTGTGTCCCCTGCAGCAGCAGGCAGATTCTTTACCACTGAGCCACCTGGGAGGATGGGGAGAGCGTGGAGAGGCGTTTGATCCCCACCTGAGTTAGAGGGTGAGGAGGGGACGAGAAGAGGGCGATGCTTACCCCACAGAGCTGGCAGACTGATGGCAGAATCCCAGGCACTGAGGGGGCGAAGGGGGCTCCTGGGGTGCATTTCTCCGCCTTCTCCCATCTCTTCTCCTGAGGATTCTCCCAGGGAGGAGAAGGGGTATGAATCCTCTCTTTGACAAATGGGGAAGCTGAGGCCTAAGAACACACTGCATGACTATGGACAAGTCCTGCCCGGTCTCTGGGCCTTGGGGTCCCCACTGGACAAACGGGGCTATGGCTTGGGAATGCCCAGGGGCCTGTCCACAGCCCTTGGAGGGCCAGCACCTTCATTCTGGATCTTCCCCCGAGGCCTATCTCTGCACCCGCTGGGGTGTCCTCTTGCAGCAGGCCCCCCTCATAGCACCCCCAAAATGCACCCTCCCCAGGACACTCAGGGAGGGCGCCCCTCCAGGGAGGGAACTGGAGGAAATGGGTCTAAACTGCCACATGCAGGAATCGCAGGGAGGTAGAGGTTTTCCCCGACTCAGTAATTCCACATACGCTCATCAAGGAGGAGATAATGAGATTCAGGCTGGGTTCTGGAATCAGACACTCCAGGCTCAAGTCCTGCCTCCGCCCTTCAGAGCATCATAGCCCGAGGCAAGTTGCTTCACCTCTCCGTACCTGTTTCCCCATCTGTAAAATGGGAGCGATGATTACACCAACCTCATGGGCTCTGGAGAGAATTAAACAAGCAGGGTACCTGGCACAGAGTAAGCGCTTGCTAAACGTTTTCATTTTTCAAATTATCCTGAGCTTGGCCTTGTGCCGGGAGCTCAGCTGCAAGGGTGACTAGGTCAGGCTCTCCACCCTTGAAGAAGTCACGGTCTGGTGTAGAAAGAGATGGTGAACTGAAAATTGCACCGGGATGGGATAAATGTTATAAGGAACTAAGAACAAGAGGGCTGGGGGATCAGAGAGGGCGACTGGCCAGACAGTTCTGCTGGAGCTTGGCCTTGCAGGCTGAGGAGGTGACCAACGGGGAAAGGATGTCCCAGGCAAGGGGCAAGGTGGGGAAGCAGCAAAGGATGTGTTGATGCCGGGCGCTTCCTGGGATGGCTGGGGGGCGCCATGAGGGATGAGCTGCTGGAAGGGGACTAGGATGGGCCTGTCTGGCTGGGGTTCTCCGAACAGCGGTGGGCAGCTGACCGGCAGCTCTGCGCCTGAAGACACCTGGAAGGAATGGGAAATGGCCTGTGCAGAGGCAGGGGGTGAACAGAATGGCCCTGGGCAGAGTCTGACTCAGAGGTCACCAGCCAGTGGGGCAGCTGCTCAGACCAGAGAGGTCACTCACTGCGTCCTTTGCTCAGCTCTAGGCAGTGGGCAAACAACAGGAGACTCTCCCGAGTCCCGGGCACCCCACGATGGTTGGTCACCCCGAGCAGCGTGCCCTTGGCGGCTTCCCCTCCCCCACAGCCCCGGGAGATGAAGGGACTGACCGCCAGCCACCCACACCCACTCCGGCGCTTGCCTGGCGCCACCTCTGCGGAGCCCCTTTGACGGCGGCTCCTGAGGCCGCCCTGCACACGCCCGTCTCCCCAGACCACCCTGCCTGTCCAAAGTACCCCCCAGGCAGGAAGGGCATTCCTGGGAGTCCCCCCACTGGCCACAGGGTCTGGGCGGGCATGAGGCGGCCCCACACAGTGGGACTGTGTGTCCAGGCCTCACCCGTGCCCACGACGGCGGCCGGCGGCCCCCAGCAGCCCCACTGGTCACATAGAGAGCCCATTGACACCCTGGCCTGGAGGTGGCCGCATCAAAGCTGAGGCCTCCTCGGCTACCCGGGGGGCGGGGGGGGGGCCTCTCGGGGGAGATGGGGGCCAGGAGTCGGATGCCCCCAAGCAACAGGGCCTGACCTTCCAGAAGGCTCTGAGAGCAGGAAGGCAGTGGCACCCCCCCACTCACCCCGCCCCATCCTCACCTGGGAGCCAGTCCGGATGCCTTCATCGACAGGGACACTGGAGTCCGGGCTCAGAGTTCAGTGGGGCAGAAGGATGCTGGTCCTCCAGCCATCTCCTGGGGATACCTGGTCTACAGACCCTTCCTCAAACCCACCAAGCAGGGGGGTGCCCCACTGGCAGCTAAGGAACCTCACCCAGTCTTCAAGACTGAGCTCACCCATCCCCTCTTGCCAGCAGTATTCCTCAGGACCCTGCGGCCCTCAGGGTTCCCTGGCCTCCTGGGTGCTTCAGACCCAGGCTGGCCTGGGCCTCAGTCAGTCACTTGCGCCTTGGTGCCCAGTAGCCTGCCTTACCTGCTGGAAGTTAGGGGGGCAGAGGGAGGTGGGAAGGAAGGGTTTGACCCCCTCAGTGGATTTGGAGCCCGAGTCTTCCATCCCACCCTCCTTGAAACGGCACCTCCTGGAGGAACACAGCCAGTTTGGGAGCGAGACTGTCCTACCTGGAGACATGGCGAGAAGCAAGAACAGTGAGTGAATTCAGGAGAAACGTTGGAGCTGGCAGGCAGAGCACCTCCGCCTTGGTTTATAGATGGGGAAACTGAGGTCCTGAGAGGTGTGTGGTCTTGTGTGAGGCCCGGACACAGCAGGAACACCGACTTTCCCCAGCCACTTGGGGACCAACCTCACACGTAGCTCAGGAGTCAGGCCAGGTTGAAGCTGTTAGGTTAGCTGCGTGACCCAACACGTGACTTCATTTCTTTGAGTTGGTTTCCTCCTCCGTAAGATGGGGCTAGAGTGGTTGCAAGAGAGGAGGCAACCCTGCCCTGAAGGCCTGCATGGCACTTGGTCTATAGTGAGTGCTCGCTCGGCATGGCCACCTCCTCGAAACTCTCGGCCCTGTGCGCCGACCCGTTCGCTAACTTGCCACTTGCTGACATTCCCATGTCTCAACCCCCAGCTCTGTCTCTAACACTGACCCCTGGTGTTAATGCTGGAGAGGAAAGTGCAGGGAGCCTGTAAGAAGGACCGTCAGGCCCCTTGTCAATGGCTCCAAGAGACGGGAATGGAGAAGAGCCAATATGAAACGCAGTTAGTCACAAGCCCAGGCGGCAGCCAGGTCCCGCCACTTCCTTGCTATGTGGCCACGGGTAAAGTGTGGCCTCTCTGAACTCAGTTTTCTCATCTGTACAATGGGAAGAACAAACGGTAGCCACTTTAAGGCATGCTGGGTGGGTTAATGAGCTCATGTATATTGCATGCTTAATACAGGGCTTGGCGCAGAGGCAAGATCTCCCCAATTATGGAAATTATGACTATTTAGTGTTCCTGTTCATCCTGGGCAAGAGTCTGACTCTGAACTGGATGGGGAAGGTGAGAAACCCACCTTTCTCTTCTCAAGGCCCAGTCTAAAGACCTCCCCTTCTGGGGAGCCTTCCTGGGTTCCCCCCCTTCTCCTCTCCAGGCCTCAGGAGTGCCCTACCCTCCTCCTGGCAAGGGGAGTGCTCCTGGGAGCAGGTTGGGCTTAGAGGAGGGAGTGGTGGGGGCTGAAAGGACCAGTGAATGGATGGACCAACACAGACTCTCAGGAGGGTTCCAGCTTCTCCCCTTACTTCCTCTTCACCGTCTGGCTCGTTCTTTGAAACAACGCTTGCTGGTGGGAGTCTGAGCTCTCATGTCCAATCGGCACAGCCGTGTGAAGGTTTAGGTTCCTCTTTGGGGTTTTCATTTGCGTCTGGGAAAAGTGTTTTTGGCAAAAGGTTCAGACTTACGTGTGGGCGGATGCCCATAACTTATGATTTGCTGAGGTGACCGAAGTTAGCCCCCTCTAGAACATCTGACTGAAATTCCTCCATGGCGTTTGGCCCCTCTGGGGTGAAGGGCTGCCCACTGGGCTTTTTTAGAATGCAGGGTAATTTCAGGGATCTGCTCACCTTTGTAAAGAGGAGAACAATGGCTGGGTGTAGAGGAAGCAGAAGACATAAGGGAAGGAAAACTTGGGGAGCGCAAATGAAAGGGGTGAAAGGAAAGGGGATGGGGAGAAGGAAGGTCCATTTTGGTCATGCCCCTGCCTCAGACTCAACTCGCCCAGGTGCCCTGTGGCTAAAGACAAACACGCCACTATGGCCCTGAGAAGTGCCCCCCCTGAGGACTTTCCTTCCATCCTCCTTGCCCCCCATGGAGGGAGCCCCCCACCCACAGCTCTGGCCAGCAAGATGCAACAGGGACAAGATGGTTGGAGCAAGGAGCCCCATGTCCTAGGTAGCGAGGGTTCATGGCACTGAGCCTGGTTCTCCCCTATAGAGCAGCCATGTCCCCTCCCAGAGGGCGGAGGACACCACCTGTGGGAACAAGTCCGCCTTAGAAAAAAGACTGGAAGGAAAACACAAAAATGCTGTAGTTTGTGCTACGTGATGCAATGATAGTGAGGAGCATTTATTTCTAATTCTTTTGATGGTTGTAGGTTTTCCAAAATGTTTAAAATTTTTATTTATCTATTTTTGGCCATGCTGGATCTTCGTTGCTGTGAGTAGGCTTTCTCTAGTTGAGGCAAGCAGGAGCTATTCTCTAGTTGTGGTGTGCAGGCTTCTCATTGGGGTGGCTTCTCTCGTTGCAGAGCAAGGGTTCTAGGGCGAGTGGGCTCCAGTAGCTGCAGCAGGGGGGCTCAGTAGTTGTGGTTCCCGGGCTCTAGGACACAGGATCAATGGTCGTGGCGTACGGGCTTGGTTGCTCTGGGACATGTGAGATCTTCCTGGATCAGGGATCGAACCCAGGTCTCCTGCATTGGCAGGAGGATTCATTACCACTGAGCCACCAGGGACGCCTGGTTTTCCAAAGTTTTAAACACTGAACACGTATTGCTTATAAATTTAGTGGGGGGGAGCTTTAGTTTTTCAAAACGAAGAAGAGGAAGGGGCAGCCCCACCCTGTTAGGAGCAGGTGAACTGGGTCCCCTGTCAGTCGGGGTTGCAGCCTGGGGTTAGTCTGCTCCCGTCCAGCCAAGACCCCGCCGGCCGGCCCTGGTCTCTGTTCCTCTCCCCACACCCCTTGCCCGTCGCCTTCCTCCGGGGCTCTCTCCCACCTGGCAGTGGAGCGAGGGTCTGCCCTGGGCCAGGCGGAGCCGTACACATAACAGGTGCTCAGGAAATGCTAGTGGCCTGTACCGTGGTCCCAGTCTGAAAACAGGTTCCCTGGGAAGGGCTGGTTTCCCTGGATTCTCCCATGCCCAGTGCCCAGTACCTGGGTGCGATGTGGGCCAGCTGGTGCTGTTCAGTGGACATTTGCTGAGTACCATCTGCACGCCAAACACTGTGCTGGGCACTGAGGATTCAAGAGCGGACCAAACAGACAACACTGCCTGCCCTCCTGGAGCCCGTGATGTATGGAAAGAGTTTTTCTCAGGAAAATGCCCCAGTGAGAAAGGCCAGCACCTCTTTGGCTGATGCCCTTCCTATCGATATAGAATCTCAGCCTCCTGGGATCTCTGTAAATGTTCCCATTACCCCGCTGAATCCTCATCACAGCTCCGTGTGCCGGGCACCACTACCTTCATTGCAGAGATGAACAAACAGAGGCAGACCGACAGGTGATGGGCTGAAACTAACATTTCAATAGAAGAAAGACCCTAAGGAAGGGAGATGGGAACCATGTTTGTTAATGACTTGCTGTGTGCCAGGCACTGTGGGAGCTCCCATTTTAATCAGTTAATCTCTAATCCATGTAGTAGGTGCGATCGATGTCACCCCCATTTTACAGATGAAGAAACTGAGGCCCAGCAAAGGGACGTAACTAACCCAACTAGTTACGCAGCTAGTAACCACCAAAGCCCAAATTCACATCAGAATCTGTCTGATATCAAAGCCAACCCAACAAAAGTCTCCTTTCTACCTGGCAGACATCTCTTCTTTAAGGTCTCAGCTTGCCACCTCCATGGAGGTCTCCCTGATTCCTCCAGGCAAGGTGATCCATATTCTCTTCTGTGCTACTAGAGTATCTTCAGGCCCTTCTTACTTACTTCCAGGCTTCCCAGAAAGGATAGGATCTGGGATAGACAGATCTTGGAAGGGAGGATCGTTGGTGTTCCAGGGAGAATAAATGGCATCAGCAAAGATATGGCAGAAGGACCTTGTAGAGACGCTTGCTTAGAGATGAGAGGGCCTGGGGGGTCCTGCAGCGATGTGGAGGGAGAAGACGCTAGAAGGAAGGTAAGCCAAGCCTAGAGGCTGGGCATGGCCTTCAAGGCAGTGGGGTCCAGGCAGGATCCGAGCAAAGCGGTGATGTGGGGCACAGCATCCCGTGATGCACCGGGCTGCTGTCTCTGAAATAGGCCAGTGTAGACGTGCGCCTTGAGCTCCTGTGTGTGAGTAGAGACCACAGGGGCCCTCCTGCACCCGGTTGCAAGTCCTATTTTTATCACTCTCTAGACACACATCTTAGTAACTAAAGCAAACTTGTTCTCAGGCACGTAGAGTGCGCCATGGATGGGCTCGTCTGTGGTCTGACGAGGACAAGTCGACGGTTTAGAGCAGCCAAAACGAGACCCATTCCGGGGAGAATCCCGGGACCGGTGCCCATGGAACAACTTTGCAGGACATGGTGCAAAAGGAGAATGCAGGGCCCCTTGTTTGAAAACCATTAAGAATGTACGGATGGCAAAATACCGAGAATGAAACCAAGAGTGGGGCTCTGCTGCTTCTTTTTAAAAAATATTTATTTATTTATTTTTGGCTGCATTGGGTCTCAGATGTGGTGTGCAGGCTCAGAGGTTGCGGCCATAACTAGCTTAGTTGCCCCGAGGCATGTGGGGTCTTAGTTCCCTGACCAGGGATCGAACCCGAGTCCCCTGCACTGGAAGGCAAATTCTTAACCACTGGACCACCCAGTGGGAAGTCCCAGTGGGGGCTCTTCTAAACAAGGGACCCTTTGTGACTGCTTGGCTTGCATTTCTGTGAAGCGACCAGCCTAGAACAGCCCTGAGCAGGAGGGACCCTGGGCTGAAAATGAACCTCTGTCTGCTTTTCCTCCTTGTGCTTCATACCTTTGACTTGTGCAGGCTTCCATTCTTCATGTGTCCACAATTTAAAAAATAATAATAAATGAAGTCTTATGTAAGCACATCCCTTGAAGCTTTTAGAACCAGCAAGAACTTTAGGGAAAATATGAATTCACCAAATGCCCACCCTTCCTGCATTTTAGGTTGTTGATCACCTGAAGGACCTAGGAAATGTGAAAATAAATTCTGTAATCTCAACACTCAGAGAAAACCGCTATCATTCAGTGTATTTCAGTCTAGACTCTCTTCCCTTGTGTCTGTTTTTTTTTGCCTCTAGAGGGTTGTTCCCTTTACAGGTGAGGCCATACAGAGACTTATGATATATTCTGGAACTTCACCAAATATATTGATAATCAATATGATATATGTTGGGATATGTCTTGCAAGAGTCTAGAGCGATGCTATTCAATAGAACTTTCTGCAAAGATGAAAACATTCTGTCTCTACTGCCTGATGCTGTAGCCACTCACTGCGTGTGAATACTGAATGCTTGAAATGGGCTGGCCCAGGTCCACAATGAGTCTGAATAAAGGACTGAATTTTTAATATTATTTTACCTTAACTATTTTTATTTAAATAGCACATGTTGGACCATCTAGACCTAGAACCTATGTGCCCAACTGTCAACCCACATTATCTCTTGAGGTGAGGTTATGAAGTTTTTCATTTTCCAACTCAGAATGTTTGATAAGTCTTATACCCAACCATCATGAACTGCTTTTTGTAAGCAGAATAAAGCTGCTGAAGATTTAAGTTTGTAATGTATTCAGTGCTATGGCAAGGAGGCTTTAGATTTTTAAAAGCATATCACCAGGGAAGATCGATCCTGAAAGAGTGAGATCTATTTTTATTTCTCCTATCAATGTGCACGAGAAAGAATGTGGGGTTTAGAATCAGAAGCTGTGGGTTTGCCTCCTGTATCTGCCACTTGCTGGTTGTGTGGCCATTTAACCTCCGTGAACCTCAATTTCCTCATCTGTAAGATGGGGATAGTGATGCTACTGACCTTGCCAGGATGCTGTGGGGACTGAATCAGACAGTGATGATGAGAATGCAGGGGACCAGCTGAGCAGTAGAAGCAAGTTACTGGACATGATTTCCGTAGAGGTGGAACCACTCACTCATCTCTGTGGGGGGCACTGCTCACATCTCTGCCATTTCCTAGAAACCAGGAAATGAGGGGGACATCTCTCGACGTGTGTTCGGCAGATGTCATCGGGTGCCGAGCAGAAATGAAGGGGGCTCATAAAAAGGAACAAAATAATGCCACTTGCAGCAACATGAATGGGCACAGAGATTGTCAGACAGAGTAGAGTAAGTCAGACAGAGTAGAGTAAGTCAGACAGAGAAAGATAAATATCGTATCATACGTGGAATCTAGAAAAATGGTACAGTAAGTTATTTGCAAAGCAGAAATAAAGTCACAGATGTAGAAAACAAACTTAAGGTTACCAAGGAGGGGCAGGGGGGTGAATTGGAAGATTAAGTTTGGCATGTATACACTGCTGCCACTGCTGCTGCTGCTAAGTCACTTCAGTCGTGTCCAACTCTGTGCAACCCCATAGATGGCAGCCCACCAGGCTCCCCCGTCCCTGGGATTCTCCAGGCAAGAACACTGGAGTGGGTTGCCATTGTCTTCTCCAATGCATGAAAGTGAAAAGTGAAAGTGCAAGCCTAGCCAGTCAGAATCGGCTCTGCTGCTTTCTTGCTGGTGAGCCATTACCCTCACTGGGTTGCAGTTTCCTCATCTGAGAAATGGGCCAGCAGTCATTTGAGAACCCAGATGGGGAGGTTTGTAAAACACAGCGCGTGGTCTACGGAGAAGGCACTTGATGGATGGCGGTCGTCTCCTTCATCAGTGCATAGTTGGGGAAACTGAGAGATGGAGCCGTGGGAGCCCGGAGGTGGGGAAAGCTGAGCCAAAGCTGAGCTCAGAGAGCACTCCAAGAGCCAAGCCAAAGTCCGATGGCTGACCCAGGTCCACACACTGTGCGAGCAAAGGGCTCCTTTCCCATTTGGCAGGGAGTGACCCTGCTGCCCCTCTCCTAAGAGCACTCTGAGCCTCTCCCCCGGGGCTCCTCTCCCTGGAGTCCCTCCCACCTGTGCAGGTTCTGTGTGATCCAGCACTGTGCCCCAAGCCTCCTGCCTAGGCATCTTGCAGCAGTCCTCTGGAATTTTCTATCTGGGTCCCCCACATGAGGTGAGCAGCACACACAGACATGCTTCTACCCCAGTTCATGGACCCCCTTGCTTGTCCAGGGGAACATTCCTTTGCCTCAAGTCACCTCTGAAATTGTGGGCTCAGCACTTGATGTCACTGCTAACTCTGAAACCCCAAGCTGTTGGTATTTTTGTCCCCATTTTGCAGAGGAGGAAAGTAAGGCCCAGAGAAGTGAAGTCACTTGCCTAAGTTCACATCGTGTGTAGGGGGTGGAGCTGGGGTTGGATGCCAGGCTCTGCTCCCCACTGCCACAGGGTCCCCCACGGGCACAGCACAGGACACAAAAGGCAGCTCCTGAGTGCACATGCTGGATACACACCACACACGCCCCCCGGCACCCCTGCATGTCAGGGGCTTTGTTGCTGGGGTAGAAGCTGAATGACTGAGCGGGGCCCTCCCTCAGGCAGGGCCAGCTTCATGGGCTGCCACCCATGGATGGCACAGTGCTCCAAGTTCAGAAGGTCCCCACACTTGTGTTTCATACTCTACAGTTGCCTCCTGACATTCCTAATAACTTTATCCTTGGCTAAAAGGGGCTGCTGGGGGTACACGCCAGCTCAGACTCCAGGGTGGCCCCATGCTCTGAGTGGAGGCTTGCCATTCAGCCGAGGCAGGATGGAAGCTGGGTTTCTCTCCCCCCTGCCCCAGGTTGGGGGGGCTTGGCCCAGAGTAGTGGGCCTGGGGCGTTGGGTGGGCTCCTGAGGCTCTCCCTGCCTGAGCAGACAATGGGACGAGTGAGGCAGGCACCTGGCCTCGCCTTTGGACACACTGTGGCCCTCCTCGATAAGCTCACAAGGCCCCAGCTGATGAGGCGAGGAGGGACTACAGCTCAGTCAGGGATGGGGCTCAGTCTGTGACCATGTGGGGCTCCGATTAGGGCCTGTCTTGTTCACAGCCAGGTTCCCAGTGGTAAGCTAGGTTGGATTCCTAGGAGGGCTCAGTAAATACCTCTGGAGGAATGAATAAGGGAACACAGTTTTCCCAGAGGAGCCAAGCCCTGGATCCCAACCCTGGGATGATCTGCACTTTCAAATTAGCCAGCCCTGGGTCTGAATCTTAGCTCTGCTACTTACTCCCCATGGGATATATTTAACCACCCTTTCACACATTTTCCTCATCTGGACAAGAGGGAAAATAACAGTTCAGAGAATTAACCAAGATAATATTTCAAGTGCTTAGCTCTGCCCGTAGCCCCAGTGAAATGCTCAGGGTGTGAGAACTAAGGTGATATCAAAAAGCTCTGCCAACTCCTTCCTCCTCAAAGATGCATGGTATTTACTTTGATGCTAAGATTTCCAGCTTTAACATTTTTTAGGTGGTTTTTCTGTATTTCTCCAAGGTTTTCATTGCACTCATATTACTTGTATCACAGGGACAGGGGTGTGTTATATAAGACACTCAATTAATATTGTTCAGACAGTAAAGAATCTGCCTGCAATGCAGAAGACTTGGGTTCAATCCCTGGGTCTGGAAGATCCTCTGGAGAAGGAAATGGCAACCCACTCCAGCATTCTTGCCTAGAGAATTCCATGGACAGAGGAGCCTGGTGGGCTACACAGTCCATGGGGTTGCAAAGAGTTGGACATGACTGAGTGACTTCCCCAGTTGCTCAGTGGGAAAGACTCTGCCTGCCAATGCAGGAGGCACATGTTCGATCCCTGAGTCAGGAAGATCCCCCAGAGGAGGGCCTGGCAACCCACTCCAGTATTCTTACCTGGAGAATCCCATGGACAGAGGAGCCTGGTGGACTACAGTCCACGGGGTCGAAAAGAGTTGGACACGACTGAGCGATTGAGCACGAGCGACTAACACAGTTAACGTTATTTATTAACGGTATTGTTTGAAATAGACAATAAGAAGGAGGTAAGTCAGAGTCAGCTGCCTGCAAGCATTCACTGGGGTCCCAGCTCCTTGGGGCCCTGATGGCATTTGGGGGCTGTGCTTTCACCCACATGCACCCCTCCCCCACAAGTAACCTCACCCACAGATGCCACTGCCTCCCGTGATCCATCCCCCACGGGCACGCCTTCCCCACATGTACCCCCTCCACTTGTGCCCCTCCTCACCTGTACTCCTGCCCTTCAGGCGCCCCCCTCACCCACAAGCCTCCCACCTTCAGGTTAGCCCAGTCCCAGCCCAGGGCTCTGGGTAGGAGCTGAAGGTGTGGTCAGGCCACCGTCACAAGCTGCCCCAGTTCAGCAGCCAAAGTCTGGCACCCTCTCTCTACGTTAGGCCCCCAGGCTGTGTGCCCACCACCCCCCATGCTCCCCACACCCCCACTCACAGAGGCAAACACACATCAGAGGCTGCACCCACTGTGACAGACACCCGACTTTTCAGGAACCCCTGACTGCGGGGACCCGGGGACATCTGGTGGTGTGGTCTGAGGGAGACCGCAGGGGAAGCAGCTTTGCCCTACCCAGGCTGGTCCCCGCTTCTTGGGCCAGGAAGTTCATCCTCTTCCTGGGCAGGGGGGAGAGTCCCCAGACACCTGCCACTGGGCCGTGTCCATGTGGCTGATGCTTTGAGAGAGATGAGGCCTTAGGGAAACCCAGGACAGATGGGACAGAGTGGCGGCCCCAGCTCAGAAGGAGGTTCTCCAGCTGGGAGATGCTTCAGAGGTGCCCGGAGGGGACCTTACAAGTGGGGAAACTGAGGCCATGCAGGAAGGTCCCGCCCTGGGTCACCCCAGAAAGGCAGAGGCAGAGGAGGTGGGAGCACATGGCAGAGAGGCAGTGAGGAAGGCAGGCCCGGCCCAACCCCTCTGGGCTTCGGTTTCCCTCCCATCACATGGGGACCACGCGGGCACCTTCCAGATCCAGCAGCCTGATCTGCTGGGAGCTCTGGAAGGCTTCAGGGAGCTTCAGGTGAAGTCCACTTAGCTCCCTGGCTGCTGCGGGAGAAGAGGATGCAAATAGGAGGGGTCCCCAGGGACCTGGGTTAACCCCCCCCCGCCACCCCCCAAGCTCATTTCTGGCCTCTTCTTCCTGTGGGGTTGGTTAAAAAATAGCCTCCCATCTGCCGGGGCTGGAGGGGGGAGGTTCCATCTGGGGCTGTTAGGTACCCCCAGCCTGGCCTAGGACAGAGACTTGCCTACTCCAACCCCCCGAGGACCAGGCTTGGTGGCCTATGATGACGTGGCCTGTCTGACAAAGTTCTGTCTCCCTTTGACTCAGCACTGAGGTATCACCACTGCTGGGCTCAGAGAAGCCACACGCCCAGGAGGCTGTCCTCCGAGTCCCTGCTCTCCCATTTCACAGATGGAGAGGGTGAGGGTTCACGCATGTACCGGGACAGAGGACAGGACCTGGCCCACCCAGCTTGCAGACCAAAGCTCCCTCCTGGCTTCCATCAGACAGTAGCTAGAAGGGGCAGCCCCAGATTACAAGGCTCACAGCTCTCTAGGGCAGAACCAGTGGCCTACAGGGGTGCAGCCTCTGGGGGGCGGGGCAGAAGAGTCAGCTTTATACCGAGTCAGGCCAACCAGAGCTGAACCCCAGATGCCCTGTTTCCTTGCTCTGTTACTTCTACAAACCACTTAGTTCTAGGCTTTCAGGGATCTCATCTGTAAGATGGGAGACAGTCATCCCAACCGCTAAGGAGAGTTGTAGGGGTGCACGGAAATGCATAGGGCCTGCTACGTGGTAAATTCAGTCACTGAATTATTAACACGTGTGATGTATATGCAGGCCTGGGGCCGTGAGCACCCTCAGAGATGTCTCAGGCTGCTGCATTTGGAACCCAGTGTCTGAGATGGAAGACACGAGCCTTAGACCATGACATGGACAAGTGGCTGAGTACATGAGTATCTTCAGCCTGGATGGAACCAGAGAGGCCTTGGATGTAGATGGGGCCATTCTTCTGAGGAGGTCAAATGATCCCCAGGGTTTCCTCCCAAGGCCAGTGGTAGGAGTGGGTCTGGGGAGCAGCGGGCAGGTGGTGTTGGGGGCACAACAGTGTCCACGTGAGCCTCCCAGTCCTGGAACGTTCCCCAAGGGAGGACCCAGGAATGCCCCCAAGGCGTCCACACCGGGGTATTCCAGGCAGTGTCTTCACAACTGAAATCTGGAAACACCCCAAAGGGCAGACCACAAGGGAGCACCCTGGTGGTCCAGCCAGAGGTGGGAGTCTGTCCATACTTAATCCCCACCACTGCCACTCAGCACAGTCACATCCCCCGCAGGTGAGGAGAGGATTAATAACATGGGGAAATGCACACTGTAGGTTGGTGAGTTTCAAAACCAGGTTCAAAACACGGAGTATAGGTTCCCACCGTTAGAAAAGAAAAGAAAGAGGGAGGGAGAGAAGAAATTAAATCTATACATACAGTGAGAATACCAGAAGGCTGAAAACCAAAATATTAACAATTGTTCTGGGTGGCAGGATTATGGATGGTTTTAATTTTCTTGTACATAATTTCATTATTTTCCAATGTTTCTTTAATGAGTGTGTATTATCCTTCTAATTAGAAAAAAATGTGTTTTGCTTCCAGAGATGGGGGTGTACAGGTTAGAGACTGTTCTTCCCTTTTCATAGACTCTAAAACTGAGGCCCAGAGTGAGATGTTCACTCATTGCCTTGTTCATTCATTCAGTCATCCACTGGTCCTTACATCCTTCTGGAAAGCCCACTAGAGGAATGCTCAGTTCTAAGTTCCTGGGCCAAAGAGCTGAAAGTACTCAGTTCTGTCCTCAGGGTGGCCACAGTCTGGGAGAGTAAAGGACACAAAAGCAAGTCCTTATAATTCACTCAGAGGAGGGGACAAGTCCTCCTGAGAGCATCAGAGACAGTCTCACAATGAAGGGGAATTAGGACCAGGCTTTGATGTATCAGCAAGGGTTCTGCAGTCAGAGAAAAGCGGGAAGCCACCCCTCACAAAGCACCATGGACTATTAGAGAGAAAGAATCTGCTGTCTGTGGGAAAGTGTATCAGGAGATAAAGCTAGAATGTTCTGTGAGGGAATTCAAGGGCCCTGAATTGCTTGGCTCTGCAGGCTGTGTGACTGAGAAAGTCACTGAACCTCTGGGGCCTCAGTTTCCTCATCTGTAAAATGGGCTAATGACCTCATTGGGTTACTGCAAGAACTAAGTTAGCAATCGTAATGCACTCTGAATGGTATTTGGTATACAGGAATGGTCATGAAACTGTTTGCTTTCATGATTGGTTGTTATATACCCTGCATGCACTCTGGGAGCCAAAAGGATTTTTAAGCTAAAATTTAATGTTCATTTATTTATTTATTTATTTCAGTCATTCAACAGATACTTATTGAGATCCTAGTATGACCCTAAGCCTTTTTTTAATCACTGGCAATAGAGTTATCAGACAAAATACAGGATACCCAAGTCAGTTGAATTTCAGATAAACACTGAATGATTGCACTTGCTGGGACAAGTTTATACTGAAAAAGTGTTTCTTGTTTGTCTGAAATTCAATTTAACTGAGTATTCTGTATTTTTATTTGCTAAATCTGGCAAGTCTAACTGGGGATGTGAAACCAAATGGAAAAAGATTTGCTGTAACAAATCACCGCCAATGCAATAGTTTAAAGCAACAGACATTTATTATCATACAAATCTGGGGGGTCAGAAAGCCTGCATGGGTTTCACTAAGAGTAAGGTGTTGGCAGGGTTGTGCCTCTTTCTGGGGCTGCAGGAGAATCCACTTCCTCATCTTGCCCAGCTTCTAAAAGCCATCTGCTTTCCTTGACTACTGGCCCTTTCCTCCCTTCACGGCCAGCAATGCTGGGCCAAGTCTTTCTCATGCCACCATCTCTCTGGTTCCGCAGCTTTCCAGATCACATCTCCCGCTGACTGCCCTCTTCTGCCTCCCTCTTCCACTTGTAGGGACTGTTGTGCTGTATTGGGCCCATCAGATAATCCAGAATAATCTTAATGTCAAAGTCCTAAACCTTCACCATGTCTACAAAGTTCCTTTTGCCACATGAAGTAATGTATTCAGTTTCAGGGGCTGGCATAAGGGCATCTTTGGGGGCCATTAATCTACCTGCTGCTGGGGCTCCATGAAGGCCTTTCACTGGGGTGTCAGGGACCTGACTGAGGTGGGGAGTTGAGCCACGTGGACTGAATGTAAAGCCTTTCCAGGCAGAGGGAACAGCATGCGCAAGGGCACTGTGGTGGGGATATAACTGTGTGTTTGAGGACCAGCAAAAAGGCCAGTATGGCTGGAGCGGGATGAGGGAAGGCGAGAGTGGAAGCAGACGAGGACAGGCAGATGGAAGGTGGGTGTGGTCATGAAGAACCCCACAGGGCTCACTGGAAGGGCAGAATCAGTGATGCCCCTCTCCACTCCCCACCCTCATCTGCCTTCAACCCCTGCCCCCAAGACCATCCTGTTCTGCTAATACCCACTCATATCAAAGGCCAAAGTGCCCTCCGAGGTACTGCAAGCTGAGAAGGAAAAAGGGTTCCAATGAATTAGACTTAAGGATCTTCAAGGTCTTCCCAACACTAGGCATGCCTCAGTCGCATCTGACTCTCCGCTACCCCATCAACGGTACCCCACCAGGCTCCTCTGCCCATGGGATTTCCCAGGCAACTGGAATGGGTTGCTGTTTGCTCCTGCAGGGGATCTTCTCAACCCAGGGATCAAACCCTCATCTCCTGTGTCTCCTGCATTGGAGGGCAGATTCTTGACCACTTGCGCCACCTGGGATTCCTTCCTGTGTTGACCCGCTGTGATTCCCAGACTCTTAAGACCCTCTGATTTTAAGGATCTTATATTCCAGGACAAAAGCCTCATAACAGTGTGACCTTAGGCAGGTTATTGAACCCTGCTGAACCTCAGTGTGCCTGCCTGAAAGTGGGGTGACCATAGAACCCAGCCTCCTGGGCAGAGGGATGATGCCAGGAGTTAAACTGTACCACGTGCTCAGCACCATGCCTGGCACACAGTGAACACTCAAAAGCTGTGCATCCTGATGACAAAGATTCTGACGTTCTTGGAGTCTCGGAGCCCGGAGTCCGAGACCCTGCCTCCAGGAGCCTGACACTGGCCAGCTGTGGAATTCCAAGTCTCCGGCCCACCCCCCTACACACACACTGCCAGCGTGCCCCTAACGCCCTGGCCTCCTCCACGTGCTGGGTGGCAGGCCTACCCCACAACCACATGAGAGACCATTCCCCCAGGGTGTCCCCACACCTGGGAAAACCGGCAGCCTGCCCGGCGCTGGCCCCGCCCAGTGGCTGGAACACCGGGCAAGATCAATGGAGCCCGACTGGGCTCCCAGGCCCGGCACCTTGTTCCAATCAGGGCTGGGCGCCTTCCGCTCGGGACCCCCGCCCGGGGTTGGGGGGCCCAGCACCACCCCTCCTGGGCCCTGCCCAGCGGCCCACGTTTCCAGCCCCGTGACCCCTGAGGAGCTGTGCCCAGGGCCGGACTCCACTCTGGCTACTGCCTGCCTGGACTTGGAGGTTTTAGAACATGCTGGATGGTGGGGGCTGGCCCGAGGAGCACCAGGCTGGGGATGGGCTTGAAGGAGTCCTATACGAGCCCCTCCAGCTCCAGCTCAGTTTCTTCAGCGGCAGGTTGGGCTACTTAGATTCACCCCGCACGTGCTTCTCAGGGCTACTGTGGGAGAAGCAAGAAGGGAGACGCAAGATTCAGAGTCACGGACACTCCCGGTGCAGAAAAGGCAGGAGAAGGCAGATGGGAGCAGCGGGTCCTGCCGAGCCGTGGGCCCTCACGTATGTTCCCCGCTCCCTTCCTCCATCCTGAGTCCTTCAACCTCAGGTCTTGGCTCAAATGTCACCTCTTCCAAGAGACTTTCACTGACAGCCACCCCATCCCGTCTAGGGAATTAGGGACTCACCCACTAGGCTTCTCAGGTGGCGCTGGTGGTAAAGAATCCACCTGCCAAAGCAGGAGACATAAGAGACGTGGGCTCAATCCCTGGGTAGGGAAGACCCTGGAGGAGAGCATGGCAACCCACTCCAGTATTCTTGCCTGGAGAAATCCCATAGACAGAAGAGCCCGGCGGGCTACAGTCCATAAGGTCACACAGAGGCGGACAAGACTGAATCGACTTAGCACGTACATACTAATTTTGCTGGCGTGTGTATGTATTCACTCCTTGTTATCTCCCGTCTCCCCTGCTGGAATCAAAGCCATCGTGTCCATTGCTGGATCCTCAGCACCTAAAATAACTCCTGGCACATAGTAGGTGCTCAAAAAATGTTTGTTGACTGAGTGAACCTAGCACCTCCTCCATCCATTTGCTTATTTCTCCTTTTCCTTTCCCACTCTTTCCCTCATCAAATGCAGTGCTCCCCTGTATGACTAGGAACATTCTCCCCTGTGCTCCTGGGATGGGGGAGCCTGGTGGGCTGCCATCTATGGGGTCGCACAGAGTCGGACATGACCGAAGCGACTTAGCAGCAGCAGCAGCAGCATGCTCCTGGGATGGGACCAGGTTCTGTGAGCTAAGGACTCTCAGACCATCAAGCCCCCCTGCCCACTTGGTTTGTCTGAAGTTTGGAGATGGAGCAGGAGGAGGACCCAGCCTCACCCAGGTTCTGAGCACATTCTAGGATCCCCTTTCAGAAGCTCACTCAGGGGCACCCCAAAAGTCACAAGTGATGAACATCATCTTCTTGCCAGTGACAAATTCACGCCAACAGCAAATGACAAAGAGTGCCCAGTGTCTGAGCCTGTGGCCAGACATGCCAGGTGGGAATCCATGAGCTTGCTCTAGTCTCTGTTCGGCGCTGCCCTTATCCTCAGCCCTGCCCCAAGGGCCAGAGGCCTGCTAGGCGAGGAGGGGCAGAACACTGCTCGCTACACGTTACTGGCGTCACTCTGGGCTTCCCAGGTGGCTTGGCGGTAAACAACCTGCCCGCAGTTCTGGAGACGCAGGAGACACGGGTTCGATCCCTGGGTCAGGAAGATCCCCTGGAGGGGGGAATGGCTACCCATTCCAGTATTCTTGCCTGGAGAATCCCATGGACAGAGGAGCCCGGCGGGCTATAGTCCACGGGGTTGCAAAGAGCCAGACACGACTGAGTGACTGAGCAGGCACACACAGCATCACTCTGGCATCACCCCGTTCATCTACCCCTGCTGGCCTTTGGTTCCTGGGCGTCATCTGTGGACTCTGGGCCACAGCTCTGTCTTGCATCCATGGTGTCTGTGCTCTCTGTAGGCCAGGCAGGGCAGCTCAGGTTGCCAAGGTTCAAAAGCTCAGCTCTGACCTTCACCCAGGGTGTGAACTGGAGCCAGTTATTAACCTCTCTGTGCCTCAGTTTTCCTAGTGGTATAATGGAAGTAATAATAAGGTCACCTAACACACAAGGTGGGCTTCCTAGGTGGCGCTAGTGGTAAAGAATCTGCCTGCCAATGCAGAAGACGTAGAGGCCCAGGTTCAATCCCTGGGTCGGGAAGATCCCCTGGAGGAGAGCACAGCAACCCACTCCAGTGTTCTTGCCTGGAGAATCCCGTGGACAGAGGAGCCAAGTGGGCTACAGTCCATGGGGTCGCAGACTCTGACACAACTGAAGCAACTTAGCCCTCGTGCATGCAACACATAAGGTGGCTGTGAGGATAAATGATATGATATATGTCAAGTGTGAATAGCATTAGTTATTGTAAAAGAGGGGCCTGGCCCCTGGGATTAGGCTGCTGCATACAGCAATGCACAATTTCAGCATCAATAGACCTAAGGCAATGGCACCCCACTCCAGTACTTTTGCCTGGAAAATCCATGGACGGAGGAGCCTGGTAGGCTGCAGTCCATGGGGTCGCTAGAGTCGGACACGACTGAGCAACTTCACTTTCACTCTTCACTTTCATGCATTGGAGACGGAAATGGCAACCCACTCCAGTGTTCTTGCCTGGAGAATCCCAGGGATGGGGAGCCTTGGTGGGCTGCCATCTGTGGAGTCGCACAGAGTCGGACACGACTGAAGCAGCTTAGCAGCAGCAGCAGACCTTGGTTCAAATCCCAGCTCCACCCCTTCCTAACTGGCTCCAGGAGACTTATTCAACGCACTTCAGTCCCTCACCTGTAAAGAATGCCCAGTGACAGATACCTGGAGGGCTACTCATAAGGTCTAATGAGCTCGGTAGGGACCCTGCTTAGCAGAGGCTAGATACACTGAAATTCTCAGCATGGTGGGGTTGTCATGATGAGGGTGGCTTCGAGTCCACCAGACGATTCAGCTGAGTGAGCTGGTGGACAGGACAATCTGGTTGAAACAGCGATCTCGCCAAGAGTAAACAAGTCCCAATTTTGATGCACCACGGGCAATTCTGCAACTCTATGCAAATTTAAGCATTTTTGTCTATTCTTTTTTCAGAAGTTTCAGGGAGGACGAGCTTTTCAAATATTTTTTATCTTTTGCTTTCCTTTACTGCATAATATAGTAACAGGGGGTATATAAAAATATTATTTAAGTTATAATAATAAGATAGAGACCCATAAACCTACCACCCATCTTTTTAAAAACCCCACTAAGTGGACCTTAGGGCTCCCACCAACACCCCCTCCCCAATCACATCCCTCTTTCTCCTTCCCTGCTGCCATGGTCACCCACTCCCCTGGTCTTTGTGTTAACCATCATCTTGTTCATATGCTTTTTGCTTTCAACGTCATTTTCCATTTATGAGTAGATACTTTGGAATAAACTGAAAGGCAGAAATAAAGGATGTGAGCCATTGAACTACTAAAGTTTACTTGTGGGGAAACCATGGAAGATGGTCATGTGTGTGTGTTCAGTCATGTCTGACTCTTTGCAACCCCCATTGGACTGTAGCCAGCCAGGCTCATCTGTCCATGGAATTTTTCAGGCAATAATACTGGAGCAGGTTGCCATTTCCTCCTCTAGGGATCTTCCCAACCCAGGGATCAAGCCTGTATCTCTTGCATCTCCTGCAGTGGCAGGCGATTTCTTTACCACTGTGCCACCTAAGAAGATGATCAATTCTCCCCATTTTACAGATGAGGAGACTGAGGCTTGAGAAGGCCCAAAGTCACACATTAGCAGGTAAAAATGCCAGGGCAAGAACTCAGAGTTGGTAGGCACTGTGTCACTAACTGTCAGGTCACAAATGAAACTTTGGTTTCATTCTCTCATTTGTTCAATAAGTGCTTACTATGAGCCAATCTAGGCTGGATACTGGCACCTGGTCCAGCTTCCAGTTCCATCCAACACTTGTATTCCCACTACAGTATCCTGACCTCAACTTGAATACCTCCCACAATGGGGAACTCTCTACCTCCCGAGGAAAATCTCGTTCTGGGAAGGAGGTTAGCAGATACTGGGGATGTGTCTGAAAGCTTTGGGCTCACAAACCACCTAGAGAGTCAATGCCCCTCGACTAAGAACAAATAGAAACTTCCATAGCCAGGCCTCAACTCCTCCCAGTGCCTCAGAGTTGGGTCCAGCTGCCTGTGTAACCTTGAACGAGTCCCTGATCTTGCCTGGACTTCAGTGCCCCCAGTTGCAGATTAACATGGAATTCTAGAACATTGAAGATGGACAGTCCTCCTGGGGATCAAGTGTGTGCCAATGCATTTGTCTCTCTGATGGGGTTTGTTGGAGGCCCAGAGAGGAAAGGAACTTGCCTGGAGATATCAGCAAGGAATAAGGGGCTAGAGCCAGGTCATAAGTCACGACCACAGTCAGGCTCCATTCAGCGCCAACTTTCTGATTCATGGGGGACTGGTTTGAGTTTATCAAGGTGCAAGGCACAACTGCTTCCCCAATCGATGAGGGCAGCAGAGGAAAACTGGAGCATGAAAGAGTGGAGGAGGTCAGTCACGAAGGACTTCCAGATGTTTAGAACAGAGAGCTGGGGCCAGGACTCCCACTACGTCCCAGGCCAGACTTAAGGCAATGACCCACCTAGAAGACCTAATAAATTTAAAAGTGGAACAAACAGCTATAAAACTGGGACTCCCGCCCCCACCAAGTCCTATGGGTCTAGGCGCAGGTGCACTGCTACCCAGCCTGGCAGAGAGTGCCCCACTCCCCACTGACTGGGTATGACCATGAGTCCCTTCACTGGTCTGGCCTAAGTTATCCCTTCGGTTTTGGGAGAATAAAAAACCCTGCCCATGTAAAAGACTGCAGAACAGGGAGCGGTTCAGACACTGGCTTTGGCTTCAGAGGGACCTGATTCCCAGTCTAGGCTTCCTGGCTGCATGGAAACCTCTCTGAGCCTCAGTTTTCCACATGTGCCGAATTCAGAAAGTTGTTCTGAAGTTCATCTCAGCCAATGTAGGTGGCTCAGAAAACACTCTCCCTAGGCCTGGATCCATGCAAGGGGCCGGGGGACCTGTGGCAATTGGCTGATGGGAGGACCTGTTGTGCAGGACCGGTCATATCATTGCAAAATGAAAATACAGGCCCCTTATTCAAAAAGTAGTGAAGAAATGTCAAGACAGCGATAGCAGGGCAGGAAGCCAAGGGCAAGGTCTGGGCGACTACACGGCTCATGGGCCCAGGAAGCTGGCCCCGTATGTGGGGACATCTGGCATGGCTCAGACTCGGTTCAGGTTGAGGGGCTGAGGCCCTGACACCCTGGCTTCCACTAGCAAGTGGAGGGCCACCCGTTCTCCCCGGGGCTGCAGCTGGGATCACAACCACTGGGCCCGGCCACGCTCGGTGGCCGTCGGAGGCTGCATGAAAGACCAACTGTTCTCCACCTCGTCCTACCCCGTTTTTATCTCATGCCATGCACACAGCACATAGTTGATTTCTTTCCGCAAAGAGCTGCGCTTTTTTTTTTTTTTTTCTTTTCCAAGGGCAACGCTGGAAAGCCATGTGGCTTTTATTGCTGGCAGGAATGTCTGAGGCGTTCCTCCACCACCACATGAAATGGAGCCGTAATCTTCATCTGCGTAAGGCCAAAGCCCCCGGTCTCCTCAGAGCCATCGGCCTCTGAGATTAATTAAGGCTTCACAAGGACTGACAGTCATTAGAACCTTTTTGGGGAGGTGGAAAATCCCTAATGGGACTGGCTGGGCCCGGGAGCCACTGGGTGGGCGGGGGGGTGGGGGGCGGGAGGAGGGCCTGCAGTGGAGAGGAAACTACCCTGGACCGGAGTCAGTGGGCGGCGGTGAGAGGGGGTCCAAGGCTCTGCCCCTGGCCTAGGCTGTGACCTTGAGCAAGACCCTTCCCCTCCCCAGGCCTTGGTTCCGCCCCTTGATAAACGGGAGATTTGGATATGCTATCTCAGAACCCTGTGGAGACTGACATTATAAAATCCTGAATCCTGCCCACAATTCTCATGCCAGGATTCTAATTCTATTCCATGACTGTAACTTCAAGCATCTGATTCTGGTCCATGAGAACAGAGTGTGGTAGTCAGGAACGTGGGCTCTGCAGCCAGTCTGCCTGGTTGGAATCTGAGCGCCACAGTTTCCCAGCTGTGTGTCCTTGGGCAACTTACCTAGCCTCTCTGTCTTTGGTTTTCTCACCTGTAAAAGGGGGTGATAACTGTACCTCTCCCATAAAAGTACTGGGAGGCATGGATGAACTTAACTGCCATCAGTAATGATGAACAATGCTCAGAAATGTAATCGTGTGGTTGCAATCCTATCCCACAAATTGGTTTGGCATACCGATTTCTTGGAATCCCATTCTTGCCACCTGCTTAAGGTTTGGAGACATGTTGAACCTGGAAACTCTCCTATCTTTCTTCTACTCTGCAAGAGGAAACAGCCACTCAGAGAGCCCTTTCCCTCCATGACTGCCAGAGCTGAAGCCCTATGGTGGGACTAGGGGAGGGCCATGCTCTTCCCGGAAGCCATCTTGGGCTGCAAGACACTGGGCTCTCCTCTGCCCCCAACAGAAGAGTCCTCTGATTTGATGGGTCCAAAAGCGGGTCATTTGGCACCCACCCATTGCCGTGGATGGAGGAAGGCCCTGTGACCAGCCAGCAGCGGGGAGACAGAGCCCAACTCTGCACCAAGAAGTCATGTTAGAAGGGTCTTTGAAGGACTTCCCTGGCAGTCTAGTGGTTAGGACTTGGCAGTGGCCTCGGGTTCAATCCCTGGTCAGGGAACTAAGATCTCACAAAAACAACAACAAAGAAGGGCCCTCAAGACCTTCTTGTTTGAACCTCTCAGGTTCTGAGACCCAGAGGAAATTAGTTATTTACTGTCTGAACCTCAACTTCCCCATCTGTAAAATGGAGAAGACAAAATCTCAACCCTGCAGAAGCATTGTGAGGGTTAGTGATAACTGAGGTAGCACCCCCAGCACACGGCAGGAGTCTAATCAATTAGGGTAACTATTCATCATAGACCGAAGAGCTCTGCCAGAATTATTTCTGCTTTATAGATGACCATGGGCTTCCCTGGTGGGAAGCTCAGCACTAAAGAATCTGCCTGCCAATGCAAGAAACAGGGGTTTGATCCCCAGGTCGGGAAGATCCCCTGGAGGAGGGCATGGCAACCCACTCCAGTGTTCTTGCCTGGAAAATCCCATGGACAGAGGAGCCTGGCGGGCTACAGTCCATGGGGGTTGCAAAAGTTGGACACGACTGAGAGACTAAACAACAACAACAGATGACCAAAGAGAGGAAAAAGAGGGCGGTAGGAAGACCAGATCCGGGGGTGGGAGCCGAAGCCAGAATCCACTTCCCCGGCCACTGATGGGGCCACCTCCTCTCCTCTGGCCAGGCTTGTGCTAAGACCAGCGCCCTGCCCTCCTTCCACCCTCTCCCTTTTGGAATCTGGGCATCCAGATGCCATGGGCATCCTTGCAGGGAAGCATGTCATTTCTCCTGGGGCAAGGGGTGGCAAGCAGCCGGGGGGTGGGGGGTGGGGTGGGGTGCAGTGTGGTTCTGGCCCAGGGTTCCACCTGCGGGGTTCCAGCAGGGTGGGCGGAAGTCAGGCCACCCCACTTTGGGGGCCACGCCGTGCTGCCCCCAGCCTTGCCAAGTCCTCTTCTTCTTCGGTGACACGGCTTAAGTCTCTCCCCATTCTGGACCTCAGTTGTTCCTATCTGTAAATTGGGGACTACAGCTGAGTCAGCCTCCTCTCAGGTGGGTTAGTTCCGAGGTGAAAGGAGAGCGGGCAGTGGGTGGGCCTCAGTGGACAACTCCTGGAGCCCCTTCCCTGAGTCCGAAGGGTCTGCTCATTTCCCAGTCCACAGCTATTTAACAGATGTCATTGCCTCTAGCCCCCCCCACCCTTTTGCAGTGAACCGTCTTTCAGTATCCATCCATATGCCGGGCTCTTCCCATTTCTTCATTTAACCAGTGCAAGGTCGGAGGGGGTAGGCAAGGAATGTACACAACCATTTGGGTTGCCTCCTGTCCAAATTTTGAGTCAAACTGAGCTTTTAATCTGGTTCTGGTCCTCTTTAGCCCAGAAAACCTTGGGCAATGTTCCTTTTCATTTAAACTGGCGTTAACACCTACCACAGACAATTGAGGGTTGAAAGACCACTTCAAACCCAAACACAGTGCTGGTACATGGGAACGTCTCTGCTGACGTGGCTGTTACTGCTTTTCCACTTTACCATCCAGGGGACCAAGGTTCAGAGAGATGCAGGCCCTGGGCAAAAGTCCAACCAGCCAACGGCAGAGCCTGTAGCTGTGTCCTACCCACCGTCTTCTCCCCAGCTCCTCTCAGAATCTGGCCCTTTCCAAAAGAAAAAAAAATCTACAATTTGAGAGGACACCTGTCTTCCTGCTCCAGTCCTCTCAGCAGAAGCCTTCCTGAAAGGCTGCCCAGGGCGGGTGGCCTCAGAGCTGGATTCTCTAGGGTGAAGGCTCCCTGCCCTGAAGGTGACAACCCTTCAGCCACATTATTGTCTTTCATGACCCTTTCTCACTAATTATATATGTATATTTTATTATATAAATATTAATATTCCCTGGTGGCTCAGACAGTAAAGAATCCACCTGCGATGCAGACCTGGGTTCGGTCCCTAGGTTGGGAAGATCCCCTGGAGGAGGGCATGGCAACCCACTCCAGTATTCTCGCCGGGGGAATCCCCATGGACACAGGAGCCTGGCGGCTACAGTCCATGGGGTCGCCAAGAGTTGGACACGGCTGAGCTACCCCCACTACCGGATAGCATATATATTAATATTAAAACTTACATATGTGTAAATGCATATATCTGAAATAAGGATGCAGACAAGCCCTAGTTTAATTAGCACAGTTGCTTTCTTATTCTTGCACATAGAACAACTGATGGTATATCTGATTTGGTGAAGCACAATACCCGTCCCCTTCAGGTTGTAAAATGGAACCATCAGAACAACCTCCGTTCACAGTAGAGGAGACTGAGGCAAAGCGAGGGACAGGAATGTTCCTCCTGGAGTTCCAGGGCACAAGGCATGAAACAGGTTTCCCTATGGTTCCCTCTGGAGTGGGGGTGTGGAAGCCAGGTTGGGAGACGTCATTAGCTTCTAGCTGACAGTCCTCTGTGTTATTCACTGGACTAGGGCTCCTGGGAGTGACTCCAGGGAATAAAGGGAACAACCACCTCCCGGGGAGGGAGAGGGGGCTAAGGCAAGTTTCAAGTTAGGAAAGTGTTTGCCTGTGGGGAGGTAGGGGGCGGGACCAATGGGTTTCCGGAAGGAGGGTCTGAGAGCCCAGGGGAAGGTGAGTCCTCAAGATCAAGACACGGGTAGTCCTATGGTGGTGGCTGAAAACCCTCCTGCAAGCTGCCTCTGCCTGGAGGCAGTCCTTAGTTCCCCTGGGGACCCCACCACCACCTCCAGGAGAACCATCCGGGACAGGACCACCATGGACCAGGCTCTGACTCGGCAAGCTTTAAATGTGAGGACTGGATATTTCACAAACAGAAAATGTAAGGCCCAGAGAGGGGAAGGGACTTGCCAAAGGCCGTGTACAAGGGGTGATTAGGACTTATTTTTGAGCATAACAGTACCAGCTTGCATGGATGGAGCACCACCTATGTGCCAGGCGTGTGCCAAGCACTTTACGCATGATTCTAAGAGACCACTGTTATTACTCCCACTTCACAGAAGAAACAGATGAGGCTTGGACAGTTTTAAGCAATTTACCCCAGATCACGGTAGGTGGTGGAAGAATTCAGGCAGGGGAACCGCAGACCCAAGCTCCTTCCACAGCCAGTGAACCTCTTAGAAGGTTTTCCAGAGCATCTGCATCCACTACCTGCCACAGACGGGGGATCCTCACCCCTCCCCAGGCACTGGGACTCCCTGGGAATCAGACTCACTCTCAGAAGCTCTCTGGTGGGAGGGGAGACACGTGCAGGCACCTCACTGCCAGGAACGCAGCTGAAGCCCCTCCTAAACACCCTCCAGCAGCAGGAACAGGGCACCCAACACGGGATCATTCTGACTCCCTCCCCCTGGGGAAGGAGTGTCTCCCAGAACCCGAACTCTGCAAGGCCCCAGGTTATGTTTCTATTTACCTAGCTCTGGGCCAAGGTAGGTCCGGACGTCCTGGCTTCCTCTCCCTGTTGCAGACAACCTGGCACGCCCTTAGATGGGGGCTATTCGACAGTGTCTGTCGATGGGTCCCAGAGAAGAAGAAGGGATCCCTGTCCACACAAGATGGTGAAGGGAGAGATATCTGTGGGCCCCAGGGCGGGAAGTAGATTTCCAATTGAAACTGTCTTTTGAAAATGGGGAGAGACAGGGTGGGGAGAGGAGAGAGAGGTGTGATGCTAGGTCTGTCAGTCTAGGGTGGGGACAAAAATGGGTTGGTCTTAGGTTGAAATTGGGACCGAGTTGGTCTGTTCTTGTGTGTGCTCCTCCCCCCTGGATTCCCCCGAGAACAGGACAAGACTGCGCACGTCTACCAGAGAGAACGTTCTGCAGGGGGTCAGAGGGTGCCGGAATGCTCCGAGGTCTGAGATAAGGCACATGCGTCCACGTCCATGGGGGGCGGGGAGGGCAGCCTTCGATCTACCACAAAGCCACTGGTTTGTCCGATATGTGGCCGCACAGACGGTGAGGAATCGGGTGGGAGGGCGGCTTGTAGGAGCCGGCCGGTGGCGCCTGGTGCACATCTGTGCCCAGAACCTCCGCGGCTGGCAGAGTGCAGGCGTCAACTAGCGGTGGGTCCCGGGACTGCTCCTTGCCCCGCGGCCCCGGCGATCTCCGGCTGGGGACCCAAGTGTCTACAAACCCAGGTTTCCTGGTTCAGGCGCCCACCGGCAGCGAGCGCCTTTCTCTTGGGCTGGAGCCGTGCGGGCACTTGTGGCCAGGTGCTAGGACCCACAGGAGTCCTATCCTCAGGAAACCCATTTGTAAACCGGCCGTAGGACGAGAGGGAGAAATCAGGCGGAGAGACCAGGAAGGGAACGGCTGCAAACCAAAACCACTCAACAAATCGAATTTACAAACCCCAGATGCAGCGGGTCCTGACCTCCAAAGCCGCTCCGGGGCAGCACAGAGTCACCCGCCCTTCCTGGCCCCGGGCCCTACCTGGACAAGACAAGGTGGGCCTTTGCAGAGGGAAGCTCCCAGAGGTCGGACGCCCCAAGGCCCCTGTTCCTCACTTTCCTCCAGTTCTGCAGCCAGTGCCAGCGCTCCAGAGAGTGTGCAGGCCCCTCCTGGCGATCTGCAACTGCTAAGTACAGGCTCTATAAAAAGGTCCAGCGAGGGACCTTCGTTGTCCCCGCTCTCTAAATGGTCTGAGGGGGACTGGTGTGAGGCTCTGACAGGGCTGAGGACCAGCTCTCCAGGTGGTCGAGGTTGGGTCAGGTTGGGTCGGTCTATCCTAGACCCGATACAGGGCTTGATTTCGTTTGGCAAAGACTAAGTGGCCCTCGATGGGTCAGATCCAGGGCGAGATCTTGCTGACGCCATCGGATCCTATGTTTCTCCGCTCGCTCCCGAGGCTTGGAATCCGTCGTTTTGCACCTGTCCAGGGCCGGAAACAACGAATATCCAACCCGATCTCCAAAACGGCGGGCAGACTCTGAACGCGTTCGTTTCCCAGACTCCAGGGGGTCCATCTGGGGCGATAATCCAGAGCGAATGGGGGCTTGATCTTTCCAGTCCTCCTTCTCTGTGTAGCCAGTCCCTAGGCCCGCTATCCCGGCGTAAGAGGCTGGAGAGGGGATCGTTTGCCTGTTTTGACTCCGGGAGCGGTTGGGCCACGCGGTCGGGAAAGGGGAGAAGGGGAGAAGGAGCGAGGACCCCGGGCCGGCGAGCAGAAGGTGCCTCGGCAGAGCTGTCTGCGTTCTTGCCGCAGGGCCAGAGCGCACTGCCCGGGAAGACGTGGGCGTGGACCCGCGTGGGCCAGTTTGCATACACCGGGTGGATGAAAATTCCCTGCTTTGGAAGCCGGGGCCCTTATCCTTTGCAGCCTTTCCCGCGCGTTCTCTGCACGGTTTCCTTCTCATCACGAATTCTGGTCCTCTCCTACGAAGCAGGACGGCGTTTACATGCCCGCGGGGGGTTGGGGCTTGGGGGTTGGGGGAGCGATGGGGGAGTGGAAACGCTCGCGTTTTTCAGGCACCGTCGTGTTTTTCAAAGAGCCATAGGCCGACGACGCAGCGAGGCCTGCGCGATCCTGAAAGTCATTTTTGGAGGGGAGAGCGGAGAGGAATGGTGTTACTCGCCCCCACGCCGATGCGGGCACGGAGGGGACACTCTTCTCCCTGGCCCCGGGCCGCGAGGAAAGTTGCGCACGGCTCAGTGCTGCAGAGGCCTCTGGCTGGTGAGCGTCATCTCGTGTGCGGTGGAGTTTCTGGGGTCAAAATAATTTGCGGGACAGGTAGGGGCAGGGAAAAGGCACTCTGGGGCCGCTACCCGCTTGGTGTTACCGGACTTGAGGTCCGCCCCCCCCTTCCCCGCGCAGTCCCCATCTTGGGGGTGGGGGGTGCAAGCTTCACAGGCCGAAAGCAGCTGGAGCTGGGGAGGCCTGGCTGCCGGCGGCCGGGAAGGGCACCCGAAGAAGCTGGGGGTGGGGGGCGGGTGGCGGCAGGAAGGACTAGACGTTTTAAACAAATTCTCAGCCTCGGCTCCAGCTCCCAGAACTCTGCAGGAGCCCAGGGCTGTCGCGCAGGGAGTCGGGGGGCCCAGACCGGACCCCGGGCGCCCTCCCCGGGCGGAGCCTTCCGCCCCTCCCCGTTGGGCGGCCTTCGGCGGCCCCCGTTCCTCCCCGGCAAGCGCAGCCGAGGTGCCCGCGATGGGGGCTCCCATTGGCTGCGCTACGCGTCGCTCGGGCCGGCCCCGCCCTCGCGGGCCCCCGGGGGTACTAACCCCGCGCGGGCGGCGGCGGCGGCGCGGCCACTCGGTTCTCGAGGATTTTGTTCTGGGGCTGCGGCCGCCCAGTCGGTGGGGCGGCCGCGAGCGGGCTGCGGACGGCGGGCGGGCGGGCGGCGGGCCCCGCCGCAGCCTGAGCGAGGCCGCCGGGACCGCCGCGAAGAGCGGCCGCACGCGGGCCGCGCTACACCCCCAAGATGCGGGACTAGCGGGCCGGGCCAGAGGCGCGGCCGTCGGGGGGGCGGTGAGGCCTCGCGGCGGGCGTCCCCGGGCGCCGCCCCCCGCCACCCCACCCCATCCCACCCCACGCCCCGGCGCCCTGAGGCCCCAGCCCGGCCGCTTCTGCTTTCCCGCTTCTCGCAGCGGCAGCAGCAGCAGCGGCCGCGGAGGAGAGGCGCCCGCGCCGGCCGCCCCCGGGGGAGCCGAGCCGCCGCCGCCGCCCGCCCGGCGCCCTGACGGCCGCTGTTATGCGTATTCCTGTAGACCCGAGCACCAGCCGCCGCTTCACACCTCCCTCCACGGCCTTCCCCTGCGGCGGCGGCGGCGGCGGCGGCGGCGGCAAGATGGGCGAGAACAGCGGCGCGCTGACCGCGCAGGCGGCCGTGGGCCCCGGCGGGCGCGCCCGACCCGAGGTGCGCTCGATGGTGGATGTGCTGGCGGACCACGCGGGCGAGCTCGTGCGCACAGACAGCCCCAACTTCCTCTGCTCCGTACTGCCCTCGCACTGGCGTTGCAACAAGACGCTGCCCGTCGCCTTCAAGGTGAGTGCGGGGGAGGCCCTTCACCCCCGGGCGGGAGGACACCGGCCAGGCAGCTCCGGGCGTCTCCGCTGCAGGAGTCAAAGCCCCGGAAAAGGGAGGGGAAGGGAGGCGCCCGAGAGACCCCAGGGGTGAGAGCCCGGCCGCCGGGCCCCCCGGAGCTTTTGCGCGCTCCACCCGGGGACTTGGGCATACACTCTAGAATGCACCCGGCACGGATGACTTTTTAAGGGCTTTGCCTTCTTCGGTCTTGGGGTGGTGGAGAAGAGGGGCCCTGCGGAGAGACCGTTGATGCGGAAACGGGCGGATGGGGTTTCGCTCTTCCCCAACCGGATCTCTCGGATACAGCCCTGCGGGCAGCGAGCAGGGCAGAGAGGAGCCCTGGGACCCGGGCGAGGACCCCGGAGGCGGGGTGCGGAGGGTGGGAGAGGGCCTACCCTCCCCTGCCCGCACCCCTCCTCCTGCACGGCTCTCAGAAAACACTTCCTGCTCACACCGTCAACTCCTGGCTTCTGAAATTTTACACCGGGAGGCTCCAGGCCGTGATGGGGGGCCCTGAACCCTAAACGATTGCTGGCCGGGAACCCGAATGTCAGACCGAGATTGGGGGAGGGGGGCGGTGCGCTCCCACCCCTGGCAGCCCCTAGTAGCCATCCCGAGGAGCTTTTTTCTCTTTGCTGGGGAGTAGGCGACTGTTTCATTTTCATTTTTTTTTAAGGGGGCAGCGAGATGAAACGAAAACGCCTTGGTTTTCCCCTAAACCTCTCACAGCTGCCGTGAGAAAGGGCAACGCAGGAAGGGCCAGCGGCTGGGGGTGGCGGGTGCCCGAGGTGGCTGGAAACAGCGGCTCCTGGCAGCCGAGGCCGTCTTCGGTCCCATTAAGACGACTCCAAATTGGAAAAAGGGATGAGTGGCTCTTTGAGGTCTCCCGGGTGACATCTTAAAATACCACTGGGGAAAATCTCCCGGGGAGGAGGGGGAGGGGGAGGCCCGTGTGACTTTAATCCTCAGATCGGAGGTTTTACTGTCACTTGGAGCTTAAAAGGAATCTTTGAAATTAAAAGAAGACAGGATGTTGACAGGAAATCTGGCCTTTTTAATCAGACCCCAAACATTTTCTCCTTGAAATTTTTACCATCTGGATCCCTAGTCCCTGCACGCGGTGGCCACGTTTAAATGGCTGTGACTGCCTTTGCAGTCTGATTTCCTTTGCAAAAGGCATCTGCCTCTCCACGCTCCTTGGGGCCTGGGGTGGGGAAGACTGTATTAGAGGGGCATCTCCACCTTCATTTTGCAATTCCCCAGCAGGTGCATCCTCCTGCTATCAGAAGCCCCTCTCTCACTTTAAAGGGGATTTCTGGGCAGCCCCTCTCAAAACAGCAGTTTGTTTTGCGTTTTGCATTTTCCCTGCATAACGAATTCAGGCTCTGCAGAGGCAGATAAACTGGGCCTGGGCCGCATTTCGGGGCCCCATTTCATACCCCAAAGGGCTCTTGCATTAATTGAATGTGGGGGAGCAGTCCCGTTATTGTTGTTGTTGATATTATTTTCACTCAGAGTCTCGGTTGCTAGGAGCATGTTGATTCCTCTTTTGCTCAAGCTGAAGGGAAGAGAGGAACTGCACCCCAGGACATAGCGGCTGTGCTCATTCCTCGCTTTCACTTAGGTTTCATTGCATTGAAAGGATCAGTTCTTCGGGACGTGACTTAACCAGTTGATGTAGGATTTGGGTGTGGAAAGTAGAGATTTTTGCCTTCTGATTTTTGTGGTATTGGGGGTGGGGGCGCAAGTGTCTATCGTTTTTAAGCCTCTTCTCCACCCCCGCATTTGAAAAATCCGCACTGCGCCTGGGCCGTGTAGGGGAGCTGCTGACCCTGCCCCTCCCCTTCTTTCGCTGGCCTCTCCTACCTGCCTAAGCTGTCCCCCTGCCCCCGTGCCCTCAGGTGGTGGCGCTGGGGGATGTGCCGGATGGAACGGTGGTGACAGTGATGGCGGGCAACGACGAGAACTACTCCGCTGAGCTGCGCAACGCCTCGGCCGTCATGAAGAACCAGGTGGCCAGGTTCAATGACCTCCGCTTCGTGGGCCGCAGTGGGCGAGGTGAGCGGAAGGACGACTTTGGCGATGGCAGAGGCGCAGGGAAGTAAGCTGAGAACGAGGTTTTGGGGTCCTTGCAGAAGCCCTCGAAGCAGGTCTCCAGGCCCAGCTCTGTCCAAAACATTAGTTTGGAACTCCTTAAGGTGTTTCAGACCCTTTTGAAGACGTGGAGAAAGTTAGGGTCCTTGGCCAGAAAAGACACAGTTTTCTTCCCGTTTCTGGGGTTTACTAACTTGTGAAGCCTTCTGCGTCTCCCCTCTTTCCCAATTAAGCACCTCAGCCTCACAAAAGATGCTGGGAGATCGTGGACCAACAAGCTCAAAATGGGGCCTCGTGGGTCTTTATGGCGCGGCACTTTACTTAGAAGCTGGTTTAGACAAATCCTTGGTCTTTGGGGCCCCGAACACCCCAACCACTCTCTCCACTGGGGTGGAGTCTCCCCGACACTTTGAGGCTGCCTCTCCCCAGCTGTGGTCTCCCGAAGCCACAGTTTCGCCAGCCCCTTTGAACCTTAAGGTGGTTTAGAAAAGAAAAAAAAAAAAAAAAAAACGAATGCAGTGCAGGATGCTGGGTGCTGGAAAGCAGAGCTTGAAGGCTGCCATCTCCCACTCTAGAAACAAGGCTGGTGTGCCACCCTGCCTATCTGATCTTCCTGGGGCATTATGAGGGAAGGCAGGACCAGACGCCACTGTGGCTGCCGCCAGGGGCTATTGAGTGGGAGGCGGCTGGGACCTGAAACCCCATCATCACTTCTGGATTAAGAAATCCTAGAACCCCGGCCGGGGCGAAATGGAGACTTAAGGGCTTGCTGGCCCTTTAAGACCAGGCTGCCGAAAAGCTAAAAGCGGGGAGTGTCCTTTCCAGGCAACCAGCCGACCCCTCCAGCTTGTTAAGAAAGCTAGCTAGGTTCCCTCTGCTTCCAGTCTCCACAGAGGCTGAGGCAGAATTGTACTTTTCATCACCAATAAACAAGACCTTCTTAAGGTTTTAGTTCCCTCTGAGCCGCCAGCCCAGCTCGGAAACGGGCATCTGGGCACCATTTTTTCCTCTCCAGCCGTTCAATGTATACATACAAATGTCAAACATATTTTGACTTTTCAGCATTAATTAAAACCAGGGCATTATTTGCATGTAATAACTGTTTACTTGTTACTTTTTTATGAAACTGAAATAGTTTACATTCTTTCAAACATTTCCTGTTCCTGTTGGCTCCCTTCCCCACGCACAGATTTCTTTCAAACGTTGCCCTTAACTGGTTGCAGGTTGATGGATGGAAAATGTTTGCTTTTATGAATTAAGCTTTCATTGCTGCTCCTAATTAGTCTCCAAGCCCCCTTTGTCATTCCCAATCTCTCAAGCCTTTTGCAACTTAATCCCAGCCCCAGCCCCAAGTGGAGAGTCGGGCCACTGGTCGGCGGGGGCTCGTTCGGGTGCGGTTGGGTGCGGTTGGGTCTCGGGCGGTGGCCGGGTCCAGCAGTGGCTGTGGAGGCCCCCTAGAGCTGCAGCAGAAGGGGCAGTCAGTGCTGGGAGCCCAGCGAAGCGTCAGGAGTGTCCCCCACTCCCTCTCCTGGAAAGTGACAAATTGGTTATTCTGTGTGTTCCTGAGACCTCACCTGGCCATCCCCTCCAGTGAAAATTATTTCTTGGTAGTATTTATACCCACAGACCTGCACCCACCCCGCAAGGCCCACAGAGAGGGAGCTAGGTTTCCAAAGCATCATTCAGCCGCGGGCTCTTGGAGGAGGCACTGTGGAGGGAGGCTGGGATCCTGACTCTGGGAGGTGCAGGAGGTGGAGTTTACAAACTCCATTCTCTCTCCAATCTCAGTGGTCCTAGGAGGCAGAAGAGGCCTGAGTGGGAGTTCCGATGCCCATGGAACTCGATGAGCCTTGCAGACCTCGGAGGCTCATCAGTCAGCCTGGGCTTTGCGACCAACCAACCCGGTTCCAGTCCCAGCTCTGCTGGTGACTGGCTGGATAACACTGAGCAAATGGCTTACTAACCTCTGTGTGTCTCGGTTGTTGCCTCATCTGTAAAATGGGGCAATACTCGTACCTCCCTTGTGGGATTTCTTAGAGCATTAAGGAAACTGGTACTAGTGTATCGGTTGGCACCTGATGAGAACGGGATACAGGTTAGAGACTGTGTTACTTCAGGTGCCTGGGACTGGAGGAGACCTTTGAAGTCTCTTTGAGTGGTGACAGTCACTGATTCTCTGATTATGGTGTGGTTTGGGCGGGGGTGGGGGAAAACCAGAAGATGTGAATTGTTGAGTGGGAGAAGTGGAGGCGGCTGGCAGTGAGGAAGGAGGACACAGGGGTCCTGTGGCATGCAGCCACACCTCTGCTGCGCCCAGCCTGCCCATTGGGAAATTCCCTCCCACGAACGCATCGGTCGTTGACACAGACAGTTTGGGCCACGTTAGGAATCAGGACAGCCTGGGGTTTGGGACTCCAAGCCTTTCCCTGGCTCTCTGACTTCTGCCAGAACTTAAGAAGCCGGATGGAAACTTCTGTTCATCTCCTTGCTTTTTATCCCTTGATCCTGCCTTAATTCTAAGAAAGAGATTTCCTTGCAAGACATATACACAGAACTACCACAGAGCTCTCATGATAAGCCTGAAAGTGTAAACCAAGAGAAGAAAGGGAAGGAAACCAAGTCATTCTCCTGCAGTGATTAGGGCTGATGTCCCCGCCCTGCCAGACGCAGCACCCCTTCTCACAGAAAATTTTTGCAACATGCCCTCTACCATCCTACGGTTGAAATGTGCATGATATCGTCGTAATCTATCCACCTACATGCATTCTCAAAATTGATATAATTCCATAACTCTAATGGAGAGAAAGGAAAAGTAACTTATCACAATGTATCTATTTGAATATGTAAATGTTGGAGCAGACAGACACTGTGGGGTGGATGGATGTTTGCACCTCTAGCGGAAGCCCTGTGACCTCCAACCCTACAGGCCAGGTGTACGTGACTCAAAGTCTGAATGTGGCACCGTCGCCAGGGTCACAATTTGCTGAAGCTGTGAGAAATTTTTGGCAAAACTCTGAGCAAAAATTTTTTGAAACAATTAAGGAACTATCTTCTTGCCTGGAAAATTCAATAGATGTTAAAAGAGTGCAAAAACTTCTGTTTTATGTAAAACTGAGTTAGGCTCATGGCTCAGAGACTGTCTGTAAGCTGCTTTTCACACAGAAGGAGTGAATAATCCATTGCCTTGTGCAGTGCTTGATATTTGTATCTCCCCACCCACCACATCCCACCCCTTGAGGACCACGCACCATAAACTCCCAAAATGGCCCCTAGTCAAAGCTGTGGTTTTTAGCTGAGCACCAAAGAACTGATGCTTTTGAACTGTGGTGTTGGAGAAGACTCTTGAGAGTCCCTTGGACTGCAAGGAGATCCAACCAGTCCATCCTAAAGGAAATCAGTAAATATTCATTGGAAGGACTGATGCTGAAGCTGAAACTCCCAATACTTTGGCCACCTGAGGGAAAGAACTGACTCACTGGAAAAGACCCTGATGCTAGAAAAAATTGAAGGTAGAAGGAGAAGGGGACAACAGAAGATGAGGTGGTTGGGTGGCATCACTGACTCAATGGACCTGAGTTTGAGTCAACTTCGGGAGTTGGTGATGGACAGGGAGGCCTGGCTTGCTATAGTCCCTGGGGTCGCAAAGAGTCAGACACGACTGACTGGCTGAACTGAACTGAACTGAACTGAGGAGGGGGCTACTGGCCTAGGTGAAGATGAAAAGAACTGAACTGTCATGAACTGGTTAAAAAGAAACCTCAGTGTGTGGCAAGAAATTTGGAATGCGATTGTGGACACAGGCTTAGGGGGACCGCTGGTGGGAGAGGAGTAGATGGCTTCTTGGTCGACCCTGAACAAATCCAGAGGCCCCCAGAGATGCGTCCTCCCCCTGTCCATGAAGCCCCAGGGGCGGGGACTCGTTCCACAGGAACCCAGGCCTAGAGGGACAGAGACTTGCCCAGCACCACACTGCCAGACCTCACCACGTTCTGCTGCATTCAGCAACCGAAACCCGGGTCCTCTGGTGAAGTCTGGACGCCGTTCTCAGCCCCACAGAGCAGCAATCTCCAGACTAGGACTCCGGCCCCCACTTGCAGGGCCACCTGCCCACAGTCCAGGAGTTGCACCTTGATGTGCAAGTGAGCCTGGGATTCCTGCACAAAGTCCTCTCGGCTTCCTGCCCTTAAGAGACGGCTGGATGGATTTGCTGCCAGGCACAGAGAGAGGCGAGGGGTGCTCTGGGAGATGGCTTCCCCCACCTCTGGTTCGCGGAGGTGGGGGGCGCAGCCTCCTGTGGCACCTGACACCTGACCCCTCCCACTCCTGCTCCCAGGTCCCAGCTCCTCCCTCCCTCCTCTCTGTGGGTACCTGGGAAGGGTGGTGTCAGGCCTAGAAACTGGGAGGAAGCTGTTGAGGTGGGCTGGTGATGTCAGGGCTGGCCTGTGGCTTGCTGCCTAGTGGGGTGGAGTTTTTCACACCGAAGGAGTAGATGCTTAGGGTCATTGTGGCGGGTTAGGCTCCAGTAAGTGCTAACCTTTCCGGGTTCTGCTTGGTTATCGTGTGACCTGGCCAACTCATTGCCCTGCTGTGAGCCTCAGTTTTCTCATCTGTAAAATGGGAGCAGTAACCTCTGCCCTTAATTCATTTCACAAACATTCTTTGGGCACATGCTGTGTGCCAGATGCTGTCCTAGGGGCTGGGGACAGAGCAATGAAGACAAATATTCTGGCCCCCACTGAGCGTATCATCTACTTGTTCAGTTGCTCAGTCGTGTCTGGCTCTTTGCGACCCCATGGACTGCAGCACACCAGGCTTCCCTGTCCTTCACTACCTCCCAGAGTTTGCTCAGACTCCTGTCCATTGAGTTGATGATGCCTTTCGACCATTTCATCTAGTGGAGGGAGACAAGATAAACAAGTAGATGGCTTATTAGCAGTAATAAACCTTAGGAGGAAATTCAAGCCTAGCAAGTGGAAGTGGGAAGGTCTGTGATGCTTCAGAGTGAGCTTCTTAACCTTTGATCGCTCCAGGAACCCCTTTAACAGTCTCAGAATAGTGTTTTTCAACCTAGAGGGGTGGGATGGATCGGGAGGTGGGAGGGAAGTTCAAGAGGGAGGGGACATATGTATACCTACGGCTGATTCATGTTGATGTGTGGCAGACATTTATACAATATTGCAAAGCAATTATCCTCTAATTAAAAATAATTTTTTTAGAAAGTGGACCATGAAAAAAAAAAGAATGAGATAAAATGCAAAGGATGGTGATGAAAGCCAATTAGATTAAAACACAGTTAGCAAAACATTTTTTTTTATGTGATAAATATGCTGTCTTGTTAGCCTGTTAAATAGCAAGATCTAGCAACGGGTTTGATGATGACTATGACTTTGAAGTTGTGACGTGCACAAAAGATATTTAAAGAAATCTGCACCGTCTGTAACGTGATATGTTAGTATCTGTGACGTCTGTTGGCGACAAGGTCACGGAGACTGCTGTCATGCCTCTGTGGTTTGTTGCCTACGTTCATCCTTCAGAGAGATGCTACATTCCAGGTGGAGGCTAGGGAAGACACAGTTGCTGTCCTTTTCTTTTTTTCCTATCGCACTTCTCAAGCCCGCTCAATTCTAAGAGGCGTGCCAGGATAAAAATGCCTCCTTTAGATGAAGTGACCCGGGAGGGCCTCCCTGGGAAGGTGACTTTTCAGTGACGACCTGAAGCAAGTGAGGTTAAACGTAGAGGGCTTCAGTGATCTGGCAAGTGCAGGGACCCCGCAGCCCATTGGCTCTGGGCTGGCCACCTAAACCACCCTGGTACCAGGGAGGCAATGGGAAGGGTCAGAAGCCCAGTGACCTCTGGACAGTTCCTGACTGGTTAGGGAGAGGGTCCAGCAGGGAACGGACCTCAGAATGAGAGGAAGCAGTAATGGGGCAGAAGGGTCCCTGGGAGGGGGTGGGCGGAGAGCCTGAGGCCAAGAGACTTTCTGCACGCCCTGTTTCCAGAAGCCATGGAAGTGCCCCTGTGGTCTGAGAGTGAGTGGCCAGGCTAGTTTCTCTGACCCAGACGCCAGGTCAGACGCAGGTGCATTTCCATCCCTGCCTCCAGCCGCCAGTTCTGGAAAGTTCCTCCAGAGAGGCCCCTCTCTGCCCCAGTTCGAGTCACACCTCAATTTAAACGGCTACCCTTACCCTGCTCCTTCCCACACACACACACTCTCCCAGGCTCAGAAGCCCCCGTTGGTGTGGCCCCAGCAGCCTGACTGGTTTTCTTTTTTCTTTTTTTTTTTTTTTATCCAAGTATCTTTGCTTTTAGGGGCTTCCCTGGTTGTGACTCGTGGAGTCGCAGAGTCGGACAGGACTGAGCGACTGAACTGAACTGGTGACTCAGACAGTAAATAACCTGCCTGCAATGCAGGACACCCGGGTTCGATCCCTGGGTGGGGGAGATCCCCTGCAGAAGAGAATGGCCACCCACTCCAGTATTCTTGCCTGAAAGATCCCGTGGACGGGGAGCCTGGGGGGCTACAGTCCATGGTGTCACAAAGAGTCAGACATGATCGAGCGACTGACACACACATCCTTGCTTCACAGTGCTGTTAGTTTCTGCTGTAAAGCAAAGTGAATCAGCTATATGTGTACATATATCCCCTCTTTTTTTTTTTTTCCGGATTTCCTTTCCATTTAGGTCACTGCAGAGCATTGAGTAGAGTTCCCTGTCTATACAGTAGGTTCTCATTATCCTACTGCTGCTGCTGCTAAGTCGCTTCAGTCGTGGCCGACTCTGTGCGACCCCATGGACGGCAGCCCACACGGCTCCCCCGTCCCTGGGATTCTCCAGGCAAGAACACTGGAGTGGGTTGCCATTTTCTTCTCCAATGCATGAAAGTGAAAAGTGAAAGTGAAGTCGCTCAGTTGTGTCCGACTCCCAGCGACCCCATGGACTGCAGCCCACCAGGCTCCTCCATCCATGGGATTTTCCAGGCAAGAGTACTGGAGTGGGGTGCCATCGCCTTCTCCTCTCATTATCCTAGTCTCTATTTTATACATAGTAGTGTGTATATGCCAGTCGTAATCTCCCAGTTCATCCCACCCACTCTTGCCCTGTGGGGTCCATACATTTGTTCTCTTTGTCTGTATCTCTGTGTCTGCTTTGCAAATAGGTTCACCTGTATCATTTCTCTAGAATTCACATATATGTGCTAATATACGCTATTTGTTTTTCTCTTTCTGACTTCCTTCGGTCCGTGTGACAGTCTCATCCATGTCTCTGCAAATGGCAGTTTTGTTCCTTTTTATGGCTGTTTTCTTTTGCGCTGGGTTGTCCTGTTTCTGGGGCTGGAATTTTCACTCCCATCACTGGATCATCAAGTACCAGCCATGCTAAGCTGGCTATTGGTCCCTCCCACCGACACACACTCCTCAAACTTTTGTCTCCCACCTGTGAAGTGGGAATGTGGAATTGGGTCTGCCTGTCCTGGATGGGTGTTGAGAAAATGAGGACAGCCCTGGGGGACGCAGGTGCACAGAGCCATTGGCCCCTGCCCTCGGGGGTCCCCAGGCACGTAACTGCGGACCAGAAGTAGGGGTGCTCAGAGGCAGAGCAGAAGGAGGCCAGTGTGACTTGGGGTTCAGTGATCCTCGCGCACCCCCACCCCCAACCTCATATATCGTGGAGACTTTGATGAAATGGAGAACAGGGCAGGAAAGGAGACTCCAACTTCAGAAAAGGTGCTGGGAAAATTAGGTTGCCCTTTGAGGAAAAACCTTTACCTTCTACCAGGCCAACCGGTAAATCCCTAGAAGAATCAAAGAGCGATGTAAGAGTTCGAGAGGATGATATTGATCGAAGGTACCCTTTATCTGCTTGTTCCACGGGGAAACCTCCCCAAACATGAAAAGACAGGAGCAGTCACCAATCAAGAGGCAGAACTGAAAATGCAAATCAGCTCGGAGTCAGAAAGCGAAATCTAAGGGCCAGTGAAGTGGGAGACCGATTGCCACAAACAGGACAAGGAGAGTGTTAAGAAGCTTGCTGGAGAGCGGGGTGTGTGTGTGTGTGTGTTTAAGGCGTTAAAACCTTACAACTCTGGAAGACCGTGAAGCACTCATTTGTGTTGGATGAGAACAGATGATAAACACATGAAACGTTTCAGTCTCACTGATAATAGAACAAAGGTGTTGAAGTTAAGAGCATTTCAGAGATCTTCCGCCTTGATAGACTTGGTCCTGAAGATGCTGAGCACATCACAGTAGACTCGGCCCCATTCCGATCACCATGCTTCTCTCTGGAGAGTCATCTCACTGGGGAGATCAGGGCCCCTGAATCCATCTCAGCCCTCTGATGCGATGAAATCACTCACCGCTGCCTGGAGTCTAATCTAAGGAAATAAGCAGAGGTGTAGACAAAGATTTTTATAAACAGAAGGTCACTTTCCTTTTATTTTAAACGGTAACACAAAAATCATGATTTTTAAAGTTTTTTTTTCCCCTCAGGAATTTTGAATGGAGACTTTTGGGGCCAAATGTCTATCTAAAAATAGAACAGAGTTCTGGAAATAACAGTTGTGTCTACAAATGAAATGTCTGTAGCTCCCAAATCAGTCCTTTTTCAAGCCCCAGTTGCACACGCCAATAAGAAATGAGCAGCAGCATAAATACCCAAGATAAGGAGACGGATAAATAAAAGATGAGACTTCCATGAGTGGAAATATTTTGCAGCCATTAAAAATGAAGTTTATGAAGAATTTTTAATGACATAAGTGCTTATGATGTGATGTTAAGTGAACAGAAAAAAAAAAAGAGGGTACGGAAATATTTACTTTAGTGTCATTTTTACAACTGTGTAAAAACACACACTCGCCCGAAAAGGGTTGCAGGAGAGAACAGTCAAATGTTAATAGTGTTTCTCTCTAGTTAGTGGAACTGTGGGTGGTTTCTTCTTTTTTTTGTATTTTCTGTATTCTCAAATTTTTCTCTAAAGGTTATGAATTATTTTCAGGAAAAAACATGTACCTATCCTGGCTCCCCTCCCCCAAATCCTGAGAGTCTCTGAGGAATAGCACAAAGGCCAAAAAACAGGGAAGAAATAAGCCAGGGAGGCCAGAACGCAGGGCAGGGGGAATGTGATCAAATGGGTGCCAGGCCTCCAGGGGGCCTTGAATGCCAAGCCCAGCAGCTTGATGTTCACTCAGAGCCCTCTCTTTACCTCGGGGTCACAGGAGAGAGACCCGGCCCTTCTGGAAGATGAGGGCTTCAGGCTGTTGTGAATAGCTTCCTGGTGCCAACCTCCTGCCTTTATTTCCGCCCCAGGTAAGAGTTTCACGCTGACCATCACCGTGTTCACCAACCCCACGCAAGTGGCCACCTACCATCGCGCCATCAAAGTGACCGTGGATGGACCCCGGGAGCCTAGACGTAAGTGCCAAAGCCATTGAGCCAACTGGGTTGGGGAGGAGGGCCCAGTGGGGTCACCAGAGTCAGGCAGATGGCACTGGATCCCTGGAGCCGTGGGGGACTGCAGTCCTGCCGCTCAACTCTGCACCCCGGCTTCCCTGCAGTACGTGCTGATGCTAAGCCTGGGGCTGTAGGAAGCCAGGCTGCAAAGGGGAGGTGATGGAATCAGCTTGACCTCCACCCTGCCACCCCGAGGGTTGACTGCCCATTGGGGGGAATATGGAAAGGAAAGAATGGAAAAGACTGCAGAGAGGGCATTGTGTGTTTGGGGTGGAGATGGGGCCAGGTTGGCTTGACTCCACCCCAGCTTCCTCTGCCAGCATGGGAGGGAGGGAGCACGCGAAGCAGGTGCTGCTTGGGGTGCGAGGCCATATCCCCTTCTTGGAAACCCTTCCTTTGAATCTCAGGGTGTGACTTAAGTCTCATAGAGCCCAGACACTCTGACCCCAGGACCCACCTCTTGAGATAGGAATGCAGATCTGATTCCGCAAATGTTTATTGAGCACGTATTCTCTGCAGGGAGCAGGGCATCTGTGCATTTTAGCATCAAAGAAGGTTTCTGTTTCGTTGCTTCTGCCTGCTGGATGACCCAGAGTTTCAGATTCAGATTAGGGAAACCGGAGGAGCAGCTGCCACTGTGGGCCAGAGACCAGTGTTTCCTGAATGAATGAGGGAATGAATGAATGAAACAAAGAAGCAGCCAGTCATCTCTGGACTGGTTGCTTCCTGACCTCAGAGCAGAGCTCTTATGTGGACTGGCCCCGACTTGTGGCATGATCGATGTATTGAGGCCCTTTACAGTTTAGAAAACCCTCTCACATTTCTTGTCTCATGGGATTCTGAACCAGAGGGTCACTGGGTTCCCAGAAGGAGGAATCCAGCCCTGGGGATGTTGGGAACCTGGCCAGGGCCTCACACTGTCTTAGGTGTAGGGAGGTGCCCTGTCTTCCCACAAATAGCTTTCAGTTCCAATTCCAGGCCTAAGTGGGCCTGAGGAAGGAGGCTGGGAAGGCGCTGTGGCTGTGCAAGGGCAGCCTCAGTGAGGACCAGCCAGGCCTGGCCCTGGGCCACTCTCCCCTTGGGGAATCAGGCCTGGCCCCCTGATCTGTCCAGCCCACGCCAGCACCTGGCCACCGGGAAAGGGCTCAGAGCTGGGTCTTACAGCCCTGGAAGTGTTTCCCTGCAGGCTTGTCAAGGCCACCTCCTCTAACCCCCTCCACCCAGGCTCCTGATCACAGTCATCAGGCCCAAGTGATTCACCTCCCAGCTGGCACCTGCCCTGGCCAAATTCCTGCTGGTTCCTTCCCGCAGGGATTAGATGTGGATGGGCCCATGACTATGACCTTGGGCTTTGTGACTCAAGAGAAGTCTTGTCTCCTTTTTGGTCTTGGTTTTGTCATCTGTGAACGAGGTCAGTGACCCCAAGAGTCTCAAGGCGGTGATGTCTGGGAAGCCCTTGTGAGCCACAGGTGCCTGGTACAGAGAGCAGATTCTGACCCGGCTTGCCTGGCCGGGGGACCTTGGGGCAGTCCTTGACCTCTCTGCACCTCGGCTGCCTCCTCCAGGGAGTGGGATGATACCTCCCAGCCTGCTGGCCAGTGATGGCATGTGGATAGTATCTGGCTGTAGCAGTGGGAGGGTCCTTGTGAGTCTCTGGATCCCCGGTGTTCTGTTAATCCTTGTTGTCTGGCTTCCCCCATACTCCCACCACCACCACCACCACCATTGGTCAATGGTTGAACCTTTCTTGGTCAGCAGCAGGGTGGCTGCTGAGAAACCCAGGTCATAGTAATAGAGGTATTGAGTCTCTGATGAAGGAGGTGCTGTTTTACTGTAAGTCTCCAGGGGCTGAATCAGGATGAATGGGAGCCACAGTTGGGCTCAGCATGATGCTGAGCACTGAGGAGCCACTCCATAAAGCGGCGAGCTTCCGTGCATAGAGGCTGGTGGGCAGGGGACTTGGAGCTTGATGGGAAGGGTCCCAGGGTCCCAGGACCCAGCCAATGCCTGGATCCCTCAGATTCCAGAAGGGTCCAATGCCTGGACCCGCTGTGTTCAGCCCTGCCCGGCCCAGAGCTGCCCACCCTCCCCAACTAAGGCCGCTGGATGAGGAAGGAGGCTCAGCTCTCTGCCCTTGAGAGCCCCCCAGTCGAGTCCTTGTCTGCTCGTCTCTCCCTAGGTCTCCCACACCTGAGACAGCCCCTTCCTGGGGTGAGCTGGTTGGGGCAGGGATGGCATAGTTGGAGGCAGCAAGAGGAAAGGAACGAAGCTGGGCTCTGAAAGACCCTGGAGTCAGAAGCAAGTCAGTGTGGGCCAGATCAGTGGTTTTAAAGCAGTTTCTTGAAACAAAATCTTGGTTGTTGTTCAGACACTAAGTCATATCCGACTTTGCAACCCCATGGACTGCAGCACTCGCCAGGCTTCCCTGTCCTTCACTGTCTCCAGGAGCTTGCTCAGATTCATGTCCATTGAGTTGGTGATGCCATCCATCCATCTTATCCTTTGCCGCCCTCTGATCTTAGCAGAAGCTCATTTATAGAAAAGGGCGAATGTGGGAGGTGGCCCTCCTGGTCTCCTCCCCTCCGCCCGGCCCTCAGGGCGGGTCTCCCCAGCACCCCTGGTTCCAGCTCCAACCTGGCCTGCACTCGGCCACCTTTGGACACCGCCGCCTCCTTTCTCAGCTTCCATTTCCCCACCTGTAAGTAGTCAGAGGCCGGCTCAGCTGCGTTTGGTCAGCGAGCGTTCCCGGGATGCTGGGCCCTTTGCAGAGTCTCTTTTGGGGAGGGCTGCGCTGTGCGCCACGTAGGATCTCAGTTCCCAGACCAGGGGTCAAGCCTGCGCCCCTGCAGTGCAAGTGTCTTAACCACTGGACTGCCAGAGAAGTCCCCCAGAGTCTCTCACCTGATCCTCAACTACCCCAGGAGGAGACATGCCGGCAGACAAAGCCGCTTGCCCCAGGGTGAGCTTCGGTACACCCTTGGGGCTCCACCCCGGGGCTCAGGGAAGCCAGGGCTGCATGGAAGGGGCTTCCAAGCCCAGTGTGCTCATCTGTAAGGCAGGGATGGCGTTAGCTTGTGCTGTGGGGAGCTGTGAGCGTTGCATGAGTCTGTCGCTGACTGGCTCTCAAGACTCTCCTGATGGATGTTCGCCGGGTTTTCCTTCTGGGCTTTTCTCCTGCTTTGGGACCGCACCCCCACCCCAACCCCATGTGAGGGCTGAGCCTTCTGTGGGGAGGAATGGGAGTCGAGGCTGGTCCTGGGAGCCAGGGAGCGGGCGCCTTGCAGCTCCCCGAGGCCTGGCTGTGGGTTCTGTGGCTGGGTCGTTCCCCTCCGCTGCCCTGCAGAGCGTGCCCAGTCTGCAGCCAGGTGGCCAGCTGGGTTTGAAGGCTGGCTTGGTGGCTTCCTGCCTGTGTGGCCTTGGTTTCCGAGGTTCTCAGGGCTGGTGTCCCTCAGAGTCACCAGGGGCTGGTTACGAAGCAGGTGGAGCAGGATCCTGAAACATGGTGGCAGGCGGGGTCGTGCTCGAGCGGGCCTGGGCTGGACCACAGTTCGGGAACTACTCACCCCATCTCCCAGGCTCACGGGTGTTGTACTTGAGAGGGCTTCCTTGGTGGTTCAGGCCATAAAGAATCTGCCTGCAATGCAGGAGACCCAGGTTCGATCCCTGGATCAGGAAGATCACTGGAGAAGGAAACAGCTACCCACTCCAGTAATCTTGCCTGGGAAATCCCAAGGACAGAGGAGCCTGGCGGGCTACAGTTGCAAACTCAGTTGCAAACACTGAGGTTGCAAAGTGTTGGACACGACTGAGCAACTAACACACACTTGGAAGGGTGGGGCACAGGTTCCTCACTGAGGCACCGGCCCATCTTGCCTGGGGCGGGAGTGGGGGTCGGGTCTTTTCTTCCCCAAAATATACATGGGATGATTTCAACAAATACTACTTTCCTGGGGCCCGACCCTGTATCAGGCATTGTTCTAGAAACTGAGGAGGCTGCATTGAACCCAACAGACCAGGTTCTGGCCCTCCCAGGTCTCACACACTTGGGGTGGGGAGAGATGGTAAGTCATGCTGCTATCACCACGGCCGTGAAGCCCAGATCTGACGTGTGACTGGGCCCCCTCCACCCTCCTCTCCTCCGCCTTCCTCTTTGCTTACCCTACTCTGGCCGCGCTGGCCTCTTGGCCTTTGCCCTGCTGTTCCCTCTACCTGGACATGCCTCTCCTGACAGCCCTGGACACACAGACATCCCCGTTCCCCTAAACTTCCTGTCTTTCGTTTTATTGTCACCTTCTAAGATGCTATATAGCTCACGCATTTATTTCACCTATTTTTCATCTTCCCTGATTACTGTTTGTGCCCCACCCCCACCCCAGGGGGGTGGGTGGTCCTTTGCTTTGCCAGACATTGCTGTAGACCCTGGAACACAGACGTGAGCACGTCGTCGGTGTTCAGTAGGTAGTTGTTGAATGGATAAACGAGGTAAAACAAATGATTTAGCTAGATTTCTGGTAGTGAGAAGTCCTGCAGAGACAACCGAAGCTGGGGGAGGGGTGGAGCGAGCAGGGCTGGGACCCACAGGGAAGTGTCACCTCCTGAAGAGGTGATGTTGGAGCAGAGGCCTGAAGGAGGTGAGCACACAGCCACGGGGGCGGCTGGGAGCTAGAGACAGCATGGGCAGGCCAAGTGACCCTGAGCCGGCCACCAACCTCAGGTCGCCACAGTTCCATCCTCCATTCCAGGTGTGGGCACTGGAGGGGTGCCCAGGATGCCCACCCCCAGGGAGTGCACCCAACAGGCAGGAAAGGGTTAACCTCAGACCTCCTGTGCTCCCCAGATGAGGGTCCTGGCTCCCCGTTCCCACCCACCCACCCACCCCCAGGGAGTGCATCCAGCAGGAGGGAAGGGGTTAACCTCAGACCTCCGGGGCTGCCCCCTAATTAGGCCCAGGCCGCTGGAAGCCCCAGTTGTGGCCCCAGGAGGGACCCGCTGGCCCCTTGCCTGCCCGCCCGCTTCTCTGCCCAGCCGCCGACCGGCTTTCATCTGCTCACAGGGGGCCGATTCACAGCGGACCACCCCGGGCCCAGCACCCGCCTGCGATGCCGCGCGGCTGTTAAGAGCTGGGTGTAAATCTCCTGACAGGCCACAGAGCGGGCCTCGGGCCCGGGTGCCCCACCCGTGCGGCCAGGCGGACAGTGGCCGCTGTGTCTGAGCTGTGGCTGCACCAGGCCTGGGCCGGGTAGCCAAGGAGGTGGCCGAGAGGCTTCAGATGGCAGAAGGGCCCCGTGGCTGGGGCCCACATTGTCGCCCGCAGACCGCGCCTCTCCCGCGGCCCCAGCCAGCGCTGCTGCTCCTGGCTCCTGGCTCCGGTTGGCCTGCTGCCCTTCTCGCCCCTTCCACGGCAGGACACGGACCTGGCCTCCTGCCAGTCCGGCCTCGCTGCCAAGGAGCCCAGCTGTCCTCTCTCTCGGAGGTCTTGGGAAGCCAAGACCTTAGCAGCTGAGCTCCATGCACCCTGCTCACCCTTCCAGGTTTGCCCTTCGCCACGTGCCTCCACTTTCCCATGTGGAAAACGGGTGTGATGGTAGCAGCCTCCCAGAGGATCATCATGGCCCTTGGAGATGACATGTGTGGCCTGCCTAGCACAGTGCGTGGCCCATCGAAAACGTCTGCTCACGTGGTTGCCATGCTCGTCTCGAGGGGCTTGTGTTAGGCCAGGGTGAAGGCAGGGTGATGGCCCTGATGGCCCCCAGGTTTCCCCCCGGGAGCACTAGGTCCCTGGCAGTCCCTGAGGACCCAGTGCTGGCCCAGGGACGAGCGATGCCTGGGAGTAGAGAGAAGGGAGGCCCCTCCACCTCCGCTGGAACCCAGCCCTGGTCCTTAGGCTTCTGCCGCTGTGACCCCCGGGTGAGTCACCCATCTGGCCCGGATCCAGTGTTCGTCCCCCAACTCTGATCCTTCTTGCACACCTATGAGGCCACATGTACACACCTCCCCCCAACACTTCCCCCCACCACTGACTAGATCAGTGAAGAGGAGCTGTGAATCTTGAGGGCCAAGGCCAGGCCGGGTGTTTCATTCTCCTCAGCCTGTCTGCACCCTCAGGAGTTAAGAGTGTGAGCTCCGCTTCACAGATGACGCACCGGAGGCCCAGGAGAGAGAGTGGCCTGCCCTAGTCACCAGTGGGTAAGAGCTGCCCGGGACAGGCCCCGGGTCGCTGGGCCCTGGAGGCTCACACACGAGGTCAGAGCCCGGATCGAGGTGACATCAGAGGGGTCCTCAGTGAGTTAAGCCCAGCTGCTTGCAGGGGGTCAGGCTGCCAGGCCCAGATGGCAAGGGGGGCGTGCTCCCCCAGCGTCCCATCCTCCATCTGTTCGGAAACACTTGGGGGCCCATTCTCTGGCTCAGCCTCAGCCCAGGGCTTAGACAGTATGATAACCACTCGACAGGACTGGAAACCGAGGCCCAGAGGGAGGAGAGGGACTTGGGGGGTTAGAGCAGGATGTGAGTTTAGAAGGTTGGACTGGGCTTCAGAGCAGGGCGGGGCTCCTGCTGGGGTCCACTGAGACCCTCTCATCTGCCTTTCTCCGGGCCCGTCGCGGCACTGGGCCCTGGGCCTAGGCTGGGCCCTAACAGCCAACCGTTTGGATCCCCCCTGACTTTGCAAAGCCAGGCTCGTTCCCTGTAGGGTGGGCTCCAGGAAGGCAAGGTGGCCAGGTGCTTCCGTGTGACCTCGAGCATGTCACTGGCCTTCACCGAGCCTCAGTTTCTTCACCTGTGTACTAGGGACAGTGGTGGGACACCTCCCCACCTACCTGCACCCCCCCCGCTGCCCCCCACCCCCCGCCCTGCGCCATGGGGATGACGCAGGTGAAACAAGGCAGAGTGTGGCAGCTGCTGAGACCCTGCAGTGGAGAAAGCGCTCAGTAAGTGTCAGCCACCGTTTTTCTTTCCATCCCTGCTAGCTACTGCTCTTAGCCTTGCAGAGGAGCTGTGGGGCTCCGTGCTGGGAGAAGGTGGCTTCCTAGATGGGGTGGGGGGCTCTTGGACTGAGCCCCAAAGGATAGGAAGACTCCTGACAGAGGCTGTACCTGAGCCGCTGCCCTGAAGTGTGCGAGGCAGAGAATACTAGAGAAACCCTGCGAACAGAAGGAGCAGACGGAGGGGCCCCGAGCCAGCGACCCCCGCTTCCTCGCCAGTGGCTAGTTCTTGGAGTCTAAAGTCAGGGACTTTCGAAGCTGGAGGGGCCTCAGGGAGCAGTATGTACAGAGGGGAAACTGAGTCCCGGCGTGAAAGGGCTGGGCCCCTGGTGACCCGGTGAACTGGGCCAGAGCTCCCCGCCCCCAGCTCTCACTGTGGGTGGCGGAATGAAAGAGGTCTATTCTGAAGGCCCATCTTCTTTCCTCGGGCACAGGGAGTTCTGTTCTCCCAGTGTGAAGGCCGGGGCCCTGTGGCTCTGAGACTCTCTGGCACCCTGGCCCCATGGAGCCGCCTGGGCTCCCCTTCGCCCCTCCCAGGCCTTGACTCGGGGGTTCCACAGCAACATGGAAGCGGTTCCCCGACGTGCCGTGAAAACTCCCCTCCAGGAATTCTGCCCTTTGCGAAAGTAGGGTAGCATGTGGTTGGAACATGTGCTCCGGGACCACATTACCTGCTTTATATCCCAGACCAGTCACTTAGCGTAGGGTTCATCTTGAAGCCTCAGTGGCCCCATCTGTACAATGGGGATGAAAGGGGGGTGTTCAGAGAAGGAGCACTGGACTTGGGGTCAGGGGTCTGGGTGCTGACACCGACTCTGGGTGCTGGCCTGGCTTTGTGTCCCAGACAGGACTCACCGACCTGGCCTCAGTGTCCCGGTCTCCACGTGGAGACGATAATCCTGCCACCCTCGGTGTGAGCTGGGGTAGAAGTGACCACACAGGGGACAGTGACCTGGGAGGGTGGAGAGCATCCAGAGACCTTGTTTGGTCGGAACCACGACCCGCAAGGGCACCGTGTGGCCCTCCCACTGTGGCTTGGGGTGGGGGAAAGGGGTGTGACTCAAGCTCGGCTACCGGCTACCAGGCTGCGGGCGGTCCTTGAACCCAGGCGGGCTGTGAACCCCGCCCTCCTTCCGTCGGCCCGCAGGCGTCTCTGTAAACACTCTGTGCTCAGTGTGACTCAGAAACGGGACTCTATCCGCCAGTGACAGTAACAGCAAGGCCTGAGGCTTTGCAGCAGCTTTCGTGTAGCCCCATTGGCTCACTTCAAGCTTGTGGTTGACTAAGACACCCGGATCCTTTGCACCCGAGCTGCTGTCAGGTCAGTCTGCGGTCTCCACATCTATCCAGCCGGCTTCCTCCCTGTTGAGATTGTTCTCAGTGCATCCATGATCCAGCTCATCCACGTCACCCTGCCGTCCCCAGTGGCCGCAGCAGCCAGGGCGAGAGCACGCCCTCCAAGGCCTGCCAGGACCGAGGTTGAGCCCCGTGGCACTCCCCTGGAGACCCTTTCCCCAGGGCTATCCATTAGTCAGCCCTAGACGGCTCACGTTAGACAGCCAACCAGAAAATGAAACCTCAAACTTGGAGGCTACAAACTGGCAACCCCTGAGCAGGACATATTGTGCCAAGTGGGTTATTGTGTTGTTGCTGTTGGTTTCAGTATACCAGGCTTCCCTGGTGGCTCAGCTGGTAAAGGATCTACCTGCAATGCAGGAGACCCGGGTTTGATTCCTGGGGCGGTAAGATTTCCTAGAGAAGGGAACAGCTACCCACTCCAGTATTCTGGCCTGGAGAATTCCATGGACTGTATATAGTCCATGGGGTCACAAAGAGTCGGACATGACGGAGTGACTTTCACCTTTCAGTATTTGGGTTAATCGCTGACATATATAATACGGGAGATTTCACAGAAAAGCAGGTTTATGGCTTCTGGTAAATTGGAAACTGGCAACACTGGGCCCACCTCCATCGGGGCACCAGTCAGCTGGGCTGGATGGCAACTGCCCCTTCTACAAGGCCCACCCTCTCCAGTCTGTCCCAGTCTCCACCCATCCCATCTGCCTCATTTATGAAACTTGCCTGGTCCCCTTAGGCATCTGAGTTTGCAGCCTCAGCTCCAGCCACATTTACCCCAGCCCACGTTTGTCCTGTTTCCAGGGGTCCTGGGAGGCAGTAGTGGGGCCTGGCTGGTGTCAAGTGGGCCCATTTTGGCTGCCACGTGTCCCATGGGCCTGGGCCTGGGCCCTCCTTGGAGGAGAAATTGGGTTCCTTGGTTCTTGGTGGCTTGCTGAGCCCACTGTGGCCCCCAGGACAACCGGTTCCATTCCTCAGGGCTCTCAGATGCCTATGTGAGCTGGTGGCAGGGGTGTGGAGCCAGCCTGGGGGCCTGTGGGTACCAAAATCCATTGCATCCTCATTTGAAAATCAGGAATCAGGCCCATTCTGCAGCCTCCAGCTCTGTCCCCTCGTTCCCAACAGCAGTGAAGAGTCCCATCACACTTACCCAGGCCCCCCGGGGGGGCCATATTCTGAGACTGTCGTCTTCTTTCTCTGTCAAGCTAGAAAATTCCTCATGTCACGGCAGACCCCAGGACTCAGGCAAGCCTTCTCCTCTCCCCGAGCCCATTCCCCACTCTTCTTTTCCAAGAATCCCAGGTCTAGAAAATCCTCCCCACTTCCTCGCTGTGTGACCTCAGGCAAGCTTCTTTACCTCTCTGAGCCGCAGCTCTGTTGTCTTACAGAAAGAGGACCAGGCCAGCCTGCCTGCCTCAGCAGGAACTTGGGACACACACGGGCTCAGCAAGGCCACTCTGCCCCCACTCATGGCTCCTCACCACGCCCCAGGGTGGGTTCCCAAGGTTTTGCGGAAACTCTGTGGTTTCTCTGAGGCGGGGGTACTCTCTGCATTTATCAGATAACGAAATTGAGGGGCCCCCACCCAGGTGGGCTGTGGAAGAGCAAGTTACAGAATGATACAACCAGGCTGAGACCATTCAAGAAAGTTCCATGAAAAACTTGCTCTGTGTTTTCCATGCACATGCAACCCTAAAAAAGGCCTGGAAAGAAAGACCTCCAAATTGATCACTTGGGGATTTCTGGGTAGGATTTAGGGTGGGTCCGAGGAGTCATTAGCCTTACCTGTAATGCTTTTCTTTTTGGAGGTATTCACGTGTTGCTTGTGAAATGTAAAATGAGTAACTGAAAAAGTTGTGCGTGTGTGTATGGGTGTGTGTAAGGGGGTGATCCCTGTAAGCCTGATGTCATTCAAGAAGGGTTGAGGGTGGCCTTGACTGGCTGCTTAAAGGCCAGGGCATGGCCATCTTGACCCGGCTAGCTCCTCCAGGGTCTTGGAGACGAGGCTGGGGTCCTTCTTGTATGGTAATGGCAGAAGAATCCTGGAAAACGCTGGTAGTTTGTCCAAGCTCAGTGCCCCAAGTAGGTGCACTGATCCCCCTGTCCCCAGCTTCTGGACAAAGATGGGAGTCCGGCCCCTCACACAGTGCCCCGCAGCACTTGCTGGCATCCTGGTCAATTTCCCCTCCTGTCTGAGGCCCAGAGGGGAGAAGGCATGTGCTGGGGGTTCCCAGGTAGCTCTGGACTGGAGGAGCCGGCATTCCCATTCTGGGCCTTGTCTCATTCCTCTTGCAGATGGAAATGCTGGGGGCGGGGGCAGGGAATGCTGGGGGCAGAGAGTGGTACCATCCCTGGGTTCTCTCCCTGCCTTCCACAGAGCCTGCCTGAGCCCCTATGCATGCCTGTTGCCTCAGATTTCTCTTCTGCCAAAAAGTGTAACATAGGGACTTCCCTGGTGGTCCAGTGGCTAAGACTGCCCACTGGCAATGCAGGGGCCAGAGTTCGATCCCTAGTCAGGGAGCTAGGTTCCGCATGCCCCAGCTAAGATCTGACACAGCCAAATAAGTGAAAGTAAATATTTTTTAAAAAGTTTAACATAGAGGTGTAGATCTCGGGCTTTGAGTTGAACTCCCAAGTTCAGATCTTGACTCCACAACTTACTGGCTCTGTGGCCTGGAAGCTCTCTTGAGTCTCACCTGTGGCGTCGGAAGGTCAGGGTAAAATCATGGCAGCCGCAGGGCGGCCCGTACTGACTGTTCTCTGTTCAGAAAAGAGGCTGGTAACGGCCAATGGGATCTCCCTTGCAGAGGCCTAAGGTTAGACCGCAGGGAGAACTTCCCAACGGAGCAAGGTGTTTCTGCCCACCCCACCCTCCACCCCGGGATGAGCTGCTCATGGGCTCCATGCTCTGCAGGGCATCGGCAGAAGCTGGAGGACCAGACCAAGGGATTCCCCGACCGCTTCGGGGACCTGGAGCGTCTGCGCATGCGGGTGACACCCAGCACGCCCAGCCCCCGGAGCTCGCTCAGCACCACCAGCCACTTCGGCAGCCAGGCCCAGACCCCCATCCAAGGTACGTCACCCAGGGACGGCGGGGGAGCGGGGGGCGGGCGGCGGCCTGGGCGTGGTCCCCGGGCCTCAGACCGGAAGCTCATCAGAAGGTCCTTGACTGTACCGCCCTGGTCTTAACGACTGAGTGCGGGTGCCCACTTGCTCTGACACTCGGCCCACTCTGAGGGCCTGCTTGGCCCGGTCCTGGGCTCAGCCCTTCCTTCACTCAGCAAATAGATACTGCCACCTTCCCTGTGCCATCACAGTGCCTGGCCTCAAGGATCAATGTGAATAGGCAGACAGAGTCCCTTCCCTGCCCCACCAGGAGCTCCCTGTCCCCTGCGGGAAATAGCCATTGGTTCCCCAGCGTGCCTGTTGGAGTTGGACAGGACCTGCCCCAAGAGCCTGAGGCAGACACCTGTCTCCCGAGGACATGGTGGGCCCCCAAACCTCGCCTTTCTCATCTGAAAGCCAGGTGGTTGGTGGATGCCTCTGCCTGGGCCTGGGTGATGTTCAGATGATCTCACTGCACTCAGAAAAACTTCGTGAAGTCAGGTTGTAGCCCTGGAGGGACACAGAACTTTGACCTAAGAAAGGTCCCCGGTGACCCAGAGACTTCCCAGACAGGGGGGAGGAGGAGGGCAGCCTCTGGGCGGAGGTGGGGGATGGAGTCTCTCCCCCGTGGCCGGATGGACGCGGCAGGCCATGGGAGCCCCGGCCTCAGGCGGACTGTCCAGGTGCACGGGGCCTGGTGCGCAGCTCTCCGGGTTCTCTTGGTCAGTAGGATGGGTGCTGGGGGCTGAGTGCACAGCTGACCCTCAAGCTAGGCGGGGACTGAGCGCATCCATCCCCAGCACTGGCCGAGGACGGGAGGGCCGGCTGCCATCAGGCGCCGCGGGTTTGTGTCCTTTCTCGGCCCTCCGGGCCCTGGTTAGATTCCATTTGGCAGATGCGTGAACTGAGGCTTCAGAGGTTGAAGGGCCACCCTTGGGTCACACAGACCATCACTGGCCAGATTCAAAACGTCCACAGCACCTGCCTTTGGGCACCTCCTGTACTTCTGAGGGCCTAGGGGGTCCCTACTGGGTCTCTCTGTTAAGGGAGGCCCTGCCCTCAGCCCTGGCCATGTGGCCAGGCATGATGCCACACTGAAGCACTTGATGAAGCCCCCTGGCATGAAGAGAAATTTCCTCCCTTCTGGCCTGGGGAGCTGGGCCTTGGCCCTACTGAGCCCTGAAGGTGGGGAGAGGCGCCCCCCGCTCCCCGGCCCATCCTGCAGCTCTGGGCCAGGGGCTGTCCACTTTTGAGACACTCAGCAACTCTTGAGCCCAGGGGATTGCAGGGTGGAGGGGTCTGAGCTCAGGTGGCAGGGAGAGGTCTTCTGGGCTCGTGCCCAGCCCTACCCAGAAGCTGTCCGTGTTTCCGTCGCCCATCGGCCGGCCTTTGTGCAGGTGAAGTGGTCTAAGATGCCAGGCCTTCTGCCATGGGCAGGGCTGGCGCCCAGCCAGGAGCTCCTGGACCCCAGCAGGTGGGCACAGAGTGGTGTCCCGGCCAGCAGCTCCCATGGAAGGGTAGCCCCCCTCCCCTTTCCAGCTGTGTGGACAAGGTTTGGGAAGCAGCACCTGACGGAGTCTGAGACAGATCTTCTCACCCCTGTCTAGCCCCAGAGGGCCATGCCTGGCCCAGCAACAGCCAGAGGCCCTACCTCCCCGGGGCCTGGGAGGAGAGGAGGTCAGGCCTGTGTGGGACACCAGCTGACCCCACCCTACCCCTTTGGAGTGAGAGGAAGGGCTTCTGACATCCAAGACCAGGGAAGGAGCCTGACCTTTGCAGTCGGGTAGGCTCTAACAGGCACTGGCTGTGTGATCTCAGGCAAGTCGTTTCCCCTCTCTGAGCCTCAGTTTTCTCATCTCTAAAGTGGGAAGAAGGAGGTATCTGTCACAGAGGGGCTGTTGGCAGAGCCAGGCCTGGGGAGTCCCTCTTTCTGACCCTCCCCTCCTGGTGGGACAGATCTCTGCCTTCAGACTCCATCCTGGGGGTCCTCTTCAGGGCACCCGCCCCCCACCACTCCTCTTGGTTGCTGTTAACAGCTTTGACCCCCCAGCTTTGGTCACTGGCAAGCAGCGCTGAGGCCCCAACCCTCCCATACCCCAGCCCCCAGCCCCCTGGCTGCGGCCGCCCACAATGGGGGCTTCTCACAGCTCAAAGGCCTCATTCAGCCACCATGCAGCAGCTGGGGCAATTTGGAGAAGAAAATAAACATTTCCTTCCAGTGTTGGGATTGGCTGCTCGACAGCGGCCTGGCCAGCTCGGGTTTCCTGGGGCTACTGGGCTGGAGGGGGTGAGGGTGGTGGGGGGGCAGGAGCTGAAGGGTGCTGAGGGCAGATGCTCTCCCCGCCACCCTGCCCTGGGAGGGAGACAGAAGGGGATGGTGGCAGATCCAGGCAGGCCTGCCTGCAGCCCACGGGACCCTCCGAGTGCCACATACACCCAGGCCCACCCGGCACAGCCCCTGTGTTTCCCAGACTGCAGTCCTGTCTTCGCATCCTGGGGTCCCTGTTTGGCCTCCCTTTGTTTTGAAAAAAGGCTTCCCTGTCATAGGGGCAGCGCTCACTTCCCTGAGCTCAGAGCAAGGTGTTAGTCTCATGCTTGGCTCTTCCGAGGGGTGCCAGGCGATGCCCGCAAGGCTTCTCCCCCGGGGTTGGGAGGTGAGGACAGGAGCCAGGCTCCCCTGACCCCCTAGGCTTCGGGGCAGCACTGACCAGTCAAGAGATCTGTTAGGGAGGGTACCAGGTGTGCCAGAAGACCCCAGTCTCCCGGACCTTCGCCCCCCACATCTTCCCAACCTGGAGCCTGGGTGCAACGTCACATTCTGGTCCATGTCCAGGACCAGAGCCTGCTGCTGAGGAAGCAACCCCCAGCTGAGCCGGGAAGACCCCAAAGCCCAGAGAGGTTGCAGGTGTCATCTGAGGCCACACAGCGCCTCAGGCAGATCTGGGAAAGCAAAGCCTGAGAGCACCTGCAGCTCTTATCCCAGCCGTGCCTCAGGCCCTGCAAGAAGTGCCTGCCTGGAGCTGGCCAGGGGAAGGGCTGGGCACCTCCCGAGTCCTCTCTGGCCCCTAGTTTTTGGTGGACAAAGGGCTTGGGGACTGACTGACTTCCCAGTGGAACTGCTGCTGGGAGCTCACCTGCCCGCCCCCAACTGCTGCCCAGAGTCACCCCTGTGGCCAGGGTACAAGGAAGGACCAGGGTCAGGGGCTCATCTTTGCTGGGCCCCAAATGGGCCGGTTTTCCTGGGTGCCAAGAACAGGAGGTGTCACAGCCACAGCGGCAGCACAGGTCCTCATCAGGCCCCTGCTCTGGGCTCAGTGTCAGCACTTTGCATGCATTAAATCCCTAGGGCCTATTATCGTCTCCATTTTTCATGTGGGACAGCCCGATGCACAGAGAGGTTAAGTGACTTGCCCAGGAACACACAGCTAGTCAGTGTCAGAACTAAGATCTGTATCTAAGCTTGGAGACGATACAGTTAACTTCCAATGTGCTGCCTCAGAGATGGGACAGCTCCCCCTCAGGCACGTGTTGAGTGCTCAGGACCAAGAACCCCGGGTTCCCTGCCAGGTCCTGCTGTGTGACCCTCCGGCGAGTGCCTCACCCTCTCTGAGTCTCAGGTTTTCCTACTAAGGGATTTGGACTCATTCCTGAAGCCTCTTGGGAAGTTGAGGGTTTGGGAGTCTGTGATTACAAAAGGCAAGGCAGAGGTGAGGATACCCTCGTCTTGGAGCCAAACCCCCGGGAAGAGTCAGGGCAGGGCCTGGGCTGGACCCTGGGTCTCTCTGCGATGAGGGCAGAGTCCAGGCCACCAGACCCCTCTATGTGCATCTCACTTTGTTGTGGAGGCAGGTGAGGGTGGCATCTGACCCTCGTCTGGCCACCAGGCAGCTCCAGCCTGCGGGCAGCCGTGGAGATGACAGGCCCAGGGAGAGGCCAGGTGGCAGGAAAGGACAGAGCCGCTGTGGACGCAGCCCCCTCAAATGTAGGCCAGACGGCTCCCGTAGCCTCGCTGAGCCCCGCTGGGCAGAGAGGTGAGGCGGGCGCACGCACACGGGTACATCCCAGCAGGAGCAGAAAGCAGAGAGTCCCTGACAAGTTCCAGTCCCTTCCGTGCAACATGGGAGAAGCCATCTTTCTCTCTCCGCCTGTTTCCTTTATCTGCAAAAAGCAGGGCTAACTCCTTATCTTGCAGAACCACCAGAGCCCCTCTTCGCACCCATGGTCTTCCCAGCTCTTACTTAACCCAGAGGGAGAGAGGGAGGCAGGAGCTGTTGGGCCAGGCTGCTGGGTGGCCAGTGCTGGCCCTGTCCTCAGTGTCCCTGACACCAGCAGCCCAGCTGGGAGCCCAGCTTCACTCCCTCAACGGGCCTCTGCCCGGCCAGGCTGTGACAAGGACTCCGGGAGGAGAGAGACAAGCCCTCCCCCTCCTCTCCCTGTCCCGGCAGGCGACCCCGGCCACCCACAGCCCAGACACCTGCTCTCACCTGTCCGCAGGTGGGGGCCAGATTTGGAGTCCACAGGCTCCAGCCCCCGAGCAGCCCAGAAGGGTCAGAGCAGAGCCAGATCTAGAACCAGGGGGTCCCCCACACGGGCCTACGAACCAGAGCCTGAGGTCCTTTTTTTTTTCTTTCTTTAAAAATTAATTTATTTTTTAATTTTTGGCTGCACTGGGTCTTCGTTGCTGCCTGTGGGATTTCTCCAGTTGTGGCGAGTGAGGGCCGTTCTTGTGGGTCACAGGCTTCTTACGGCGGTGGCTTCCCTTGTTGGCAGAGCAGAGGCTCGGTAGCCTGGCCAGACGGCTCAGTTGCCTTGCTCATGCGAGATCTTCCCAGACCAGGGATCGAACCCGCGTCCCCTGCCCTGGCAGGCAGATTCTTAACCCCTGGACCAACCAGGGCCGTCGCCCGAGGTCATCCTTGAAGAAGGGCCCCCGGGCGGGAGGAGGGCGGTGGGCGTCCGGCTGCGAATGACCGGTCCTCCTTGCTGTCCCCCCCGCTTCCACCAGGCACCTCGGAACTGAACCCCTTCTCCGACCCCCGCCAGTTCGACCGCTCCTTCCTGCCACCCCTCACGGAGAGCCGCTTTTCCGACCCCCGAATGCATTACCCGGGGGCCATGTCAGCCGCCTTCCCGTACAGCGCCACGCCCTCGGGCACCAGCATCAGCAGCCTCAGCGTGGCCAGCATGCCGGCCGGCGGCCGCTTCCACCACACCTACCTGCCGCCGCCCTACCCCGGGGCCCCGCAGAACCAGAGCGGGCCCTTCCCGGCCAGCCCGTCCCCCTATCACCTCTATTACGGCGCGTCCTCGGGCTCCTACCAGTTCTCCATGACGGCCGGCGGCGGAGGCGGCGGCAGCGGGGGCGACCGCTCCCCGACCCGCATGCTGGCCTCCTGCACCAGCAGCGCCGCCGCGGTCGCCACCGGCAGCCTCATGAACCCCAGCCTGGGCGGCCAGAGCGACGGCGTGGAGGCCGACGGCAGCCACAGCAACTCGCCCACCGCGCTGAGCACGCCCGGCCGCATGGACGAGGCCGTGTGGCGGCCCTACTGACCGCCTGCGGCGGAGTGGACGGCTCTCGCCGGCGGCGCGCGGCGGGGGGATACCCCCGAGACCCTTCCAGACAAGTGCGGCTGGCCCAGCTCCAAGGCTCAGGGCGCCAACTGGACTTAACGCTCCAGGGCAGTCGTGGGCCCCAGACGGGTCCACTGTCCTGAGAGGCGGCCCCGGAGCTGGTGGCCGGCTCTAAGAGCGTCTCGTCCAAGAGCCACGATTTTGTACAGAGGGGTGGGGACCTCCTCCAGGACCCCGCCCCCAGCCCAGATCCTGTTCATCTCATCCCATGTCCCTGTGGGAGAAGCCCCCTCCTGCCACCCACCCCCTGCCCCCCCAGTCATGCCCACTGCTGTCAGGGGCCCAGGCCCCTGGACAGAGGCCATCTCTTTCCCAAAGAGAGGTGGTATTGGCCCATATGGTTTGCCCTCTTATCCACCGAGCCCTACAAAGACCTCCCGTTGCAGTTTTCCTCAGAGACCCCTCACCCCGTGGGCCCAGCCCTTCCCTCCACACTTACACAAGTCGCAACTGGAAGTTTCCCGCAGCCCTGAAAGGGGGGCTTCCTCATGGTATGGAAGAGGAAGGAACCCCTCCAGAGGCCCCAGGGGGTCACTAGCAGAGATGGAAGAGAACACCCCAGGCCCGCCCCACCCCTCCCCGAGCTCTGCTCCCTGACAACTCTAAGAGGCCCCGACCTGGTCCCAGGGCCCCAGAGCAGACTGGCCTGTGACAGCAGGTCCCTGAAACCAGGGCAGGCACCTGCAGACGGGTCCTCCGTGCACTTTACCAATCCAAGCCATGTGCCCTCTCTCCTCTCGGTGGACTGGGAAGGGTCCCCTTTCCCCTAGGCTGGTCTCCACGTTGCCATTTTTGGAGAGAGCACCAGAACTGGACAGGTCCCAGCAGAAAGCCTTGGGGTGAGGGGTCATCATGGGGTCAGATGTCAGCCTCCCTGTCCTACCTAGGTCCAGCCAAGCTGCACACACCCCTGACCCCCAGCCTCCTGAGAAGGCCCAGCCAAACCTCCCAACCTCTGACATACAACCCTCCATCTTTAACCAGTCTGCTCCCAAAGCAGTTTTGAACAACAGCAAAATAAAAAACCAGTTGTCAAAGCTGATTTTAGAAAAAGAAGTTTCTCAAACATTTTCAGACACCCAGTCCCTTACAGGAAAAGGCCCCGTGATAGTGAATGATACTCCCCCCACCCCCTCAAGGGTGTGGAATTGTTAGCCGCCCCCCCTAAAACCTCCTCAAGATGTCACATTCCTTCAGCAGCATCCCACCAGCTGCCACCAAAGGGTAACCCTGCTGCGGAACAAAGGAGGCGCTGGTGAAAGGCTGGAATCTCAACGTCTGTGGCGCTCAGGCGTTTGTTCTAGAGGGTGTGAGCTGGGGCGCAGTGGCTGAGTGACGGCAGATCACAAGAGCTGTGAAGGGCTTGGCAGCCTCAGCCCCAGCTCTGTTCACGGGAAGTGCTACAGTTTGCAGATGGGAAGACAGTCCTGGCCCCCGGGTTTAGGCACATCTGAGTGCTCTGGTTCTAGAAAGGCATAAGAAACCCACTCCTGAGGTTTTTTTTTTTTTTTTTTAATTCTAGAAAGGCAGAAGTGGAAAAGGACAAGAAAACTCTTAGAAGCGTTGGGCAGCATGTGGATTTAGTCACTGTTTTCGGCCCCATCTTCTGTGCAGGTGGGAATCTCCTCCACACAGCGCCCCTTGGCGGTTGTCTCTGTAACAGCCCTTGGCTGGCCCGTCACCCCAGCCTGCAGCAACCGCCAGAGAAGCACACGGGATACACACTCAGGCAGGTTAGGAAGTCCTTCTGGTGGTCTTACTCAACCCCCCTCTTGCTGCAGTTTGTCTTCTGGAAGAAAAGCACGTCTCCTCCCTTCAAAACAGCTGCTGGGGGATTCCACTGACTCTCAGGCGGGGCGCAGGTTCTGAGGGTGGCGAGCTCCCCACTCCTCCTCAGGAAGCAGCTACAAATTCACTGCCCTGGTGTCTTCTCTCCTGTTCCCTGTGGTTGTAGACGGGCCCCAGGCCCCAGGGGGAGGCACCCTTGGGTCCCCAGGGCCCAGCACTTTGTAGCCCCCCGCAACAGATGACTACCCGCTTCCTGATATCCAAGCCCTGGCTGGGGCAGGGACCGGAAAATAAATTGACCCCCTCGCCCCCTGCCCAGTCCCCGATTAAAAGTGATAGTAGCAGTGCTGAGTCTTGTTTTTTAATGCCCATGGTGGGTGCAGACAGCTTGGGGTGGTACAAGGCTGCTTTAAAGTCATACGAGGCAAACACTGACTCAGAGAGCACAAGGAATCAAGGGGTTTGGGTACCATATTACTGTAAGCCTATTGGTGATGGGTACAGATTGGTTGTGACATATTGTCATGCTGAGGTGTTCATACCTGCTATACGCATACCTTCCGTAAAACCGTCCCAGGGCCGGGAAGAGGGTGGGGGAGGGATGGAAACTTGCTTTGCACTATAATTTGCTTGGTGTGTTTGTTTTTAATGCACAACTTGCTTGTACAGTAAACCGTCTTCTATACTATTTAACTGTAACATGGAATTTTGGCTGATTTGTTACAATAATAGGACTCTGAGAGGTGTCAAAGGAGCCTAGTGCCAGACCTCCAGGGCTGTGTGTATTGGCTTGGGGGTGGGGGTGGGGGGCAGTGGGAGAGGATGGACCCCTCCCACCATGACCAAGGAGGAAGAGGGCAGAGCCAGGGGGCAAGACCAGGACTTACCTCGCTGTCTTGGAGACCCACCCGCCTACAGCACCCTGGCCTCCCTGCACCCAGCTCCACCAGGAATGGCCACCCTTGGCAAGGGCAGCTCGCGAGCCTCTTCCTGGTGTGGCTGGAACACCAGGGAAACTGACGTCTGCAGGTGCCAACATCCCTCCTCCCGTCACAGGCGACCCATGACTTCTCACGAGTCCACAGGACAAACAGAGCCCCTCCTCCAGCTCGTCCCCCAGGCCCTGAGTTAGGGAGGGGCCAAGGCGGGTCTGTGAAGTGGCCTCGGTGAGGGCCCCTCAATGGGAACTGTTTGCTGCAACACTTGACAACCTGGCAGCAGTCAGAAGTACAAAGCAAGGGGCGCCAGCAGCTCCTCCAGCATGCGGATGAGGGGACTGAGGTGCAAAGAGGGGGTGTCATCTGGCTCCGCCTCTCCGCAGAGTTGTTTGTGGTCTATGGCGGGGCCCGTGGGTGTGATGGTGTGGGGACCCGGCTGGGCTGCCTCCCTCCCCATCCCACCAGCGAGGAGGTCTGGCCCGCCGTGCCTGTCCAGCTGGGGCTTGTGGAGGGGAAATTTCATAAAACAGACCTTATTTTTGAGCAAAAAGACTTCAAAAGCTAATCCCAAGACTTTGCCTTGTTCAGTTAGATTGGTCTGCCCGAAACCCAACACCCAGCAGGAAGTTCCCCTTTCCCCAGCCAAACCCTGATCCCCGCCCCTCTGCCCTGCAGCACCCCTTCTGCCCCAGGGCCAGCGGAGTCTTCTCTGAGCAGGAGTCCAGCCAGAGTGGCAGGCTGGGTCTGTGGGTGTGCTCTGAGTGCCCTCTGCCCGGATGAGCAGGACTGGTCCCGAAGCAGCATCTGTAATAAGCCAACACTCTGCTTCCGTGTATGTGTTTATGTGGGGGCACTTTGGAGGGCTTCCCAGGTGGCGCTAGTGGTAAAGCACCCTGCCTGCCAAGGCAGAAGATGTAAGAGACGTGGGTTCCATCCCTGGGTTGGGAAGATGCCCTGGAGAAGGAAATGGCAACCCACTCCAGTACTCTTGCCTAGAGAATCCCCATGGACAGAGGAGCCCGGCCGGGCTACAGGGTCACAAAGAGCTGGATGCAACTCGGAAGTGACTTAGCAGGCTTGGAGGGGATGTGGGAGGTTCTGAGTGAGCCCCAGTTCAAGCTCCTTCCCGCCAGCCACATGTGGGTGCCGCAGCTGAGAGAAAAGGAGGTGTGGCCTCCACAGCCCCTGACTCAGAGCTCCAGCGCCTTCACCCCAGAAGGCACAGACCAGTACACTCAGCTTCCCAGAAGGAAACGGGAGGTCCAGAGAAGTCGAGGACTTGCCTGAGGTCACACAATTCTGGGGCTGTTGAGGCAAGCGCTGCAGTGACTACATCAGCCTGCAGGTGGCAGCAGACAGCATGGACCTTCCCCTTCAGAGAAGGAAGAAAAGGGACGTGGCCTCACTTACGGTCAGAATTCAGGTTAGGTATTAAGAAGAACTTCCTAACCTCAGGAGGGTCATCCCAGAAGGGCCTGGGAAATGTCTCTATATGGAAAAAGGGTTTTCTTTCCTTCTTGAGCTCTGTGGCCGTGGGAGGTCCCTGTCCCTCTCTGAGCCTCCCTTTTCACTCAGACATTACATACGCACCTACTATGCGCCAGGTGTGTAGCAGAACCCAGGTCCCATGACCCCTGGAGGCCCCGCTTTGGGACAGCGGTTTACTTGGCTTGAAGGGAAGGTTGATGTCCCTGGCCCGGCAGTTGCAGCCCACTACTGGAGCCCTAGCCCAGGCCCAGGCCCCCCACCTCCTGCACCTCCCAGCCAGGGTAAGGCCTTTCTGTTCCAGAGTCTGTGAGCCCCGGAACCCTAGAATTCCATTTTGAGACTCGAGGACTTGGACCAGTTTGGAAAGCGCCTACAGGCTCATCGGCCCCTGCCCAGCCCCACAGGCCTGTATCCGGCCTGGCCAGAGACTGAGAGAGGTGGTCCAGGCCTTGGGACGCCCAGGGGTGGCCTGCTGGGCACCGGGCTGTGCTTGACACCCCCTGTTGAGGGATGGAGTGGCCCCAGATATACTCCTAGCCTTCTGGGCTTCTGGCCTTGGAGAAGACTTGGACTTTCATTGTGAGAGATGAACGCCTTGGCAGGGGTCTCCAGGCCCAGGGTCAGGGGGCAGCTGTGAGGGTCAGAGGAGACTTGCAGTGAGGGGCGGCCTGGTGTGGGGCCAGCCCCAGTGTTATGGGGAAGGGCCTCAGACCTGCCTCTCTCCCCCGCTGCCCCAGACTGCACCCCATAAACACAGCCAGCCAGCCCCCGCCCCCGTGGCGTGGCCCAGGGGGCAGTGCTGAGCTGCCCCAGACACCCAGATTGGCCATGTGAACCGGGAAAGCACCTCAGTGGGTCGGTTCATTTTGGAGTCGTAAATGAAATGAGCTGTCAAACGGACGGGTTGGGGGTGGGGGTGGGGCGCCAGAGTGAAAGAATGAACTGTTCCTTGCGGAAACTCAGGGTGCCCCCATTCTTCCCCATGAGGGCCAGGGGAGCCGGGGTGAGGGGCCGTGTCCTCCAGCATCTGCATCCATACCTGTGTGGCCCAACAGCTAGAGGAGCCGGGGAGCCGGATTCCAGGCTTCCTATTTTTAGTTTTGCAGCTCAAGGCCTGCTGTTTGTTTTATATATTCGCCCGCAGAGGGAGCCGGCCCTGAGCCCGGCCCGGAGGCAGCCCTTGAGTGGAGGGGAGGGGAGCAAGCCCTAGAGCCCGCTTTCTGGAGCCATCCTCCCTTGGTGCCCAGGCCAGCTGCTGAAACCGGGGTGGCCTCATGGGTGTCCTAACGGGTGGCACCCATTTGGGCCACACACCCCACTCTGCTCTTCTGAGCTGGTATCTTCGAGGCCTTGGCCAGAGTTCATTCACTCATTCACCAGAGACGCAAGCCCCATGCCACCCCCACGGGCTGGACCGTCAAGGAAAAAAGGCCCATGGATGTGCCCCAGGGGAGTTCATGGGGCAGGAAGACAGGAGGGCTCAGCCAGGGGATACAGGGTGTGAGTGAGACAGGATGGGAAGATGAACAGAAGTTCTCTAAGCAGTAGGAGAGCCTCTGGGTGGAGGGAACCACACGTGCAGCACCTGGAGGACAGAGGTGCGTCTAAGCTGGAGTGGACGGTGGGGAGCACGGAGGAATGGTGAGGGGACCATATGGGAGGCGAGCAGCCCAGGAGCTCGCAGGGGCTGAAGGTCGAGCTGAGGGGCCTGGATTTTGGTTCTGCAGGCACTGGGGAGTGGGGGCATGTTCAGATGGGTGTGTGTTGGGGGGGTCACCACGGCAGCCGGGACTGTGGACTGCACGAGGGTGCAGAGACTGGCTCACAGGCTACTGCAATAGTCCAGACAAAGAAGGGTGATGCCTGTGCGAAATGGCTGGAGGAGGAGGCATCTTCAGCACAAAAGTCACAGGAAGGATTGCAGTTGTTGTTCAGTCACTAAGTCATGTCCGATCGACACTTTGCTACCCCACTGATTGCAGCATGCAGGCCTCTGTCCTCCACTATCTCAAAGCTTGCTCAGATTCATGTCCATTGAGTCGGTGATACTATTTAACCATCTCATCCTCTGCTGCCCCCTTCTCCCTTTGCCTTCTGTCTTTCCCAGCATCAGGGTTTTTTCCAGTGAATCAGCTTTTCCCATCAGGTGGCCAAAGTATTAGAGCTTCAGCTTCAGTATCAGTCCTTCCAGTGAATATTCAGGGTTTATTCAGGAAGAATCCAGTGCCCCAAACCTCAGACTCAAGTGTCTCTTGGTTTCCTGGGTTCATGGGATTTGATGGAGCCACTGGGGACAGAGGTTTGATAATAGTTTTTGTTGTTGCCACGTGTGTAATAACAGCAGCCCTGCCCTCTCCGTGATCCTTGGGCTCCTACCCTGAACAGGTCTTAGTGAAGCCTTCTGTCCTGACTCACGACAACCCCTCACCATCCCTGAGGTCACATACAGCCTCTCAGACTTAAGAGTCCAGGGCTCAAAATCTGGTCCTGGCACCTCAAAAATGTAATGATTGTAAGATCTAATGTCTGAGGTTCCCAGATTCTGTGTATTGAATTTTAAAATCAAAATTTTAAAATTGAAGTATAGTTGATTTAGAATATTATGTTTGTTTCAGGTATGTAGCCTGGTGTACTCTATTTTGCAGTATTTTTGCAGATGATACTCCATTAAAAGTTATTACAAGATAATAGCTGTAATGGAAGGACTGATGCTGAAGCTGAAACTCCAATACTTTGGCCACCTGATGCGAAGAACTGACTCACTTGAAAAGACCCTGATGCTGGAAAAGGCTGAAGGTGGGAGGAGAAGGGGACGAGAGAGGATGAGATGGTTGGATGGCATCACTGACATGAGTTTGAATAAACTCCGGGAGTTGGTGATGGACAGGGAGGCCTGGTGTGCTGCAGTCCCTGGGACTGCAAAGAGTTGGACACGACCGAGCGCCTGAACTGAACTGGACTGAGCTGGATAGCTGTGATTTCCTGTGCTATATAGTATATCCTTGCTGCTTGCCTATTTTCTACATAGTAATTTATATCTGTCAATTCCATACCCCTAGCTTGTCCCTCCCCTTGCCCTCTCCCCTTTGCTAACCTCTAGTTTGTTAGAGAATATTGTGCCTGTGCGTGTTTAGTCATGTCCGACTCTTGGCAGCCTCATGGACTTTAGCCCACCAGACTCCTCTGTCCCTGGGATTTCCCAGGCAAGGATACTGGAGTGGGTTGCCATTTCCTTCTCCAGGGGATCTTCCTGATCCAGGAATCGAACCTGCGTCTCTTGCATCCTGCATTGGCAGATGGATTCTTTACCACTGCACCACCTGGAAAACCCTTTTAGTGAAACAAGTCAGACAGAGAAAGACAAATACATTATGATATCACTTATACGTGGAATCTTAAAAAAGAATACAAATGAATGTGTATACAAAGCAGACTCACAGATATAAGATCACATTTTAAAATTACACCAAATAATACATAGTCATGGGAGAAAACGTAGATTATACAGGTTATCAAAAAGAGCACAAGAAAAAAAAAAAAAAAGCACAAGAAAGGTTACTTATAATCCCACCTCTCCAAAGATAACCATTGTTCATATTTTCAGGAATTTTTCCTCCGTGCAGATCTTTATTTTCTATAAATATATAAATATTTTTCCAGGAATAAAGTTTTTTCTAGCCAAGTACACAGTGTATATACAGAATATCAGTTAATATTATTAAAAAACAAGTGAATCTAGAGTGAAATCACTGGAAGATTGTGGTTATAGCTGTTTCCTGTTTTCTTCTTTATATTTTTCAGTGTTTTTTCAAGTTTTCTAAAGTGAGCACATTTGTTAGGGGCATAGTGTATTAAACTTTTAGACCTTGATAAATATCCAAGCAGAGGACTTCAAAATCATGCTTGGACCAACTCTTTTGACATTAGTTAAGGTGTCACCTCTTCTACATAGCCTTCCTTGGTAACCTCATGCTGAATTTGGGGCCTTCTCTGCATTTATCTTGGAAATAATAATCAGTATCAGTTCAGTCGCTCAGTCATGTCCAACTCTTTGTGACCCCGTGGACTGCAGCATGCCAGGCCTCCCTGTCCATCACCAACTCCTGGAGCTTACTCAAACTCATGTCCATCAATTTGGTGATGCCATCCAACCATCTCATCCTCTCTTGTCCCCTTCTCCTCCCGCCTTCAATCTTTCCCAGCATCGGGGTCTTTTCAAATGAGTCAGTTCTTCGCATCAGGTGGCCAAAGTATTGGAGTTTCAGCTTTAGCATCATTCCTTCCAAAGAAATCCCAGGACTGATCTCCTTCAGAATGGACTGGTTGGATCTCCTTGCAGTCCAAGGGACTCTCAAGAGTCTTCTCCAACACCACAGTTCAAAAGCATCAATTCTTTAGCGCTCAGCTTTCTTTTTAGTCCAACTCTCACATCCATACATGACTACTGGAAAAACGATAACTTTGATAGCTAACATTGCATGTCAGGCGCTATTATAAATATTTTGCCATGTTAACTCAGCTTCTTAAGGTCTATACTATCAATATCCTCATTTTAAAGCTGAAAAAACTGAGAAACAAGAAAGGAATCCCCTCCTATTTCTAATAAGGGTAGAAAATACCTAATAAGCGCTTCCCTGGTGATTCAGATGGTAAAGCATCTGCCCGCAATGTGGGAGACCTGGGTTCGATCCCTGGGTTGGGAAGATCCCCTGGAGAAGGAAATGGCAACCCACTCCAGTACTCTTGCCTGGAAAACCCCATGGACGGAGAAGACTGGTAGGTTACAGTCCATGGGGTTGCAAAGAGTCGGACACAACTGAGCGACTTTTTCTTTCTTTCTTTCTTCTTTCGATACCTGATAAAGTTGGGCTTAAATGTCCCATCAACTAAAGGTATAGGTGGCTCAAAGTAAGAGTTGACTTTAGGAAAAAGTTGTTATTTCTTGCACACCTGAGTTTGTGCCCCATGAATCATCTTTGACATAAAGGCTGCCCATTAAAGGGGGAAAGAAAGGAAAAAGTTATGAGAATATGCCTTTTAAAAAAAAAGGAAAGCAGAAACGGAAAGCACACAGACTTACAGCCCTTTCTCCGCATCTGAGAATAATGCATCTGTCTTTCTGAATTGTGAACCTGAAATTTGACAGAGGCATGAAATCAAGACAGAAATGACATCTCCAGACCCTCCGGTGACCCCACCGCCCATCCTGCACCCTCAAGGGTGAGGGTGCCCTGTGAATGAGGCCTCCCTGGGGGGCTGGAGCCCCTGGCGGCAAGCTCCCTCACTCTGCAGGGGGACACACAGTGGGACGACCAGCTGAGGGGGCGGTCTTCCCCTCCTCAAACAAGTGCTATTTCTCTTTCCATGAAAACAACTCAGTTCTAAATCACCGACGCCTGAAGCTAGAAAAATACGCGGCCCATATTATCATAAAACTATTTTAACATGGCGGGGCCCTCTGGGCGGCAGGAGGGGTGGCCGGGAGCCCACAGCAGCCCCTTCCAGTTGCAGCCCCTGGAAACGCTCAGGGGGACGAGAAATTTGGTTTTCATTAGCGGCGAATGTGAGTGGTTCTATCGCTCTGAATGGACCTTTGATTCTGGCTGGCGATGGAATCGTTCCAGGACCAGTGAGATTTGTTTTGTTTTGTGTGTGCGTGTGTGTTTTTTTTCATAGAAAATGGGCCAGGCCCTTCTAGCTTACGTCTTCCCGAACTACGCGGGAATTAGGCGACTCCCCAACCTCTTGACTTCTAAGATCAACAGCTAGGGCCGGCAGGAGGGGCACCCGGGACCATTTGGCTTTATTGACTCTGAGGTTTTATTAAAAATGTTATGTTTCCTTGAGGTCTGCGCCAGACCCAACAAGAAGCCCGGGCCAGGGAGGGGCTCGCCGGGCCAAGGGGATTTTCACCACCTGGAAGACAGCCCACCTTGACCTCCCTTCTCTCACCCCAGTGACCCCCAGAAGTGGCCTCTACTTTAAAATCTCCGCAGAAAACCCTCTGGCTTGCCTCCTATTGATTTCAAGTGAAGGAACACAGGCCACTCTTTGATTCATTTGACACATATTGGTTCACCACCTACTACCAGGATGGGGGCTTGGGATGCAGCTGTGAATAAGCCAGAATCCTCAGCCCCTTGGAGCTTAGGCCCTAGTAGGAGAGAAAGACCATAATCAAGCAGATAAACATGTGCCATGATTTCAGAAAGGAATAAAGGCTACAAAGAATAAGATGGGAGAATATGATGGCAGGAGACGCAGTGCTGCAGGAGGACATTTGAAAAGGTGGTCAGCAAAGGGCCTTCTGAGGAGGGGATTCAGGCTGCCAGGAGCTTCAGCCAGGTGCAGCCGAATCTCTGTGCCAGGTGGCATCTTCCCTGAAAGACGTCTGGAAGGTGTCCAGCATGTCTGGAATCTGGCAGACAGCCATTGATATGGCCGACTCTGTTCACGAGGTCCCACAGCAGAGAGGGGGCAAAGCAGTTTGCCTATACCCGACAGGGGCCACAGAACCCTCTTCCCGGCCCCGTCTGATCATCAGAACAACGCTCCTCTGCGCTATCTTTTTTTTCTCCCTTTCCTTTAATTAATTAATTAATTTCTGGCTGGGCTGGGTCTTCGTTGCTGCGTACGGGCTCTCTCTGGTTGCCGTGAGCAGGGGTTGCTCTTCGCTGCGGCGTGCTGGCTTGTCATCGTGGTGGCGTTTCTTGTGGGTCACAGCCTCTCGGGACACGGCCTTCAGTAGTGGTGGTGCCCGGGTGCACTTGCTCCATGGCAGGTGGGATCTTTCCAGACCATGGATCGAAATCCGTGTCCCCGGCCCTGGCAGGTGGATTCCTATCCACTGTGCCACCAGGGAAATCCCAGGGCTGTCTTTACTCAGGCACCCTAGACACAGATCCAGAGGCAGGGATTTTTGTGGGGGGAGGGGGTTTCAGAAGCGGAATGACAAATAGGACAGAGCACGAGAAGAAAGTTAATTACCGTGACGCATTTGGGCTGGAGATTTTCCTCCTTCTGGTCTCGCGGGGGACTCTGGAGGGTGCATTGCACCACTGACTTGCCCCCCGGGCCGCCAGTGTGACTGACCGGCCCCTCACAGGGGAGTGACCTCCCTGGTAGGCTCCCTGCGATGAGACAGAGTGCAGTGCTCCAAAGGAGGGGGAAGATACGAGCTGCTAGAGCCGACCTGGCGGGCCAGAGTAGCGTCAGGAACATCAAGAGGATCAAGAACGCTGGCATGAATGCTATCTGAGCATAACCCACCCCTCCTCCCCGGGCCCGCACCCCATGCGCCTGCTGCTGGGGAAGCAGGAAGTGGCAAGAACATGGCCAGAGGGTGGGAGATAAACCTCCGTGAAGATTCAGGGGTCCAAAATGCTGCTGTAGAGAGGAACATGGAGCTGAGGCAGGTCACACCCTCACCTCTAAGAGAAGTTGCTACATTTTTGCACCTTTAACCACATAGTAGGCAAAAAGTTCCCCACCAGGGACTTCCCTGGTGGTCTAGTGGTTAAGATTCACCTTCCAATGCAGGGGTTGCAGGAACTAAGATCCCACATGCCTCTCAGCCAAAAAACCAGAACATAGAACACAAGCAATATTGTAACAAATTCAATAAAGATTAAAAATGGTCCTCATAAAAAAAATCTTTAAAAAAAAAGTCCTCCCACCAAAAGATACATCCATATCCTTATCCCTGAAAACTGTGAATAGTTTATTTGGAAAATGGGTCATTACAGATGTAATTAAGGATCTCAAGATGAGAGTATAATCTTGGGGTATCCGAGCAGGTCCTAAATCCAATGACAAACATCCTTATAAGTGATGCACAAAGGAGGAAGCAGCGTGATGACAGAGGAAGAGATTGGAGTAAAGAAGTCACAGGCCAAGGAGTGTCTGGAGCTCCCAGAGGCCAGAGGAAGCAAAGAAAGGATGGTTCCTGGAGACTTTAGAGACAGCACAACCCTGCCAGCACCTTGATTTCAGGCTTCTGACCCGCAGAACTTTGAGAGAGTAAACTCTTACTGTTTTAAGCCACCTTCTTTGGCCTCTTTGAATTTCGAAACAGTGTATTCCACACTTGGGAGTATTACTCCGATCTGTTTATTAGGTGATGAGGAAGTTATCAACTTTGTGTGTGTGTGTTAAAATACATATAACAAAAGTTTACTATCTTTACTATTTTAAGTATGTGGTTCCGTGGTATTAAATGCATTCACATTATCCTATAACCATCACCACCATCCATCCCCATAACTCTTTTCATCTTGCAAATGGAAAACTCTGTATCTGTTAAATGATAACCCCCAAGACCCTGGCAACTATCACTCTACTTTCTGTCCCTATGGTTTTGACTACTCTAAGTATCTCATATACATGGAATCATACTGTATTTGACTTTTTGTGACGGCTGATTTCACTTAGCGTTAACATCCTCAAGGTTCATGCATGTTGCAGTATATGACAGGATTTCCTTCGTTTTTAGGTTGACTACTGTACCACTGTACGGATACACTACATTTTGCCCATCCATCCATCCATTGATGCATACTAAGACTGCTTCCATGTTTTAACTATTTGTGAATAATACTGAGTGTAGAATATATCTTCAAAACCTCTCTTTTTATTCATTTGAGTATATACCCAGAAATGGAATTTCTGGCTCATACAGTAAATCTATTTTTAATTATTTGAGAAGCCACCATACTTAGGGGAGGGAGATATTTTTTAAGTTGATTTACAATATTATATAGTTTTAGGTGTACAAAATAGTGTTTCAAAAATGTTATAGATTATACTTCATTTCAAGTTATAAAAATATTGGCTATATTCCCTATGTTGTATAATATATCCTTGAGCTAATTTATTTCACTAAACATAATACCTTCAAAGTCCATCCATTTGGTTGCAAATGGCAAACTTTCATTCTTTTTTCTGCCTGAGTAATATTCCATTGTATATATACACCACGACTTCTTTATCCATTTATCTGTTGAAGGACACTTGGGTTGCTACCGTATCTTGGATATTGTTAATAATGCTGCTATGAACAGTGACATTAGTGGTACAGAAACCGCCTGCCAGCAGAGGAGACATAAGAGACAGGGGTTTGATCCTGTGTCGGGAAGATCCCCTGAAGGAGAGCACTGCAGCCTACTCCAGGATTCTTGCCTGGAGAATCCCATGGACGGAGTAGCCTGGCGGGCTACAGTCCGTAGGGTAGCAGAGTCAGACTCGGCTGAAGTGACTTAGCACATGTGAACATTGGGATAGATCTTTTGAAATCAGTGCTTTCATTTTCTGCAGAAATATATCCAGGAGTGATTGCTGGATCATATGGAAGTTCTGTTTTCAGTCTTTTGAGAACCACCATAGTTTCCCATAGCAGCCACACCTGTTTACATTCCCACCAGCAATAACCAGATGGTCCCTTTTCTCCACATCCTGGCCAATATTTGTCATTTCTGGTCCTTTTTACTGTAGACATTCTGACAGTTGTGATTTTTCAAGGTAGTTTTGATTTGCATTTCCCTGATGATTAGATATAGAACATTTTTCATGCTCTTCTTGGCCATCTGTGTGTCTTCCTTGGAAAAATGTCTGCCCATTTTTCAATTGAGTTGTTTGGATTTTTTCTGTTGAGTTGTACGAGCTGTTTATATATTTTAGGTATTAACCCTTTATCAGTCTATCATTTGCAAATATCTTCTTCCATTCTATAGGTTGTCTTTTTGTTTTGTTGACAGTTGTCTTTGCTGTGCAAAAGCTTTTATGTTTAATTAGCCCCAAGTGTGACGGCTTCCCTGGTGGCTCAGACGGTAAAGCGTCTGCCTGCAATGTGGGAGACCCGGGTTCAATTCCTGGGTCGGGAAGATCCCCTGGAGAAGGAAATGGCAATCCACTCCAGCACTCTTGCCTGGAAAATCCCATGGACGGAGGAGCCTGATAGGCTACAGTCCATGGAGTCGCAAAGAGTCAGACACGACTGAGCGACTTCACTTTCACTTAGGCCCCATTTATTTATTTTTTGCTTTTGTTTCTTTGCCTTAGGAGACAGATCCCAAAAAAATTGCTGCAATTTATGTTGAAGAGTGTTATGTCTATGTTTTCTTCCAGGAGTTTTATGGTTTCCAGTCTTACATTTAGGCCTTTAATCCATTTTTAGTTTATTTTTGTATATGATGTGAGAAAATGTTCTACGTTCATTCTTTTACATGTAGCCACCCAGTTTTTCCAGCACCATTTATTGGAGAGACTGTCTTTTCTCCACTGTATATTCTTGTCTCCTTTGTCATAGATTAGTTGACCATAACTGTATTGGTTTAATTTGGGGCTGTCTAGTCTGTTTAGTACCATCTTGTTTTGATTATTGTCACTTTGTAGTATAGTCTGAAATCAGAGCCTGTGATGCCTCTAACTCTGTTCTCCTTTCTCAAGATGATCTGGACACACGACACTGTTGTCCACAGTGGCTGTACCACTTTACATGCCCACAAACAGTGCACAAGGGTTCCAGTGTCTTCACATCCTCACTAACATTTGTTATTTTTTTTTTTTTAAATTGTCATTTCTGAGACAAAGAAAGAGATAACTCTGTAGAGGCTGAGGCTGCAATGCAAGCTGCCTTGTTATTTAAGCCATGTGACCAAGAAGATTCCACAGTGCTAGATAGGGATATTGGACAGAGTCTTTGGCAAACCCTAGTGAACTGAAGTGACTTAGCAGCAGCAGCAGCAGTGAAAGAGTGCTAGGGCACACTCCTCAGGTTTCCTGCAGCAGAGAACTACTCTTAAAAAAAAAATAGTTTCTGACATTCTCCTGATTCCTAATTGGGACTGCATGCCTGACCATGAGACACTCAGCAGCTATAGGGTAGCTCTCTCCAGAGTGACCCTTGTGAGATGGGTATTATCAAATCCATCAGGTCATAATATTAGGGAGGCACAGCAGCGATCCATTACAGAATTAAAATTATATATTTGGAATGGGGACTGAGTGGTCCAGAGCATCCAGGCAAGCTCTGTGAAGAGGTGCGCCAGGCCCCAGGTCACCCACTTGTGCCTCGTCTATACCTGTCCCTCCACACTCTCCTGTGTCCTCTACAGTCGACTGTCAGAGAAGTCAAGGAGTCAGGGCCAAGTTGTGTGTTGGTGCACAGTGATGAGCTATCCACGTGGTCTTCCCTTCACGTGGAGGAAGAAGGACCACCTATAGGCACTAACTGGATGGCCAGAAGCCTGAAAGGACAAGATTAGATCTCAGATGGCGTGGCTGGGAAGACCAGTCTCAGCAGGATGTGTGGGAGATGCCTCAGTGCCCCCAAAGGTCAAATCCATTTTCAAAGCACCACCAGTCACAAGTCACTGAGTCTCAGGACCTGTGAGATGGGTCCCTCTGTGGCTCCTCTGGGCTAGGTTCCTACATCAGTCCTGGCCATAGCAGGCTCCAAGTATGTGTATCCGTCTCAGATTGGGATGCCCAGAACAGACTTTGAGAAGAGGACCCTTATGAAAGCCAATTTCTTAAGACAAGTCACAAACAGATTTGGGGGAACTGGACATGGAGAGTGAATTAGTCAGCTCTACCCTGACCTGTGGGGGAGCTCTGGAGTGTCAGCTCCACCTCAGAGTTTGTCCCCAGCTGAAGGCAAATGAGCTGGGCTTTCAAACTCCTGCATGAGGACCAGTCAGTCATTATCATCCTAAGGCGGCCCAGAGGACATAAATGCCCAGGCACTTCTGGATCTGTGTGTGTGTGTGTATGTGTGAACAAAACAGCTCTAGTAGCTCAAGGGGATGCTGAGAGAGCTGCAGTTGCAGGCTGTTAGAAGCAAAGGCAGCCAGGAGGGGCTCACAGACACAGAATGTCAGCTCCAGTGAGTTTCCCAGGAGCCACAGCTCCTCGCCTCGGGCATGGGGTTTCATAGCGTCCCTTCCAAAATCATGTTCTTCCTGGAACCTCAGAATGTGACTTAATTCGGAAATAGGATCACAGCAGATGTAATTAGTTAAGATGAGGTCAAAAGATTAGCATTAGATGAATAGAGTGGGCTTTTTTTTTTTTTTTTTTTAAAGATGCAATGTCCTCTTTTTTAAAATATTTGTTTCTTTGGCTGTACCAGGTCTTAGTTGTAGCACACAGGATCTTTGATCTTCATTGCTGCATGCCGGATCTTTAGTTGCAGCATGTGGGATCTAGTTCCCTGACCAGGGATCAAACCCAGGGCCCCTGCATTGGGAGCATGGGGTCTTAGCCAGTGGACCACCAGGGAAGTCCCCTGAGTAGGATGGGCTTTGCATCTACTATGATTGATGTCCTTAAAAGAGGAGAAAAGACACAGAGACAGAGACACAGGGAGAAGGTCAGGTGAAGAAGGCGGAAACAAGGGACGCGAGGGACACCAAGCCTTGCCAACAGCCCCCAGCAGCTCGAGGAGAAGATGGAACAGACTTCCCCCCTCAGAGCCCCCAGAAGCAATCAACTCTGCCAGCATCTTGATTCTGAATTTCTAGCTTTCAGACCTGAGGGAAAGTACATTCCTGCTGTTATAAGTTACCCAGTTCATGGTCCTTTGTTATGGCGGCCCTAGGACATGAGCACACCTGGAAGGGCCTGGGTGATGGGCAGGAGACGCAGCTCACAGAGGCACTTGGCTTTGACAAAGAAGCCAACTGACCCACACTGTCCCCATCTGGCCAGAGAGCCTTGGAAAGATATTTATGTTCCAAAAACAAATGAGAAAAAGCAAAACCACATGCTTCCATCGCCTTCCAGGAGATGAGGAGCTGCTGCCCCACCCAACAGAGACCTGGATCTGGGCCATGGATGGAAGCACCATTAGTCTGGGCTGGAAACACATTCAGGTGCTCCAGAGGTTGTTTTTGGAACTGCACTTGGCCAGATGGGAGAGGCGCTGGGCCTGGCAGTGGGACCACAGCCCAATTAGGGGAAGAGGAAGGAGCAGACGGGTACCAGGTGAGCAAGGGACGGGGGGTCATTCTTCTTTGCTCCTGGAGACCCTAGTGATGAGTTTTGGCCTAAGAAGAGTAGCAGAAAAGAAGCTTGGCTGGGATCTTGCCAAGTTGTCCCTCTGGGTGGGAGGCAGCAGCCATGTCACCTCAATCCTGGCATCTATTACTAAACAGAGCATCCCCCTGGGCCAGAAGAAATCTTCAAAGAGCAAAAAATCCACTAGTAAGAGCTTCACCCAAACTTCACTTACTCAAGTACCACATCCCCACTTTTTGCATATCTGGCACATATCAGCTTCATAAGTATTTTACTTCACATTTATCTTTAAATTATTGCCTCTTTTTCATCTCTTCAACAAGTGGTGATGGGATAATTGGCTACCCATATGCATAAGAATGAAGTTGGACCCCTACCTCACATCGTATACAAAAACCAACTCAAAATGGGCCAAAGAGCTAAATGTGAGCACTTAAATCTTCATGACTTTGAAATTAGCAATGGCTTCTCAGATATATGACCCCAAAGCACAGCAACAAAAGGAAAAAAGCAGATAAATTTGACTTCATCAAAATGAAAAAATGTTGTGCATCAAAAGACACTACCAACAGAGTAAAAAGGCAAACCGCAGATTGAGAGAAAATATTTGCAAGTCACATATCTAATAAAGGATTAGTATTGAGAATATATAGAGAACTCCTCAAACTCAACAATGAAAAGACAAACCAATTCAAAAATGGACAAAGGACTTAAAAGACAATCTGGAAAGAAGATATTCAGGTGGCCAAGCAGCACATGAAAAGTTGTTTACTATCACTAATCATTCAGTTCAGTTCAGTTCAGTTCAGTCGCTCAGTCGTGTCCAACTCTTTGTGATCCTATGAATTGCAGCACGGCAGGCCTCCCTGTCCATCACCAACTCCCGGAGTTCACCCAAACTCATGTCCATCAAGTCGGTGATGCCATCCAACCATCTCATCCTCTGACATCCCCTTCTCTTCCTGCCTCCAATCCTTCCCAGCATCAGGCTTTTCCAATGAGTCAACTCTTCGCATGAGGTGGCCAAAGTACTGGAGTTTCAGCTTTAGCATCATTCCTTCCTAAGAACACCCAGGACTGATCTCCTTTAGAATGGACTGGTTGGATCTCCTTGCAGTCCAAGGGACTCTCAAGAGTCTTCTCCAACACCACAGTTCAAAAGCATCAATTCTTCAGCGCTCAGCTTTCTTCACAGTCCAACTCTCACATCCATACATGACCACTGGAAAAACCATAGCCTTGACTAGACGGACCTTTGTTGGCAAAGTAATGTCTCTGCTTTTCAATATGCTATCTAGGTTGGTCATAACTTTCCTTCCAAGGAGTAAGCGTCTTTTAATTGCATGGGTGCAATCATTAGGGAAATGCAAATCGAAACCATGATGAGATACCACTTCACATCCACTAGAATGGATATAATGTTTAAAACAGAGAGAAAACGGAAAGTGTTGACAAGAATGTGTAGAAATTGGAACCCTCATACATTGTTGGTGAGAATGTAAAATGGTGCAGCTACTTTGAAAACACAGATTGGCATTTCTTCAAAAAGTTGTACACAAGGTTACCATATGACCCATATAGATATATACTCCAAAGAACTGAAAATAAGTAGTCAAACCAGTGCTTGCACATGAATGTTTGTGGAAGCACTATCCACCTTGGCTAAAACTGGAAACAACGGAAATATCAGTGGGTGAATGGGTAAACAAAATGGGTCTATCTGTACAATAAACTATTATTCTGCCATTAAAAAAACTGAAGGACTGAGGCATGCTAGCTACATAGACGAACTTTGAAAACATTGTGCTCAATCAAGTAGGTCAGACACAGAAGATCTCATATTGAATAATTCCTTGTATATGAAATATCCAGAATAGTTAAACCCATGGAGACAGAAAGCAGATGAGTGGTTGCCAGAGCTTAGGGGAAGGAGGAATGAGAAGTAGATGCAAGGGTCTCTTTTAGGGGTGATGAAATGTTTGCAACTAGGTAGAGGTGATGGTTGTGTAATATTGTACATTCAGTGCACAATGAGATTAACAAAAAATGGAAAAAAATCCAACCACCCATCAGTAGTAGAAAGTATAAACAAAATGTAGTATATCCATACAATGGAGTATTATTCTGCCGTAAAAAGAAATCCAGTACAACGTGGAAGAAGCTCGAAACCATTATGCTAAGTGAAACAAAAGAGCAGTATTACTATGATCCCATTTGGAAATATCCAGAAGAGACATTGACATTAACACTATTGTCCATAATGTCCAGAAATGTCTATCCTTAAAACAGCATAGATTAATGGTTCCTAAGGCCTAAGAGGAAAGAGGAATGGAGTGTGACTGCTAAATGGTACACCATTTCTTTGGGGGTCAGTGGAAATAGTCTGAAATTAGTGGTAATGGCTATATGATGATGTGAATACACTAAAAATCACTGAATTGCACACTCTGTGAAAGGTTTAACTCTACAATATATGAATCATATCGTTTGTCAAAGAATTGATTTTGAGTCTGGAAAAATTGGGCACCATCCAGCAGGACTGAGGCTTTTACTCTTCACAATACCAACACTCACCTCACAGCAGAATGAGCAGACCAAGAAGCTAACGCCACGGTTCTCAAATTTTAGGTTTCGGCAGAATCTCCGAGAGGGTTTGTTCAAATACAAACTGCTGGCCGTGTTCCCAGGGCTTCAGATTCAGCAGGAGCCCAAGAATGTGCATTTCTAACAAATTCCCAAGTGATGCTGATAATGCTGCTGGTCTGGGGACCACACTTTGAGAAGCAATGAATTAATTCATGAAAAGTGCTGTGGGTCTGGCCCCTGAACAAGGACTCACTATCACATAAACACATTTTAATTCTTCCCCACAACCACAACTGGGAGGTTTGCAGAACCAGGGTTATTATCTGAGTGGTGAAACTGAGGTCTAGAAAAGGCAGTAGCCACCTGGAGGCATGAGGATGGGAGGGAGCCAGGCTGGGACTTGAGCCTGGACATTCTGGTCTATGCACTTCCCTCTGATTCCCACCCCCGCCCCCCCAGCTCCTGAAGAACATGCTAGGTCCTTTCCAAACTCCCAGTGCTCCAACCCACTCAGTCCATCTCCAGCAACCTCCTTGCTCTTCTGCAGTTTGATCTAAACCCACTGCTCTGGATCGGCTTCACTCTGGATGCTGCGTCCTACCACACCCTCCCCCAGCTCCAGAGCAGGTCTCAGCCTGATCCTCCCTGTCACTCTCAGCCCCATCTGCCAGAGACCCAGGACTTGGCCCTGGCAGGCATGGTTGGGGTAGGCCAGCCTGAGCCAAGACACAGAAGGAAGGAGTGGTCCTGAGGTCTCCAAAGGGGTCACACGATGCTTTCAATGAACCCCTCCGAGCTCGGGTGAAGCCAGGATGCACACCATCCTAGTTGTTCCTGCTAGTTTCAGAGAAGTGGTTTTTCTCCAGGGCAAGGAATCAGACAGGCTGCAGAATGACATCTCTCCACCCAGGTCTGTCATGGGCTCCTTCGTTTAAATATTTCCTGGCACTTGCTCCACGTCAATGGCATGCTGGACTTTGAAGGAACATAATATATGGGGCTTCCCCGGTGGCTCTAGTGGTAAAGAAGACAATGCAGGAGAAATAAGAGATGCAGGTTCTATTGCTAGGTCAGGAAGATCCCCTGGAGCAAGGCATGGCAACCCACTCCAGTATTCTGGCCTGGAGAATCCCATGGACAGAGGAGCCTGGTGGGCTACAGTCTATAGGGTCACAAAGAGTCAGACACGACTGAAGCAACTTGGCACGCACACACGCAAATTTGCAGAAGGTCACTGCTAGGCTGGGAAGAGGACGCTGACCCTTTGAAATAGTCATCACAGGGGTGTGTCTGTGGTGGAAGCCCACAAGAACACCTTGAACCATTCCCAGAGGGCACAAGCCCTACCTTCGTCTGTACCCAGAAAAGATGATCCAGAAGCAGTCTGGTGTCAGAGCCGTGGTTTCCCTGTCTTTCCAGGTCAGAGCCAGAGGTAGTAACACCCAGCTGACCCTGAAGAAATGGGCAGATGCCAGCAGCTTAGGCACTGCACCACCACTGAGACTGCTGGCCACGAGGAAATCGAGATGCTTCCGCTCCACGGGGCTTAACCATCAAGACAAGCGACTTCTCAAAGGAAACTGCTTCCGCAAAGGGAGATGTTCAAAACAGTAATAATATCCTGTATCTCAGCCATCCTAAGAGGCATGGCCTTCACATTTTAATAGCTCTGAAATCATGGTGCGTCTCCCAGTCTCTGCTGGCCAGGAGCCCTCTGGATGGAGTCACCATCGCCTGCCCAGCACTCTGGGATGGGTTTCTGTGGCTTGGAAGAAAACCCTGGAGACAATAGAGAAGCATTCTTTTAACCTTTAGGAAACAACCCCATCGTGGGTAAAGCAGACAGACGTGTTCAGCCGCATTCCTCACTGGGAATCAAATGTGGGAAGAGCCGCAAAAGGCAGGGCCAGTGTAAGGACACTCACCTCTCAGTCTATCTGTGGAATTCTTGTAAAAAAAAAATGCTGCTTCAGAGATTCCTTGGGGGAGATGGGTTAGGAGAGCACAGAGGGGCCTTCTAGGCAGCTGGAAAACTCGCTCCTGACCCTGATGGTTCAGTTCGGTTCAGTTCAGTTCAGTCGCTCAGTCGTGTCCGACTCTTTGCGGCCCCATGGACTGCAGCACGCCAGGCCTCCCCGTCCATCACCAACTCCTGGAGGCTACCCAAACTCATGTCCATCGATTTGGTGATGCCATCCTACCATCTCATCCTCTGCCCCCACCTCCTGATGGTGGTTACAGTCAATGAGGGGGTGCTGGTATACCAACCTCTGAGGGTGGTGGGGAGGGGGAGCCCTGAACTATAGCACTTGCCAGTTTCCATGGTGTAAATATTCCCACCATGGCGACTAAGAGTTTAATTTAAAAACTGGTTTGCAAAAGTCCTAGCTATTAATACTTAACAATCAGCCCATCACTGATCATACATGTACACATACATGGGTAAAAGCCCATCAGAAATACTTAGGATTTGTGCATATTATTATATGAGAACTTTGGTTCCATAAAATGTTTCTAAAAAACAGAAAGGGAGAGTGAGGTCTGTATCACCAGTGCTGGCCGGCTCAGCGGATGATGTTGTGTGAAAAAGCATGAGCCTTGGCTGCTCCCTGAGTCGGAGTCAGATTTTGTATGTGAAGAAGTTTATTTTTATATAAATTTAGTTTCATTTCACATAAATTTGTTTTCATACAAATTTCCTCTTATGTATATACAAGACTGTTGTATATAAATATACATATATACGATATGCATCTAAGTCTAAAAGGGTTCTTTCACTAAATAGGAAACAAACTCTAAGTGATAAAGTACCGTGTCTTAGTGTAACTGACAGCATTCCTATTTCCTAAGATATATAAAATACTAGTATGCCTATGTTCAATCATGTGGATTTATTGAAATATACTAATGTGCTTTTTTCCAGTTTTACGGCTGTTCTCAAGAGCTGGTTAGAACTCTGGGCCAGCAATCACAAGATGGGTTCTAGGTCTAGATTTGCTGCTGTGTGACCTTGAGCAAGTCAGTTATCCTCTCTGACCTTCAGTTTTCCTACCTCTGAAATAAGGAGGAGGACTTCCCTGGTAGTCCCGTGGTTAAGACTCCAAGCTTCCACTGCAGGAGGGCACGGGTTCGATTCCTGGTTGGGAAAGTTCCACATGCCTCCCCAAGGGGATGGCCAAAATAAAATAAAATAGGGATGATAATATCCTTTGGGGACTTCCCTGGTGGCTCAGTCAGTAAAGAATCCAACTGCAATGCAGGTGACCCAGGTTTGATACCTGGGCCAGAAAGATCCCCTGGAGGAGGAAATGGCAACCCACCGCAATATCCTTGCCTGGAAAATCCTATGAACAGAGGAGCCTGGTGGGCTACAGTCAATGGGGTCGCAAATATCATTTACCTTATATAGCTGCTGGGAAGATTAAAGGAGAACTGTTTGCAGCGTGATTGAGAGTCTTAATTTTAGAAAGGCATAAAAAAGCTCAACAAAGGGCAACAAATTGTTGTCACTGTCGTTTCTTAGTCTCTCTGAGCCTCCATCTATCAAACAGACACAGGTCCCAGGTTTGCCAGGAAGATCCACTGAGCTGTTGCGTATAAAAGTGCTATGCAAACTAGAAAGTGCTCTGCTAACGAGAAAAAGTGGTAAGAACAGTCTAAGGAGTGTGTGCAATAGACATGAAACACCTCAGAGCATCAAGACCACGACTAGACACATTACCCAAGGGAGAGAGTGAAAAGGGAACCGTGAAAACACACGTCAAGGCTCAAACTCCACTTCCACACGTGGAAACATCTGCCAATCTGTGGTTAGACCTGCCGCCCAAGCCCCAGCCTCTTGGTCATTTCAGAATGGAGAAGTGGCCATGGGAACGGCCTCCTCATCTGCAGGGGACTGACGTAGGGGCTTGGATGGAGGGTGAGGGATGAGGCACCAGAGCTGAACTGAAAACGTCCCCAGGGAGGTATCCTGTGCATTTCCACCCCACTGCCCAGCCGTACCGGGGCAAGACCATGTGGGCTGGCCTGGCATTTACGGAACCAGGCCTTCACAGATGAGAAGTGGGTTCAGATCCCAGCTCTGTTTCCCAGAGCCAAGTGGGCGTGGACGCTCTCCTCTCTGAACCTCAGATTCCCCAGCTGAGAAATGAGGATAATAGTAGCTAATTTCATGTAGTTGGGAGAATTAAATAATATATGCAAAGTAGCACTGGGGAGGCAAAGTCAAGTCTGTCAAGTTCTATTCCCTGATGAATCAGACAGACCAACAGGGAGATTCGAGCCTGACGTCATGTACTTAGTGCTAAATAGGAAAGGAAGCATGAGGTGCTTTGAATGGGCAACAGGGTGCCATCACCCAGTATGGGGTGCTGGGAGGTTTTCTGGAGGAGCCAAATCTCATCAGATGGGTGAGAGTCAACTGGGTGGAAGGGGCATTCCTGGCAGTTATGGCGGCACTAGCGAAGCTGGGAAGCATGAGGCAACTGTCTTACACAAAGGGTTCCTGCTACAAAGACAAACCCTCATCTTCAGGAGGGGAGTCACAGACACTTCTCCTGTATCCCGAGCCAGTGTTCGTACTCGGCAGGCAGCGAAACGGACTACTGCTGCTGCCCCTAAGGTTAGAGAGTGAGCTCCCTGGCACCTGGAGCATTTAAGCACAAATAGTCATAGGCCAGGTGTGGGCTTCCAGCCTCAAACACTTTCCTGTCTATGTTGCAGAGCGGGTTGATGCCTGTGGGCTCTGTTGCCCAGGCTCCCTTGCCAGCCAGTTTTCAGTTACGTTCTGCCCCATCGAGGCAGATGGAGGAGGGGGGCATGAAGGGAGAAGATGGACTATTCCTCCCACATTCGAGTCTGCCCCGGGGCGGGGGGGAGGGGCGGGTCACTGGAGGCTGGTGTGTTTCCTCTGCGCTCCACCCAGCCAGGTTCCAGCTGGCACCAAGCAGCCCGGGATTCTGGGCCCTGCACACCCCAGCGCCTCCCCTGGTCCCTCCACCCATGGGTGGTGGCAGTTTCCCACGATGGCTGATCTCTGGGTTGACTCATCATTCCCCACTTTGGCTTCTTAGCTCCCCTATAAACAACCTAGGGAACCAGCACCCTGTTTTAAGTACATCTATCTGAAATACCCTTGGACTGCAAGGAGATCAAACCAGTCAATCAACCCTGAATATTCATTGGAAGGACAGATACTGAAGCTGAAGCTCCAATACTTTGGCCACCTGATGCGAAAAGACTCGTTGGAAAAGACCCTGATGCTGGGAAAGTTTGAGGGCAAGAGGAAAAGGGAGTGGCAGAGGATGAGACGGTCAGATAGCATCACCGACTCAATGGACATGAATTTGAGAAAACTCCAGGAGACAGTGGAGGACAGAGGAGCCTAGTGTGCCGCCGTCCATGGGGTTGCAAAGAGTCGGACAAGATTTAGTGACTGAACGACAACAATCTGAAATATCTAGAGTGTGTCTGTTACTTAACTAAACCTGAAATGACACAACTCCTTACTGAAAGTGTGAAGTGAAGTCGCTCAGTTGTGTCTGACTCTTTTCGACCCCATGAACTGTAGCCCACGAGGCTCCTCCACCCATGGGATTTTCCAGGCAAGCGTACTGGAGTGGGGTGCCATTGCCTTCTCCAGGGGATCTTCCTGACCCAGGGATTGAACCCAGGTCTCCCGCATTGCAGGCAGACGCTTTACAGTCTGAGCCACCAGGGAAGTCCTTACTGAAGCCACATGAAAAGCCTTGTCCTGAGAAATCAGGGATAGAGGTTGATCCAGAAGGTCCTTCGTAAGCCTTTGACTCTCACCCGGGTCCTCCCCTCCCATCCCAGTGCCATCTTCCCTCTGATGTGGCACCGGACCGGCTGCCTCCACCCTGACAGGCAGGTCCCAGAGCAGAGACTGAGCCTCCTCCAAACCACCAGACAAGCCCAGTAGCCTTTCGCAGCCACCAGAGCACAGAGTCCTTCTGAATGCCTGGGAATAACTGCAGGGCACTGGAGGGGACCGCGCTGTTTTACACACTGGTGTCTGATGCAAGCCCGGAAAATCCACCAGTGCCCTCTGGGCCAGCATCCGCATTCGAGGAGGAAGAACGAGGTCAGAATGGGGAAGTGGCGCCCTCCAAACCCAGGCCTGGTGCCCTTTCTCCTCCTGTGTTGTCCTATGCCCGGGCACCTCCCAGGGGTCTTCAGGGCTGCTGGCACCCTGGCAGGGACTGCTGCTGCAGTGGCCTGGCCAGCCCCCCCTTGAGAAGGTGTTCTACACAGCCCTAAGTTTTTAAAAGTGACAAGCTAGGGATTTCCCTGCTGGTCCAGCAGTTAAGACTATCGCTTACAATGCAGGGGGCATGGGTTTAATCCCCGGTCAAGGAAGTAAGATCCCACATGCCACGGAGCAGCCCCAAAAATACAAGAACAGAAGTGAAAAGCTAGAGATAACTTAAGTGACATCAGCAGGAGTTCAGTCACAAAGCACAGTCGGCCCACCCCTAGGCAGCTGTTTGACCAAACTCAATGTGCCCTGTGTGTTTGGGGTGCAGAGACCTCAGAGCAAAGGTCAGTGGCGGGGGCGGGGGTAAGGGATGAGATGGAAGGATAACTCGTTTTTCACAATAAATCCTTTATGCTATTTACATGGCCGAAATGGGCACAGCATTATTCTAAGAACAGTAAAGTTGTTTTTCATATTTGATTTTTTTAATAAAAAGAATGAGGTTGTGCTCAAGGTGCTGACGCGAAAACCTCTTCCTAATGAATGAACGATCACTGTGGGTAGTGCTCCCTTTGGGAGCAAAAGAGATTTACTTCCATGAGGAAAGAAAAATGTTTGAAGGCGCCCCACCAATCTGTCGACAGAGGTTAAGATTTGGGGAGAGAGAGCTATGAAAGGGGGCCTTTGCTTTGTACTCTATACACTTCGGAATTGCTTCATAGTTTTACAGCGAGCTTGTTTTATTTTTGTCACTTAAAGACGAGAGGAAGAAAACACGTTTTCAGTTTAAAATGCCCACGGTTGGCCGGAGTCTCCTCTGGTCTCCGGGCACGTGGCTGGCTCAGCCTGACCCTCCTCTGGCTAAGGACGGGGGCAGTCTAGGAGCCCGCTCCATGCCCCAGACAGCTGTGTCTGTGCTTTTAGGACAACAGAGAAAGGAATGGATGGGAGAGGGCTGGCAAAGGCCCCGATGTCACATAAGCCTACCTCGTACATGGAGGAGGTCAGAGGCTCCTGTGTCTTCTCTGCGTTCTGCACCTAGTCTCATGCTTAGCCCTGCATGGAAAAGGAATCCAGGCAAATGAAGGGGTGGGAGGTGGGGAATCAGAGCTAGAGCATCCTGATGGAGGGTGGCTGGGGGGACCAGAGAACAGACCCAGGTAACCGTAATCTGTGTGTGGATTAGACACATGATGTGCTCTATGTGGGGACTTCCCAGGCGGCTCAGTGGTCAAAAAAGTCCTCCTGCCAATGCAGGAGACACAGGAGATGAGGGTTAGATCCCCAGGTCAGGAAGATCCCCTGGAGGAGGACATGGCAACACACTCCAGTATTCCTGCCTGGAGAATCCCAAGGACAGAGGAGCCTGGCGGGCTCAGTCCACGGGGTCACAGAGTCAGACACGACTGAGCAACTAAGCACGAGGCCCCACGTGCTCTGTGCAGTCCCAAGAGGAAAGACTGGAGCCCCTGGGAGGAGATAAAGGATATAAAGCTGGGCTCTGCAAAAGGGAGAACTGCCAACAGACCTGCCTAAGACTGGACTGAGCTGTCTTGAGGGGTGGGGGATGAGCGTCCTGTCATCAGAGGAGACCAAGCTGAGGTGGGTGATGCCCAGCAGGACTCTGTAGAAGTGACCAGTCAGTGGATGGAGGGGTGGGTTCTGGGACCTCCCTTCCACCCTGAGAGTCTGTGATCCTGTGACTGGGGGACCCAGGACTGGAACAGCCCCCTGCCGGTTCCTCACTTTGGGCCAAGTGCTAAGCAGAGGGCTCTGCGAGCACAAGTCCCTCAAGCCTCCCAGCAAAGTCGCAGGCAGGGAGGAAACTCAGGGTCCCAGAGTGACACTGGCAGGCCCCACCCCCGCAGAGCGCCTTCCTAGAGATGTCCCATGGGCACCCCCATCAGACCGATTGCACTGGGGAGAAAATGGCATTTCTAGAAAGACCCATCTTGCTAAGGATCATGAGCTGCGGATGGGCATTAGATGTCTGGGGTTTTTTGAGGGTGTGGCAACTCCAGGGACCAGTCCAAACCCCTGCCTCCAATGGGGGTACATGGGAGAATACATTCCAGAGGCTCCCTGGGCACGCCTCTGAGCCCCTTTCTGGGGGCCTCCTGGGTCCCCCGCTGGCCCCCCACTTTGGTCTGTTCACATCTTCCCAAATCTGGGAACATTAGGCTCTTCTTGCCCCTTGAGGTCCCCTACTTTGCACCCCACTGCCGCCCTTTAATCCACCCTGCCCACTCCCGGGGACCAAGGCCTCTGGATGGATGTCTCCTCCTCCCGCCTCCCAGCAGCCCTGCCCAAAACCCTCCTGCTCTTCCCCAATCTCAGCAGGACAGCCTCTATCTGCTTCGAGGAAATGACACATGTCCTAAGACACACGCCCACCTCCTGAGATGGATACACAAGCCCCCTGTGAAGGGCCCCCAGCTGAGGATGGGAGGCATCGAGGAGGCACACGAGCACCCCGGGAAAGCCATCTACTGTTCCCATTAGGCCTTCCAGCTCCGGCCCGGCCCCCACCCTCTCTCTGCTCTCCCTGCCCTGGCCTTCCTAGCACCTCGACCACACCAGCTCTTCCCTTCCTCCCCTGCCCGGGCACTCCCCTGAAGAGCTTCCCACACTGACCTCCCACGTCTTGGCCTTGGTCGGAGGTCACCTTCCCCAGAGGCCTTCTCTGGCCGCCCACTCAGCACCCAGCCTTGGAGGCAGCTCTCCCACCCATGCCCACCCTCCACCCCACACCGGGTCACCAGCCTGGAAAACTCTCCCTGGCCTCCGGGTTGACTGTCGGTTCCCAGCATCGGAGGTCACCTCGGGGGACCAGGACTGTCTGTTGTGAGAAGGGCCTGCCAGGCACGAAAGCAGGAGTGTTATAGATGCTCGTTTCAGGAACACATAAGCAGCACTTGGCAGTTTACACGCTGCCCTCCGGCCCACCACACATTCAGTCCACACAAGCCCAGCAGCAGGTGGTCTCTCGTCCCTTTTGAAGATGAACAAAGGCTCAGAGAGGTGAAGGGACCTGTCTGCCTGAGGTCACACAGCCAGCAAGCGGCAGACCGAACACAGGCCTGTCTTTCTGATGCTAAAGCCCTTGCCCGCTCTTCGACAGGATGTTGTGAATTCCGGCCCTGGTAACACATTCTGTGGGCTGCTTCTCGCCTTGTGCCAGGAAGCCACACTGAGTCCTGCCCTGCCCAGCCGGTCACCCAGGGGCTGCTGTGGTCAAGGTCTGCTTAGGGACCAACTGTCCCCCAGGGGTCAGCTGTGCAGGAGGCCAGAATAGGCCTCGGCCTTTCCTGGCTGTGTGACCCTGGGACAGTCACCCACTCCTCTGAGCTTTGGTTTCCTCACCTGGAAAATGGACATCTTAATAACACTCACAGTCTGCTACAGAGCCAGAGTCCAATCAATGGAGACCATGATTAATGCTATGTATTCTTCTGCAAATAAATTAAAAGGTTTTCAATACAAAAGTACAACCTCAGTACATTCCTGTTACCAAAGCATTGCAAATAAAGCTGATGAGCTCCTAGCAACCGCTGTTGGCTTGGTGAGCAATTTCCATTCCTGACCTTTCCACTGCATCTGGAGAGACAGGCAGGGGAAGGGGCACGGCGGGGGGCGGTGAGTTAAAAAAATGAGCATCACCATCCTGTATGGCTTGGCCTGAACTTTATTTTCCCATCAGCACTTTGTCTCAGAGACATTCTGGTGCTTCCAGGACGTGTTTCCCTCCTGCCTTCTACCTTGACCTTCACAGGCCCCGATGGGAAACAGGCAGGTGATATCCCCAGTCAGCAGATGGAAGAACTGAAGTTTCTAGAAACAACAACTGCCCCAGGTTACAGAGGAGGAAGGGGTGGAGCCACAGGAAAGCTGAATAGGGTGTCCCCTGGGATGATCCACCCACGTGGGGACAGGCTGCTCAGCGCACCTTCATCCACTCATGCATTCACTCACTCATGCATTCACTCACTCATTCATTCACTCACTCATTCATTCACTCACTCATGCATTCACTGCTTCATTTGCTCATTCATTCACTCAACCTTTGCCAGGGGCCTGTAGCAAGCCAGGCTTCCTGCTTCGAGGAAATGACACATGTCCTCAGACACATGCCCACCTCCTGACTTGGATATATAAGCCCCCTGCTAAGCACTCGCCACAGAGGATGGGAGGAGCATAGAGGATTCCAACAGGGGCCTCAAGCAATTTCTACTCCAGACGAGGGATGATAAATCCATACCTGCTCCCAAGACAGTGCAGGCCATTCAGACAAGAAGAGACGAGGACATTCGGGTCTGGGTTCTTTACAGTCCTAAAGACAGACAGACATTTTTTTATTACTTGAAAAAAGGAAAAAAATAGAAAGAAAGAAAGCACAAACCTGTCAGAAGTTATAACAGAGGTTCAGCTGGTAACTTGGAGCAAGAAATGGGGGTGACTGGAGGGCTTCGCAAGGCTTTACCCCAGCGGGTAAAGCCGGGAAGCCAGGAGCTGTCAGCAGAGCTCAGGCCCCATTAAAAAGGCCCCCAGACCCGAAGGTCACTTCCTCCCGTGCAGTGGATGTATTTATTTTATAGATCTGCCAAATGCAGGGGAGAAACCCGGGCTGCCAGGAGAGAGAAAAGCGGGGAAAAGTAAACATCGTCAAGCCGGTGTTTTACAAGCCGCATTAAATCCCCTCACACGACGAACCATGCGGCTGCTAACGAGGACGACTCCGTAAAGTCTAGGGGATGGCGAGTTGCGAGATGCAGGAAATCAGATCATGGTGGATACAAACGCACGCGTGCTACACACTCTCACACACACACACACACACACACACAGAACCGGTCCCAGAGGAAAGGGGTTAGGGAGAAAAGATACCTGCAAGGTCAGAACTCTGGGACCATCCCAAGCAGACTCCCTTGATTAGAACCCTCCAGGGCAGGGTCACCCGTGCGGGACAGCCGGGTCTCACTTCTTGTCCCCCTGCCCCTCCCAAAGCGCGGAGGAGCTGGGCCTGGCTCCACTTCTCTCCCTCACACTCATCTACACATCTTGACCAAACCGTCAAAACCATCAGAAGGTCCTCCATGGGGGGGTGAGGGGTAGTGTCCAAAACTGCCAGCACCCCACCCCCTGGGTTGCAGGAAGAGACAGTTTTCCCCACGTGATGTGGCCTGAGGGCCCGATGAGACTTGAAAGCGCTCAGCTGCAGGGCCTGGTACAGTCTTGGTAAATGGGAGATATTATTTTTATGTCATGTTATTATCATCAGCAGGGACCTTGGGAGACCCTGTATTTGAGGTGGGGGGAGGTGAGGGAGATGGAAGAAGACTGAGGAAGCTGGAGCACAAGGGATCAGGGAAGGATTGCTGAGCAGTGTCCCAGCAGAGACCAGGCCCATCCAAGGAGCTCAGCGAGGGTCCACAGTAAGGTTAGGAAGCTGGGGTGAGGCTTGAGTCACCGCAGGTTACCTAGACAGCAGTCAGAAAGGAAAACTGGACATGGATGAGAGCAGGGACCCCCCAGGTCCCCTGAGGATGGAGTCTGAGCATGGGTGGTGGGGGAGGGGGTGGTCTGTCAGGAAGAAGGACAGGGAGTGGCCTGGAAAGATGTCTGGTGTCTGCTCAGTTGTATTTAGAAGATTTGCCCCAAAGTGTGCGACCCTGGGGTCACATCTGACCACTCCGAGGCTCAGTTTCCTCTCTGAGAATCTCAGGGTCCCTCATGCCCGCCATCTGTGGCTCAGTCTGACGCCTCCCACTGGCCCCACCAAGCGTGGTTCCTGCACACCCAAACCTGTGCCCTCCGCCTCACCCCGAGCCTCCCTAGCTTAGGCAGCAGCCAAGAATTTCTAATTGCCTCTCCCTCCAAAACAAACAGTCCAGGAGTCACGATCCAAGTGTCTTTTGGGTCTGCTGTGGATCTCCTTGAAGTCCCGCCTGGTTTCTTTTAGGACCCCTTTATACAAAACATCACTTTATCTGACAATTGAGAAACAGCTCCGGGTTCTGATGTTTGTTCTGGAGAACAGGTAACCTGGCAAGTCCCAGGCTGGTGAGTGCAGAGTTGAAATTATTCAAGGCCGCACCCCAGCCTTCTCAAGCACCTACCCAGACTGCAGAGGCCATGTAGTCAATTCATCCAAGTTAACAACGGGTTCTGCCAAGAGGGAGTGCCCGTCAGAACCCACATCCCTGTAAGCCAACTTCTGGGCAGGCGGGTGGTAAACTGTTCATTGTCTAGAAGACGGCCTGGGGCCTGGCGGGCGGGGGGGTGGCGTCAGGGCCGCAGACTTTAGCATCTGCACCCCCCTCTGCAGGGCTTCTGAGGCCCCAGTTATGGTCACAGCCAGAGGAACCAGCAGCATCACTGCATTTTGGGGGAGCCCAGGGCAAGCTGTGATCCCCAGTCTCTCAGGGGCCACGCAGCTGGCAAGGCAGGACAACTGGGTGCCTTTGTGGGTCACACCCAACCTCACCTCCTTCCTGCCACCCTGCCCCATGTCTGATGCCCCAGGGAGGGGGGAGCGACAAGACTGGGACCCGTTGTGGCCCCAGCACAGAATCCCCACCGCCTTCCTGACGCCCCTCTGCACCTCCGAGTGGTGGGACTTCTGCCTTGGGGACCTACAGGTCAGCACACAGCCACCAACGGTCTCCAAGAGAGGGTGGGGCCCTGGATTTCCAGATGTTTCTGTCGCCCAGTGGTTCGTAAATGGTGGGGGTGGGGGGCACATGAGTATGCCCTGGAGTGGGTGGAGAGGGCCTCATTCGAAACCTGACTACACAGACCCCACTTTGGACTTGTGAAACGGAACCCCTAATGTCCTGGCCCTGGAATGTGCCCCTGGGCCCCTAACAAGGCCACAGTTCTTAAGGCACAATCCCAAGAGCCAACAGACCCAGGATGGAGCCCTGATTCAGCCCCTTATGAGCAGCGCAGCCTTGAGCAAACAACTGAACCTCTCTGAGCCTGTATTCTCATCCCTCGAGTGAGGGTAATACTGGCACCAACGAAACAATTCGAGACAGCGCCCAGTGCAGGGCTCAGCACAGAGAGACGCCCAGTAAACACCGCTGCTGTCACTGCAGTCGCTGGGTGCTCGGCAGCCTGCTGGTAACCACTACCTTGCTCACTTTCAGGCTGGAAGCTCTCTCTGCCCTGCCTTACTGACCAAACTGCCCCTCCCAGTCGGATTGCCACATGCAGTTGCCTAGTCTGCGCACTGCACAAAGTGCTGTCGGCGGCACTGGGGCTGGAATCCAACCTGCCTCCACTGAGCCAGGCATGCTGGCATGTGAGCTGTGCCCACAAGGGCCATGTTTTCTACTCTTTCCAAAAGCACCACACGGGTAGCGACGGGTTTTGCGGAGCTCAGGCCACTTCCCATCACGGGGCCGGTATCAGCCTTTGCCAAGGACTGTCATCCAGCCCCGGGTCACTGGAGCCTGCCTGGTTCGTAAAATTATTTATATGGAGGACAACTCGGGAAATTCGAAAATCCATTTATTATTAGATGATATTAGGAAATGCTTGTTAATTTCCTCAGGTCTTGGGTTATATAGAAGAATATCTATATTCTTAGCAGATGAATGTTGAGTTATTTAGGAGGGATATGTTGTGAAGTTTACAGCTTACTTTGAAATATTCCAGCCGAACTGTAGGGCTAGAGATAAAGAAAGGTATAATATAAATGGGAAAACACATGTGACCACGTGACAACAGTCGTCACATTTAATGGTAGATGTATGCATGTATGCTTCCCCAGTGGCTCATCGGTAAAGAATCTGCCTGCAGTGCAGGAGCCCCAGGTTAGATCCCTGGGTCAGGAAGATTCTGGGGAGAAGGGAAAGGCTACCCACTCCAGTATTCTGGCCTGGAGAATTCCTTGGACTGTATAGTCCGTGGGGTTGCAAAGAGTGGGACACAACTAACACTTCTACTACTACTGTATGCATATATGTTAGACTAGTCTTGCATCTTTTTATGTGCTTGATAATTTTATAATAAAGATATTCAAATAATAATTTTTAAGAAGGGAATGGTGAGAAAGGGGCTCTCGAGTCACCTGAGTGCCCCTTGTCCTCTCCTCAAGGTGCTCTGCTGTCTTCACCTCCAGGAGGGACCCTCCTGGGCGGACTCCTGTTTCCTTTGGGGATATGGGGGACACAGCAGATCCACTCAGAACACTCAGTGGCACTGACAGGACCTTCCCAGGGTAGGAGCAATGAGCAGCTCATGCCCCCCACGCCCTCCTCCCAGGGTACTCTTTTGGGAATGAGAAACTCTAAAGAGGGATGTTCCTTGCTGTACTTTGCATAGTCAAAAAATGGAAATAGTCTAACTGTCCATTTACGGGGAGTTGAAGGCATAAATTTAACAGCCATGTCTCTGCGCCTTGTGACATGGAAGTATGTTCAATAACATCCTGAGTGAAAAAGCAAATTGCAGAACAATATGTAATGCTTTTAAGAGAAAACAGTCCCTACATATGTTCTGGAAGGTGGCCCACTGATCTATTCTCAGTGGTTATTTCTGGAGTGTGAGAGTAGGTGACGGAGAAGAAACTCACTTTCCACGTCAACCACGTTTGCATTTTTTGAAAATCACAAATGCATTTTGCATTACAGTTCTACACAGATCTCAGATCACTGACTACCCTCTGCACAGTGTAGTAATACCAATACCCACATAGGACTGCAGGGAGATCAAACCAGTCAATCCTAAAGGGACTCAACCTTGAATATTCATTTTGGAAGGACTGATGCTGACGTTCCATAACCTGATGGAGAAGAGCCAACTCACTGAAAAAGACCCTGATGCTGGGAAAGATTGAAGGCAGGAGGAGAAGGGGGAGACAGAGGATGAGATGGTTGGACGGCATCACCGACTCAGTGGACCAGAGTTTGGCAAACTCTGAGAGATACGGAAGGACAGGGAAGCCTGGAGTGCTGCAGCCCAGTGGGTTGCAAAGAATCGAACATGACTGAGCAACTGAACAATAACAGAACATACCACATGCCAAGGATGTTAGGCATATTAACTCAGTTAATCCACATATGATTTAACACACACTACCATCTTCATCCTTCCCGGTTTACAGGTGAATGAGACACAGCTCTTTAAGGAACTTACCCAAGGCCACACAGTTAGTGTCGAAGCTGGGATTTGGACCTGGGCAGTTCTTCTCTACCAGTAGTACCATGACAACTCTACTGTATCAGCACAGAGGCCTGGACACAATGCTGTTCCATTTCCTCCTCGTGGAGCTCTCAGAAGGGCTCCTTGCCTGACTCGAGACTCCCAGAGCAACTGAGGAGCCTGACTGGAGATGGTCCAGGTGGCAGCATGATCTGAAGCTGGGGGAGGGGCCCATCTTCTTCTAAGGAGGAGAAGAGACAGGCACCGGAGGAATAAAGTAGACACACGTGTATGTACAGGTGACACAGACACCACCAAGACCACCCAGGGTTAATCCTGCAAATCAAGGCCCCAGCTGCTCATTGGACAGATGAGGAAACTGAGGCCTGGAGACAGGAAGTGCCCGAGTCTGGATGAGTCTGGTCAGGACCTTGCAGAGGAAAGCGGAAGAACAAAGACCGCCCTTCACCCCACAGGCCTTGCCCCACGTGGTCTTGTTCTCCACAGGCAGTGAGGATGTCTTGAAATCCTATCTGCTTCTCGTGAGCAGTGAAAGGTGAGGCCGCCGGGGGGAGCCAGTCACGGCTGGGACCCGACCGCTCCAGCGCACCCCATCCTCGGCATCCCTGGGGCGGGGCCTGGACAGAGGCGATGCCACGCTGGCCTGGAGCCACACCTTAGAATTCTGAGAATAAGCAGCAGCCCCGACACCCTGAGGACACACCCCGGTGTTCGCAGTGGCAGATCTGAGGCGTGAAATTGCGGGTAATTTTTATTTCCTTCTTTGTACTTTCCCACAGTTTCCAAATTTTTATTGGGTGAGCACACATCAGTGTTATAATTAGAAAAAAATTACTTTTTTTTTTTTCCCCTCCAGGAGAAACCAAGGACGTATCGCAGGAAGTAATTCATCCAAATGAAGGTAAAATGTGTGACTCTTGTTAAACGAGAAGAGAGAATAGGAGAGGGCGCAAGGGGGATGACCAATATTTGTTGGGTGCCTATTACGTGGCAAGCATAGGGCCAGGGACCCCTCATCCATTATGTCTTCAATGCTCACACCGACCCTGGGAGTTTAGCGCCCTGATCCCCATTTTACAGATGTGGACGCTGAGAGTGAAAGCATCTTTCCACTCACCAAGCTGCCTCTCCAAGAGGTGGCAGAAAATGCAGCTCCAAAACCAGTTTGGTGATTTCCCTGGCGATCCAGTGGTTAAGAATCCACCTTGTAATGCAAGGGACACGAGTTTGATCCCTGGTGTGGGAACTAACACCCCACATGCTTCAGAGCAACTAAACCCCACAACAACTGAGCCTGCGTGCTCTGGAGCCCACGTGCCACAACCAGGGAGTCTGCTGCAATGAAAGATCCCGCATGATGCGACTAAGACCTGACACATATTAAACAAACAAGCAAGCCAGTTTGCTTTAGAGTAGCCATTATCTAGGGCTTCTTAGAGAAGAGTCACCAGTTTCTCACAATACAGCTGCCCTTCCAGCTATTGTTTGCCAAGTCTTTTGATGACAGCAGGTCATTTTTATGTTCTGTATACAATGTTTTATCCGGAAGTGTTAATGCCTAATGCAGATAAAGCTGCAGTGGATTCCATCTGCCATTTGGTTGCCGGTAGCACAGAAAATCAGTACAAACCTTTTTGGAAGCAATAGGTGACAATAGAGCAAGACTCATAAACAAGTTAAGATCTTTTGACTCAGGAATTCCATTCCCAAGCATGTATTTCTAAGAACTACTTCAGCAGAAAAAAATAGAAATTGACATGCATAAAGATGTTCATGTCAGTATTAACTACAATAGCAAATGACTGATAACACGACAAATGTGATTTTGTTGTTCAGTTGCAAAGTCATGTCCAACTCTTTTTCGACCCCTTAGGCTGTCCATGGGATTTTCCAGGCAAGAACACTGGAGTGGGTTGCCACTCCCTTCTCCAGGGATCTCCCCGACTCAAGGATCAAACACACATCTCCTGCCACATCTCCTACACTGCAGGTGGGTTCTTTACAGCTGAGCCACCAGGGGAAGCCCCAACAATGTGATGGGAGATGCTTTAGAAAGTGGCTTTTTATGATGAGTAGTTTTTCTGAATGTGGTAGCCAGCCCCCAAGTTGCCTTCCGTGAGTCTCACCTCCTGGTAGTCATGCCCTGGTGAAGTTCCCTTCTTGATGCGGAATAGAACTGACTTAGTAACCAGTAGGGTTGGGTAGAAGTGACCATGTGTCACTTCTAAGGAGAGGTCCTGGAAGATGTTGCAGCTTCTGCTTTGGTCTCTTGATTATTCACTCTGGGGGAGGCCAGCCACCACACTGTGAAGAAACTTAAGTCACGAAGAGGGCCTGGGGCCTCCGGCCAAGAGCCAGGTGAGTGCACCACTTTGGGAATGGATGGCCAGCCCCAGTCAAGCCTTCAGATGACTGCAGCCCTACCCAACATCTCAAGGGCAAATTCATGACAGGCCCCAAACCAGAACTGCCCAGTTAAGCTGCTCTTGACATTCTTAACAGATAGAAACTATGAGAGACAATAAATGCCATTGTTTTAAGTCACTAGGATTTGGGTCATTTGTTTGAAAGCAATACACATGATGGAATTCAAACAGGACGAAAGTAAAAAGTGATTAAACTATTGTTACTCACACAATAGCCGTAGTTTCACAAACACGATGAATTTCACAAATACAATGTTAAGCCAAAGAAGCCAGATACCAAAGAGGACATTCTCTGTGATTTTATTGGCACAAAGATCCTAAATGTGCAAAGTTAATCTTGGCTGTCTGCATAGTGGTTCTTTTTTGGGAGGGGAAGCATGGTGGCCACCGGGAGCAGTTAGGAGGGGGCCTCCAAGTGCTGATAACGCTTCACTTCTTGGGCTGGGGGCTATATGGTTTAGACAAGATCGGCCACATTCAGGGTGGTATGGCCACAGACTGGGGGCTGTATAGTTGAGATCATGGGTATGCTTTTTTTGTAAAAACTCATCAAACTGTACATTTATGACTCATGCTCTAGTCTGTATGCACACTATATTTCAACATGAAATATTTCTAAATGATCATTGTATGGATACTGTTTGAAATCTAGAGACCGAAAATGAGGTTCTGGGCCATGAAAAGGGAAGAACTTCAGGAGAGTCTGTACAATGATTTGCAGTCCTGTAAAACACACATATGGAAGGCAAGATGGAAAAAAGATGAAATGTTTGTGTTGCGAGGCAGGGATTCTGGGCAACTTAAAAATCTTTTAAGTGTTTCATTTAGGAATGTATTAGACTGTCTTGTCAGAGAGAATGAATAAAGGGCCAAGAGGTATAATATATTTTCACAGGGGGGTCTAACCAGAGACTAAAATACGATCCTATAAGGAGTAAGCTTTTTATTCACCCAAAATTTGACCACCCAGAATAATGCCTTCCCAGAGATTTCACAAGCTGTTCAAGTGCGGTTTCTCTAGCAGAATCAGTTATTGAAACTGCCGTCCTCATTAAGCAGAAAAGTGGGCGCCCGTGCTCAAGGTTCGCGGTCCGGCTGGGCGTGGAGAGAAGCTAGGCCAGGTGGACAGGAGGTGTTGGCGACGTGGTGGGCAAGCAGAGCAGCAGGTATTAATTTGCTGTAAAGTAAGGAAATTTGCGGGCCTGGAGGAACTCTCCCAGTGCTGATAGTAATAGAATCAGAAATATCACCTTCAAATCCCCAAACAGCTGCAGGCTCAGAAGACAGTGGAGAAAGTTCTCCAATTTCACTGAGCTATAAATTTTGGATTTCCCATAACAGCTTTCCAGAACAGGTTCCACATTGTTCTCAGTAGAAATCACACATTACAGTATTCGGTAGCATCCTGAAGACACAGACTCTGGCGCACTCCTTCCGTATGCCCTCTCCCAGCTCAAAAACCGTCAGTGGATTCCCCCACTAACCCCCAGCACAACCTTAAAAAGTGTCTCTGGCCCAGCACGGTAAAAAGTAACAACTCCAACCCAGGCACCCCAGACTGTGTCACCGCCGGCCACCTGGCCAAGAGCCCACTGTATCTATCACCTGGGAACTCCCTTCACCAGATGATCTTTACATGGGGAAGGGCTTTCTAAGCTTCAAAGCCGTGGAAGAAACCACAGAGGAAATGCTTGACAGTCCCACGCTACATAAAAACAAGAAATTCCGGTGCGATTAAGAAAATCAAGCAAAATTAAAAGACAAACAACTGGGGGAAAAAGTTAGCAACAAATACCACAGACAGATGGCGAGGGCCCTTACTTTATAAAGAACCCACATAAATCAGTTTTGAAGATACATATACAAAGATGCTCATGGATAAAAGGGCAAATGGCTTAATAAAAAGCAAATATAAGAGGCTAACAAACATGTGGAGGCGGAAAGAATGCTCGATCTCTCTAAAGGTCAAAGAAACGCAAATAGCAATAAGATAGATTAAGTTATCAAAGACACTGCTCCCTGCTAACTGAAGCACAGAGGGATAGCATTCTCGTGTAGGCACTGGGGCGTGTAAATTCGTGAGCTATTTCTGGCAAGCCACTTGGTGATCTTTATCAAAAGCCTTAAAAATGTTCCTACTTTGTTCACATTTTTTTTTTTTTACTGTTTCTTTAGAAACTTTTCAGCAAATAATTTGGTGATATTTATCAATCTTCTTGAGATGTTTGTACTTTGGACTCAGATTTCTGATTATTTTCTCCGAAATCTAAAAGTTGACATGCGGCTGAAGATGGATGTACGTAAAGACATGTCTGCTGCAATGTGAACAGGCTATAACGAAAAGCTGGAAAGAACCTAAGTGACCTACAGTTGGGGAGAGGGTGAGGCAATTACCGTACGTCCTTGTGACTAAAAGCACTGGGTAAAAAACCTTGTAACAGTCAAGGGTTCCAAACGGTGTGGGGAAACACTTATGAGGTAATAGGTTTGCAGTGGGAAGTAAGCTCTCAATTTCTTAAAGAAAAAAAAATTTTAGCCAATAGAAGGGAACCCCACACATGGATTGCCTCTGGCTGGTGAGCTTAGGGGAAATTTGTATATGTGCTTCTTTACCGTTTTCCGTGATTTTCGAAATGTCTTCAGTGTGCAGAATTACTTTGATAATCACTTAAGTAGTTAAAATCTGTAAAAAAAAAAAAAAAAAATTATTCTCCTTGATACAGTCGATTTTTCTAGTGAAAAGCAATTGTTCCTTTATGAATTGACACGTAGGTTCAATAAATATTCGTGAGCAAATGAGTGAATAATGCTTTTAAGACTCTTGTGAATTATTTCTCACTTTCTGCTTTTATTGCCTGGTTATTTGTGTATATGTCTTTCTCCCTTGTGACCCTGGAAGGTCTCAGAAGGCAGAAATCACATGTCTCCATTTATTCACATCCAGCCAGTGCCTTGAACCCAGGAGGAGCTCCAAAAGTTATTTTTAAATGAATGGAGCATATCATACAGTTATGTGTTTTTTCATATGAGATAAAGATTCAGGATGCCAAAGACTATGACAAACCCAAGCCTCCTGAAGTAGAACTCCCTGAAAGCCAAGAACAAGGAGATCAAAACAGGGGTTCTAGTGGCAACTCTGCCCCAACCTGGAAGCCATCAGGTGTTTATGCCAAAGCTGCTGTCTGGTCCTGAAAGCACTGTCCTAGGAGCCCTCATGCTGCAGGTAATACCTACGGGACCCTGGGCAAGTCGCTCATCCTTAGTTCACTCATGGGTGAACCAAAGACGCTGGAGTACTTCTAGCTTGCTGTCACTAGGATTTCTAAAAAGCATCTGATAGTGAAAGTTGGTTTGGAATACCAAGGTGAAAGGGATCTTCAGAACACGGCAGAATTGTTCTTAAAAAAAAAAAAAGCAAAACACCCTGTATTGATAAACCAAATCAATAATGTGCACCCGTGAGCTGGGCTCCACTTCACTGACATTTTTGTCTTTCTCATCAATCTTAATAATTAAATTAGGCAACCTTAAGGTTCTGGCAAGGACCCTGGGATTCCTGGAGCATCTGTAGAGATAAGCAACAATTCCTCTTGCAGTCAATGATTTCAGAGAATGAGATGACTCACTGAAATGTCAGTGCTTCCAATGAGGGCAGAGAATGGAGAGGATCCTGGGCTTTTCTTCTCTTGCCCCTCCTTGGTCCAGAATTCTCCCATTCATCCGCAGCAGGTGGTTTCGCTGGTGTACAGTGACCTCTGCAGACAGCAGGGTGTTGCATGTCTGTCTCTGAGCGGAAGAGGAGAGGCCCCTCCTGCTCTCCCCAGACTCCCAGAGTCCCCTCTTATCAACCAGGACCCCCTCGATCACACAGAAATGGAGCGCTGGCCCTGAATCTTGGTTCTTAGTATTAGAGCCCTGAGCTCCGCGTCCTTTGTCCCCACTTGCATGCACTTCAGAGACTGGAGCTGTGCATGGTGTAACCAGGAACTCCCAAACTCTCCACGAGAAAAGTCCAGTGGGAAGCTCAGGGCTACTCCACCACAGTGCCAAGGAATCAGGCTTCATGTGTCCCCAACTTGAGCTCCTTCCAACACTGGAGAGGCGACAGCCCGGAATCCAGTGCTCTGGAGCCAGATGGCCTCCATCCGCTCTTGACTGCATGAGCTTGGGCCAATTACTGAAACTCTGGATGCTCAATGTTCCTTATCTTTAAAATGGGGTTAATACTACAAGAGACAAGCTGAAAAGATGAAACAGTTACTTATATTAAAAATATATTTATACCTATACGTGTATAAAGTCGCTGCCGTCTCTGGGGTCGCACAGAGTCAGACACGACTGAAGCGATTTAGCAGCAGCAGCGGCAGCATATAAAGTCGGGTAATTGACAGGGGCTTCCCTTTTGGCTCAGAAGGGGAAGAATCCGCCTGCAATGAGGAAGACCTAGGTTCGATCCCTGGGTTGGGAAGATCCCCTGGAGGAGGGAATGACTACCCACTTCAGTATTCTTGCCTGGAGAATTCCACGGACAGAGGAGCCCCAGTGGGCTACAAGTCCATGGGATCACCAAGAGTCAGGCACATGGTGTTTAAGGAAAAGCATTTATTCTTCTTTGAGGAAATCAGAGAACGAAGAAACACTGGAAGGAACGGAAGCAGGTCCATTTCTTATAAGAAATGAGATCAGAAATGGGTGGCTGGCTTTTTCTTCCCACCCCCGCCCCCCTCCCCCAATGGCCGTCCCAAAGGCAGCTAGCCTCCCTTGAGGACAATGCCCCCTCCAAGGCCGTCTACAGGCGGGGCCCTCCTCCCGGGGGACAGGGTCAAGTTCAGCGCGGGGAGCCCCCTCGCGGAGGCACCGGGGCGGGGCACCTTGCGGGAGCTGGACCCAGGAGTAGGGGGCCCGCCCCTGGCGCGAGGGCGAAGCTGGGAGGAGGCCCGGGCCTTAACGTCGGCTGCATCCCGGCCCCCGAGTCCCAACTGCCCCCAGACCGGCCAAGAGTTTCGCTTCCGAGACTCTTCCTCCAGCCTTCGCGGGCCCAGTGCGTGCAGTACTGCGCAAAGAGCTGCAAGAAGCGGCTCCGCGAGCAGCCCCGGGCCGGGGGGCGGGTGGGCAAACCAGAGCCCCCCGGCGACCTGACCTCAAAGCAGGGGCCCTCACCCCCTGGCCGCCACCCCCCGAAAAGGGTGCAAGCCGGGCCCGCGGGGCCTGCGGCGGGCGGCAGGGGCGGAGATGAGCGGCGGCGCGGGGTGCGTCGGTTCGCCACAGGAAGGAGGGAAGAGGCCGGAGGCGCCTTCACAGCGCGGCAGCCCTGACAGATCTGATAAAAGAGGAAGGAAGCCCTCGACGCGGCTGAGCCGAGCTGCCGGCTCCCCAAACCGACGAGGTCCTGCAGCTGTCACGGCCCCTGCGGGCGCGCGGCGGCCCGGCCAAAAGACCGGGGAGCCTGCGCCCCCTGCCGGTCGTTCGGAGCGACGGGCCCGGAGAGCCGGCCTGGCTGCGGGGACCGGGGCGCGGCCACCGCCTCCTCCGCAGTTCAGTTCACAGTTCAGTTCAGTCGCTCGTCGTGTCCGATCTTTGCGACCCCATGGACTGCAGCACGCCAGGCCTCCCTGTCCATCGCCAACTCCCGGAGTTTATCCAAACTCATGTCCATGGAGTTGGTGATGCCATCCAACCATCTCATCCTCTGTCGTCCCCTTCTACTCCCGCCTCCACTCCTAGGTGGTAAAGGCCGTGGGTGGGTAAGTCCCCGAGGCCGGCGGGGGGCGCGGATACGGGGCTTGCCTGGGCCTGGATCCTCTATCTTCGGCTCCCTGCCAGACACCGCAGAGAAAGAATTCTCAGGTTTGCTCCAGCTGGGCTCTGCTTACCTAGTAGTGTTTAGTCGCTCAGTCGTGTCCAACTCTTGCGATCTCACGGGCTGTAGCCCGCCAGGCTTCTCTGTCCATGGGGATTCTCCAGGCAGGAATACTAGAGTGGATTGCCATTCCCTTCTCCAGAGGATCTTCCTGACCCAGGGATGGAACCCGGGTCTCCTGCGTTGCAGACAGATTCTTTACCCGTTTGAGCTACCGGGAAGACCCTGGCAACCCAATTACCTTGGCAGTCCAGGGGTCGGAGCCAAGCCCACCCTACTGAGAAAAATATAGAAGCCCTTCTAAAGATGGCAGAGCACCGCTCCGGGGCTCTGATTTTGCTGTCGCTTCCTAGCTGTGTGACCTTGAGCAAGTCCCCTGTGCTTCAGTTTCCTCATTTATAAAATGGGAATCATAGTCTCCACCCCACAAGGTTGTAGGGAAGACCGAGTTAATACATGTAAAAGTGCTTAGAACAGCTTCCTGGCTTAGTGCACATATGTCTGTTAAATTGTTTAAATTTCACTGTAGCGTGAAGGCTTGTTGAACTTGCTGTAACTGCTTCCTTATTCTGGGGATTTTCTTGCTGTCTATATAATAAAATTTTATATATATAAAATTTTATTTCTTTTTGCCTGTGCTGGATCCTCCTTGCTGCTCAGGCTTTCTCTAGTTGTGGAGAAGGGCGGCTGCTCTCTAGTTGTGGTGGAAGGGTTTCTCATTGCCCTGACTTGTCTCCTTGTGGAGCACAGGCTCTAGGCAGGGGCAAGCTTCAAGAGTTGCGGTTCCTGGGCTCTAGAGCACAGACTCACTAGTTGTGGCACAGGGGCTTAGTTGCTCCGCTGCAGGGGGAAAAATAAATAAATCTTCCCCCAGCAGGGGTCAAACCTGTGTCTCTTGCATTGACAGACTCTCTACCAATGAGCCACGAGGGAAGCCCTCTTGCTGTCTTTCAACCAAGCCAATTTTCTTTCAGTTCCACTGCATTGGGAGAACTTACTTTGTATGATGCCACTCCTTTGAAATGTGTGGAGGCTTGCTTTCTGGGCCAGCATATGGACTGCTCTGCTAAAACCTCTGTGTGCACCATGAAAAGAATGTACTTTCTGCAGCTGTCAGATGTAATGTTCCAATGTCAATTAAGTCAAATTAGTTAACTGAGTTATTCCATATTGAGTATGTGGGTGTGTGTGTGGTTCATTTCCTGCTTTTTCTATTAGTTAGTGAGAGAGCTGTTAAAAATCTCCTGAATGATGGTGAATTTGTCTATTCCTCCTTTCAGCTTCACTAACTTTTGCTGTATGTATCCAAGGCTGTGTTATTAGATGAGTATAAATTTAGGAGTCTTGTATCTTCCTAGTGAATACAACTGTCATAATTATAAAAGGGCATTGCAACGGCAACCCACTCCAGTACTCTTGCCTGGAAAATCCCATGGACGGAGGAACCTGGTGGGCTGCAGACCATGGGGTCGATAAGAGTCGGACACAACTGAGCAACTTCACTTTCACTTTTCACTTTCATGCATTGGAGAAGGAAATGGCAACCCACTCCAGTGTTCTTGCTTGGAGAATCCCAGGGATGGCGGAGCCTGGTGGGCTGCCGTCTATGCGGTCGCAGAGTCGGACACGACTGAAGCGACTTAGCAGCAGCTTAGCAGCATACGTGTCTATATTGTAAAATGTCCTTCTTTGTCTCTGGTAAATACTTCTTGCCTCAAAGCCTGCTTTTTATAATGGTTACACCCAACTGAAAATAAATAAAAAATAAAATACAATGGTTACATGCACTTTCCTGTGGTGTTACATCTGTGAATTTCAAACTTTCTGTGTGGTTACGAAGTTTGTTTCTTGTAAATGTCATATATTGGGTTTTGATTATAAACAGTTTCATACTCCCTTTTAGTTGGATTGTTTACCCCACTTATATTGACTATAACTAATTGTGTAGACTTTATAGCTAACCTTTTGCTGTTTTCCAACTTTTGTTCCTTTAGTCATTTTTCCTTTTGGAAAAATCACTGGATTTTTTAAAAATTCCATTTTCCTCTTGCATCTTTGATAAATGTATTACTGTACTCTTGAAGCTTAGATTTTCAAGCTATTTTTATAGTTATCCTACTGCTACTGCTAAGTCACTTCAGTAGTGTCCAACTCTGTGCGACCCCCGAGACGACAGCCCACCTGGCTCTGCTGTCCCTGGGACTCTCCAGGCAAGAACACTGGAGTGGGTTGCCATTTCCTTCTTCAATGCATGAAAGTGAAAAGTGAAAGTGAAGTCGCTCAGTCGCGTCCGACTCCTAGCGACCCCATGGACCGCAGCCCACCAGGCTCCTCTGTCCATGGGATTTTCCAGGCAAGAGTACTGGAGTGGGGTGCCATTGCCTTCTCTGATAGTTATCCTAATAATACCTAATCTTCTCGAGATTACAATATTACAGTTTTGTTTTAATTAGCAGTTTTACTACTTGCCAAGTACAAACAACCCTTTCTTCCACCCTCCCACACTACTATACATGCATAACATATAACCGTTATATATTCCATACTACATATTTTTAACAATATATGTCCTCAAGACATTACTGTGGTTTAAAAGTCAATATTCTTTCATATTTGCCTATATACTCTGTTCATTGCTCTTCATTCTTCCTTCTGGTTCTATACTACCACCTGGGGTCATTTTCCTTTAGGCTGAAGTACTTCCTTAAGTATTTTTATAGCACATGTCTGATGGTGCTTAATTCTCTCAACTTTTGTCTGTCTGAAAATGCCTTTAGTTTGCTTTTGAGAATATTTTTACTAAGTTGGCAATTCTAAGTTGGCAGACCTTTCTCAGGAGTTTTAAGACTCTGGCTTCCAAAGTTTCTGCTGAAGTCAGCCACTGCTCCTTCAAAGGTTATGTATTTCTCTCTGGCCGTCTCGAGAATTTTCTGTCTTGGGTTTCCAGCATAAGATATTCTTAAGTGTGCCTTCTGGTTTTGCTTTTACTCCATAATGAATTTGCTGAGTTTTACGAATAGGTAGGTTCAAGTTTGTCAACAGTTTTGGAAAATTCTCAGCTATTATTTCATCAAATATTGATTCTGCCCCATTCCCTTTTATGTCTGGGACCTCAGTTACATGTATCTTTAGGTTGTGTTCATCATGTTTCTCATGCTCTTGGCTTTTTGTTTAGTTTCTACATTCTTTTACTCTTTGCTTCCATTTGAATTTTTCTGTTGGCCTATCTGCAAACACTAATCCTAGCTCCTGCTGTGTGCACTCTGCTGTTAAACCCACACAGTGAGTTCTTCATTTCAGATTTGAGCTGTTATTGCAATATTCTTTTCAAACAGCTTTATTGAGGTTTCACTTACAAACTGCAGAATTCACCCATTTAAGGCAAACAAAATTTTTTTAGTAAATGTGTTAAGTTGGGGAGCCATTAGCACAATTCCCCCCTCTTTCTTCTTTAAGAATATATTCTGGTTGACATCTAAATTGAAATTTAAGTCAAATACAAAGGAAAGAGACATCACTAGCTTTGCCAATAAACCTGTCTATACGCTGTTTATCCAAAACTTTTAAGCAGGCAGAATGGCCCCCTTGTAACTTTTAAAAATTGAGATATAATTCCTATATCATAAAGTTTACCTTTTAAAGTATACAACTCAGTGGGTTTTAGTATATTCACAAAGTTGTGCAATCATCACTCTTAGCTAATTCCAGAACATTCATTTTCATCACTCCAAAAAGAAACCTGTACTCACTAGCAGTTAATGCCCATCCTCTACTTCCCCGGCTCTTAGCAGCCACTAATTTACTGTCTCTATAGATTTGTCTATGCTGGCCATTTCATATACATGGAACCATATAATATGTAGCCTTTTTGTGTCTGGCTTCTTTCACTGAGCATGTTTTCAAGGTTCACACTGTAGGTTGTATTTTTTTAATGGCCAAATAGTATTCCATTATATGGACATTTTATCCAGTCACTGGTTGATGGCTATTTGCTTCCATTCGGGGCTATTATGAAAAACCATGCCATGAACATCATTTCTCCTGGTTATAAAGCTAGGGGTGGAATTGCTGGGTAAGTATTACTAGTTCTATGCTTAGCTTTTTGAGGATCTGCCAAAGTGGCTGTACCAGCGATGTATGTGTGAGTTCTAATTTATCCACATCACTGCAAACACTGATTGTCTGTCTTCTTGATCACAGCCATCCTAAAGGGTGTTTTTAATGGTTTTTGATTTACATTTCCCTAGAGATGGGAATACCAGACCACCTGACCTGCCTCTTGAGAAATTTGTACACAGGTCAGGAAGCAACAGTTAGAACTGGACATGGAACAACAGACGGGTTCCAAATAGGAAAAGGAGTACGTCAAGGCTGTATGTTGTCACCCTGCTTATTTAACTTATATGCAGAGTACATCATGAGAAACGCTGGGCTGGAAGAAGCACAAGCTGGAATCAAGATTGCCGGGAGAAATATCAATAACCTCAGAAATGCAGATGACACCACCCTTATGGCAGAAAGTGAAGAGGAACTAAAAAGCCTCTTGATGAAGGTGAAAGAGGACAGTGAAAAAGTTGGCTTAAAACTCAACATTCAGAAGACGAAGATCACGGCATCTGGTCCCATCATTTCATGGCAAATAGATGGGGAAACAGTGGAAACAGTGTCAGACTTTATTTTTTGGGGCTCCAAAATCACTGCAGATGGTGACTGCAGCCATTAAATTAAAAGATGCTTACTCCTTGGAAGAAAAGCTATGACCAACCTAGATAGCATATTGAAAAGTAGAGACATTACTTTGCCAACAAAGGTCTGTCTAGTCAAGGCTATGGTTTTCCCAGTGGTCATGTATGGATGTGAGAGTTGGACTGTGAAGAAAGCTGAGCGCCAAAGAACTGATGTTTTTGAACTGTGGTGTTGAAGACTCTTGAGAGTCCCTTGGACTGCAAGGAGATCCAACCAGTCCATTCTGAAGATCAGCCCTGGGTATTCTTTGGAAGGAATGATGCTAAAGCTGAAACTCCAGTACTTTGGCCACCTCATGTGAAGAGTTGACTCATTGGAAAAGACTCTGACTTTGGGAGGGATTGGGGGCAGGAGAAGGGGACAACAGAGGATGAGATGGCTGGATGGCATCACTGACTTGATGGACATGAGTCTGAGTGAACTCTGGGACTTGGTGACGGACAGGGAGGCCTGGCGTGCTGCAATTCATGGGGTCCCAAATAGTCGGACACGACTGAGCGACTGAACTGAATGACTAATAATGTTAAGCTTCTAGGTGTTGATTGGTCCTCTGTAGATCTTCTTTGGAGAAATACATATCTAAACCCTGGTTCATTTTTTGGTTGGGTTGTGGGGTTTTGTCTGGCCACACACCATGGCATGCAGGGATCTTAAGTTCCCTCACCAGGGACTGAATCCATGCCCGCTGCAGTGGACGCAGAGTCCTAACCACTGGACCGCCAGCAAAGTCCCCAGCTGGGTTGTGTTTTTATTATTGAGTTTTAACAATTCTTTATATATTCTGGATACTAGACCCTTATCTACAACCTGTATTTAAAACAGACCTCTCATGTCCGTTTGCGGTCAATTCCCACTCCCAACCCTGTTGTTCACTCGCTCAGTCATGTCTGACTCTTCGTGAACTCCAACCCTAGTAACAGGCAACCACTAAGTTACCGCTGCTGTTTCAGGTAAGCCCACCTTTTAATGCAATTTTGTCTAAGTATTGTGTCATTGTGGGACGTTTCACTCTGCCTTTTGGTGGCCCTGGGCTTAGCTTCTGGCATGTCACGTAGAGCTCTGGAATTCAGCAAATGTCCTGGGAGAAAGCCAACCACTTATTTAAGGTGTCTCAGGTTTCCAGTATGTCGTCACCAAGGAGCTTGTGTTTTCTTTTACCCAGAAGTGCCCCTCTGCATGGGCTAAACCCAATCTTCAGTTCCTGGCCCAGAATCAGCAAATACTCCCTAAGGAAAAAATGGCCAGACCATCAGTTTACCTCAGAAAGGCGTCCTCTTCTGAAATCCAATTCATTTAGTCATTGCTTCCACAGTTTTCTGATGTTTAAAAGCAGTATTGAATTTTTGGTATTTTAAACCAGTTTTTTCTGGTAGTTGCAGCAGGAGTGTTGTGTTGATGTGACCTAATATATCCTACTCATCAATTATATTAAGCTTTTAAGACTTTATATCCTGTCAAGCAAGTTTCTTTTCTTTCCCTCTCCTTCCAGATATATGTTGGCTATTTGGGGAGCATACTTCTTCCACATTTATATTTTAAATCCATTTATCTGTGTCCCGCCCCACCCCCCCCCCCAAAAAAACCCTCTTGGGATTTTGTTGGGAAAATATATTGAATTTATAAATTACTTAAAACAAATGAAATTCTTATAACTTTTACATTCTCCATCCACAAACATGGTATACCTATCCATTGAGTAGGTTTCTTTTAGGTTCTTTAATAATATTTTGTACTTTTCTCCATCAAGGAATTGCACATACTTTATCAGGTTTTATCCCAAATACCTTAGAGATGATCTTTTAAAGTACTTTTTAAAAAGAATAGGTAATGTACTTATGGTACAAATTTCCAAAAGCTCAAAAAAGTAACACTGACAATTTTCATCCATTTTTCTGTCACCCAGTTTTCTTCTAGAAGAAATGAATGTTATCTATTTATTTTTAATGTGGTTAATGTTAGTATATAGTTCAATCTTGTATCTAGTAAGCAATTGAATTTTATTATTTCTAATCAGATCAGATCAGTCGCTCGGTCGTGTCCGACTCTTTTCGACCCCATGAATCGCAGCACACCAGGCCTCCCTGTCCATCACCAACTCCCGGAGTTCACTCAGACTCACATCCATCAAGTCAGTGATGCCATCCAGCCATCTCATCCTCTGTTGTCCCCTTCTCCTCTTGCCCCCAATCCCTCCCCAATTTCCTCTGATAGAAAAGCATCAGAGTCTTTTCCAATGAGTCAACTCTTTACATGAGGTGGCCAAAGTACTGGAGTTTCAGCTTTAGCATCATTGCTTCCAAAGAAATCCCAGGGCTGATCTCCTTCAGAATGGACTGGTTGGATCTCCTTGCAGTCCAAGGGACTCTCAAGAGTCTTCTCCAACACCACAGTTCAAAAGCATCAATTCTTCGGCGCTCAGCCTTCTTCACAGTCCAACTCTCACATCTTTTTTATATATGTATCATCTACAAAGGAGAAGTCACTTGGTCCATCTTTTTCCACTCCTTATTTCTTTTACTGATTTTACTGCATTGGTATAGGATACCTCAAATACAGTAGTTATGTAAAATAGCTGAGTAATGGCTGTGATAGAAGGCAATCGTATTTTGCTTCTGACTTTAATGAGGGCTTGTTTCACATTTATTTATGAAATTTGCTGTAGGTTTTTGGCAGATGTCTTTATTGGGTTAAAAAAAAGTTAACCTTTGATCCCGTTTTGCTAAGAATGGGTACCGTGAAAGTTTTTGTAAGATATTTTTTATGTACCTACTGAGATGATCGTATGGTTTTCCCCTTTAATCTATTAAATGTACTGAACTGCCCCCTCAAGAAAAACAAAAGATAGTCTCAAATAAACACTTTTACCCCAAATTGTTATTTATTTTCATGAGAGGGGGAAAAAAGAACCTTTTATGATAGTGAAAATATATTTTATTTTTTAATACAATAGCTGCCAGCAATATACTGGTTCCAGAGAGAGAAAAGAAAATACAAGCATTCTACAATAAGCTTTCATTTTCCTTTTCAAGTAATTAAAAAAAATGCTTCAATTCTGTTCAAGTTTATGATTTGGGGTAGCTGAAATTTTTTTCCATAATAAAAGTATAATTTTGAAAGCCCCAACCTTGGTAATTTGTAAAGGATGGGATAAAAATGATGATACAGTATAATAATGAATGTTTCTCTCTCTCTGAATCAAATACTGATTATAACCAGTGTAAGAAATTGGTTAATCAATAAATTTGATGAAATGTGTATCAAAATGTTCATGAAAAAATACATTTCTATTTCTTCTCATTTTTACCATGTAGATATTTTCTAAATGGATTATTTTAAATGCACAGAAATAAAAGCTATCTACACGCAGCTCTAAAGAGATTCAAAACAACAGAAGTAAATGTGCCTAAATTCTAAAGTCAAACAAATGAGTGTAAGAATAAATGTCAGAAACCTCTTCATTGTATACAGATTGCTCAAGGGTTTAAAGATAGTTGTATAAGCCAAAGTTACCAAGAAATAAAATCTTGTATGAATTTTATCACAAAAGTCAACAATCTTGGTAAAAGGAAATAACAGAACTATACAGAAAATCCACATCTATATTTTTTTTTAAAGGGAGAAGTTATATCAACTGAAATAGTAGACAGCCTTCCAAATGTTGAACACAAAAATTTCTCAGAATCCCTTGGAAACTATAAGATCTTCCATTCAGACTCTTATCTTGTTTAAGTGAAACAAAAGGGGTTTAAATGAAGGGGAGAATGATTCAGTAGTTGTAGAAATAATATCAGACTATTTCTATTACATCAACCCATACACTACATGAACTACCATGAAAACTTTTCATGTCCCAAATTTCCCAAGACTGTAAGCTATGATTTTTCCACAAATGTAAGATGGGGTTAAAAAGGTATGTTCTAGCGTCATCTTTTTTTACTAGCTTTTGTCCATTTGCCAATCTCAATCTCAATCTCATCTAACTTTCCTGATAAAGTAATAAGATCTGTCTTTCTACAGAAACACAACTCTGCCTTCATCAAAATTATAACAGATAGACCCTCCCCCTTCCTTGGATATCTAGAGAGACAGCCAAGTGTAATCATGGGGTACATTTTTTAAAAAGAAGAGAATAAATATCCAAAGTGGCAAACTCTTCACAACTGAATTTCAGAATGTGTTCTTCATCCCTGTTTTGAGGACTGTAGCCCTTTCCGCATTAGCCCTTTACTCTGCATCACGTAGTCCACCATTCACTTGAAACAGACGCCCTGCTTCGCCTGAATTATGCTTTAAGCTATGAGGCAAGATTCAGTATCACCTGACGCCAAGTTGGTCCTATGGTAAAAGTAAGTGAAAAGTGAAGACGGCTGTCTGTGTACTGGTGCACAAGTGATGCAATTCACCCACGGAAGCTGCTGCCACAGAATTTCTCAATATATAACCTGATAGTGCTTCTTCCTGGAACAAGATAAGTCATCATCCAATACTTAATTACAAAATGGTGGGTACCCTAACTTTGTTCAGCAATAAGGAGTTCTAAAAAAGGTAAAGCAAAGAAATCTCCCTGAGCCAAATGGATACAATATGGAGTTTTTCTTATCTTTCTACACCAAGCTAATTACCGATAGATTTATATAAATGCACAATGCTTATAAAAAATCAGGCTGCCTTCCATAAAGCCAGTGTTTACTAAACGTTAGCATATCATAGGAAAAAAACATTGCTATTTTAAAGAAATATACTTAAAATTTCCAAAAACAGCCTATGAGAAATAGCACTTCTTAAACAAGTTAGGTATAAAAATGACCAAAAACATTACTATAGTCACAACCAGTCTTTGGAGTAGTACACAGAAAGTCATTTTTTTCTTTTTTAAGTGAATAAATACCTAGCAAACTTTTATTTTCATCAAGTTTATCCTCCCTTGTTACCACACAAAAAATTCCTGGTTTAGGACTTCAGTTTAAGAAACAAACATGCAGAGTGCTATTCCTCAATGTAGCTTCAGAAAAATTTAATTGAAGGAAATGCAATGATTGAGATTAGGCAAAACTGCAGTAAATATGAAGTCACCATCACAACTGTAATTTAGTCCAAAAGGAGTGAACCATACCTTGCCTGAAGTCTAACAGTAAATGGGATGGAATAATAACCTGTTTAATCTTATTTTTAATATAGGATTTATACTGCACTCTTTAGATTATCAAATATGCTTTATAAACAAACTCTACTTGATATGTTGACAAATCCATGCTATCTTCCTTAGGCTAACTTTTACATTACTAATCATTGCACTGCTAGAGCTAAATGAACCAAGTATCAGTGTACATAGTGTTGCTCAGAAGATCTACAGACAGCAAGGCTGATGCTTACCTTAAAAAAGAGCACTTTTACAATATAGGAAGAGAGCAATAATGTTCCAAATGAATGGCACTGGACAGAATACATATAACCAGTAACATATTTAGACTGAGCGTATCAGGTGCCCATTGGTTTCTCTTATATTCATAATATGCTTGAGAAGATCTTGAAAATACCATCCTTCCCTCTGAACTTTCAGCTTTTAAGTAGTGTCAGATAGTATCATTAGTATGAAAGAAAAATGCTTTTAGGCAAAAGTAAAAATCCATGTACAAAGTAAAATAACAAAATCTGCACTGACTTTTGGTAGAAAGCACTCTTCTTGGGTGGTAACATCCTTTAGTACATATCCAGGATAGACTAAACTGAAATAGAATACTTTGATACAGTAGCAATCCTTTCATATACTCTTACTAAATATTATAAAATTCCAAAAATACATAAATATTCCTTGTACCATGCATTATGCACCAGTTTGGGCCTGACTGAAGGGGTCACGGTTACTTTTTTTTAAATTTTTTTTACGGTTACTATTTTAACAGTTGAACAGTGCACATCAAAAGTTCTGTCATCGATACACAGTGAATGGACTCCAGGGATGAAGGCTCCAGAGAGATGGCAAACTACCTTTAAACTACCGTTAAAGTGAAAGTTTGTGATGGAGTGTCTCCAAATTGGAGGAGAGGAGGATACAGGCTAGGGGATATAGGCAGGGTAAATGAATTTTAAAATAATACTGCTTAGGAGTATATATATTTCGAGAGAGCTACTATACCTTGTCTATCCTTTATCCTAATCTGGAATAACTGCATGTTCGTGCCAAATAAAGTTTCTACTTTCTAGGAAGAGGAGCAGTCTGTTAGGGAAAGTATGTTCTTAGTCAGGGGAAGATGTGAAGACGCTTCTCTCATAAGTGCTCTTTTATTTGGTAAGTCTCTTGGCTACATCACTGTATGCTATTTCAACCTCCTTATCACTGGGGCAGGTGTTGGTGAACTCATCCCTACTGTAGGCATTAGTTAGGTATCTCCAGATGCCAGTCATTCCTTTTGGAATATCGAAGTTGCGGTATTTTTTTGCCACCACCTAAAATACAAAGAGATCAAAAGTTAATGTTTATATGCCATGTCTTACAAACCAGACATGTATCTGATTTTAGGGCAAATTAATTCCGTGAACCTCTCAAAACTGCCTCTACTTGAAGTCTGTCCCCTTCATTATAACTAGACATTTAAAATAATGATAAGGACCGCAAACCACACCAGAAATTCAGAAGTGTGGTGGTGACTGCAAACGCCTGCCTTTACCAACAAGAGAAACAGTCAAGTGCAATCACTGGATAAATACTTTAAAACATACACAATAGTTTAGGTCTTTGGTCCATTTTTTGATTGGGTTGTTTTGATGTTGTTAAAAATCATGAGATGTTTGTAAATTTTGGAGACTAATCTCCTGTCAGTCACATCGTTTGCAAATATTTTCTCCCAATCTGTGGGTTGTCTCTTCATTTTGTTTGTTTCCTTTGCTGTGCAAAAGTTTTTGAGTTTAGGTAGGTCCCATTTGTTTATTCTTGTTTTTATTTCCATTATTCTGAGAGATGGATTGAAAAGATATTGCTGCAAACATACACACTAGTCGAGACCTGTTTTTCTTGACCTTGATCTTTAGTGCACAGCACAGTGTTTCACACACTGTCACTTGTGTTAGCCGCTCAGTCGAGTCCGACTCTTTGTGACCCTATGGACCACAGCCCGCCAGGCTCCTCTGTCCATAGGATTCTCCAGGCAAGAATACTGGAGTGGGTTGCTGTGCCCTCCTCCAGGGGATCTTCCCAACTCAGGGATCGAACCCATGTCTCTTATGTCTCCCCACTAGTGTTACCTGGGAAACCCAGTAAATGTAGTCACACAATAAATGCTCAGTAAATATTTTCTGCCTTGAAAAGAAAAAGCCAGGTGATCAAAGAACAAAGTTTGATGCTGTATGTAAGTGTAGCAAGCACTTTAAAGTTACCTTGAATTTTTATGCAGTCACAGAAAAAAATTTTTTCCATTTCTCATAGGCATTGATTTTAATACACAATTTTCCATTTAATACACCTTAGGGTGTTTCACCTATTGCCTAGACAACATTAAGTTACACTGTTTGGAGGTTCTAAATAGTGAGTGTCAGAATACCAGTCAAGTTTTACACACAGGGGGAGTCCTGTCTTTGTAAAAAGGTATCAGGTTTAAGAGCAACGTGACCCACATCCTGCAGGCCTACCTTGACAATGTGCAGCTTGGGCAGCAGGTTGCAGTCAGCTAGTGTCATTTCATTGCCATCCAGAAATTTACGTGTGGAAAACTTAATGTCCTCCATACTATTCTCATCAATTTCATCAGGGAGGGGAGAATTCAGATATTCATCTAGTTTCTGCAGTGTTTTCAAGAGACCTCGCTCCAAAGCTGAAAGAAAGATGGAAATGCTATTAAGAAGGAAAACCACCCAATCCCCAAAGTCTTACTTTGAAGTAAGACTTCAAAAAGTGTTACTCCTTCAGTCAGTAACTGGTCTCGCTGACACTGGGGTACAAAACAGACAAGGTTCCTACTCTCCCGGAGCTTATTTATTCACTTGGGGGGGAGAGATGAGACAAATTTACAAGTAAAACTACAGATAAATATAAAAACAAGTATGATAATTTCAGATAATGTCATCTATAAACATTTGTTAATAACTAAATGCCCCATATACAAACGCATCATGGCCCAACACAGTTGATGTCTAAACTGGAAAACAAAACAAACAAAAAAAAATGGATGAGAAAAGACAAACCTATTATTTCAAATATAGAGAAGAAAGTCTTGCTGAGACAGAGATTCTTGCCCTCAATTTTAAATCCTGCTCCTATAAAAATATTTGGATTTATATCCATGAAATGTGTTAAGAAACACCAATTCAAGTAGAGAAGCCTGAAGTTTCTGCACTGCCTTAATATATACAAGAAGCCAAAAATAGCACTATCTTATAATAATATGAAAAACAGAGGGCAGATGAGAGTTCAATTTACAATACTAAACTGGAGCCCTCTTCAGGTTTCCCTGGTGGCTCAGACGGTAAAGCGTCTGCCTGCAATGCGGGATACCCAGGTTCGATCCCTGGGTCGGGAAGATCCTTTGGAGAAGGAAATGGCAACCCACTCCAGCACTCTTGCCTGGAAAATCCCATGGACGGAGGAGCCTGGTAGGCTACTGTCTATGGGGTCTCAAAGAGTCGGATACAACTGAGCGATTTCACTTTCAGCAAAATAGAGTTTGTTGCTGTCTATTCACTAAGTCGGATATGACTCTTTGCAACCCTGTAGACTGTAGCCCACCAGGCTCTTCTGTCCATGGGATTTACCATGGGATTTACTCCATTACTAATGGAGTGGGTTACCATTTCCTTCTACAGAGGATCTCCCTGACCCAGGGGTCAAACCTGCATCTCCTGCACTGGCAGGTGGATTCTTTACCGCTGAGCCATCAAGGAAGCCCGCAAAATACATTAAGATGCTAAAATTATTATAATTCAGAGAACAGTAGCATGCAGCCCCTCTGCATATTTAGAAAGTCAAGGTCGGTGACCCTTAGCAAAGAGGGGATGGGAACACCATTAGAATGGGTATGAAGTAACAAAGACAGACCCTTGCTTATCCCTTTTAAAAAAAATTTTTTTTTTTACCTTTTATCTTCTCAACCCACCTGTATCTCCCACCCCCAGAATAGATGAGTTCACAATGATGAGTACAGTACATGTACTTGCCATAAAAGAAAGTTAAAATCATAAGGTGACACTCTGTATTACTTGTAAGTTTGAATAAAGTTGGATCCATTACAGAAAAAGGGAAAGCTTTACATGCTATATACTAGATATTTCACCAGCAACATAAATGTCCAAACACAACACTTGCTCCAGACTGCTCCCCCCAACTCATCCCTTGATCCCTTCAAAGCAGTCCAGACAATAGATGGTGGTCTTAGGTAGATGGCTGTAGGTATAAAAAGGGTTTTAGAAGTACATAAGAGATAAAAACCTTCTGAGCTTGGAAACCAAGCTGAATATGGAAAAAGGACAGAAGTATTCAACAAAACACAAACTGAAGCCCTAGTATATGCCAAGTTTTGTTCTAAGCATCATTAAATTCACTACTGAATAAAACATAAAAGGTCCCCACTCTCTGAGTTTATACCTGGGAAAATGAAAGTGGTATAGAGAAGCTGATCAACAAAAGACTCTCATGGTGATCCCTTCAGTGGGAGTGTGGAGTCTTAGCCCCTGGACCACCAGGGAGGTCCCTTCAGCTTTTTTTAAGTGGAGGTGTAGGTTATAGGGTATGCGTGCATCCAATTTTAGTAGAAATTGATCAGTTTTCCAAGTTCAGCACAGCAAGCAGCAGGTATGGACGTTCCAGTGACTTCACAACTTCAACATTTGGTATAGTCTCTTTAATTTTAACCCTTTTTGAGGATGACAGATTTGGTTTTAATCTTTTCCTCTTTATTGCCTCTTTGGATATCTGCTTTTTGTAAAGTGCTGTTTGCTCAGTTTTCTCTTGGACTATCTGTTGTACTGACTTGCAGTTTTTTTATATACTGCAGATGCAAATTCTTTGTGCTTCCATGTATTACACATTCCTTCTTGCTTTTCACTTGCTTAATGATGACTTCTGATGAACATAAATCACTAAACCTAATGTAGTCCCATTTATTTTTTTCTTTTATGATCAGTACTTTGTGTTCAGCTTAAGAAACCTTCTGTTCAGTTCAGCTGCTCAGTCGTGTCTCTCTTTACAACCCGATGGGCTGCAGCACACCAGGCCTCTCTGTCCATCACCAACTCCCAGACTTTACTCAAACTCATGTCCATCGAGTTGGTGATGCCATCCAATCATCTTATCCTCTGTCAGCCCCTTCTCCTTCTGGCTTCAGTCTTTCCCGGCATCATGGTCTTTTCCAATGAATCAGTTCTTCGCATCAGGTGGCCAAAGTATTGGAGTTTCAGCTTCAGCATCAGTCCTTCCAATGAATATTCAGGACTGATTTTCTTTAGGATGGACTGATTGGATCTCCCTGCAGTCCAAGGGACTCTCAAGAGTCTTCTCCAACCCCATGGTTCAGATGCATCAATTCCTTGGCACTCAGCTTTCTTTATGGTCTAACTCTCACATCCATACATGACTACTGGAAAAACCATAGCTTTAACTAGACAGACCTTTGTGGGCAAAGTAATGTCTCTGCTTTTTAATATGATGTCTAGGTTGCTCCTAACTTTTCTGCCAAGGAGCGTCTTTTAATTTCATGGCTGCAGTCACCATCTGCAGTGATTTTTGAGCCCCCCAAAATAAAAAAGTCTGTCACTATTTTCATTGTTTCCCCATCCATTTGCCATGAAGTGATGGGACCAGATGCCATGATCTTAGTTTTCTGAGCTTTAAGCCAACTTTTTCACTCTCCTCTTTCACTTTCATCAAGAGGCTGTTCAATTCCTCTTTGCTTTCTGCCATAAGGTAGTGTCATCTGCACATCTGAGGTTATTGATATTTCTCCTGGCAATCTTGATTCCAGCTTGTGCTTCATCCAGCCTGGCATTTTGCATGATGTACTCTGCAAATAAGTTAAATAAGTAGGGTGACAATATACATCCATGACGTACTCCTTTCCCGATTTGGAACCAGTCCATTGTTCCATGTCCAGTTCTAACTGTTGCTTCTTGACCTGCATACAGATTTCTCAGGAGGCAGGTAAGGTGCTCTGGTATTCCCATCTCTTGGGAATTTTCAACAGTTTGTTGTGATCCACACAGTCAAAGGCTTTGGCATAGTCAATAAAGCAGAAGTAGATGTTTTTCTGGAATTCTCTTGCTTTTTCGATGATCCAATGGATGATGGCAATTTGATCTCTGGCTCCTTTGCTTTTTCTAAATCCAGCTTGAATATCTGGAATTTCATAGTTCACATACTGTTGAAGCCTGGCTTGGAGAATTTTGAGCGTTACTTTGCTAGAGTGTGAGATGAGTGCAATTGTGCAGTAGTTTGAGCATTCTTTGGCATTACCCTTCCTTAGGATTGGAATGAAAACTGACCTTTTCCAGTCCTGTGGCCACTGCTGAGTTTTCCAAATTTGCTGGCATATTGAGTGCAGCACTTTCACAACATCATCTTTTAAGATTTGAAATAGCTCAACGGGAATTCCATCACCTCCACTAGCTTTATTTGTAGTGATGCTTCCTAAGGCCCACTTGACTTCACATTCCAAGATGTCTGGCTCTAGGTGAGTGATCATCATGGTTATCTGGGTCATTAAGATATTTCTGTGTATTCTTGCCACCTTTTCTTAATATCTTCTGCTTCTGTTAGGTCCATACCATTTGTCCTTTATTGTGCCCAACTTTGCATGAAATATTCCTTCAGTATCTCTAAATTTTCTTGAAGAGATCTCTAGTCTTTCCCATTCTGTTGTTTTCTCTATTTCTTTGCATTGATCACTGAGGAAGACCTTATCCCTCTTCTTGTTATTCTTTGGAACTTTGCATTCAAATGGGTATATCTTTCCTTTTTTCCTTTGCCTTTCTCTTCTCTTCTTTTCTCAGCTATATGTAAGGCCTCCTCAGACCACCATTTTGCCTTTTTGCATTTCCTTTTCTTGTAGATGGCCTTGATCACTGCCTCCTGTACAGTGTCATGAACCTCTGTCCATAGTTCTTCAGGCACTCTATCAGATCTAATTCCTTGAATCTATTTGTCACTTTGAACTGTGGTGTTGGAGAAGACTCTTGAGAGTCCCTTGGACTGCAAGGAGATCCAACCACTCCATTCTAAAGGAGATCAGTCCTGGGTGTTCTTTGGCAGGAATGATGCTAAAGCTGAAACTCCAGTACTTTGGCCACCTCATGCAAAGAGCTGACTCACTGGAAAAGACTCTGATGCTGGGAGGGATTGGGGGCAGGAGGAGAAGGGGACGACAGAGGATGAGACGGCTGGATGGCATCACCAACTCGATGGACGTGAGTTTGAGTGAACTCCGGGAGCTGGTGATGGACAGGGAGGCCTGGTGTGCTGCAATTCATGGGGTCACAAAGAGTCAGACACGACTGAGCGACTGAACTGAACTGTATAATCAATCATAACGGATTTGATTTAGGTCATACCTGAAAACCACTAGTGGTTTCCCCAACTTTCTTCAATTTAAGTCTCAATTTGGCATTAAGGAGTTCATGATCTGAGCCACAATCAGCTTCTGGTCTTGTTTTTCCTGACTGTATAGACTTCTCCATCTCCAGCTACAAAGAATATAATCAATCTGATTTCGGTATTGACCATCTGGTGATGTGCATGTGTAGAGTCGTCTCTTGTGTTGTTGGAAGAGGGCGCTTGCTATGACTAGTGCGTTCTGTTCGCAAAACTCTGTTAGCCTTTGCCCTGCTTCATTTTGTATTCCAAGGCCAAACTTGCCTGTTACTCCAGAAATCTCTTGACTTCCAACTTTTGCATTCTAGTCCCCTATGATGAAAATGACATCTTTTTTTGGTGTTAGTTCTAGAAGGTCCTCACAGAACCGTTCACCTTCAGTTTCTTCAGCATTACTGGTTGAGGCATAGATTTGGATTACTGTGATATTGAATGGTTTGCCTTGGTTATCTAAAGGCAAATTATGAAGCTATTCTCCATTATCTTCTGGAAGATATTTTACCAAGTATATTTATATCTCTAATCCACTTAGAATTGATTGTGTATAGAGGGATGTTTTTTGACTCTGCATTCTGTTTTTTGTTCTATTTGTCTATCCTTCTGTTAATACCACACTGTTTTAGCTACTGTACCTTTACAACACATCCTGATATCAGGCAGTATAAGTTTTCAAACACATCTTTCTTCAAGATCATCTTGACTATTCCTGGCTCCTTACATTTCCCTCATAAACTGTAGAATTAGCGTGTTAATTTACATGTGTGTAAGCACACGTAGACACACACACAAACTGTTGAACTTCTGAGTGATCTATAGATTCAACACAACTTCAATTTGAGAACTGGCATCTTTATAATTTTGAGTGTCCCAATCTATGAATATCATTTTTTAAAATTTTATTCAATTTTATGAAATTAAAAGAGATTGCTTCTGTTTTCTATGCAGAAGTCTTGTCCATTTTTGTTAAGTTTATTCCTAAATATCTTATATTTTTTATTGTATAAATATTTTTATCACATCTTCTAATGCTTCTTGCTAGCAGGCACAAATAAAACTCATTTTTATAATAGCCTCATATGCAATCACTCTGATAATTCACTTTTTTTTAATTCTTAGGGTATGTCTGTAGATTACTTTGGATTTTCTACATTTTTGATTATATTAAGAATAATGACAAATTTATCCCTTCTTTCACAAGTCTCATATAATGCATTACTTTTTCTTGCCTATTATGCTGGTCAAAACCACCAATACAATGCTAATAGAAGTGGTGACAGTAGCACTGTGTTCTAGTTTTGGTTTGAAGAGGAAATCTTTCACTATTCCTCTATTAAGTATGACTGTTCTGTGGATTCTCTGTCAGATTAGGGAAATTCCTTGCTATATATAGTTTATTTTTTTTAATAAACATTTTAATAGTATTAAATTTTATCAAGTACTTTTTCTGCATCAATTGAAATAATATCATAGTTTTTCTCTTGTATTCTATTATTGTGACAATTTGAATAGATTTTTTTGAATGTCCAATCTTCCATTCCTGAATTAAACTCAACTTGACTATATATATGATCTTTTATCATATTGCTGGATCTGGCATATTTTGTTTTAGCCTTTTATGACTGTTTGAGAGAGACTGGCCTGAAAGACTCCTTCCTTTTGATGTTTTTCTATCGTTTGACCTTAAAAAGCAAGCTCAGACGTATTTCCTCTTTTCTGTTTCCTGGAAGAGTATATGCAAGACTGATGCTACATCTTCCCCAAATACTTAGAAGAGTTCATCAGTGAAGCCATCTTTGTGAGATGGTTTTTAATTATAGATATAAGAGAATTCACATCTTGAATCACTTCTTGTAATAATTTTCTTACATGGTACTCTCTGTAAATTTATGCAAGTGTTTTCAAATTTATAAACATAAACATTTTCATAATATCCTCCCCAAATCATTTAAATGTAAGATCTGTAGTAATTCCCTTTCATTGCTAATAATGGTTATTACCTTCTTTTACTTGATTTTTCCTGTGAAGAATTGATCAATTTTCTTATTATACTTTTCAAAGAACTTTTAGCTTTGCTAATCCTCTCCTAGTTTTCTTCTATTTCATAAAATTCTATTCTTTGAGTATCTCATTCCTTCTACTTTCTTGGGTTTAATTTGTTGATCTAACTAAATCCCTGAGGTGGATACTTTAAGGTTACCAATTTTTAGCTCTTTTTTTCTAATATACGGATTTAGAGCTATAAATTTTCCTCTAAAGAAGCTTTGTGTGTGTATGTGTGTACACTCAGTTTTGTCAGACTCTTTATGGCCCCACACACTGTAGCCTGCCAGGCTCCTCTGTCCATAGAATTTTCCAGACAAGAATACTAGAATGGGTGGTTACTTCCTACTCCAGGGGATCTTCCCAACCCAGGAATTGAACCTGCATCTCTTGTGTCTCCTGCACTGGCAGGTGGATTCTTTACCACTAGCACCACCTGGGAAGCCCAAATGATAGCATGTAAGTTTAGACGTGGTATATTTTCATCATGTTATTCTTCAACCCGTGGGTTATTCAGAAAGACACTGCTTATTTTTCAAACATGTAGAAATTTCCTAGCTGTAGTTTTGCTACCAATATCTAGCTTATTTTCTTTGTGGTTGATATGATGTCAATTTCTTTCGGAAAATTTTTCAGATTTGCTTTATGGTTCAGCTTTATGGGTTTCCCTAGAGGCTCAGAATACCAGACCACCTGACCTGCCTCTTGAGAGATCTGTATACAGGTCAGGAAGGAACAGTTAGAACTGGACAAGGAACAACAGACTGGTTTCAAATCAGGAAAGGAGTAAGTCAAGGCTGTATATTGTCACCCTGTTTATTTAACTTATATGCAGAGTATATCATGAGAAATGCTGGATAAAGCACAAGACGGAATCAAGTTTGCTGGGAGAAATATCAATAACCTTAAATATGCAGATGACACCACCCTTATGGCAGAAAGCGAAGAAGAACTAAAGAGCCTCTTGATTAAAGTGAAAGAGAGTGAAAAAGTTCGCTTAAAGCTCAACATTCAGAAAACTAAGATCATGGCATCTGGTTCGATCACTTCATGGCAAATAGATAGGGAAACAATGAAAACAGTGACAGACTATTTTTCGGGGCTCCAAAATCACTACAGATGGTGACTGCAGCCATGAAATTAAGATGTTGCTCCTTGGCAGAAAAGTTACGACCAACCTAGACAGCATATTAAAAAGCAGAGACATTACTTTGCCAACAAAGGTCCATCGAGTCAAAGCTACGGTTTTTCAGTAGTCAGGTATGGATGTGAGAGTTGGACTGTAAAGAAAGCTGAGCACCCAAGAATTGATGCTTTTGAACTGCAGTGTTGGAGAAGACTCTTGAGACTCCCTTGGACAGCAAGGAGATCCAACCTGTCCATCCTAAAGGAAATCAGTCCTGAGTGTTCATTGGAAGGACTGATGCTGAAGCTGAAACTCCAATACGTTGGCCACCTGATGTGAAGAACTCACTCACTGGAAAAGACCTTGATGCTGGGAAAGATTGAGGTGGGAGAAGAAGGGGGCAACAGAGGATGAGATGGTTGGATGGCATCACCAACTCAATGGACATGAGTTTGAGTAAACTCCAGGAGTTGGTGATGGATAGGGAGGCCTGCATGCTGCAGTTCATGGGGTTGCAGAGTGTCAGACACAACTGAACTGAACTGAACTGAACTGAGTGGCTCAGATAGTAAAGAATCTGTCTGCAGTGTGGGAGACCTGGGTTCAATTCCTGGGTTGGGAAGATCCCCTCGAGAAGGGCATGGCAACCCACTCCAGTATTCTCACCTGGAGAATCCCCATAGACAGAGAAGCCTGGCAGGCTATATAGTCCACGGCGTTGCAAAGAGTCAGACACGACTGGGTGACTAAGCACACACACACACACACATCAGCTTTACAGTCAATTCTGTGTTTCATGTGCATTTGAAACACAAGGGTATATTCTGCAGTTTGGGGGCACTGTGAGATTAAATTTATAACATCAGTGAGATTAAACTTGTTTACTGTCTTATTCAATTCTTCTATATTCTCACTGAATTTTTGTTTTTGGCAGATTCTAACAGTTACTAAAGGAGTCAGTTAAGATCTCCCACCAAGATTGTGGATTAGTTTATTTCTCTTTTAGCTCTGTCAATCTGGTTTATATATTTTGAGGGTGAAAGGGAAAGTCGCTCAGTCATGTCCGACTCTGTGATCCCATGGACTATACAGTCCATGGACTTCTCCAGGCCAGGGTAGTGAATTTATTTATAAATATAAATCTAGAGTTATTTTATTTTCTTGGTAGATTGATCTTTTTAAATCATTCTGAAACGTGTTTCATTATCTCTAGCAATGCTTCTTTCCTCAAAGTCTACTTTGTGCAACGTCTATATAGCTTTACCATCTTTCTTTTGGTTAGTATTTACACTGTTACATTCAACTTTCCTGGGTCTGATGATCTGTCTATCTATCTGTGTGTATTTCAAATGTGTGTGAAGGGGGAGTATTTCTTCTTGTACAAAAACAACTATTTTTAATCCTGTTAGCAAATTTTGTTTTCTACTTGGGAGTATCTGAATCATTTACATCTAAACAAACTTTGGTTTAGAACTGCCATCATACTGTTTTCTATTTGCCTATTCTTGTTCTCTTCTACTTTCTTGCCTTCTTTTGGATTAATTAAAATATATATATTATTATTCATTTCTCCCTCACTCATGTATTACACATTTTTTTGGCTAGAATGTTTCCTTGACTTACTAAAGCTTAATTATAACTTTTACCATTTTCAGGATAATACAAGAGCCCTAGAACACTCTAACTGTATTTAACTGCCTTCCTGTCTCACCTGGGCTTCCTTTGTGGCTCAGCTGGTAAAGAATCCACCTGCAATACAGGATACCTGGGTTCAATCCCTAGGTTGGGAAGATCCCCTGGAGAAGGAAAAGGCTACCCACCCCAATATTCTGGCCTGGAGAATTCCATGGACTATACAGTCCATGGGCTCGCAAAGAGTCAGACACAACTGAGTGACTTCACTTCACTCACATGCTACTATTGGTTTTTCTATTAATTTGACATATATTTTAAATCTCAGAAGTTACTACTGTTCTATACAGACAGTATTCATTTATATTTTGTAATATATTTGTACTACTTTTTGGTTTCTCTTCCTTCCTACATCTCTGGGTATTCATTTGAAATCATTTTCCTTCTGCCTGAAAAGCTACTTTTAGCAGTATTTCATTTAGTATGAGCCTGCTAACATGAATGTTTGGTTTCTGTTTATTTGAAAATGTCTGTTTTGCCTTTACCACTTAAAATTCATAAATAAAAAACAATCATTACTTTCTTATTGTTCAGTTGAAAAACTTGATGAACATATGTTAAGAGAACTGATTCTCAGAGCAGCCACAGGACATAAAGTAGATATTATCCTATCTTACAGATACTGAGATAAAGGAGAAGAGAATTTGCCCTTTCTCAACATCAAAGAAAGGAGACATCTGACATCTTGGAATTTGACTTGTTACAACTCCCTGAATATTATAAAGTGAACTGTAAATTTCAGAGGCTCATAGAGGAGGAAGTAAGAAAAAGCTGACTAGTTAGCAAGTATATGGATCCAGAGGATCTTCCTGACCCAGGAATAGAACCAGGGTCTCCTGCATAGCAAGCAGATTCTTTACCAACTTAGCTATCAGGGAAGCCCTTATATGGCTCCAGGGCTGTAAATATGTGTCAGATCTTGAGGCAAAAATAAAATACTTGGAAGTGCTTGCTTTCACTTTTGAAGATTCAATATGCTTCTGTCAAAAGCACTGAATACAGAATAAATACACATTAGATACAAGGACTTGTTCTTTGATCAGATTACAATGAACAGGATAGTGGCCTACAAGGAAAGATAATAAGGAATTCAAACACTGAAATAATGTCTCAAACGGCACTTGAGTGGCATGACCAGTCTAAGCAAGTTTACGATCTCTGATCTGCTCTAAATAAATCCTTTTCCTGAATTAATTCTCAAAAGTATCCAAAAGAAAAATAAAATATCCTAAATTTACAAGGTCTCTAATGTACAGTGTTTACATTTGTAGCTGTAAGGCACTAAAATTCAGAGGCTAACAGAACATTACAATTGCTGCCCTGTAATTTTGGACTTAGCAAAATACCTGCAATGAAGTCGACTTGCTGTACTCGGCCAGAGTTAGTGATTTTTCATAGTTAAGAATGCTGGAATAAAGGGTGTATTAAAGAAAACAAAGAAGGATGAATTAGTTTGATACAATTTTTATGTAACAATATAAGGAATGGATAAAAATGAAAAATGAGGTAACGAGAACTAAAAAATGAGGTAACAAGAACTAAAGAACATCACTTAATAAACATAATAAAGTTTTGAAGACAAACCATCACAGAGGAATTTGAAGTTGGTTAAGATGAAAATCTCAAGGGTAACCACTAGGAGGCAGTAGCAGGCCATCAGAAAGTAATTCCTTTCGTGCTGCTGTATGGCGAAACAATACAATATTGTAAAGTAATAGAAAGTAGCTCCTTTCATGTTGCTGTATGGCAACACCAATACAATATTGTAAAGTGATTAGCCTCCAATTAAAATCAATAAATTTATATTAAAAAAAAGAAAGTAACTCCTTTTTTAAGCTCCTTGTCTTTTGTAACTAATAACAAGCACTATTATTCTCTAATACCCCTACTGTATTAATGCTGTATCTCTAAGAAGGTATTTCAAAAGTTCTCAAAAAAAAATTACGAAGTGCAACAGAGGCTATACAAACCATTTTTAAATTTAATTGTGAAAAATAAAAATATTAACAAACACTCTCACAAACACACAAACACACCAGGATCAGAAGTGTGGGGATATGAATACCTTCACGGTGGGATGATAAACTGGTATAGTCTATGGAGAACAAAATCTTTTGACCTATTTGAAATCTAGCACAAGGACATCAGAGGCAGCACAGTTTGTCATAATGAAAAAACTTGAGGCACTCTAAATGTCAGTAGTGAAATAGTTAACCAAAAATATCCATATTATGGAATATTAAGCAGCATTTCTTAAAGTGAGGGAGATCTACACTTTGAAATGGAAGTATTTCTACCATATAATACATGATAAAGACAACTGCTGTGTGTGTACACACACACACATACACACACAAATACACATTTAAGTACAATATGTGTGCACAGAAAAAAGAAGGAGACATCCTAACTGTTGGGGAACAGGTTATATGATTGACTCAAAAAGGACACTGAAGTTTTATTAATTTCTGTACTATTTTAACTTCTTCAATAAGCATGAATTACTCTATGAATTGTGTAATTTGAATGAGTAAGAACAAGGCAGAAGGCATTAACTATAACAAGACAATTTCTGTTACAGAAAAAGAATATAATTTATAGTGAAGAAAAAAATTATGTGCACTTACATCAATAAAACTATTTTAAAGCTACTGCTAGTTTTAATAAAGAGGTAATCTTACACAAGCAATTTTTAAAGATCTGGTAACATGTTGGCAGAAAACAGAGAGAGGTATTAGGTACTTAAAAACGATTAAATACCCAATACAGTTTCACTGCTACAATGATGAACAATCATCCTCTATTTCACACACTTTTTGGCGGAGGGCAGGCAGCACAAGAGAGGAGGTAAACAGGGAGGGAGAATAAACTTTGAATAAAAAGGAACTAATCAGAACCTAAAGATTCCTTGCCTCCATCTAAAAATGGGAATTGAGACATTATGGAATATGCCTCTGAGGATATAATGGCAGATTCATCATTGCTAAATTCACTGACCTCTTAAGAATATTATAAACATCAACAGACTAACAAATTATCTATGGGTTACATTTGGGAGCTTAATAAATTATATAAATTAAGGGCATCACAGAATTGGAAAAAAAAAGTGTGAGATCTGGGACAGGTCATACCTAACCCATCCCATAAAAGTAATTACCCATTAATTTCTCCTTTAATGTTTCAAAAGAAAACACAGTTACTCTCGGTCACCTTTACATGTTACTAAAGAATTATATGTTTTATCTATCTATGTTTCCTTTATTTTATTCTCTAAATCTTTTTTATTTACTCTGTACCCTGATATAAGCATTGGCCCTTTTGTTTCACTAGCCCAACTGCTAAAGTATCCAAACATCTAATCCCTTACATAGATAGAAGTAGGTCCTAAAAGGCCTTAAAACTGTCCAAACACACTGAATTTTGTGAAATATTTAATAGGTTTTAAAAACCAATCAAAGACTTGCCTACTTTAATTTACCATGTAAAATAAAAAATCTATCAATGTGTATGTAGGCTGTTTATTATTTGGAGGAATAAGGAGGTAGATCATTAAGGCTTATTTAAGGTATTTAATTGTACTAAACAGACAGATAAAAGACCTGCAACAAACATACACAAGGGAGACCCAGTAAGCTCCAAAGTGATTTGGAATACTGTTTTCTAAAGTCTCATGGCAGTGTGGGGGGAAGTTGCTTGGCAACTGGAATTCTTATTTACCAATAGGTAATTTAATATAAAAAGCCTTCTAAGTTATGCACGGTATAATCCACTATGTTGTTTGTTCTTATTGGTTACAGCATTCAAAGGACAGTAAATGTAGGTGGCTACTTAAGACAGGAACAAATTGATAGGAAAAAATAGAATACAAAGTTATACTTAAGTGAGTCACTTTCTCCCCTCGTCTCCTCCCCCATTCCCAGCCCTCAAAGCAATTTTTTTTTTAAAGCAGACACATTTTATTTCCCTCTCCTCTTTACCAAGCATCAAAAGAAATTTCAACCACCCTCTAGTTTCCAAGAACCACACTGAGAAATAAAAACATTATGACTTTAAGAGAGTTCATAGAACAAGTTCATAGAAGATGTTCAGCAAGAACATCTGGGTGTACAGAGAACAGTCACCTGCAGGAAGGAAGGTAGAACAGAGGAGAGATACTGTCTCTGGATAGGAGGGGCCCCAGTGAACTGTTTACTGAGTGTATAAAAGACTCATGCAGAACCATTAGTCAAAAAAAAAAAGACAATTACTAAGGAAAATTGCTCCCTAGCTACGGCAGCTACTCAAACACATTTAATAGATGTAAGACAGGCCTGAGCACTAAAGTTTTTCCTTTCCCTATAGAAACACGATTTCATGCAGTGAATATCATTCCAGAAACCACTGAAATTCAATACTAAATTGTGAAATGCTGCAATTTAAAAATTTAATAGTAATTTTTAAAAGCCTGAATAGCTTGGCAATCTACCCACCGAAATAACAGAAGGAAATCGGCAAATGTGTCAACTTTTTAAAAGATGTTTATTCTTGCTCAACTGGCACTGATATTTTTTCCCTTTGGTATTCTTGCTCATTTGGGGCCATAAACTCCACCCAAAGAACCCCACCGAAGCTACCAAACAGTCTAAAATTATGATGGATTATATATAGTGTCTTTAGGAATTGGCGCTTTGGTAATTACTGTTACTTTTAATTAAACACTAATGCTCTCTCTATATAGTTTTTGGCAGAAAGAACAATGCTTAACATCCCAAAGAAAAGGCGAAGTGACTGAACGGTGTTGTTAGGACAAGGTTCATTCAATGGGACCTCTTTTAAAGAGACTTTCCTTTTACTATATGTAAGTTTGCTAAATGAAATAAGACAGTGTCCTTTAATAAATAAAAGAAGGAGGTAGCATCTGCACTACACAAACCATTCTCACCAGGAAAATAGGACTTGAAGTGAAAACCTTAGTTTTAGCATACAGAGACCTTTGCAAGGCTGGTGTGTCCAAATGCTCTCTTAGAGGAACTCCAAAAACTCCAATTAACCATAAGGGTAATTAGCACAAAAATCCACCCAGGCTGACTTTAGGTTCCTGGCACCCAACAATAGTTTAAATTAAGCTATATCAATCTATTCCAACCACTACAACCACCCAATCCATTGTTTCTGAGACACTGTAATTTTCTGTATAGCTCCCTTCATGGTAACTTCTCAGAAGAATATAAGAACAAATCCATTCAATAAATATTTAATCACACACCCACTTTATGCTAGGCACAGTTAATCAAAAAGAAACAGAAAAAGAACAATTTAAGGACTTACTCTGGTTTATCATCAAATCTCTGATCAACTCTGAAAGCTAGTTTTTAATACTTTAAGGAATGGCCTCCAAAGTAATCATTTATAATCACTGTCATAATAGGGTTTTCTGATCTTTGTTCCTGTTTTTGTTTTGTTTTGTTTTGGAGGTTTTTTGGGGTGTAGGTAGGAGGGACTGGTTCTACATTGCTAATTCAACCACTTGTTTTTTTTTTTTTTTTTTTACCTTCATTAGCCTCTGGCCTGGAATTCTTGATATATGCAGAGAATTTGGCAAAGATGTCCATTCCAGCAGTATTTGATTCTGGGTGTTTTGGTGAAAGCTTTAAGTACCTAAATGAAAAATGTAATAATGGATTATACAGCCTCTAAAGATATATTAGCATAAATCCTCTCAATCAAACCATTGTGCTAGCAGTTACTAGACATCTTTTAACAGTTATTACCCTAAGAAATGCCATCACCAGTTTTCCACAGTACTTTTAAGATGTACTTTTCCTTAGGAAACAAAGTTCTGCACAGTGCTTTTGTTCATGTATTAATATTCTTGGCATCCAAAGGGCATCCGCACCCCATCTCCATTTTATAAATTAAAATTCTGGGAAAACAATCTACTTGTTCAGAGAGTGGTGCCAAGTCAATGGGCGTCTTAGTAAGAGAACTCTAGAGCAGAGCTGTCCAAGAGAACGTTCTGTGCAGACAGAAATATTATATATCAGAATTGTCCAATATGGTAGCCATTAGTGACTTGTGGCTATCCAAATAGGAATCTAAATTAATCATAATAAAGTTAAAACTCATTTCCTCAGTTGCACTAGCCACATTTCAACTGCAGAGCTTTCTCAGATAGGAATGCCAAACAGACATCTTTGGTATGCCATGCACTGAGCCAGCCGTGTACAACAGTGCCACAGAACCCTGGCAGTAGGAAAAGAATCTAGACTGGCCAAATTTAGGTCAAGGACAAAAACAGCAGGAGGCTGATCATTCACTTTAGCCCTACATTCAGGATTTTCCAAAACTTCCCATATATGAAATACTGTAAGGGTAACACTGAGCAACAGAAAACTAAGACAGAAGAATTTTTCTAACAAGTGCTCTGTTGTGTTATTACAAAGTCTTTCTACTTTGAGAAGAGACATTTCATGACACAACAACTTTTTTAAAAAGACACACACGTGTATTTTATATACTTAAATTTCAAATACATATACTTAATTTTTATTTCTTCCTTAAATTGGAAAATATACATGAAAAAGCCTAATTCTTTACTTTTCCCTTCAGTAGAGTTTGCAGCAACTCATCAGAACTAGAGAAATTCAGACTCTTAGCACCACTTTAGGAAAGACTGTTCTATTCTTAAAAGCCCTGCAACACTTCCCTGGAAAATGGACTGGGGCAGTAAAACTACAGAAAAAAAATCTTACATTGAACTAGTTATTCAGATTTATTCATACATTTTAAGATGCTTTCTTACCACTTGTCTTTAAATTGAAAACAAAAAATTTTTAGGAAAAAAATTTAGTCCAGTTGCAAGTTGTAGTTTCAGGCTAGTTTTTATAGTCATATTTTTTATGTTTACCATTTTAAATTCAAGAAAAGATATCTTCTAAATTAGACATAGTACTATACTGGGAAGGAGAATATAAAATATCTATTGAATACCTATATGCTCAAGTTATTTCCTTTTTAATATCTATTTTTAAGCTTGAAAGGTTCTTTATAATTAGAAGTTAAATTAACTACATAATGAGCTTTTCAGTGAATGATTACAGTAAATAAATTTCACCTGAGTGTATGTAATGTATATTATATGTGTGTGTGATGTGTGTGTTTATATATAAATATACATGTATAACATGTTTTTTTTCCTGTTAACTACAGAAAACTTTATCATCTCTCTCTCTTTTTTTATTCCCCTCTGCCTGAGCTGAAACAGTTAATTCCAGCTTCAACATCCCTGGATTTCCCTTGACTATGAAAATAACCAGCCTGTAGTTTAAATAGTTCCACCACTTTTAATACAGTACCTTCATTGACTCATTCCAAAGAAAATATAGTGCAAGGAACAAAAGCGCCTCTTCAGTACACCTATGTCTTCCTCTAGCCAAGTTTCCAAATTTACTCTTCTTTTCCCCAACCAATATTTAAGAGTACCTACTTTTTCTAATGAAGTAAACTTCATAATTCTCAAAGTAACTTATAGGGAAGTAGATTTGAATTATAGATTATTTATATATTCATTTTATGCATATATTTATTTATTCTAATAATTAGGTACCTACTATGTGTCAGAAGTTGTACTAGGGTTATAAAGACGAACACACAGAATCATACTTACCAGAGACCTATTTTAATGAGCAGGTAAAAATGTAGGACTTGCAATCAGCATATCCTTTATTACATGGAAACATATACTATTACAACTCTTTAAAAAAAACAAAACACTACTGTTCTCTAAAACAGGTTAAACATGCCCTATTCTTCTCCAAGACAAACCATTAAATTTGTAGTATTAATTTAATGCATATAATACTATAGGCACACCGCGAGTGTACACCGAGTACACCGAGACTACTCAACCTCAATCTCTCATTTTGCTGAAAGGAAATTATATTTCGGAAAACTTACATAGTTACCCTCAAATCACTGGACTAATTAAAAGTATCATCAAACTCACATCTCCTGTCCCCAAGTCCAGTGCTGTTGTTTTTGTATTATTACAGATCAAGTTCAAAAAGATAAATCAAATACTAAACCATTAGGCCCAAAATCAGTTGTCAACTTTTTTGCATTTCCCCCAAACACTGGATTTTAATAATTCATTAGTAGTAGTACTGGCAAACTGCTTGACTAAGCAATACTTTTCAACTATTATGAACATTTACTTTAACATTTAATAAAACAAAAGTAAATGATTAATAAAAGGCTATGTGTCAACCACAGAACAGACATGCACATCCAGGGCATTGAGACTTTAAGATCAGTCCTTTATTACATCCTATATCACATCACTGACTAGTATTTATGGCAGACTAGCTAAGAGTATTTCCATCCTTTAAGAAAAATCTCAGACATTTTCTCCTTTCTTGTGTTAATATGAGAATAAAGTGTGGTTATACAAGTCTATTAAATAACTCCTGTAAATTCAAGTTTCATTGTTATTTCTCTTAAAAAAAGAAAGAAAGAAAGAAAAAAGGCTTAACAACAGTTTATAGAACTTTTCTCCAAAATTATCTAGCTTCCTCTATCCTCCTCTCCTTTTATCACAGTAAGTGGGCCAAGTATACAAGCCTGCTTCAGTTAAAAATCCAAATTTCAAAGTTTTTAAAAAGCTTTTGGTGGGGGTCGGGGTAGGGGGTGGCAAAGTAGTTCCTTCTTTCAAGCAAGGGGGAAACTGAAAAAAAACACCCCAGAAGAGAAGACAGTTTCTCCATTAAAACCTATAGTTACCTAGACTAGCAAAAACTCCTTGATTTTAGCTTTTCATTAGTCTCTAAATTCTAAACAACTCTAGAATAGCTTGCATTTGTCACGATTAAATCAGAAATGTTCACATAAAACCCCCTCTGTTCTCAGTTTCATCAAATGCCAAAAACATGTTATTAGAAATGCTGGATTCTAGTTCACCAGCTTACACAACTCTTCTGCCTTTTTTCTCCTCCTCCTACCTGGAAACAAGCAGGCTTACAATCAGTGTAAATAGGATCAGCTAAGGACCTGAAGACCTCATCCTAGAGAAAAGGCTGATCCCTGACTGCCCTAGAACAGAGGAAAGGGAAAAGAATGCATGTGATGATCCCAGAAACACTTCCTTCTCTCTCTCTCATCCTCTAGAAGCAAGTCTGCGTGACAGAAAATATGCTGTTTGATCAGCATTTCACATTATGGGTTACAGAACCCACTAAGGGCAAAGTACTCTCAATCCAAACATGCTGCTGCTGCTGCTGCGTCGCTTCAGTCGTGTCCAACTCTGTGCAACCCCAAAGACGGCAGCCCACCAGGCTCTCCCATCCCTGGCATTCTCCAGGCAAGAACACTGGAGTGGGTTGCCATTTCCTTCTCCAATGCATGACAGTGAAAAGTGAAAGTAAAGTCGCTCAGTCATGTCCAACTCTTAGCGACCCCATGGAGTGCAGCCCACCAAGCTCCTCCGTCCATGGGATAGTCCAGGCAAGAGTACTGGAGTGGGGTGCCATTGCCTTCTCCGAAACATGCTGCTCCCATGCATATAAACAAAAACTCATCAGAAGTTAAACCTCCCCTACTTTTTAAACAGGGTTCACTAAATTAAGCTGGACAACCACTTTCAGTCCCACTTGGTCATCACAGTAAAACAAACTCCCTTCGCTTTCTATTCTGCCCTTCCTCTAAACTTGAGCTAGCCTTCAATTTTGTACTCACTAAAGCACAATTCCAATTAAAGACTCAACATTTTACCTTTAACAAAAGTCAAACTCAACCAAATGAAAAATAGGAGAGGAAACAGGTTTTTGAAGGCATATAGATCTAGCTTTGAAAGGAAGTATGCCAACTCTGCCCAGGTGGCGCTGGTGGTAAAGAACCCGCCAGTCAATGCAGGAGACATAAGAAAAGCACGTCCAATCCCTGGGTCGGGAAGATCCCCCGGAGGAGGGCATGGCAACCCACTCCAGTATTCCTGCCTGGAGAATTCCCATGTTCAAAGGAGACTGGCAGGCTACAGTTCATGGGGTCACACAAAGTCAGACACAACTGAAGCGACTTAGCACACAGCATGCACATGCCAACTCTGCCACCATTAACTGTGAAACCTTGCACGAATTATTTTGATTATTCATCTTCAGTTTTTCCATAAAGTCTTGGAGAGGATTGAGATACTCCACAAAATACTCCGCAATGCACAGTGCATGGCACACTATTAGCACTTGAATGTTAGTTAATAACAGCAGAGGCATTAGTAACATCAAAAATACTCCCTTCTATTTAAAGTAAAATTTTTAACTTTATTTAGAAACTCTCTTCAGAATATAAAGTCAAAGTTGTTAGTCAATCAGTTTTGCAATCCCATGGACTTCAGCCTGTCAGTCTCCTCTGTCCATGGAATTCTCCAGGCAAGAATACTGGAGTGGGTTGCCATTCCCTGCTCCAGGTGATCTTCCCTACCCAGGGGTTGAATCCAGGTCTCCCGCATTGCAGGCAGATTCTTTAACCATCTGAGCCATCAGAAACATCAACATAAAAACAAGGAAAATTAACCACAGAGAGAATTTAGCAGATTATGAACCCTTAATAACAGAAAGATTTCCCAATTTTTAAATTATTTAGATGAAAAGATCATCTCTGGTTAGAGTATCTTTTTAAATATGCCCAAATGAAATGAAGCTAAATTTTCTATATATGAAAAGCAAAGTGAAGAAATTCCCTGGTGGTCCAATGCTTAGGACTCTGCTGTCACTGCTGAGCACCTAGATTCAACCCCTGGTTGGGGAATTAAAATCCCACAAGCCACAAAATGTGGCCAAAAAAAAAAAGTGAAAATGTTTATTTTCAAAGTCCAAATCAAATTAAAAATGCTATAATGTCTTAGTCCTAGATGCCAAAAAATTAGAATACTTTAATATTAGCTCCATTAATATTTATTATGGAGCTAACATTATTTATTAATAACTTTAATATTATTAATATTTATTCCCTCTTAGAAAAAATAAGAATAATGAAATTTGTTGTTGTTATTGCTGATATTGTTGAAGAAGAAGGTTAGGAGAGAATATGTAAAAATGCCCCCATTTTACTGAAATGGTATATAATGTTATCAAATACTGACTTCAAAAATGTAAATATCCTTGGAAGGATTTACACCATAAACATTTCAGACTATGATTTGAAACAACATACAATTTCCCTCCCAGAAAACGAATGTCATTCAAACTGTTTCTCTATTTATAATTTAATGTTGATACAATAATCTACAGTTATGAGAGAAAGACTACTTTCATTAGCGTCTGAGGATAAACTAGTGAATATGGAACTTTCCTCACAGCTGACAGACTTTAAAAATGAAAAGGGTAAGATACACATATACAAAAAAAATAAAAAGAGATCTGGCAGGTTCTATGTTCTCTCAAAAGTTATTTCCACTAAGTTGAATGAATGTCCACAATAGTTCATTACTGATGTATATAAAGCTTCCGTTTTTATTTTATAAAGATCTGAGTTTCAGTTTATCAGTATTGTAACTATATACATGGTCTGGAGGAAAAGTCAAACACAGTTTTATAGATATTTGTCTACAGAAACTTTACTAGGGATGGAAGGTAGGTTAGGACTCTTGGAAAGTAGAGATAAAAGAAGTTTGAGGTTCTCAGAAAGACAGGAAGGCAGAGGACAAACATTAGAACACAGGATTAAGAAAGTGAAATTTTAAGCTTAGTATAAGACTGCTGAATAGAGGGCAATTCTGTTCCCAATTGAAGATGAACTAGTTGCAGACAGGGGTCTCATTACTCACATACCTCCTGGCAGCTTTCCTGCCTACCATCTTCAACCCAGCCACATCCTTAGGTCCTCCAAAGAAAGTTTATTCAAAATTATTTTTCTGCTTGGAATGTCTGTCATCTTCTCATTCACCTGCTGAATGCCAATCTTTTTTTTTTCAATTACAGCTTAATTCAAATGTTATCTCTTTCTCTAAAGCCTTTCCTGATTCCACTCACCTTCCCATAGCACCACTATCTGTCCATATTCAACTGCACCTCTGGAGAGCAGGAACTATCTCATATTGTATCCATAGAGCTTTGTTGCCCAGTAACTGTTTGAAGAATAAACCAATGAATGAAGGAAGGAATACTGAGTAACTATTATTTTAGAACTCTCTAACTCAATAATCCCATTCCAAGGAAATTTAACTGTATGTGTGGAGAGTAAAGACAACTAACAAGAAAAGGCTTGGGCCCAAAAAAAAAGAAACCTGGTTTTCAGGATAATCAAACTGGAAAAGCCTAAAAGAAATCAATGAAGCTTTGAATCTATGCCAAGATTACACTATGATGCAAACCTGCATAGTTGCAATTTAGGTAACCATCATTACAGTACATTTATTTCTCAACTACATTTCACATTATAGGCAACAGTTGAGTACTTTAAAATCATTAACCACGCGAGCTAATATGCAGGACCAGGGGATCTAGAACACCTCTAAGAAATATATATATAAAAACGGAATCCCAGGGACACAGTCTAAAAAGTTAATGCCCTTGGGTAGTAGCTTCAGAAAATTACCTTTAAAATAACCTGATAGGAAATCTCCCAGCAACCTGTACCTCACTCCTGCTTAGACATTCTGGCTGGGTTCAACGTGAGTATGTCTTTCCCCATCTCTTCTTATCCTTAAACTTCACTCTCGTTTTGGGACCTCAAATAATCAGTCTTTCCTGACCTATCTCACATATCCCAAACCTACTTTCACCAGGTATTCACCAGCTTAATCCGATTCCTACCTCTCTTAGTATGGCTTACGGGCCTAGCCAGCAGCCAGTTCTGACATCTGTGTAGCTTTAAAATGAATGAAGAGAAGTCCTAGTCATTCCAACTTAATTCAGGGACAATTTAACTTAAGTACAATCAAGAGAAATGTCTCTAAGGGCCAGACAAAACAAAGCTTTAAAAAGACGGCAATATTTCCAGGCATATTTTCTTGGATACTCACTTGGGGGGGCATAAGACTTCTTCAAGAAATTCTTCAATCTTATTTACATCCGTTTTGACCTCATTGTTGAAAGTTATAAATGGTGGGTGGGTCCCCGGAGCCAAGTTCTGCAGGTCTGCAGGCTTCCTGTTAGGCAAAACAGTGGTCAAAATCAGGTCATTTTTAACTCTAACTAAAGAAGGCAACAAGACTTTACATTCTCAGAGTGATTCTAAATTTTAAAGTATATAAAAATGAATAAGAAAAAATATACTTTTTCCACTAAGTATAATAGCCACAACAGTATTCTAGTAAGAGGCAAACCTCCACAAAGCATGTAATTTATGATAAGAAAATTTTAAATCTTTGATTTTAATTACAAAGTTCTTCATTCATGTTCCAAATTTAACTGAGGTATTTATTAGAAATGGAGATAGAATGAGGGGAAGAAGACTTGGGAAAGTCAGTCTCTAGTCTAAACCCTGGCACCAACTCACTGTGTAAAGTTGGACAAACTATAACTTTTCTACTTCTCAAGGCCTTTTATTTTTTAAATAAGGGAGAGGAGTAGCTGATTCCCACAGTCCTTTTCCATAACATTTCAGGTGTTCCATAAGTTCAGGTGTTATTTCCTTTCCATTTTCCAAGTCCAGACTTGATTGGAAAAAAATCACAAGATTTGACTAGTATTAAAATACTTTAATATATAAAAGACAGCACAAACAAAGATAAAAGGCAACACAGAATGGACAAAATGTGACAGTAATTAAGAAGGACTTTGTCCAAATTAAAAAATTCTAATAGGTATAGGTCAAAATAAATTGGTAAGCAACAGGTAAGTGAACACATGGAAAAATGTCCGTAAATAAAATTATACAAGAAATTCAAAATTAAATAATGAAGACATTTTCCTGTTAATTAGGAAAAACTGAAAATACACAGAACACTAATAAGAATGGTAAAACTGGTATGCTGCTGCTGCTAAGTCGCTTCAGTCCTGTCCAACTCTGTGTGACCCCATAGATGGCAGCCACCAGGCTCCCCTGTCCCTGGGATTCTCCAGGCAAGAACACCAGAGTGGGTTGCCATTTCCTTCTCCAATGCATGAAAGTGAAATGTGAAAGTGAAGTCGCTCAGTCATGTCCGACTCTTTGCGACCCCATGTACTGTAGCCCACCAGGCTCCTCCACCCATGGGATTTTCCAGGCAAGAGTAGTGGAGTGGGGTGCCACTGCTGCCCTATTAAAAAGCAAAATGCCTCACCTAAGCCCAATGAATCCTAGAATCAATAACATGACCAGATATGGTATGCATCCTAAGGATAAAACATGAAGCATACATCACCACCTAACAACCATTCTTACCAAATCAAGCCTCCTAGGGCAGCTGTCTCTCAATCTGCAATCTAGGGAACCAGGTAAGGTGAAGTCGCTCAGCCATGTTCAACTCTTTGCGACCGCACATACTGTAGCTTAACCAAGCTCCTCCGTCCATGGGATTTTCCAGGCAAGAGTACTGGAGTGGGGTGCCATTTCCTTCTCCAGAGGATCTTCCTGACCCAGGGTTCGAACCCAGGTCTCCTGCATTGTAGGCAGACACTTTACCATCTGAGCCGCCAGGGAATTCCTTAGGGAACCCAGGGTCCCCTGGAAAAGGGAGCGGCTGCCCACTTCAGTGTTCTGGCCTGGAGAATTCCATGGACTGTGTAGCCCATAGGGTCGCAAAGAGTTGGACACGACTGAGCAACTTTCACTTTCACTTTTTCATCAGATAGTCCATGAGGTCAGAACCACTCAAATAATACAAAGACATCATGTACCTTTTTCACTCTCGTGTTGTACAGTGGGGTTTTCCATAGGTTACTTGGAGATATCACAAAGTAACAAATACAGAAGCAGATACAAGAATCTGTCTTCTATTAAGGCGGTCATTAGATATGTACAAAAATATAAAACAATGCCACTCTTCTCACTAATTTTGTTTTGGAGAATAACTGAGATGACAATGAATTCATGATTGTTCTACTTAAATGAATTAGTAAATAATTATTTTAAATTTCTAACTTTAAATAGAAATTTTAAAATTTTATTCCTCATTTTAATTTTTAATATAGTAAAATCAATATTAACTGAAAGCTCTTTGAGGTCCTCAATAATTTAAAAGAATAAAGGGGTCCTGGGACCAAAAAGTTTATTTATAGGAAACATGAGGAGTTACAGGACAAAGTTAAGTGATATCACAAGGAAGCAGTCAGCCAAATCTAGAATTTGAGGCAATCTACAGTTCAACTAACTGGATTTTCACCAGTCAATGGCAGAAGGACAAAAAGCCACAAGTGGGAGTTAGAAGGGATTGTTGTAGATTAAGAAAAATTTATGACACATAACAACCAAATATGAGTTTAATTTGTTTGAATCCTAATTTGAACAAACCAGTGAAAGAGAAAATATTTTGGAGACAACTAAGGAAACTGGGGTGGGGGTGGGGGGAGGGGAACCTTTCCAGTGGCTTATCGGTAAAGAATCCACCTGCAATGCAGGAGACATGGCAGGAGCTGCGGGTTCGGTCCCTGGGTCTCAAGCAAGATCTGTTGGAGAAGGAAATGACAACCCACTCCAGTATTCTTGCCTGGAAAATTCTATTGACAGAGGTGAATGGGGGCTACAGTCCATGGCACTGCAAAAGAGTCGGACACGACTGAGTGACTAAACAACAGGGAAACTGGATTATACACTGGGAACTAGATAGTCTAATGGCATTATGGTAAGGAGGGAAGGAAGGTCTGTACTAGGGGAAAAGTGCTTTGGTAAGGTAAGGAAATGTCATTACTGTTTGGAGATATACAGTGAAATAAGTAGAGGTGAAATGACAGTATTCCTGGGGTGCACTTTGAAATATTTCAGGGAAGAAAAAAAAAAGGGACAAAGCAAATGGAAGCAAAATCTTGATAACAGAACTGAAGTTATGAGGAAGTTGATTCATTTTTGTATATGTTTGAGAACTCTTATAATTAAGAAGATGAACTTTAAAAACTTAAAAAAAATAACGCATTGCTTCCAAGAACTTTTCCCCTAGTACAGACCTTCCTTCCCTCCTTACCACAAATGCACACAATTTGAATAAAATAAAGGATATCTTTAAGTGCACCATGAAGGTAAAATATTTTGTCAGTTTATGTCTGGAGAGTGCCTCATCTACTGTTATATTCCAATAAAAAATACAAGGACTTGGTAATCATCCAAATAGCTCAAATGTTCTAACTCAGGGCCTCCCTCTACTCAAGTTCTATAGCATATCTCCTTCCCAAGCCAAAGAAAAATAGGACTATTTATCAACTTCTGCAATAACCTAAATTCCAAAAGAGAGCTTTTAAAAGTCAAAATCTGATCTGATTTTCAACTCTTATTCTTTTACTGAGCACTCTTTGGTTGGACAAGGTAAAGTTGAGCACCAAATAATCAGAGTACATGGAACGTGAGCAAGTCTTCCAGATGCACATTCAGTTGAATAGTGAGGTATGACTAGAGGGTTCCAGTAACTTTTACATAAGTACTCAACTCCAAATCAGAATTGTTCTGTTTTTCATTTCACTGGTTTCTTTTTTATTTTTGGCTCTACTGCATGGTTTGCAGAATATTAGTTCCTCTGACCAGGGACTGAACCTGGGCATGGGCACACGGCAGCCCTAACCACTGGACCACCAGGGAATTCCCACTCATTTCTTTTTGTTATTCCTTCTTACTCATCATCTTAACCACCTGTTCTTTGATCACTAAAGGGTCCAGCATGTCCAAGATGGTAGTCTTCTTAGTTTTCAAGTCACCCACTCATATTCTCACTCAGAATCCCATTTGTTCCCACTTACAATTTTTTTCCTCCTCAACTCAGAAAGACCATACACAAAATCAAGAGTCTGGAAATCCTAACAATTTAGGGTTTATATATTTATTTCCAACTCCTAACACTTAAAAAAGTTAAGAAAGTAGCACAAAGGTAAGAAAGAACAACAGTATCTCATCACTGCAAGGAGGGCTAATAAAACTGTATAAAATACACAAGAGAAAGAAAATACACATATCTTCCATCAATGCCAGTGATGAATAAGAACATCCTTTAATCTGTCACACACAAATTGTGGTCACCTGGAAGACACCTTTCTCACTTCAAAGTTATAAAACATATCCACTAACATTCTTATGACTAACGAAGCATCCATTAATGCTTAAGTATAAGGTAATCATTTTTTCATGAACAGGGCAGAGTTAGGTAAAGGAGAAGAAAGAAATCAATGCTGTAAAATAATCCATAAGGGAGGGTGGCAGAATAGATAGCAGTTATTGCTTCTACAATAAATTATAACAATTTTCAAGGTTTCCAAACAAAAATATTTGTTAGAGGAAGGATAAAGTTAGCATGGTAAAGAAGAAAGAACCAAAAAACCAAATAAAAAGAACCTGGTTAAAGTCCCAAATTGAACAGTTCTGCTATTCACCAGCTATGTGACTAAATAAATCACAATTTCTCTGGGTCTAGATTTCCTCATTTGTATTATGGATATAAGACTTGGTTTGTCTGTAAAGATCAAATCAAATAATGGGTATGAAAGTGAACTAAACTTTATATAAGTGTTCACGAAAGTGACAATTTTAAAACTCTAAGTCTGATGGTTCAAAATTCTATTTGAGTCTGATGGTTATTTAGCATTAGCTGGTACTAAGAAATTTGATTAACATAAAAGTGTGTAAGTAAAGTGAAACCATGCACGACTAGTGAATAGTTCTTCTTGTTTCTGCTGAAAGGCTATATAGATTTTTTTTTTTTAAGGTGATGATACTATTTTCCAAGATTAACTGTTGAGATGAAGGACAATCATGTTAGGTCCTTGCTCCAAGTGAAAGTAGATTTGAGAAGAAACTTTAATGCCTCTAAACAGATCAGCAGATTTCAAACAGACAAGCTGTAAGCACTGAAGTGACTCATTTAGAAGCTATTATCAAGTCAGCAACCAGATAGAATCTAAGATTCTTCAACTTCAAGTCCTCACTTGGTCCTCTAAGGTCTCAGGTGTTTTGTCTGACCCACAAAGGCTCATTTTTACAGAGGCTTCACAGAAACAGGGACTGCAATGTGAAAACAATGCAACTGAATAGGCGATGACTAAAATTTTCAGGACATCTTTGGTTTATTTCATAAAAGACCTTCAATAAGTATTCAGCAATTCATTCAAATTCATTCAAATGTTTCCCTCAACGGATATCTAGGAAAGTAAAGTGCATAGAATTCATGCCTTGATATGAGAGCATGAATATTCTCCAATGTTTCGGAGGCTATTTATTTTCACAGTTAGTCATCAGAGTAAGTCTTTTTTTATAGTAGTCTTCTATTTAGATGAAAAAAAAATTATTCTGTTATTGCCTATTTTGTTTCCAGATGAAGAAAAGGAAATATATAAAGAGAAAAAAGTAAAACAAGAAACAGAAAGAGAAAGACGGAATGAAAAGGAGGCACCTTATAGAAGCTAATACTTTAAGCAACTTAAGTGGCTTAACTTCAATTAAAATTTAATTCAGCACAAACAATTGGAGGTCCTCGAGCTGGTGGCTCCGTTCCAGCAGCTTGGTAAAAATGAGTATAGCACAGCCACAGGAGACTGGAGATGGTTCTTAAAAATAACCAACTCTAACTAGTTGACTCACTAAATAGAAAAAAATACTAAGGATGTAGACTTATTTGTTAATTGAGTTTCCTTTTAAAACTTTAAAGGTGTTGATTTTTCAGACATAAAATTAATTCACACAAGTCAAGAGAATGCTAGACATGCTGCTGCTGCGTCGCTTCAGTCGTGTCCAACTCTGTGCGACCCCATAGACGGCAGCCCACCAGGCTCCCCCGTCCCTGGGATTCTCCAGGCAAGAACACTGGAGTGGGTTGCCGTTTCCTTCTCCAATGCATGAAAGTGAAAAGTGAAAGTGAAGTCGCCCAGTCGTGTCCGACTCTTCACGACTCCATGGACTGCAGCCTACCAGGCTCCTTCATCCATGGGATTTGCCAGGCAAGAGTACTGGAGTGGCGTGCCATTGCCTTCTCCAATGCTAGACACAGTATATGGCAAATAAGCAAAAAAAAAAAAAAAAAAGTAACAACACAAATCTTTTGGTTCAGATCACTTTACTCCTATTAATTATTCTTCACTAGATTTGCTATATTCTGACTAATACTAAGTCACTAACTGAATGACTGAATTGTTGTGGACATCAAACCACACACACCAAGATCCCAGTTACTAAGCATCTGCCTATGTGTCCCCGTTCAACCAGTTAAAGGATTTTATTTATTGTGATCAAATGTGGTATACTGCTGATCCCTGTCTACTTTAAGGTCCATTTGTGGAGCAATCATTTTAAAACAAAATAACATCTATGAAAAGGTACCAAATACAACTTTTATAATTCTTAACAGATTTATAGTTTATAAGCAGAATGTATACTGATAACAGGGCTTTCCCAGTGGCTTAGCAGTAAAGAACCACTTACAATGCAGGAGACACAGGTTCGATCCCTGGGTGGAGAAGATCCCCTGGGGAAGGGAACGGCAACCCACTCTACTATTCCTGCCTGGAGAATCCCATGAATAGAGAGAGCCTGGTGGGCTACAGTCCATGGGGTTGAAAAGAGTTGGACATGACTCAAGTGACTGAGCACTCACACACACACGATAACAGGTTTAGAAAGCCTTTCATTTACAATCCAATTTTCTAATCCAGCTCTTAGTGGCCTCAACAGGATTTCCATCTTTGAAATTATCTTGAAAAAGAACATAAAGACACATGGCAATGAAATTCTCCCTGTCTGTCTGTTTCTCTCTCACACACACACACCGAGAGTATACATGTGATTCAGAACACATTCATGAGACATGTATCTTCAACTGTAGGACCATTCTAACAAGGGCTTCATGTAGCCCAAGTCAACTTTACAAAGGGAAAGGACAGAGTCTGTACTTTCCTGCCTGACCAGCCGCAGGAAATGAATGATTTCTCTAAAAGGCTGGACTGTTCCACTCCACTTGGTCTCTCTGTACATGTTATTCAAGCTGCTGTTTACTAAAGACATACCTGGAACTCAAACTTGCTAAAGACTATTTTCAGAAGGGTGGAACCACAGAGACATGATAATGAAAGCAAATTACCTCAAGAATACACTTGGAAATCAGATTTTGTTCTGAGTTTATAAGTCCTTTTAAGATATACAGAGCTATCATTTTCATAGTTCCATTGTAACATTTTAAATTACTTCAAAATTGTTAAAGTTTAAACTATCATAGTAATCTTCCAAACTTTATGCCATGATAATGGCAACTTACTGTGGGTCTGACTCATACAATGTTACAAATGGTGCGCAGACTTCTACAGCAGAAGGAAATTAGTGACACCACAAAGGATGAGAGTTTCAATGTTTAAGACAGAAATGGAAAATGAAAACAAATACTGCTCAGACTTTTAAGGGGGTTTTCTCCAATTTACTTATTTTCTCTGAGAATATCATGGAGGAGGAATTTTATGCACTGGTAATATAACACTGCTTTTAGGGATTTCTTTGGAAGGAATGATGCTAAAGCTGAAACTCCAGTACTTTGGTCACCTCATGCAAAGAGTTGACTCGTTGGAAAAGACTCTGATGCTGGGAGGGATTGGGGGCAGGAGGAGAAGGGACGACAGAGGATGAGATGGCTGGATGGCATCACTGACTCGATGGACGTGAGTCTGAGTGAACTCTGGGAGTTGGTGATAGACAGGGAGGCCTGGCATGCTGCGATTCATGGGGTCGCAAAGAGTCAGACATGACTGAGCAACTGAACTGAACTGAATTTCTTAAAGTTATCATTTCTACTCTCAATTCCCCAAACCAGAGGAATTTACCCTAACAACTACATGGCCACACTCAGCTATATCCAAGTCAGTGTCTCAGTGTGACTGTCTCTCTCATTACTGTTCTCATGCTTTCTTCTTTCTCTTCCCCCAGCCTACCTCTCAGGCTTATCTGTGCTCTAATGATGCTGATCTCTTGATTTAGGAACTTCTGAGCACAGTGAAGATAGTGGAAGTCTTTAAATAAAGATCTTGATCACTGCCATGAACTTGTTAGCCAGAAAGGCCCTATAACATCAGTGTGATAAAATAATGAATTCTATTCAATGAAAGGTTTGAACATGGTTTGATATGAGTAGTTTCTAATAAGTATGGTGAAGATATTTAACATGTAATGGACACTGAAGAATTGTCAGTTTACTTTTCCCTTCCTCCTTCCTGAGATTAAAAATGAGGTAACTGACCTCCAAGATGGAGAAGGCAGTGGCACCCGACTCCAGTACTCTTGCCTGGAAATTCCCATGGGCGGAGGAGCCTGGTGGGCTGCAGTTCATGGGGTCGCTATGAGTCAGACACGACTGAGCGACTTCACTTTCACTTTTCACTTTCATGCATTGGAGAAGGAAATGGCAACCCACTCCAGTGTTCTTGCCTGGAGAATCCCTGGGACGGGGGAGCCTGGTGGGCTTCGGTCTATGGGGTCGCACAGAGTTGGACACGACTGAAGCGACTTAGCAACAGCAGATCTCCAAGAAGATGAGATAGCTTGCCCGAGGTCCCAGGGAAACCAGGGACAGGGCTCTCTCTGCACAGATCCAGGCCTCTGCCCCTCACATTTTCTACTATGCCATGGTTGCTCCCCTTTTGATGATGTGGTAACATCTTGAAATGTGCCCCACACTTTATTATTTTCACTTACATTCGCCTGAAGCTTTTGTTCAAATGGCAGTTGATAAAAACTTAAATTCCTCCTAAAGCCTACAAATGTTTTTTTAATCTAAAAGTTCTATAATATGATTTCAGCATAAACCGAAAATTAGGTTTAGAAATTACTCCCACAAAAGTCTTAAGGCAGCACTGGCAGGCAAGCAGCGGGAGGCTGCTCCAAGCCTCACAGGGGCGTATGATACCACCAGCGTGGGCATTAACACCAACTGAGCTGCAGAGAGAACCTGTCATACAGCACCAGAACCAGAGACTGGCTTGTTCCTATGGATGGAATGGCATGTAACAATCATTTTTTCAGAGCAGAGAGTGGGCCTGAAAAAGCTCTCAGTAGAGTTCTATTGCTCTCCACCAGCTTGTTCTGGCATCAGTACATTTCACCAAGAAATTAGGCAATTAGCAGAAAAAGCAGGAAAACAACCACTGTGGGCACCAAATCTTTTCTCCCCCACAGCTTTCTAAAAACAGTCACATTTAAAGTTTTAAGAATTATGAAAGGTACTTTTTACTACATGATGTTTTATTCTTCTGTGACAACTTTATTCTATTGACTTTTTTTTTTTGAGCCAATGTTCACTTTCTTGAGATACCTTCTCTTTGAAATCTTAGTTAAGACTACATATTAAGGGTGGTGTTGTTGCTCAGTTGTGTCCAACTGTTTAGCGTCCCCATGGACTGTAGCCCGCCAGGCTCCTCTGTCCATGGAATTTCTCAGACAAGAATACTGGAATAGGTTGCCATTTCCTTCTCCAGGGATCTTCCCGATCCAGGAATCAAACCCATGTCTCCTACTTGGCAGGCAGATTCTTTACCACGGAGTCACCTGGGAAGCCCATATAAGGGTGAAACTCATAGAAAAGGTCTGGAAGGATGATAAACACTGAACCTAAGTTCAATTATCTCTGTGAAGGGGAACTTGATGACCAAGGTTGGGAATGAAGGGGACTCATTATCATGTACTAGCTGTATATTTTTAACTGATCTTAAGAAGGCTTTTTTTTTTTTTTTAATATATACTGTAGACCTAAGATTTTTAAAGAAAGCTAAAGAATATAGGCTCCAATATTCAGTGCTCTCTGTTGATTTAACACAAAGCTCTAAAAAATAAATATATATCTTGAGGAGTAGATTTTCTGTCAGGAAACCCTGAATCTTTCATCCCACTTCTCACATGTCACTTTTTACATGTCGGGTACCTTACATATACAAGCCCTAAACATATACAAGCCCTCAAATATCAATCAATTTCCAGGAATAATGTCTTAAAAAGTTTGTAAGTGAAAAGTGAAACAGATGAGTTAGAAACGGCTGTGACGAGTTCACTTCCTTTTCTGAACCAGATTCCCATCGTTTTTTGTGCTATTACTGGTATGTACCACAATCAAGCACTGTATTGAGCTGTTCAAAGAAGGCTTTTTTCAAAGCATGGCAGTCAAACTCACTTGCTCCAAGCCAAAAATGGAATAGGAGGAATCCATGTATTTTAAGACACCCTAAGGGTGTGTGCTTGGTGGCATGGTCTATTTTTAGGAGTTATATTGGGAAACTCCCTTTGTGAATGTGTGTAGGAAAAAAACAGTAATAGAAGGGTAAGTATAAATTATTTCATTCTTACAACAGTCCTGTCCAATATGAGCTAGGTTTTTCTTCAAATGATCCTGTAGTTTTAATTCTTATAATTTCCAAGGCTTACTTCTATGTTCATATATGTAACCAAAGGGGTTCCTAGAAGACTTTATGACTTATTTTCAATAAAGAAATTTTAAGTCCTCAAAATCTAATTAAGTGAAGCAAAAAAAAAATTTTACGGTCCCAGAGAATGATAATAGAGAACAGGGAATGGGATTATAGCTATCAGATAATTCTCACCTTGTGATGCCCAGAAGAAGAATGCACATGAATTCTGCTACCCACCAAGTGACAGCCTGTCAATATTTTTTCTTGGATACTGTTCATGATTGATATGCTTAAAAAATAAACAGCAAAGCATGTTGTGGCATTTGTGTCAAGAGGAATACATTTCCACTGCCACGTCCTAAATTGTCTATTGGTATAAATGCTCTCAATCCTTGGCTTAAACCTTTTTTTTAAAAAAGTATGAATGTTCTTTGCCTCGGATCTGTTTGCTAGGGGAGAACAGAAGTTCTTGAGGAAAAAAGCTTACTGCTTATCAGGGCTCTTCACAGCCCTCTCCACTTTGGTCTATGGAGAGAAAATTAGAAACATCCTTCAACTAGCAAGAACAATCACAGGGCCATAGAGCAAGGTAACTGCTCTTATTCTATAATTGTATTTAACCAAATATGGTCAAAGTCATATTATAAAAAACTCCTATTACTCCCTAAAAAGTAGGTTAAATGAAAAAGACCACAGCAGTAATCAGCCTCCTAAAATTCCATGCTTAGCTTTAAAAATCCAGATACACAGGCCATGTGTTTCCTAACACATGAGAAGTCATCTGCTTAGAAAGTTCCTCATAGTTCCATGCTCATCCTGTAAAGTCAAAGATGTCACTGCATCTACACTAAAATAGCTCCTGGTGCTGCTCTTGAAATATAGAGTAAACATACAATAAGTTCTTAAAAACACAGAGTGGTCACATGCAATATACTGACACTGTGAATTATCCATAATACTCACGCAAGTTAAATGTGTCCATCATTCAGCTGAATTTTAATACATTTCTTTAGAGAACATAAGCAAGCAAAGTGAGAGATGGGGAGAGGATCAAACTGAAAACAGTAAAGTATGTACTCAAGTTGATCCCCAACTATAACCAAATCTTACCTTTTCAGGTCAACAGTTGTGACACTAAACACAACTCCTTTGAGCCAAAGAATCATGAAGAGCCTCTGGGAAAAGGGGCAGTTTCCTATGCTTTCACCATCACTGCCAGCCTGGGAAACAGAAATGAACATTAAAAAAAATGTCAAAGTGATGATACACAAAACTACAGACCTTTTTCTGAATTTTTATTTTCTTTTATTTATTTTATTTATTTATTTTTTTTTTTCTTTTTCTGAATTTTTAATCAAGGGTACGAGGAGACAGGGAAAGTTGCTCTGTGGAAGGAAGAAACTCAGGTCTTTCATTGGCCTCTTTCTCTCTATTTGGCCATGCTTCGTGGTTTGCAGGATCTTAGCTCTCCCTGACCAGGGATTGAACTCGGGGCCTCAGCAGTGAAAGCGCACAGTCCTGACCACTGGACCACCAGAGAATTCTCACCTCTTTCTCTTCTTAAAAATGGCTAGCCTAATACAGCATTGTCCAAGAGCACTTTCTGCAATGATAGAAACTACCTGAGTCACCACTGTCCCAAACAGTAGTTATTTGTGATACGTGGCCAGTGAGTACTTAAAATGTAGTTGGTTCAACTGAACTGAATTTTATTTACTTCTAATTAATTTATATTTAAACAGCCACAAGTGGCTAATGGCTACCATATTGGATAGCACAGGTATAATCAACCCCTAGGGGGAACATATATCCTTGTGTTGGGGCAAAAACTATTACAGGTTTTGTGAAATGTAAGTTACTTCTTACTCTATGAGACAGTATTCTTTACAGGGCAACACACAAAAAAAGGAAACACGTGCTTGCCTCCAAAGAGTAAAATAATCACCAACCTCCCCCAATATTTAAATCGCCAACTTAAAATAATAATTTTTAAATTATTCATTATAAAAATCCCGTATCCTGTTTACACATTCCTTCAGGGAACAAGAAAATAACAAAAGATATCTTTAGAATAAGTTATCTGTGAAAGTTGTATCTGACTCTCTGTGACCCCATAGACTGCAGCCTACCAGGCTCCTCTGTCCATGGGATTTTCCAGGCAAGAGTACTGGAGTGGGTTGCCATTTCCTTCTCCAGGAGATCTTCCCAATCCAGGGACTGAACCCAGGTCTCCTGCATTGTAGGCAGACGCTTAACCATCTGAGCCACCAGGGAAGCCAAGTTATCTATAATCCTACTCAATTGATTTCACTGAGCTCAACAATGACACAAAATTTTCCTAAAAATCAGAGTGAGACAAATCTTTAACTCCATCATGTAGGTCCCTGAGTTTATAAAGGAGGGAGGGAACAGGAAATCAGAGAAAGAGCCTGCAGGGTAGAAGAGAACACTGTGATACTGACCAGCAGCCAACACAGCCCTCTTGACCATGAAGTCTGTGAATAGAGCCAGAAGTTACCTTTCAACAAGTCACTCAGATGTTGGTAAAAGTACTGTTTATTTTCCTAAAGTAATTCTCAGAAACTTCAGAAGCCATTTCAGTAAAATGCTACATTAGTAAAGTCATTAATTCCTATACAACAGGGAAATGGAGGGGAGTTAAAACAAAAGCAGTTACCTGATTAAAGATAATATTGATACAACCAACAAAATACATGGGCATATAAGGAGGATCTCAGAACTCCACCCTAATCACATAGCACAGGATATGCTTGGTTTCATTAAAAGAATTTTTGATCATTCTTTATTAACAAAACATCAAATTGTAGCCAGCATGAATTATATTCATTTCTAATACTATACTTGTACAAAAATTTACTTCCTAAAGAAGGTCTAGTTCTTAAACTTTGGTGTTATTAAAAACAACCTGAAGAGGGGCTTCCCTCGGGGCTCGGGTGGTAATCTGCCTGTGATGCAGGAGACTGGGTTCCATCCCTAGACTGGGAAGATCCCCTGGAGAAGGAAATGGCAACCGACTCCAATATTCTTGCCTGGAGAATTCCATGGACAGAGGAGCTTGGTGGGCTACAGTCCATGGGGTCACAAAGAGTCAGACAAGACAGAGCGACTAACTCACTTTTCAAGGAGAAAAAGTGGGGCATCTGCTGGACACATGAAGAAACACTGATGTGGAAAAGTTAGGACAGTAATTTCTTCTTCAGAGCACAAGTCAGTTTACAGTACTAAGTCACCCCACTAGGTTAAATGTATAATAAATCGGCACCCAAATCTGCTTTTTAGAAGATGCTGACCATCTAAACAACATATGGAACACGGATAACATACAACTAAATTTACCACAGATAAAAAGGTAACATACTACCTTTCTACACAGCTTAATGATTAATATTTTCATATTTCATACAAACCTGTAGCTTCATATGCCCCAATTTTCTTTTATTTTTTGCATTTTTTCCCCTCCCGGTTTTAATATCCTTAGCAGCAGAAGTATAAATATAAGAAAAAAGTAGAACAAATTGAGACTTACTGGAAAAGCAGTAGTTTGATAGACAAAGAATGAGTATGGCTTATCGTCTTCACCCTATTCCATTTATTTAATCTATAAAATTAACTGTATTTTCCAAGTCTCTGTGACAGCAGTGCGAAAATAAATAAATTGGTAAAGAAGATGTAATAAAGATGTTGTATCTAAGCACCTGGAAACATATTAAACTGCAGACACGTTGGAGGTACACCATGACTGCTACAGGGCGAGGAAACTGTGCCTCAATTTCCTGCAGCGGCCTGCACAGCGCAGCCTAGAGCACAGACAGGAGAATCCTGGCACGTGAACCGCTTCATGAAAACCTGCTCAGACTACAAATGTCCCTGTGTCTTCACCCCTTTTGTCTATAATTTTCCACCGGTTTTACCAATTTACTTCTCTTTCAGGTATAGCAAAAGCTTGTTACACATCTCATACTCCTCATCAAGCTACTTTCCTTTATGCACAAGTAAAAACATAGCATGTAGGAGACTTCCTTGGTGGCCCAGTGGCTGACTCTGCGTCCCAGTGCAGCGGGCCTGGGTTTGATCCCTGGTCAGGAAACTAGATCTCATATGACACACTAAGACTCGGTGCAGTGAAATAATTAATTAAAAAAAAAACATAGTATGTGCACTCTCCAATACAAATCCGGAAAAAGGCTTTTTATTAACTACTCTCCTAAAACTCAAAACAATTCAAATAAGAAATAGCACCATGAATAAGTTTTTCCAAAGTCATAAGACCACTAGAAAATTGGGAGTTACTAGTCAGATGATATTTTCATAAAGTAGAGTGAAACTGTGGAAAAACTCAAGATTTCCAGTAGTCATAAATCAAAACTTTCTCTTTTAATCCAAGTTGTACTAATAAAATTCCATTTCAACAAAGTTAAAGGATCTAAATCAAGCTTTTGAGTATCAACTACAATAAATAGTTGGTCCAACCAACTGAGGAGGGTATTACGGTACAATGTAGTATACAAAAAGCATACTACAACTGGGAATCATGGTATCTTATTCTACACTGTTTTGTATTGATGACAAAAATGAACATATAGCATTTAAAAAGGTACATACAGCACTTTAAAAAGCATTCATACAGCATTTTTTCAAAGTTTTGCTTTTTCTATTTCTTCTAACAGTAACATACACATTTTCAATTTTTTTATTAAATGAAAGATTCTTTAAACTCTATAGTGCTTTAAAATTTTCAAAGTTTCACACACAATTTCATATAATCCCAAAATTACCCTTTTTTACTCCTACCCCTCTACTGCCCCTTTCTCCTTCCGTCCCCCTCACTAGTAGCCACTAGTTTGCGCTCTAAATCTGTCAATCTGCTTCTTTTTATTCACTGGTTTGTTGCAATTTTAGATTCCACTTATAAGTGATATCATATAGTACTTGTCTTCTGTTTGACTCATTTCACTTAGCATAATGCCCCCTCCCCAAGTTCATTCATGTCGCTGCAAAAGGCAAAATTACATTTTTTATGGCTAAGTAGTATTCCCTTGTTTTATATATGTGTGTGTGTATATATACACACACATACATACCACATCTTCTTTATCATCTGTTGATGGGCTCTTAGCTTGTTTCCATATTATTTACCTTGGCAATTGTAAATAATGCGGTTATGAACACTGGGGCATATGTACCTTTCTGAATCAGTGTTTTTGTTTTTTTCAGATATATTCCTAGGAGGGGAATTCCTGGGTCACGTGGTAGTCCTATTATTAGTTTCTGAAGAAACCTCTATACTGTTTTCCACAGTGGCTGTACCAATTTACATTCTTACCAACAGTGTCTAAGGGTTCCCTTTTCTCCACACTCTTGCCAACATTTGCTATTTGCATTCTTTTTGATGATTTCTTTTCTGACCAGTATATGGTGATATCTCATTGTGGTTTTCATTTACATTTCCCTGATAATTAGTGATGTTGAGCCTCTTTTTATGTCCTGTTGGCTATCTGCATTTCCTCTTTGGAAAAATGTGTATTCAGTTCTTCAGGCCATTTTTTAACCTGGCTGTTTTGATGTTGAGTTGTATGAGCAGTTTATATATTTTGGATATTAATGGATATTAACCCCTTATCAGTCTATCATTTGCAAATATCTTCTTTCATTCAGTAGACTGCCTTTTCATTTTGTAGTTGGTTTCCTTTGCTGTGCAAAAGCTTTTAAGTTTCATTAGATCCCATTTATTTATTTTTGCTTTTGTTTCTTTGCTTTAGTAGGCAGATCCAAACAAACATTGCTGCAATTTATGTCAAAGAATGTTCTATATGACTTATAGGTTAATCTAATCTAGGTTAATCTAATACATTTCATGAATTTAGCAGCTAATTTAGACAAAATCCAGGCTAAAAGTTGGGCTTCCCTGGTGTCTCTGCAGTAAAGAATCTGCCTGCAATGCATGAAACACAGGTTTGACCACTGCATCAGGAAGGATCTCCTGGAGAAGAAAAGGGCAACCCACTCCAGTATTCATGCCTGGAAAATCCCATGGACAGAGGAGCCAGGAGGGCTACAGTTCATGAGCTTTCAAGAGTCAGACAAGACTTAGTGACTAAACCACCACTACCACACTACAGGTATACTTTAAAACCTCATTTATCTATGCTTTCCTCTAGAAATTTTATAGTATCTGGTCTTACATTTAGGTTTTTAATCCATTTTGAGTTTGTGTATGGTATTAGAGAATATTTTAATTTCATTCTTTTACATGTAGCTCCAGTTTTCCCAACACCATTTACTGAAGAGACTATCTTTGCTCCTTTGTATATTCTTGCCTCCTGCATCATAAATTAATTGCCAATAGGTGGGTGGGTTAATGGGCTTATTACAAATCTATGAATCTGTCTCTGTGCCAGTACCACACTGTTTTGATCACCGTAGCTTCTGTAGTTCAGTCTAAGGTCAGGAAGCATGATTTCTCCCTCTTTGTTCTTTCTCAAGATCGTTTTGGCTACTCAGGATCTTTTGTATTTCCATACAAAATTTTTAGTTATTTGTTCTAATTCTGTGGGAAATGCCATTGGTATTTTGATAGGGATTGCACTGAATCTGTAGATTGCCTTGGGTTGTCATTCAGTCACTTAGTCACCTCCCACTCTTTATGAACCCATGGACTGAAGCACCCCAGGCTTCCCTGTCCTTCACCATCTCCCAGAGCTTGCCCAACCTCATGTCCATTGAGTCAGTGATGCCATCCAACCATCTCATCTGCTGTCGTCCCCTTCTCCTGCCTTTAATCTTTCCCAGCATCAGGGTCTTTTTCAATGAGTCAGCTCTTCGTATCATGCGGCCAAAGTATTGGAGCTTCGGCTTCAGCATCAGTTCTTCCAATGAATATTCAGGGCTGATTTCCTTTAGGATTGACTGGTTTGATCTTCTTGCAGTCCAAGGGACTCTTAAAAGTCTTTTCCAGCATCACAGTTCCAAAGCATCGATTCTTTGTCTCTCAGCCTTCTTTATGGTCCACCTCTCACATCTGTACATGACTACTGGAAAAACCATAGCTTTGAATACATGGACCTTTGTCAGCAAAGTGATGTCTCTGCTTTTTAACACACTGTCTAGGTTTGTCATAGCTCTTCTTCCAAGAAGCAAGCATCTTTTAATTCCATGGCTGCAGTCAATGCAGTGATTTTGGAGTCCAAGAATAAAGTCTAGCACTGTTTTCATTTATTTCCCCTGTTATTTGTCTTGAAGTGATGGAACTAGATGCCATGATCTTAGTTTTTTGAATGCTGATTATTTAACAATATTAATTCTTGCAATGCAAGAGCATGGTATATTTTTATGTTTGCATTGCCTTTAATTTCTCTCATCAGTGTTTTATAGTTTTCTGAGTATAGGTCTTTTAACTTTACTACTTTTAAAACAAAAACTGAAACACTACAGAAGGTCAGGGCTCCCCTACCCTTGAACCATTCACTAGTCATTCTTCTAGATTTTTATTTTCTACATACATACTACTTTTAAACATGCAATCACACTGCATAGCTTTTTATAACATTTTATTCCCAAACTAATATGATCAGTCCTCTGGAGACTGTAAATGTCCCAACCAGGATGGCATCAGAGAAGGCCAAGGAGGGAGCCAGGGCCTTCAACACTGCCAGCCAGTGATGGGAACCCTCCCTTCTCCTTGGTTGGAGGGAAGTAAGGTGAGGGGTGTCAGAAAAGGAGGCCTAGAACAGAGTAGCCAGGACTTTCAAGCTCAACCAGCTATAATGAGGCCACTTCGAACTGGGGTGTCAGTAGAGACCACATGGGGAGCTGGAACTCTGATCCTGGCCCAGCATACTGAGGAGCCTCCCACCTTGGGTATCAGAGGAAGCCAAGCAGGGCACATGGACTTCTGTCTCTACTTGGACATCTATCTCCACCCGGCTTCTCCTGCCCACCAACCTTCCTCTCTGCCTCCCCCTTCCAGACAAGTGTCAGAGAAGTTTAAACCAAAGGTTTAAATAAGATCCAGAGTTTCATAACATAATAAGAAAATGTTTAGGTTTCAACTGAAAATCACTTGTCATACCAATAACCTTATCAAACTGAATTTTTAAAAAAGCAATCAAAAGATGTCAACATCAAGATGACAGAAATGTCAGAATTATCTGACAAAGATTTTGAAGCTGCCATGATAAAGATGCTTCAATGAGCAAGTATGAACAGCTTAAAACATAAAAACAAACATAAAAATAGCCTTAGCAAAGAAATTCAAGATATAAGGAGGAACCAGAAAACAAAACACTGGAGACTCCCCCCACCCCATGCCCATTAGTAAAGGATCTGGTAAATGTTATCACCCCACCAGAGGGTGGAAGTCAGGGCTAACCCATTTGGCCTTTGCTGGCACGGGTGGGGGATAGGACCATATAGTTTTTCCTGTGGTGTTTGGAGTAGAGCAGCTATTGTCTGAAAGTTTTCTGTCTTGTTTAGGCCATCCCTTTCCTGGTTTTCTGGCTAGAGACAGCAGCCTTCTGTTGGTGGTGTTTTGTCTGCAGCTGTTGGTGTTTCCAGGTTGCTGGTTTCTATAGCGCCAAGTCTGGGATATATGAAGCAAAAACTCAGGAAACTCACCACCACCATCCACTACTCCATCTTCCCAGAAGTGCAAGTTTTTCAGATGTATTAAATTTAAAAAGCAAAACTAATACAATGGATTATTACTAAGCCATAAAAAAGAAATAATGCCATTTGCAGCAACAAGGATAAACCTAGAAATTATCTTAATAAGCAAAGTTAAGTCAGAAAGACAAATACTATATGACATCACTTATATGTGGAATCTAAAACACAACACAAATGAACATTTGGAAGTGGAAAAGAAAATGAAAACTATATAACTGAATCATTTGGCTGTATTTCAGAAATTAACACAACACTGCAAAGCAACTATATGTCAATAAAACGTATAAAAATTAAAAATAGATAAAAGGTGGTAGTATATCTACATAAAATGAAGTGCTGATACATTCTATAACTTGGATGAACTTTGAATAATTATGTAAAATAAAAGGGGCCAGGGACTTCCTTGGTGGTCCAATGGCTAAGACTCTGCATTCCCAATGAAGGCGGCCAAGGTTCGATCCCTGGTCAGGGAACCAGATCCCACGTGCTCCAACTAAGGCTCAGTGCAGCCAAATAAATAAAAATATTTAAAAAGTAGCTATAAAGTTTAAGAAAAAAAAGCAGCTAGTCACAAAAGATCACATTATTTCATTTATATGAAATATCCAAAATAGGCAAACCCAAAGAGACGGATTAGCAGTTGCCTAGGGCTGAGGGTAGGGGAGAGGGGATGGAAAGAAAAGGGAGTTGAGAAGGACTGCTAATGGGTAGTCATTTCTTTTTGAACTGATAAAAATGTCCTAAAATTAGACTGTGCTGATGGTTGCATAACTTTGTGAGTATTCCAAGAAACCACTGAAATGTACATTTTAAATGGGTGAATTGAGTAATATCTGAGTATCTCGATAAAGCTGTTTTAAATGTATATACAGATTACAAGTAGACAAAGATTACATACTAGACAAAACTTTAATTTGGAATACATAAATAGTTTTTAAATTATGATTTCATATTATAGAAAACATTTCCTTAAAAATTAGATTACTCCAAATAATCAAAGCAAAAACATGAACAATACCACAGACAGAAACAACCACCAATTCCAGACAAATAATGAGTCTTAGCATTCATTTAGGTTTTGCTCTTATAAAAAGGGTAGTGTTGTTTAATCTGCGATCAAGAGCTCTTCTTGTACACTTTCTATTCCTCACCCTCTCCCGTCCCACCTCTGTTGTAATTCTTGAATTGCCCAATACTAGTATTTATTCAGAAACTAACCAGATTAACTACTACATTGCAGAAGAGAAGTCAGTGGCAAGTGACATAAATATTTTTAATGTTTTACTAATTCAAGGTTAAGGAACTGCTCACTTAGAAAACCCAGTTTAATCAGTTTTCAGAATAGTCAGATTTTAAAACACCCTAGGAAGAAAGTTTTAACTTGGTTTCTCCATATTTCTTTGAGTTGAAGGGGCTGGGGGTGAGGGGTGCTATGACTAGGGGAAGAGAAAGAAGCATCATAGAAATAACTCCATAAATAAAGGCAACGGATGTGTAAAGGAAGAATTACCACATCCCAAGCTCTGCTCATGTAAATAAAACAAAGCCAGTCAATGACAGGACATTGAAAAGACCTCAGTTGCTACCATTTTTCTTGTTCAGTATTACCAATCCATGAAGTCTACTCTCCAGATGAGAGCCAGTGCAATTTAGAGAAGAACAGATTAGTTTGAAAAGAAATTACATGAGGAATAGATACCAGGATTAGACAAAACTCCAGGGTAGGCTGTTAAGAGTTCACGTGAAACATTTACCATGTTGAAGATGAACTCTATACTCTCCCAAAAGAAGCTCTTCACATGTTTTAATCTAGTTAACCCTTATATCCTTCTTGCACAGCAGAGGATGGTGGTTAAGAGTTAAGAGTCAGACTTCTAGACAATTCCAGCATATCCCAGCTGTGTGATTTTCAAAAGTGATTTAACCTTTCTGGACCTGTTTCTGTCTTCTATAAAATGGGAACAGTAACATGAACTACCTAACTGGATTGTTTGGAAGAAATGAATGAAATAATATATTAAAGGGCTTAGAACAGCACAATGCACTAAAACAGGGAGATGAGGAGTGAACTGTTCATTGTATGTCCTTTCATACTTTTTGATATTCATACCATGCACATGAATCTTTCATTTAACAACAACAACAAAAAGCAAGCAATCAACAACCTTCCAGCATGCATGCTAAGTCGCTTCGGTCACGTCCAATTCTTTCCGACCCTATGCACTGTAGCTTGTCAGGCTCCTCTGTCCATAGGATTCTCCAGGCAAGAATACTGGAGTGGGTTGCCCTGCCCTACTCCAGGGGATCTTCTCGACCCAGGGATCGAATCCGAGTCTCTTATATCTCCTGCATTGGCAGGGGGATTCTTTACCACTAGCTCCACCTGGGAAACCCCCAAAACCTTCCTACCCTAGGAAATTCCCTGGTGGTCCAGTGTTTAGGACTCTGTGCTTGCACTGCAGGACTGTGGGTGGCACAGGTTTGATACCTGGTCAGGGAACTAAGATCCCACATGCTGTGTGATTCAGCCAAAAAAGAAAGAAAGAAAGAAAACTTCCTGCCCTCAACATATGAAAGTTAAGTGAAACATAAATTATAGATGAATGTGGAAAAGACCTGAAAATAAAAGGAATCCACATAGAAACTGATTCTCAAAACCTTAGGATACATAAATCTGTAAGGAAGTGGGTTTAAAACACAGATACCAGGTCTCACCTCCAGACACTGATTCAGAATGTCTGTGGTGGGGTACAGCAATCTTCAGTTTTTAACAAGCACTTCAAACAATTCTAATTCTCATGCATTTGGTGGGCAGAACATATTTTGGCAAACACTGACATGGAGGGAAAACATGCCAAAAAATAAAAGACAAGAAAGAAGTTTACTCCACAGTTAAACTTCGAATTCCTCATGATGGCTTTTGGACTCTGCTCTTTGTAAGCCAGCAATCTAGTCACGATTTGCTAGGGTAGGATTTGATAAATAACAGCCTCCTCTCATACTTTAAAGGAATGCCAAGCTATCTTGCCTCAAACCTGGCAAAAGCCAAGTTACTTAAACCAAACTAGTAGCCTAAAGCCTCTTAAAGCCTAAACACTCATTCTTATTCCACACAATTTAAGAAGCAGAGGCAAGTATCTTTTGGTGCAAAATAGTACATTAAAGCTTCTAGAAGCTTATCTTAAGACCAAAGAGTCAGACAAAACGGAGCAACTAAACCACTAGTGTGCTGTGCTTAGTCATTCAGTCATGTCTGACTCTTTGCAACCCCATGGACTGTCGCCCACCAGGTTCTCTGTCCACGGGGATTCTCCAGGCAAGAATCCTGGAGTGGATTGCCATGCCCTCCTCCAGGGGATCTTCCTCCAGGGATCGAAGCCAGGTCTCCTGCTTTGCAGGTGGATTCTCTATACCTTCTGAGCCACCAGAGAAGCTCACTACCACCACTGTCTATATCTTAAGACCAAATATAATGTCAAAGACAATGATGGTGAACTAGAATCCTTTACAGATCAAGTCCTTTATGCTGCAGGATGGCTATATCTAGTTTAAAAGAACAATTACACATTTTAATTAGTATGTTACACTACTAAATGATTTGACTTGTCAAGAGAAGGAAAAAAAAACAGATTCTGCTGTGATTTAGGGATGAGAACCAATACCTGGTTTTCCACTAGAAAACTGTATGTGTGTGTATGCATGCTCAGTCTGTTCAGCTCTTTGCAACTCCATGGACTGGTGGCTGAAGTCCATGGGGATTCTCCAGGCAAGATACTGGAGTGGGTTGCCATTTCCTTCTCCAATGAAGACCCAGGGCAACCATAAATAAATAATTTTTTAAAAAAATGAGGTCTTGCAAAAGTTTTCTTTCTTTCCTAGAGTGAATCCCTACCAATATTCATGAGGATTCACACTACTATTCCATTATCCCCTTCCATTCATCCTGTACAATAGGCAATATAAATTTGGACCCTTTCATGACGAAAATCACATTATCCTTCACCTGAAATTCCCCTGGCTGCATCTGTCCTTCAGGTCAAGCTCTAGTCTCACCCTCAAGAGAACTTTCTATTCCAGCTTTTCAAACCTTGATCTCAACACAAATCAGCAGCTTTTTTTTTTTTTTTGTTAGGACATGGAGATCTTTTTAGTTTTGGCATGCGGGAAGAAGATCTTATTAAAATGCAGATTCTTGTTCAGTAAATCCTGGGTAAAGCCCAAGATTCTGCATCTTACAAACTCTTAGCAACTCTACACCATTTTTTAAAAGTTAATTGTAACTTGCCTTGTGATTCTTAAAACACTACTATGTATCATTACTTTAATATTCGTATCTCTGCACTGTATCTTCTGAACTAGACTATAAACTCAGTAACACACCATACTTTTTTTTAATCTATCAGACTTCATCTGCTGCAAATGTCTTACTATTTAATAGCTTTCTATTGGTTGCTAACAATGAAAGCTTTTGAGTCACAAAAAAGTATTATCAGTATAGAAAAACAAGTCAAATCTTTCTGATTTAATAAGTTTTTTCAAAAAATTTGATTAGGTCTCCAAATCACCTTGGGATAAAGTTAACGAACCAGAAACCAGTACAAGCAAAGTCTGACAGTTGCTTGCCCAAGATACATTCTCCCATTTTTTTTTTTTTTTGCTGATTGACCTTGAAATTTTGATCAGCAATCCATTCCTCCCTCCCCTAAGAGACACAGGGGATGATAACCCAATCTCCAATTCTAGGGGTAAATCCTGACTGATTCTAAGCCAGTCATGATAGTTCCAATCCTCTTGCCAGTGACTGACAGTATAGTCATGTGACCCAGTTCTAGTCAACAGTCCCCACAGAAGAGTTTCTCACTCTTAAGACAAAGATACCAGGAGAGGAAATCCTTCAGTGAGAAACCTGTGGCTGATGTGTCCAACTTGAGAGTAAGCTGAGGCTACAACCAACACAAGAAAATCACACAGTAGCCAATCTCCCTGCTAGACTTCGTTCACTAGGTATGTTGTCTTAGTGGTTTAAGACAATCTGGGGCAAAGTTTTCTGTTATTTACAATTATAAGTATCCAAACTAACATTTCCATTTATCTCCAAGTAAGACTAGAAGTATGAGGGAATTCCCTAGTGGTGCAGTGGTTAGGACTCCACACTCACTGCCCAGGGCATGGGTTCAATTTCTGGTCAGGGAAGATCCTGCAAGCCTCACAGCACAGCAAAAAAAAAAAAAAAGGAGGAAAAATAAAAACACGTAAATGTGGTACGGAATGAAAGAAGAAAACTCACAAGGTAAGTTAAAGGAGATATAATAACCAGGGCTCTGGTTTGTTTACAATTAATTCTATTTTCATAGGCTGCCATTTAGACTTCGTTCTAGGATTTCAGCAGTCTGTGTAATACCTGCCACTGAAGTTCAAGCTATGGGCTTTCTCCTCATTCACAAACGTCTTATATACACCTTCTTGCCTAGGACCAGATATATTTATTTATTCAACATTCAATACATATTTACTGCTGCTGCTGCTAAGTCGCGTCAGTCGTGTCCGACTCTGTGAGATCCCAGAGATGGCAGCCCACCAGGCTCCCCCGTCCCTGGGATTCTCCAGGCAAGAACACTGGAGTGGGTTGCCGTTTCCTTCTCCAATGCATGAAAGTGAAAAGTGAAAGTGAAGTCGCTCAGTCATGTCCGACTCTTAGCGACCCCATGGACTGCAGTGTACCAGGCTCCTCTGTCCATGGGATTTTCCAGGCAAGAGTACTGGAGTGGGGTGCCATTGCCTTCTCCGACATATTTACTGAGGACTCACTATCTCCCAAGTGCTGGTGATTGGCACTGGAGAAACAGCTGTGAATGAGAAAGGTAACAGCTGACTTTATGACTGTGGAAGAGAACAGAATAAACCCATCAAGTTAAAAACTGTAAACTGCAGTAAGTACCTAAAGGGAAACAAAGTACTAAGAGAAAAGACAAGGAGCACCTACTTTAGATAAGATGGTCATGAAAGATTAGACCTTAAGAATAAGAAGAAACCAGCCCCACAAAGAGCCAACGTGACTACACTGCTATGAATACTAGAGAAGGTGGTGTTGGAGGGGGCCAGATCATGAAAGACTTTCTAGACCAAACTACACAGTTTAAACTTACACTCGCAGAGGGAACAATTTTATATTCATTGAACAAATGTTTATCATGCACCCTCTATGTTAAAAAAAAAAATCATTTAACATCAGAGCAAGGATTCTGAAAGCAGAGAACCTGGTTTGACATAAGGGTTCTCCTACTTAACACCTGTATAATACTGGGCACATACTTAAACCTCTGGAACTCAGTTTCTTATATATGAAATGGGAATAATATCCATTTCATAGTTATGAGATTAAATGAGTTAATATATGAAAATCTCTTAAAATATTGCCAGCATGTGGTAGGTGCTTGGTAACAAAGTATGTGCCAAGAAGAGAATATATTCCAACTTTATGGAATGAGCATGTGTGTGTGTGCGTTGGGAGGGATATGTGTTAATGGGGTACAACTTTATGGAATGAGCATGCTGTGTTGGGAGGGGTGTGTGTTGGGAGGGTGTGTGTGTGTGTATGGAATGAGCATGCATGTGTTGGGAGAGGTGTGTGTTGGGAAGGTGTGTGTGTGTATGGAATGAGCACACGTGTGTTGGGAGGGGTGTGTGTTTGGAGGGTGTGTGTATGAAATGAGCACACGTGTTTGGAGGGTGTGTGTATGGAATGAGCACACGTGTGTTGGGACTGGTGTGTGTTGGGAGGGTGTGTGTGTGTATGGAATGAGCATGCGTGTGTTGGGACGGGTGTGTGTTGGGAGGGGAGTGTGTGTGTGTTGGGAGGGGTGTGTGTGTATATGGAATGAGCACGTCTGTGTTGGGAGGGGAGTGTGTGTGTGTTGGGAGGGGTGTGTGTGTATAGAATGAGCACGTGTGTGTTGGGAGGGGAGTATGTGTTGATGGGAAGGGAGTGTGTGTGTGCTGGGAGTGTGTCTGTGTGGAAAAGAGTAATGGGATGCCACTGAAGGGTTTTGGTAGGTGGGGGTACATGAGGGTAAAATCCAATTTCAATTTTAAGACAATAAATAACACTTGCTATCAAGTGGAAAACAGGTTGGGAGCATGAAGCTGATGAATAATGGAAGCTGAGAGATCTACTGCAATAGTCCCAGTGGAATGTGGCTTGGATTACAGGGAGGCAATGAAGGTGGAAAGAAATGCATGCATCAAATTTAACTGAGGAGGGTACAATCCTAAACTGTGGATGGTTTGGATGTGAGAAGTGAGGGAAATGAAGAAATCAAGTATCTTCTAGATTTCTGGGTTTCAGCAACTGGGTAGAGAAAAGCCTCAAGATGGATGGAGGTGAGGCTGTGCCTGCCTATTCTTTGCTGGAGGACAGAAAGAGAAATCCCTTCAAGAGATAACCACTTACAGCTCTTAACCACAAGAGCTATAATCTTGATTTGAAGGTATTTCTCAGGTGTAGGAGACTACAAACCAAAATTAGCATTGTTTATACCTCAGGACAGACTTGGGAAAAGGTAGAAACAAGGGTATTAACTTTATATATCTCTGTACTGTTTCTTCTTAAGATTTAAAAAAAATTTTAAAGAAAATGTTCCACATGTTTATACATGATAATTTTATTCATGCTCCTCATCACTGTCAAAAGATTAAGCTGTTTAAATATGACAGCATTTTTTCAAGCACTATGAAGAACTCAAAAGAAATTCTGAATGCAAACTCAAAACCTACCTGAACTAATGTAGGGAATTAATGACAGTTGAGATTCTACTGAGTACTACTTTTGTTCTCCGTTACATATTTGAAATGTATGCTGAAAATGAAAACAAAAGTTCTAATCAAGATTAAAATCAAATCTGAACTGTCTGGCCAGAATCATTTGTTAAAACTAAATGCCAGATATACAATGACCAGGCTTTCCATCTAAGAACAACAGAACCATAATGGAAAAAAACAAGCCCTGTTCACGGTCAGTCACCCAAAGCCTAAATTAGGAGGAACAAAGTCTATTATCTCTTCAGAACAAATTATAATTCATATAACTAAAACTACTGAATGATAAGAAAGAAAGAAAAAAAAGACAGCCAAAGGTATAACCCTTTTCCTTGTCTGGATCAATCTTGAAAGTATTCCTTATATGAATCAACAATAATAAATGGAAATGTTGCCAAAACTGCCTACAAACAAGTTAACAGCTACTGTTTAATTTAGTGGTTAATTTATCATTCAACATGCACTATAGGAAAGTGCTTTTTATTGATACATTAACCCTCACAATAACCATATGAAGTTAGGTATTGTTTTCTTCATATTTCAAATAAGGAAACTGAGATTTAGAGAAACTGAGTAACTTGCCATAGGTCATATAACTGAGGAGGGGCAGAACTGAAGTTTGAACTTTAAGTTCATGCTATTAACCACTTTTACAGTTTCTAACACCAAGATAAGAAAGAAAACCTGGAATGGCACCTGCTTAGTCCCATGATCTGTATGGTACAACCACCGTCTTACACATGACATTACTATCAAGTAAGTTAAACTACCTGAACCACAACCATGACAATGGGATCCAGAAACGTTATTTAAAATTTTCTAGCAGCCATACTTAAAAAGAAACAAAAGTGAAGTTAATTTAAATAATATTTTATTTTATCCAATATATCTAGAATATTATTAGTATCATTTGAACATGTAGTTGTTAGCTTATTTTCTTTGTACTAAATCTTTGAAATCTGGTGTATATTTTATACTTAGAGTACATCGCAATTCAAACAAGCACTTAACAACCACATATGGCTAGTGGCTATCATACCAGACAGCACATGGCCAGATCATCAGTCTGTGAACAGCAAACACTAATGTCTGTCACTGAGACCATGTACTAAAAGTCATGTACCCGATGCATCAACTCAACACTGACACTCAGATTATTTACTCTTATTTCAAACAAACTTTAATGAGTTTGTTTATCTGGCTTACCCAAGCCACAAAAGACTACAATAGAAAATTAAAGGAAATGGGCTGCATCAATAGAGTTCAGCTGGTAAAGGAAGAAATAGAAAACACACACACAAACACACACGCAGCCATGGTATGCACACACACAGGAGATTCAAAAAGCACGATAGCTGAGGCCCTTTAGCAGAAAGGCAAAAATAGTCCACATAGCTCAACAGTTTCTGAGGCCATCATTGCATTTTTGAATTTGTATTCAGAATATTGACATTAATTGACAGTTAAATTCAGCATTTTAAGAAGTCCAGGAAGTATTAACATATTTTAGAAATATTTTCATTTAAAATCAATTTTAGACTTCCCTGGTGGTGCAGTGGATAGGAATCCACCGGCCACTGCAGGGGACATGGGTTTGATCCATGGTCCAAGAAGATTCCACAGACCCTGGAGCAGCTAAGCCCCTGTGCCACAGCTACTGAAGCCTCGCTGCCTAGAGCCCATGCTCCACAACAAGAGAAGTCCCTGCAAGGAGAAGCCCATGCTCCACAACAAGGCAGCAGTGCCCCCGCCCCACCACAACTACAGAAAGGCCGTGCACAGCCAGGAAGACCCAGCACAGTGACAGAATAAATAAGTTTTAAAAACAAATAAAACCAGTTAGAACTCTACACTATTTTTGCAAATTTTCTATAATCTAAAACTATTCCTAAATTATAAAGTTAGCTTTAAAAAAACAATTTGAGGCATTTAGTATGACCCAGTAGTTCGCTGGGCTGGATGAAGCACAAGCTGGACTCAAGATTGCCAGGAGAAATATCAATAACCTCAGATATGCAGATGACACCACCCTTATGGCAGAAAGTGAAGAGGAACTAAAAAGCCTCGACGAAAGTGAAAGAGGAGAGTGCAAAAGTTAGCTTAAAGCTCAACATTCAGAACACTAGGATCATGGCATCTGGTCCCATCACTTCATGGCAAACAGATGGGAAACAGTGGACACAGTGGCTGACTTCATTTTTCTGGGCTCCAAAATCACTGCAGATGGTGACTGCAGCCATAAAATTAAAAGATGCTTACTCCTTGGAAGGAAAGTTATGACCAACCTAGACGGCATATTAAAAAGCAGAGACATTACTTTGTCACCAAAGGTCCATCTAGTCGAGGCTATGGTTTTTCCAGTAGTCATGTTATGGATGTGAGAGTTGGACTTTAAAGGAAGCTGAGCGCCAAAGAATTGATGCTTCTGAACTGTGGTGTTGGAGAAGATTTTTGAGAGTCCCTTAGACTGCAAGGAGACCCAACCAGTCCATTCTAAAGGGGATCAATAATGTTCATTGGAAGGACTGATGCTGAAGCTGAAACTCCCAATACTCTGGCCACCTGATGCAAAGAGCTGACTCATTTGAAAAGACCCTGATGCTGGGAAAGACTGAGGGAGGGCAGGAGGAGAAGGGGACGACAGAGGATGAGATGGCTGGATGGCATCACCGACTCAATGGACATGGGTTTGGGTGGACTCCGTGAGTTGGTGATGCAAAGGGAGGCCTGGCGTGCTGCAGTTCATGGGGTTGCAAAGAGTCGGACACAACTGAGCGACTGAACTGAACTGAACTGTAGTTCCCCTAAGATCAACTCTCTGCACCCATAACAATGATAACACTGAGACAGAAACGACCACTTGCAGTGAACTACACTGCAGAATGAAGAAAAGCAACATATGCTGGAGGGGAGCTGATACCCAGGAGGAAAATGCACTGGACAAGTTTCTCCAATTTTTATCTTTTAACCTTGTGCTATGCAGGGCAGCTAAAATTCCAATGAACAATTCACAGTCCTGCTGGCTTGAAGAACTGAAGAACAGAGTTCAGCGATTCAGGGAAACCATAACCAATGGAAAATAACGTCGAACATCACAAAAAAGAGAACTAGTGGGAGGGAGTCCTAAAATCTGCACAAAACTCTGTGTAGATCTCTGGCTGATCCCTGGCATACACATGCATAGGGCAGATTCCAAGTAGGCCAGCTAAAAGAACTGAATTGAAATATGAGCTGCCTTCACTTCAAGAGACATCTGAGTTCAGCTGAGTAAACTACCAGCCTGGAAAAAAAAAAAAAAAGGAAGAAAAAAATACTCTTCTGAAGAATATAACAAAATCCAAATTTTCTATAATTTATTATTCACAATATACAGAATACAATCCAAATGATTCCCTATAAAAACATGAGAAAACATGAACTGTTCTCAAGAGAAAAAATAATCAAGGAGACACATGGTAAACTGACCCAGATGCTGTATTTTACAGACAAGGATTTTTTTCTTTAATATTATTTATTTGGCTGCACCGAGTCTTAGGTGTAGCATGTGGTATCTTTGATCTTCATTGCAGCATGTGGAATCTTTAGCTGGAGCGTGCAGGATCTAGTTCTCTGATCAGAGAGCGCACCCAGGCCCTCTGCTTTGGGAGCATGAAGTCTTAGACACTGGACTACCAGCAAAGTCCCTAGACAAGAATTTTTGAAGCAGTTATTATAACTATGTTCAAAGACAAAGGAAAATAAGCTCATGATAAAGAAAGGTAGAAAATTCTCAGTAAAGAAAGGAGACCACAAAAAAAGAAGAAAAAGTAAATTCTAGAACTAAAAAATACAGTATCTGAAAAAATTTAAAAACCACAAGATGGGTTTAACAGTAGAATAGAGAGAAAAGAATCTATGAATGTGAAGACAGATGCAAGAAACTACTCAATCTGAAGAACAGAAGAAAATAAGTGAAAAAAAACTAAGAGAACCTCAAAGACCCATGAACATATCAAAAGGTCTGTATGTTTAATTAGAATCTCAGAAGTAGAGGAAAGAATGAGGCAAAAAAATGTCAAGAAATAACAGCCAAAGTTTGCCCAAATTAAGACAAATTTACAGATTCAAGAAGTTTAACATCAAGTAGAAGTAACATAAAGAAAGCCATACCTAGGTAGATCATAATTAAAATGCTAGAAAGTGAAGAAAAAAAAAGAAAATCCTAAAAGGAACCAGAACAAACACACACATACACACTGCAAACAAAGGAATAATGATTTGAATGACATCTGAATTCTCATCAGAAATAATGGAGGCCAGAAAACACAGAATTACATTTTTAAAATACTGAAATAACAACAATAACAACAAAAAAAAACAAAAATCACCCCCAAACCTTACATCCAGGAAAAAATATCTTGGAATGGAGGTGAATCGAAGCATTTTCAGATAAAACTATACAGAATTTGAATGTCTGACATTTAAATGAGTTAATTTCATTTAAATTAATTAATGTTTATTATATTAAGGCATGATTATATTATTTTTAAAAAGAAACATCCCCTTTACAGTTAGATATTCTCATTCTGGCCACATAGAAAAAATGTAACTCAAACTTTGTCACTGCCTAAGCCTTGTTCTTTGAACATCTTCTAACCAAAGATAAATTCACTAACTGTCAGAGTGCTCCTTTGCTTATCAGCTGAAGACAAATATGTTAGAGGTATGAGTGAAATTCTAATGCAAGTCAAAATCCCTAAATGTAGTTTAAAAATATACAGAAAGAATCCTAGGAGAGGAAGAAAACAATGAGTGTTAAAAAAAAAACACTCCTCCCTCCCCAGTCTGTGCTTACAGCAACTATCTAACTATAGTAGGTAAGAGCTATTTCTCTTTATCAACATGTTCCAAGACCAAGCAATTTTAACTAGAAATTCCATCAAGCATTCAGCAGTAGAGTCAAAAATTTCTTCCTTTGTAAAGAACCTACCCTGGAGTAGGAAATGGCAACCCACTCCAGTATTCTTACCTGGAAAATTCCATGGACAGAGGAGCCTGGTGGGCTACAGTCTATGGGGTTGCAAAGAGTTGGACACAAGTGAGCACAAAGAATCTAAGAGACATAAATGTAAATTTATGTAAATTTCCTTTACATAAATAAAGGAAAATGAAGAATTCAGAGGATAAATGAGATAGGTGAGGGTCTTTAAAAACAGTTACATGATATGGTTATGCACAGAAAATTGGCTATAAAAATACACATTACAGCACAGGGTATTTTTTTTCTTGACCTACTTATTTATTTTTGCCTTTTTTAAAATTGAAATACAGTTGATTTACAATTTTGTATTAGTTTAAGGTATACACACCCCTGGAGAAGGAAATAGCAACCCACTCCAGCACTCTTGCCTGGAGAATTCCATGGACAGAGGAGCCTGGTAGGCTACAGTCCATGGGGTCACAAAGAGTCGGACACAACTAAGTGACTGACTTTCACTTTCACTTTTCAAGGTACACAGCAAAGTAATTCAGTTATGTGTGTGTGTATATATATATTTCAGATTATTTTCTATTACAAGTTATTACAAGATATTGAATACAGTTCCCTGTGATGGTGGTAGTTTTAGTCACGAAGTCATGTCAACTCTTACAACCCCACAGACTGTAGCCCACCAGGCTCTTCTGTCCATGAGATTCCCCAGGCAAGAATACTGGAGTAGGTTGCCATTTCATTCTCCAGAGGATCTTCCTGACCCAGGGATCAAACCCAGGTCTCCTGCATTGCAGGTAGATTCTCTATGATCTGAACCACCAGGGAAGACCATAGTTCCCTTTGCTATACAGTAAATCTTTGTTGCTTAACTATTTTATATACAGTAGTGTACATATGTTTATTCCATACTCCACCCTTCCCTTTCCCCTTTGGTAACTATAAATTTGTTTTCTATGTCTATGAATCTGTTTCTGCTTCATATATAGATTCATTGATTCTATTTTTTTAGATTTTACATAAAGTGATAACATAGAATATTTGTCTTTCTCTAACTTACTTAGTATGATAATCTCTAGGTCCATCCATGTTGCTAAAAATGCCATTATTTCATTGTTTTATATGGCTGAGGAATATTCCATTGTATGTATGTACCACATCTTCTTTATCCATTTATCTGTCAATGGACATTTAGGTTGCCTCCATGTCTTGGCTAGTGTAAATAGTGCTATTAGGGGTACATGTAACTTTTCAAATTAGAGTTTTCATCTTTTTCAGATATATGCCCAGGAGTAGGATTGGTGGATCATATGGTAGATCAATTCTTAGTTTTTTAAGGAAACTCCATACTGCTTTCCATAGTGGCTATACCAATTTACAGTCCCACCAATAGTGTACAAGGGCTCCTTTTTCCCTACACCCTGTCCAGCATTTATTATTTGGAGACTTTCTGATGATAGCCATCCTGACCAGTGTGAAGTGATACCTGACTGTAGTTCTGATGTGCATTTCTCTCATCACTCGAGATGCTGAGCACCTTTTCAAGTGCTCACTACACTACAGGATTGTTTAAGAGCTAAATTTTGGACCTCTAAATGACTAGGAACAGAGGATTAATAGTGATAATGAGCAATGCAAAACTGCAGTCACAAAAATGCTAAAGAATATTTTACTATACAATATTGGCACACAATGAACACATGAACGAATTAATCTTTCTCTGGTATTTTATTCTGATTATCTATGTTTAAATTTTTCATTAAAATATATTACAAAATAAGTTTTTCTTTTAAAACTGTATATTCAACAACAAATTGCAGGTATGAAAAGTTACTTACCATTTTAATGCATGGGTTCCTTAAATACTATAAAGACAATATATTTTTGTACTATAGTTCTTTCTTGTACTATAGTACAAGAACTATAGAACTCAGTTCTATAGAACTTAAAATAGTTCTATATATATATATATTTTTTTTTAGACACAACAAAATCTTCCCATTATCTTTCAGGTAGTTTATTTGAAAAATACAATATATTCTTTCTGGTCAAATAAGTTACTCCTGAAATACTTTTCACTTCTCTGGCAAACTGCCCCCATTATCACTAAGAAATTTTATTGGCTCCATTTATATCTGTTTTCTAATAAACTGCTTCCAATTATGAAAATTTAATTATCTGGACCTGATTTTGAAATCTCAGGTCTCAACTCTCTGTCTAGACCCAAATACTCAAGACTAAGTCTACTTTGGGTACATAACATAAATCTGAGCTAGAGTGGTCGTCATTTCTAAGAAACCACACCTGATTTACAGATGAAAACAACTTAAACCTGATCTTCCAGTTATATAATTTGAAGATTCTCACCCTCTAAACCAATCTATTAAGTTTAGAATAACAGCTATCTATCTAGTGAACAGCTTAGTCATAAAACCCAAATTACAAGTCTCAAGTTCAATAACTGAACACTATTTTTATTTCTGGTATTTTACTATGAGGTAATATAGAATACAATACCAGAAATAGGCTTAATACTCTCTTATATGCTTCCATCCCCAGACTACACATACCAATTTGTCCCAAAACATTAATAGATATTTACTGAATCAATGAGTTATCTCCTATGTAACAAGATTTGTGTTAGGAGATACAAAAGATGAAGAAAATAATCCTTGATCGCTGATCTCATGGAATTCACATTCTAACTGGAACAAAGATATGAAGAAAAATGACTCAATGAGTGGCAGAATATGCAAATACACATAGTGCTCCAGACGGATAGTGGAAAGGATTAGCTTCGCTGAGGGGGTAACCAAGTCAGAAACAGATTCACAAGATATTTCAACTTAAATCTTGGAGGGCACTGGTTTCATGAACTAAAACCCTGAGGCACATTAAGATAAAATTTTTTACAGTTAGTTTGTATTTTAAAATATTTATAATGATGATATGCCATAAGGTAGATCATTCTCTTCAGCTGCACTGAACAGTGCTAAGTGCCTGAATGTGCTGGCATGCTTGCAAAGGGCTCTGAGAAGAAGCATAAAAGCTACATTTATAAGAATTCTTTGGGGGGTCTTTTAAAAGTCCTCATTTGTGCTTTTGGCCAGAAACAGGAAATTTATTCCTTCATTCTGTTCTGCTACAGTATTTGTACTAACTAACTAATCAGAAGAATCCTGTTACCACTTGGCCACAATGAGATCTGACTTAAACCAAGAAGATGCTAAGTAAAACACATTTCTTACACAAGACACGAGTCTAGCTGTGTAGTACAAATATGTGTAAAGAAGACTTAAGGGTGCAACTAAGTTTAAAAAAAAAAAACACAGAGATAGGAAAATAACAATAGGGTCAAGAAACTAAAGAAACTAACATATTTATTACCTCCCCTCAAAAAGAAGCATAAGCAGGAGTTTCCTGGTGACCTAGTGGTTAGGATTTTGGGCTTTCACTACCAGGGTTCAATCCTTGGTCAGGGAACAGAGGTCCAGCAAGCTGTGCAGTGCAGCCATTAAAAAAAAAAAAGCATAAGCAACTATTCCTTACAGACAAAGCAGAATTTTTTTTATTTATGTTTGCTTAAAGAAAGATTCCTTATTAAAAAATTCAAGGGACATGGAAGGCAGATCATAGAACTAATAAGTTTGGTAACCTTTTAGTGAACCAAAAGTCCAACAACAACAAAAATTGAAAGAAAAAAAACCCAGATCCAAAAGCACTAACTGATGTCATTGGCTCTGCTTAAGAAACTTTATAGATGTGACTTCACTCCTGGATTACACATCTATATTTAGTTTATACCTAATATGGATAAAGTCCTGAACTAACAGCCATTTCCTTTCGCCACAAAAAGAAACTTCCTTGCTTTTTTTCTATCAACAATGAAAAGATTAGTGCAGGCTCCTCTGAAGGGAGAGGTCAAAAAAAAAAAAAACAGGAAAACTAACAATTTAGTATGTGATTTCTGTTAAACTTGGGACTGTCTGAAACTTTTAACTTGGAAAACAATCCTTAAATCAAATATGTGATGTTCAAGTTCCTCAACAAGATTATCAATAAACCCTTCAAGTACTTTTAAAAATACTAATTAACCAGACCCCCAAAATGCAAAGAGATGAAATAATGGAAAATTTATAGCTTCCTTCAAATTTAACCAAGAGAATTGGAAGCACCAAACTCATTTAAAAACCATCCAAGTCCATGGGTTAGTGTTTTAGAAATATTCTTAAACATTCTCTGAATTCTTTCTTTTTTATATTTCAGGGTGACTGAAAATAGTGAATAGTGAAAACAAAACTTAGTTAAAAATTCAAGTTTCAAATACAGAAAAAGAATACAAACAAATAAAAAAGCTCTTAGTGGTTAAGAGGCAGCCTCTCTGAATTACAAAGAGCCTGGTACAAATTCCAGTACTGCTACTTACCAGCCCTGTAATGGTTCATTTCTTACTATACACAAGAAATGAACTAAACCTCATTGTGTTAAACAGTATTGATAGTTCTTATTTCTGAGTTTATATGAAGATTAAATTCCCTAACACAGTTACAGGGCCTGGCACACTGTGCATGAACCGCAGCAAGCACTCAAAGCGATCTATCATCTTATGACTATTGTTAGGAAAACAAAAACCTACTGTTCATTTTCATGTACCAGTGTACTCTGTCTTGCATAGGAATAAATCAAGTAGTTTCAAGAAGCTTGTAACATTATAAAATAAGTATTTCAAAGTCACTTTATGATCCTTACATCATGTATCAATTATATTCATGCCAAAGTTTACCATAAAAATCAAGGAACAGTGAAATTTAGTAGCTGCTGCTAAGTTGCTGCAAAGTCGCTTCAGTCATGTCTGACTCTGTGCAATCCCATAGACGGCAGCCCACCAGGCTCCCCCGTCCCTGGGATTCTCCAGGCAAGAACACTGGAGTGGGCTGCCATTTCCTTCTCCAAAATTTAGTACCACAGGGAGCTAAATGGGAAAAAAAAAAAAAATATATATATATATATATATATATATATAATATATAGGATTCCCTGGGGGCTCAGATGGTAAAGAATCTGCCTGCAATGCATGAGGTTTGATCCCTCGGTTTGGAAGATCCTCTGGAGAAGAAAATGGCAACCCACTCCAGTATTCTTGCCTGGAGAATTCCATGGACAGAGGAGCCTGGCGGGCTACTGTCCATGGGGTCGCAAAGAGTTGGACATGACTGAGCAACACACACACACACATATATGTATACACACACGTATACACCAAGAGCCATAATTATAACGTACTTCTACAGAACCACTAGATCCTATATGTTTTAGATTATCTCTATTTTTTTTATGCTGTCACAAAAAGAAAAGAAAGATAAAGAAGAAATAAAAAAATAAGAAAAACACTCTTGATAATAATGGATTCTCAGCTTTAGCTCCAAGTCCAGAAAGAGCTGCTGAGGCAGATGTTCTAAGATGGCAGAGTCCACCTGACTGTCCTTTGGTTACCTAATAAGTGTCAACAGGATCATGGTTCACTGAAGTTAAATTCAGGAATAAGTTCAGAACTAATCTTTTTTTGTACTAAACCTGGTCTTTTGATAAAGAATAGAAAACTCCCCACCTATGACAGCTTGGCAGATGCTTCTCATAGTAACATCCTGGTGGTTGAAACCAGATATGTTAAACATATAAAGTAACCACAGACAGGCTTAACTCAGCATTCCCAAAGGTCCATGGGATAATAAGCAAACATTGTTAACTGTGTCAGACACTAAATGCTTTTCTTATATTAACTCTTTTACTTTTCACAAAACCCAAGAAGTAAACACTGTTACGCAGTGGAGACACTCAGGCAGAAGAAAGGCGGAACTAAGATTAAAACAGTCTACATGGCTTCAGAGCCTTAGGCTCTTAACCACTACCCTGTAGCAGCAAATTCTTCCAAATGACACTTCAATTACCTTACTTGAAATATTAATCCTAATGATCTTCAACTCTGAAGTAGACTATTTCAGTGCCCACAGAGGGAATACAAATGATACTTCAAGTCAACAATCACTTTCTGACTCTGACTTTGGGGTCTGGAATCTCAACTACTACCCAGGATAGAAAGAACTTTTGCAAGTAACACAGAGGCAACGCTACAGTCTAGCATGGGGTCCCTGCTGAGTCATCAGGACAATGACAGCAGCTCTTCATCCCAGCGGCTGTTAAACCACAAACTCAGGGCCAGAACACAGCCAAGGCCTCTCCCTGCAATTTTTTATTTTGCCAGGAAAAAAAGGTAACTGTTCGTTTCAATCTAAAGTAACAACAATTTTGAGGTACTAAATCAAAACTGCAAATATGAATTGAGCCCCATGATGTGCACTATACTCTCAGCCTATTTCTCTGGCTTCTCTATATGAAGATTTCTGTGAATTTAATAGGCATCTGCTTTTCCCCAGTAATGTGATTTTTTATTTCTTCTTTTCCCCCCAGTCTCCTCTGGAATCAACTCTATTCAAGGGAACAGAGGGAAAAAAAAAAAAAAGCTTCTGTATATTCTTTCAGCAAATATTTTATTGAAGAAGAATCAAATGAGTTAATAGACATAATGCAGTGAACAATGGTGCCTGGCACATAGAAAGCACCTCATAAATATTTATATTAGTTCAGTTAAGTATGAAATACTCTTCTACATTTCTATCTCACGCATTTGGAAAATGTAACAGAAAAATTAAGTCAGTGAGATTAAGCATCTGTTCTTTAAAATCTACAAATCAGATCTTCCTTGTAGTAAAAAGGCATCCCAATCAGTGAATTATCATGATATCATCTTCTCCTTCTCTCAAATTCTACATCCAATCCATCAGGAAATCCTGTGATCTCCATCTTAGAAATATATCCAGATTAGACTACTTCTCACCTTAGCCCAAGCCACCATCATTTCTTGCCTGAATTACAGACAGCCACTACTTAGTCTCTGCTTTTGCCCTCGCCTCCGTATTTGCTATTTTCTGCAGAGCTAAAGATTTAATAGAATGTCCTGTTAAATCAAAAAGAGCACCCCTATCATTCTCCACACTCCTTTCCCTACACTTCATTTTTCTTCACAGCACTTATCACCAGTAGACATACATTTACTACATGCCTCCCTCAACTGAATATGAATGCCATAATGTTCTTTGGTGTATCCAAGTCCAAGGCAATGGCACCCCACTCCAGTACTCTTGCCTGGAGAATCCCATGGACGGAGGAGCCTGGTAGGCTGCAGTCCATGGCGTCGTGAAGAGTTGGACACGACTGAGCGACTTCACTTTCACTTTTCACTTTCATGCACTGGAGAAGGCAATGGCAACCCACTCCAGTGTTCTTGCCTGGAGAATCCCAGGGACGGGGGAGCCTGGTGGGCTGCCGTCTATGGGGTCCCACAGAGTCGGACACAACTGAAGTGACTTAGCAGCAGCAGAACAGTATTGCAGTATTTGTTAAATGACTGATTGAAAAAATAACAAATATTATTCTGGCAGGCAGAAACTGGAGGTAGGGGGAGAGGCTAGCATATTTCAGATGAAAGAAACAAGAGCAAAAGTCTTCCATGAAGGCAGAGAAGTACAGGGCATGCTGAGGACCAATCCAGCTAGAACATAACATATCTGCAGCTGCAGTGGGGGGACAAGACTGAAAACACGTTGGGATCATGATCTGAAAGACTACAAATGCTAGATCATGGAGTTTGTATCTAATTCAATAAACAGCTAGAGAAAGTAGGATCCATTTAAAATTTATGACTAAAGTATCAGTTTTATTTCAGGCAAAATTACAGAATATAACACAATTATTGAAGAAAAGGATAAAAGTTTCTTCAAACTAGCAATATATAATACCTGGTAGATTCAGTAATACCAACTACCCTTCATCTGTTAGAATACAACATAAACATTTCACTCATCTCTTAAGTCAATTTTGTCATTTAGGTTGCCACATAAATTGTGTCTTAAGACCTTAATTCAACTGGATTTTTAAAAGCACATGAGACAAAAAGTCACTGTATTATATGGAAAATGTCATCATCAAACATGGCTCATTTACTCACCCCGTGTCCATTAAACTGTTTTGCAAGCTCCTTGAAAACAAAGGAAACTGTTCTTATTCCTTTATCTTTCTAGCACTTGGTGCATGGAAAGTATTCAACGTTTGCTTCTATTATGATCCCTTTACTGTGCTTGACTGTTCCTAGACAAAGACTGCATCTTACGTCTCCAACTATAAAATGGGCAAACCTCAGCCTACTATTAATAGATAGAACTTGAGGAGGAAAATACTTAAAAAAAAAAAAAGAAAAAAAGACTTTTCAGAACGGATATCCCAAAGAGCACAGAGGAGGGCCTACCTTCAAACCACTTAAACAATATCTATACTGAGAGCAATTATAGGTGTTGGCAGATTTCACAACTTAAAAGCTTCCCTTCTTCCTGCAAAGATCAAACAGGGTAAACGTTCTTTTAGTGCCATTAGGAAAATAAATCCAAATTCAATATGAGTTTCTCTGGTAAAACTTAAATAAAGTTAATTTTCTTCAAACCAACTCACTTAACTCAATTTAGATTGGGTTTCACTTTTCATTCTTCCAAGCATTCTGCATGAAGAACATTAAAACATTATACATAAACTGTCACAATAATTAATGAAAGTTTATGAATAAGATTAGAACATATAACAAAATAGCAACAGCAGTCATTTTAAGAAAAGGGGGACAAAAGTAATTTTATTTTATGATGCTTTTCTGTGTTTTCCAGATTGTCTACAGTAAATAACTGTTGGTTTTATAACTAGAAAGAAACATTTTTTTAAAAGCATAATACACACAGATGAATACACTAGGAAGCAGAAGAAAAATGACATTATTTTTCAAATTTAGGGCCAATATTTAAACTAAAACAGATACCACTTATGCTGAGTCATTTTTTTTTATATACCTTTGCAATCAAGGGTCCTGCTGATAATTAAAAATGTCAGTAAAGTCTATGTTATTGATGGCTAGCATTAGTTTTTACTTGATTTAATGAAGATCAACAAGCCTTCAACACTAAATCAAAATTTTAGATCTCTATGTTAACTAATATCGACTTCCCTCATAGCTCAGTTGGTAAAGATTCCACCTGCAATGCATGAGATCCCAGTTCAACTCCTGGATCGGAAAGATCCGCTGGGAGACAGGATAGGTGACCCACTCCAGTATTCTTGGGCTTTGCTTGTGGCTCAGCTGGTAAAGAATCCACCTGCGCTGCGGGAGACCTGGGTTCGATCCCTGGGTTGAGAAGATCCCTTGGCAAAGGGAAAGGCTACCCACCCCAGTATTCTGGCCAGGAGAATTCCATGGACTGTATAGACCATGGGGTCACAATGAGTCGGACACGACTGAGTGTGACTTCCATTTCACATGTTAACTAATATATTCTGTAACCTAGAAAATCAAATAATACAAAACTTCACACTCTTCATAAGTTTATACCTCTGCAAATTTTTCAGTTAAGTCTTGGGCATACATATATTCAAGGCCAAAAGTTCATTTAAGTCTAACTGTCTTCTTTTCTCTCAGTCAGTCTATGTATGTAGTCTGGTCTCACAGCTACCACTCTTCCATTTTCCTACACAGCACAACAGACTAATTGGGTTGTCCTTAGCTTTTAATGAACTTTCACACTAGCAATCTACCACCTGGTCTCTACCTCCATAATAAAGCAACAGGTTGTTAACTAAGGAAAACATACACAGAACTCACATATTCTTAAAAGTTCTTAAGTACTTCAACTTTCAGCTAATTGCTTTTGTAGTCTCTAATATTTATTCAGATTGTTTTTCCTTCTCTCACACATACAAATAAACAGCTATGCTACATGATGGTAAAATTTAATAAATTATTACAGATGATTGACATTTTTATAATTCTCTTATAATGAAAACTTTCCATAAAAATTCTTTCCATAAAAATAAATTATCTCACCTGTAAAGTTGGAAGTAATAATTTTATTACAAAAAAAGTAAGAAAACTGTTATACCTCTTGCCCAGAATCATAATGTATTTCAGCTCTAAGCAAAGCAGCAACAACAAAAAATCTATAAAACAAAATATATGCTCTGAGGGTCAATACCTGACTCTGACTCTAATATTACTACTTCTTTAAAACATTGATATTAAAATATAAAATACTCCTAGACCATCTTTGGCACACCTTTAAAATATAGTCTCATTTATCTACATTAAGTTGCTATTTTCATCAATTTACACTAATATAGTTTCCTGGGTTTCTGTTTTAAATAAAGGAAAATAACAAACCAAATAAGGCTAATTGATATTCTGTATACCACTTCTTGGTACTGAGTACTGAGGGATAAAGTCAAGTTACCAAAAAGACAAAAGGATTAAAACTTCCAAAAGAATTCACAAACTGATCTCTGAATTAAATTTAGATTTCTATTAAATCAAACTTGGACAGTTTGCATTCATGACCTTAATGTTACTTTGCTTCAGAAACTCCCTTTCCATTTTCTACAAGAACCTATAAATGGACAAACCCATCTTAACTCACTCCCCTACTTGACTGAAATCTGCCTTAATCACACTCTTCACCCTGGCTAACAAACTTCCCTTTTATGGACTCACTAATTTCCTAGTCAGGAGACATAAGAACACTGAGGTTCCACACTGCTGATCAAACAGGAAATGGGAAAGTCTTGCTCACCATCATTTAACTGGCTTCCAGGCATCTCTGTAAGCACCCTTCCAAACCAGCTCTAACTTTTAGTGACAGCCAGGTCTTCCACATTGCTCTTTCCTATTATTATTCATACCATTAGACTTTTTTTAATTGATGTATAGTTGATTTAGAATGTTGTGTTTCAGGTGTACAGCACAGTGCTTCAGTTATACACAGTCTCTCAGATTCTTTTTCTTTATGGTATTACATAATATTGAGTATAGGTCCCTGTGCTACAGAGTAGATCCTTGTTGGTTATCTACTTTATATATAGTAGTGTATATGTGTTAACCTCTACCTCATAATTTATCCTTCCCACCAATCTCCTTCCTTCATGTTAGACTTTTCATGTATTCAGTCACCTTGTCTCAGAATCCTCCCATCTGTTACCCATTTGGGGCCCCTTTCTCTCAGAAATTTTACATTTAAAGTTATCACCTTGGCTTTTGCCAAGAGGAGCACTGTTAAGTCTTCAGGAACAGCTCAGACAAAACATAACAAAATAGTGTTGCCATTAACTTCACATTTTTACATTCATTTCTATCTCCTGAATTTTCCCCTCTGAAAATCTCAAGTAAATGTCAAAGCAATTCATCCAAGGTAACACTGTCTTGATGTTGGGTTAGTTTTTGTTCAATTGTTAAAACAAAGTTCTCAGCATCACTGCCTATAGAAAATTAATTTCACTTGTCTGTGTTTAAAAAAAAGCCTGCCCTGCGAGCCTGCCCGTAATCCATTTGCACCTTTCCAAATGCTGCTGAGAAGCTGATGAATAGACAACAATCCAAAAAGTAGAGAAGTGTTGGGAAAACAATGAGACTCAGACTTAGGTTTTGAAAGTCTCATTCTCAACTTTTAACTAACTGGTCTCCCTGGCACTAAGAGTTTGAATCACTGCTGGTTCCTTCTTCTTCTGAAAGTATCATCTATCTACTGTTTCCTGCATAATGAGTTTACAAGTGATGTCAAAACTAATATTCCCAGGGCTTCCCTGGTGGCTCCGTGGTTAAGAATCCACCTGTCAATGCAGGAGACTTGGGTTGGTCCAAGGTTGTTCCCACATGATGCAGAGCAATTAAGTCCCTATCCCAGGAGTATTGAGCCTGTGCTCTTGAGGCTGGGAGTTGCAACCACTGAAGCCTGCATATCCTAGAACCTGCGCTCTGCAACAAGAGAAGCCTTCACCGAAATAAGTTCGCGCACAGCAACTAGAGAAAAGCCCTCACAGCAAGGAAGATCTAGCACAGCCGAAATAAATAAATAAAATTATAAAACACACACACACTCCCCTAACATTCCCATTCTTGGCTATTCCCAATTCCGTTATGATAGCTATTTTTTCAAAGTCAAGTCAAAGCTTACTCCTCTGCCTTTACCCATCTGTCCTGGCCCAACTTAATGTGAACCACAGTTGACTCGTTAAGCACGTACTACCCTGTATTGTTGTTTTCTCTCCAATAAAATTTATAAACCTAAAAATAGAAAATTCTTAATAATTTCTTATATTTCTCATAATACCTAACTCAGTTTTAGGCACTTACTTCATTCCAATAAATGCTTTAAATCACAGATAATCAGATGTAAGTGACTTTAAGGATCATCTAGGTCAAACTTATCTTTTATATCTTTCTTATACGAATTAATATTCAACAATCAGAATGCCACCATCTACTTTTTAGAACAATGGTTCCTAATTCCCAGAAAAAGAGATTCATATAGAATTTTAGATGTAATTTTAAGGATTTACGAAATCCTGAATCCAATTAAGGAAGCTCGTACTTATGAATAATACACTATTGGGAATTCCCTGGAAATCCAGTGGTTAGGACTCTACTTTCACTGCCGACAGCCTGGGTTTAATTCCTGGTGGGAAATAAGATCCTACGAAGCCACACAACACAGCCAAAAAAAGAAGAAGAATATATTATCAAGAATGAAAATAGGTGTCCACTGTTCTACTGTGTGCCAAGCACTATTCCTAATACTTTACATATGATGATATATAGCCGGATCATATTTCCCAGCATTCCTTGCAGTTAGATGAAATCATGTGATTATAGTTCTCCCCAGTGGAGAAGGAAAGGAAGTGACAGGTAGAAGTTCTAGCCTGGTGCCCTTATGATGAGCCTCCTCCATACTCTTCACCAACTGCTGCAACCAGATTTCTCAGTCACTAGCTCTGCCAACTGAAGAGGACAATGCCATGGGGGCTGGTGGGAAAAGAAGCTGAAAAGCGCATTGGTCCCTAAATGACTCTAAGGAGGAAAGCCGTCAACACTGAGAACACCCTGCCTGGGTTGCCAGGTGAGAAAGGAAATTAACTTCCATTTTGTTTGAACCACTGTTTGGGGTAGATAACAGTACTTATTACAGAAGCTTAGATTACCCTAATTAATACACATAGATCACCAATTAATCCCCTCAGCAACCCCATAAAACTGTGCTGTTCTCATCATCTCAATATTAGAGGTCAAGAAACTGAGGTACTACTAAGAACTTAAGAAACTTCCCTGACACACCTCTAGAAGCCAGATTCAAGCCATGCAGTCTGGCTCCAAGCAGTCAGGGTTCACGCACATTAAAAATTCTGCCAAATACCTCAAAAGAAACAATTATTCTTGTGTGTTAAGCCACTCTGCACCAGATTAACTTTTTACACCACTCCAATTCTAGCAATTTAGGAATGACTGCCAATAGTGAGTGTCCCAGTTCAAAATGGCAACACCAAAAACTTCACATTCCAGCCAATAAAAGTAAACTCTGCAAAGGGAATCCTCCTCCCCAAGATCAGAAACATCATCACATCATACCAAAGATTCTAGCAGGGGGAGGGGTGAGAGGGCAGCAGGGGAATCAACAGGAGTTAGGCATATAGAAGCAAAGGAAAAATCCAAAGATTCAGACTCTTCTCATCTTCTCTCATTTTGTTGATCAACACAGTATTTACTTTTACCCCATACAGAAATCTGAGTTTTCAAATTCTGAATGTAACAAAGAAGAAATACTGGTGGAAAATATATGGCAGATACATGAAAAGACTAGAAGTACCAAAAATGGAAGGGAAAATAGAAAACCACACAGTTTTGGAGGCTGGAGGGTAAGCAAAGTTGAACAAATGAAGGACTGAGGTTTGAGACACAGACCATCAGGATCTAAAAAGTAAGTAGCCATCAATTCCAAAGCATGTCAGACACATATATCAACACCAAAATGCTCAGAAAGAAGGAAACAATCTCATTCCAACTATTTGGTACCATCTTAGGTACCCACTCAGAACAATACACAGACCTTACCATCAAGAAACTTACTGCCTTTCAAGTAGGGAAGATGTATACACAAATAAGTATATACAAAATGACACACTACTAGCATTTATTTACTTATTTACTTACTTCTAGTATCTTAGAACTAGGCATTGTTCTAAGCTTATTATCACCATATCTATTAACTAATTGAATCCCATGAGGTTGGTCTATTAATATCTCACCTATGCAGATGAGCCATAGAGAGGTTTAAGCAATGTGCTCTGGGACTCACAATTAGTAAGTGGACAAATTGGATTAGAAACCTGGCAGCAGATAAGAGACTTTATGACCTTGCTAAAGGGCTTGAACTTCACCCTATTAATCAGTGGTCCCCAAGTAGGGCTAGTGTATCAAAATCCATACCAGCCCCTTAGAGTAGGAAAAAGAGGGCATCCTAACTCTTGAGAATAACTGCCTTTGTAGGCCTCTTTTACTGTTGGAAGGGCACCCCCCCATCCTGTACATGCTGGGGTAAACAAAAATGGAGCACTGCTGTTATACAGGCAATGAGAATTCACTGGGCTCATGAACAGACAACTCCAAAAACAAGGGGGAAAAAATGTAGCAGTGAGTCTAGTCACACTAGCTCGTAAGGTCCTAGCCTATTTCCATAAAATTTAATGCTACCTGAACAGGCAGCATGTTTATACTCATTTCCTTTAGGTGTAGGTAACAGTTTCCTGCTACAAACTCAGGTGTTTAACACACCACACTGGACAACCACAGTCTCCACCCCTTTGCCGCTTTCAAAATAATTTTATTTACAAGGGTATTTTCCCCACTGGCATTTCCCACACATAGATTTTGGTAATCAAGAATACTCTTTACCACAACTTACCTGTCCCCTTTTCCCCCTTTGAAACAGCTATCCTGATTTATATCAGTACAAAGTTTTGCCTATGCAGAATCATGGGGCAGCAGAAAACATTTCACCTCTTACTTGATAAAGAGGAAAACAAGTCTCAGAGAGGGAAAATAACCTGCCCAGGTTAAACTAGCTGGTGAGTACAGAACTATGACTTGAACCTGGTTCTTTGCCACCAAGCCCAGTGACGGAGACTTACAACTGTTGAGAAGCAGGATGCTTTTAAATGGCTCACAAACATTTATTTAGATAGTTATGCACGTAAGAAATATAACCACCACACCTAATCCAGTTTCACAAGCATTATTGCTTAGGGCAATGTGTTTATGCTTTTTAAAAAGTGAGCTGGGTTTAGTAAATAATACCAATTCAAGAAATATACAGAAAATTAAGAAGGGATATATACAAGTGACTCAAGTCTGGGAAACAAGGCACCACATCTCTCTCCTAACTGAAGAGTTAAATTAATAGTAATAGGGCATTAAGCACTGATCTCCTTGCCTGTAATTCACATCCTTTATTTCTTTTTCTTGTCTTATTGTATTGGCTAGACCTCCAGTACAATGCTGAAAGGCCAGTACTGATAGCACCTTTATCTGACTGTAAATTTAATGATACTTCTGAAGTAATATGCTTAAGTAACATGTTTTTTAGGTTTTCAGTAGACACACTGTTCTTGAATTTATGGAAATTCCTTCCTATTTCTGGCTCAGTGAAATTTTTTGAATACTTCTCTCTGACCCACCCCTCTCCCTTCTCCATACTGCCTTCCAGGCCTCTTCCTTTTTCTTTTTTTTCCTTTTTCTTATTTCAGATTTCTTCCTACATTCTCTGTATCTCAAAGTACTATATCTGCCACTACACATAACTCAGACTCTTTGAAGATACTCTGCGAGTTCTATACCTGTCTGCTGTTTCAGTTCCCTGAATCCAACTGCTTCTAAAACTGATAACTGAAAATCTCAAAACACTGTTCCCATCACCTGCAGAGCATTTCTTCCTTCCATGTCTCAAACACACACCTAAATGTCTTCTGTACTTTAAAATAAAAACTCAGGAAATAAAGAACAAAATTGTTCCGGATATCTGTTAAATTCTCCAACTAAGAGCTTAAATCTGAGAGCTGGCTTAAGTAAGTGACTAAGATAGAAAATGTGGAGGATTTTAAAGAAGTTTTGAGAGAGGCAGTTGGATCCAGATGTTCATAACTTCTCTTTCTCCTTTGCGAAAACGAAAAACACTGAAGAAAAAAAGTAAAGGGCTAGAGGTAGTACTTGTCAACAAACATGGTAGTTCCAGGATATAAAAACTGAAAAGACCAGAAGGGGGGAAAAAAATCAACCCTTTAAAGCCCAAGCAAGTTACGAATTCTTTCCTCGTCAGTTTTTCTTTCAAAACAAAAGGGCACATAATCTTTCCCGAGGCAGCAACACCGAGGGGAGCAGCCAAAATGTTGCATCATACAAAACACTCGCGCTTGAGAAACAAGAAACCAGATGGTGGTAAAATACCTCGGACAGGAAAACCCAAGTTGGGAATCTCGGTCTTTTCCGGAGGCCCAGGAATGTCTACTCTTTTTAAAACATTTTTTCAGACGGAATCGAAAATTAAAGTTACAGTTTCCTACAGCCGGAGTGACACGCTCTTTCAGAAAGCGTTCAAAGAAGTTCAGTCCATCAGCTCACGACGGCTGAGGCTTCGCCTCCCGGGCTGGGAGTGGACTTGGGTCGAGAGCCGAGGGCTGCGGTGGGGTGGGGTCGGGCGCCCCGGCGGCGGCTTGGGGAGAGGGGGGTGACAGGACCCACCCCCGCCGCGGTCCCAGGAACTGGGGCCTCCGGGGCCCCGGGGTGGCGGCGGGGCTGGAGGGAGAAGCTCGCCCCACCCGGACGCGGGACGATGTGAGGCATCCGCCGGGGTCCCCGCGGCTGGATACGGTGCCCGCCCCCGCCTCCCCGCCCCTCAGTGCTGGCTTTCTGGGGTCCCGGTCCCACCCCGGCTCCCTCGACCGGCCTCGGCGCCGGGAAGGCGCGGGTGGGCCCAAGACAATGGGCCGGGGGCGCGGGAGCAAAGCTCGGCTCCAGCCCGCTTGCCCTGCGCCGCGTGGGGGCGCCGCGGCTGAGGAGCGCCCAGGGGACGCCGCCCCCCGCGGCCAGGCGGGCGCAGGGCGGGGGCAGTTGGCGGCTCTGGGAGGACGGGACGGCGGCGAGGGCTCACCTTGACGAAGAGCTCGATGATGGGCTCTTTGTCCTCCTCCTTCAACCCGTTCAGCGGCATCGACAACGCCATGGCCGGTTCGGCTGGGCTTGTTTCTGCTCCGGGACTGCTCTGGCTACGGGCTCCCGCCGCGCTGCAGCACCCTGGACTGTCCTGGCGTCTAGCTTGCCTCAGCCTCCACGCCTCAGGCTCGTCTCCTCAGCACCGCCCCACGCCCCGCGCGCGCGACTGAGGCGGCCGCAGCCCCGGCCCCTTCAAGTCGCGGGGGCGGGGCACCGAGGCGGGGTCTCGGCTGGGGGCGGGGCCAAAGGCCGGAGTCTCCCGACTCTCCAGAGGAAAAGTGGGCGGCCGGAGCTCGGGGGCGTGGCCTCGGCCAAGTGGGTGTTGAGTTGGGGTCGGGGGGTTGGGGGCAGAAGGATGGCTCCGGCCCCTGGAGGCTGCTGAGGCGGCTTGACCTCGGCTCAGGGGCGTGGCGCCGGTGGGGACCAAGAGAAGCCAGGGCTTGGGCGAGCGGAGGGCGGGACTCTGAGCCTCGCCTCCCTAGGTGGGGCGGAGGGGAAAGTCCCCCGGGAACCAGCGCCTGACACCGCCTCCCGCCGAAGTGCGCGCGCGTCCTCGCAGCTGCTACTGGCGCTGTGCCAAGTGACCTCAGCCTTCGGCCGGCCTGGAGAAGCAAGAAGGCATCTCCCGCCCTCTCCCCTCTGCTGCAGCCCCCCAGGACTCGTCGCCCTTTCCCTCAGCAGTCGCCTCCCCGCAACACCCTCAGTTAGGCAGAGCTCCCTTCTGCCTCTTCGAAGAAAGTTTTCATCCCCTTAGAAGCACCGTTTTATCCTTCCTCTCTGACTTCTCCGTTTTCCCTTTTGACTCTCCCGTCACTTCTGTCTTGGGAGCCAGCGTATTAACACATATTTATGAGACCCTACAGTGTGCCTGCCCCCCACCCCCCCGCAATAAACAGCACGGACCGTGATCCCTCTCCTCCGAGAGCCTAAGGTCTTGCTTGAACTGAACGCCTTTGCCCGAGGCTACGAAGGACTCTCAAGCCATTCATTCATAGGGTTCCTCTTCCCCGAAGTGATTTCCTTTCCCCATCCACCTGGCAAACCTGAAGTATCAGAATCACCTGGGTGCTACACCCAGACCTGCTTTACCCAATTCTCTGCTTCTCCTCCCGAGGGGAAGGGAGAAATTCCCATTTTAACAAGCACCGGGACCTTTTGAATGCGGGTGGTCTTCAAACTGGAAAAACTCTACTGGGATTTGAAGTCCCTGAGGACAGTGGCTGTATACTTTGAGTCAGGCAGGAGGTAAGCACCGGTCTGGTTTTGCGACTGATGAATGCCTGGGGCAAGTGTCATCCCCTCTGGAAACAGTTACTTGTCCCCTCTTCTGACTTTCCGACTTTCCGTAACATGACTCAGCTACTCCTCCCCACCTCCTAGCTTAAGTTGAAGGCTGAGTCCTGAGAGGATCAGACCGAGGTTTATCTCTCCACATCCTCAGAGCATAGCACATGTCAGAATGTTTTAACAAAGTGAACGTATGTGTGAAAATATAGTGAAACCGGCAGCTCCTCCCTCTCCCAGTCCATAGCCTGTTGCTCAAATTCTCTTGCAGGAACTCTTTAAAGAAACATCCTACCCCAGGGGTTAGAAGCACATGATCTAGAGTCAGACTAAGCCCTTAAACTGCAAGATCCTGAAATCCCTGCCTGCTCAGTCACTCAGTTTGCGACCCCATGAACTGTACAGGAGCCTCTGTCCGTGGGATTCTCCAGGCAAGAATACTGGAGTGGGTTGCCATTTCCTCCTCCAGGGAAATCTTCCCGACACAGGGATGGAATCTGTATTGGCAGGCAGATTATTTTACCACTGAGCCACCTGGGAAGCCCCAACTCCCTAAGCCTCAGTTTCATTCTCTAGATGGGGGTGGGGCTGTTACTGGGCCTTCCTTACATCATGTCCTGCTTAGTCAGTGATAGCTACTATCGCCACTCTAGGCCTCCTGTCCCTGTCCACCCCTACAGGCGAGGATGGCGTCACACTCAACTCCCCGAGACCAGCCCATTTGTTGAAAAGAAGTAAAATGCCAGAAGGCTGTCCCCGAGATGGGAACCCAAACCAAAAAAACAATAAAACAGAAACTGAAGTGCCAACTGAACCTAAGTGTTAGTTCTTAATGGAGTCAGGAAAGTGAACCAAAGTTTGCTTCCAGTGTCTACCTGCCTGAAAAGGAACCAAAATAGTGAACCAGTTCAAAGCGGATCCAGGTCCAAAACAATCAAATGGGACCTCCAAGATGACCCCAGACTGGCCCTGAGGCAAAGAATGTTTCCAGGCGGTCCTCTTGTGAAAAGGTTGCCTGATGGTCATCAAATTCAGCTTGAATCAGTCACTATTACCTGTGGTGAGTGTCTGCTGACAGCCCCGTACTGGCCTCTCGGCCGAGGGCATGCAGCTGACCAAGGCGTGGAGGGATGAGCTGACCAGGAGATTTTAGGCCTTATTGAGGCAGATCCTAACTGACAGGAAGCCGCTGACATTCTCCCCCACAGAACCTTGAGGCAGTGATGAGACCCGGAGCCTGTGCTTAGAAATCTGATCACAGTCACTTCTACCTACATTTCCCAATTTCCACCACCACGTGGCTTGCATGGATGGGCAGAGCCAGTCCAGGGAGAGGTAGAAAGGGAGAGAACCAGGAAGTGTATGTGGGGCAGGGTCCACAAGCATATTGCATTTAAGTCTCATATTCCAGTTTTGAAATGCATGCATGTTTTGCATTCTGTATTCGTTTGTTTTTATAACATGCACACAGATCTTGAAGACAGGTAGAGATGTGTTCTCCCTCCTCCACCCCCACCCGCTTCTGACCTCATCTCTTATTCCTCTCCGCTTTGCTCTCTATCCCAGGCACATCTGCCTCCTTGCTATTCTTTGAATGTGCCAAATGCCCTCTTGCCTCAGGGCCTTTGCACTTGCTCTCCTCCTATGGAACATTCTTCCCCCAGAGGAACATTCTTCCCCCAGGATTCCTGCAATTCCCATTCCCTTGCCTCCTTCAGGTCTTTGCTCACATACCTCTTTCTCAGGGAAATCTCCCCCAATACCATCCTACTCAACATTCTAAGTGGTCCAACCTCATTCTACTCTCCACTTTATTTCTCTCCATAACATGTATCACCCTCTGAAATGCATTTTACTTGTTTGTTTGCTTATTGTCTCTCTCCTGCCACTAAACATTAATTCCATGAGGGCAGAACTTTTTGTTTGATTTTTGGTTATGGCTAATATTCCCAGCTCATAGAACAATTCATAATACACAGTAAGAACTTACGGAACGGGTGTACGTGCCTTGTTTAAGCTACTGTTTCCTGTACCCGTGATGTACCCTTTGGAAGGTCTTGTTCGCGCCTTTCTGAGAGGTCAGGTGGTTTGTGTTTGTCTATGATTGCTGCTAAATGAGAAGTCAGGTTTTCCAAGGGGCAAGATGGCACCTCCAGAAAGCCCCCACTGCTGGCACACTTGCCTCTTCCCAGTCCTGACTCTGTAGTGCTGCTCTGGCTGACTGTCTCAAACCCACTGTCTGCAACTGAGGCAGTGAAGTACTAAGCACGTGGACTCTGGGGCAGACTGCCCAGGTTGCAGTTCTGCCACTGTCGTTTACTAGCTCAGAATACCTTATTTAACTTGGCTGTGTTCACTTTGCTCCTCTGTAAAATGGGTCTGAAAATAGTAACCAATAATAGTTATGACTTTTAATAGGATTGTGGATAAGTAAATCCATGTTAAGTGCACGCTGGGGTGCCTGGTGCATGGTAAGTGCTGCTTAGGAAATAGCTGTTGGTCTTAAACCCATCTGTCCTTAATCTCAACTACTGAACTCTCATGATGCATGCCAGATATCTGAGTGTTTTTATATCCAATCACATTTATTCCTCATGGGGACTTCCCTGGGAGTCCAGTGGTTAAGAATCTGCCTTCCAATGAAGGGAATGTGGGTTGGCTCCCTGGTTGGGGAACACATTGTTGTTTAATCCCTAAGTCATGTCCAACTCTTTGTGACTCCAGGGCCTACAGGCTTCCCTATGTTTCACTGTCTCCCACAGTTTGTTCAAATTCATATCCACTGAGTTGATGTTGCTATCTAACCATCTTATCGTCTGATGTTCTCTTCTTTTGCCTTCAATCTTTTCCAGCATCAGGGTCTTCCAATGAGTCATCTCTTCGCATCAGGTAGCCAAAGTTTTGGAGCTTCGGCTTCAGCATCAGTCCTACCAATGAATCAGTTCAGTTCAGTTCAGTTGCTCAGTCGTGTCCAACTCTTTGTGACTCCATGAATTGCAGCATGCCAGGCCTCCCTGTCCATCACCAACTCCCGGAGTTCACCCAAACTCACGTCCATCGAGTCGTTGATGCCATCCAGCCATCTCATCCTCTGTCGTCCCCTTCTCCTCCTGCCCCCAATCCCTCCCAGCATCAGAGTCTTTTCCAATGAGTCAACTCTTCGCATGAGGTGGCCAAAGTATTGGAGTTTCAGCTTTAGCATCAGTCCTTCCAAAGAACACCCAGGACTGATCTCATTTAGAATGGACTGGTTGGATCTCCTTGCAGTCCAAGGGACTCTCAAGAGTCTGCCAATGAATACTCAGGGTTGATTTCCTTGAGAATTGACTCATTGGATCTCCTTGCAGTCCAAGGGACTCTCCAGAGTCTTCTCCAGTACCACAATTAGAAAGCATAATTTCTTCAGTGCTCGGCCTTCTTGATGGTCCAGCCCTCACATCCGTACATGACTAGTGGAAAAACCATAGCTTTGACTACACAGACCTTTGTTGGCAAAGTGATGCCTCTGCTTTCTAATATGCTAGAAGGTTGGTCATAGCTTTTCTTCCGAGGATTAAGCATCTTTTAATTTCATGGCTGCAGTCACTGTCTGCAGTGATTTTGGAGACCAAGAAAAGAAAATCTGTCATCACGTCCACTTTTTCCCCTTCTATTTGCCTTGAAATGATGGGCCCAGATCCCATGATCTTAGTTTTTTGAATGTTGAGTTTTAAACCAGGTCTTTCACTCTCCTTTCACCTTCATCAAGAGGCTCTTTAGTTCCTCTTCAACTTTCCACCATTACAGCGGTATCATCTGCATATCTGAGGTTGTTGATATTTTTCCCAGCAATCTCTTGATTCCAGCTTGTGATCATCCAGCCCAGCATTTTGCATGGTGTACTCGGCATATAAGTTAAATAAAGAGGGTGAAAATGTATAGCCTTGATGTACTCCTTTCTCAGTTTGGAACCAGTCAGTTGTTCCATGTAAGGTTCTAACTATTGCTTCTTGACCCACATACAGGTTTCTCAGGAGACAGGTAGGGTGGCCTGGTATTCCCATCTCTTTAAAAATTTTCCAGAGTTTTTGTGATCCACATAGTCAAAGGCCTTTGAGTAGTCAATGAAGCAGAAGTAGATAATTTTCTGGAACTCCCTTTGCTTTTTCTATGCTCCAAAAGAGTCTGGCAATTTGATCTCTGGTTCCTCTTCCTTTTCTATTCCCAGCTTGTACATCTGGAAGATCCCACATAACCTGGGGCAAATAAGCCTGTGCATGCCACGACTACTGAGCCTGCACTCAAAAAAATAAAAAAACTTTATTCCTCATGGTGTTTCAGATGAATAATTTTCATTGTCCACACTTAAAATTAAGGAAACTAGGGAATAGAGGAGATGAAACACAAGTCATTCAGTTGGAAAGGTGGCAGAGCTGAGACTTCAACCCACAATTGTCTTTTCACCACATTGTATACTTAGTGGGTATGGGTAAGTGCCTACCTATCCTTAAGGCCCAGCTCAAATATTCCCCTGCTCCAAGGAGCTGCCTTGAACCAATGTGTTGGTCTGGATTCTACATCACCCATCAAGGAGGTTAGGTGGTATTGCATGTACTAAAGTGAGCTTCTCTAGCAAACTGCCTGATTTTGAACTCCATCTGGACAAGTTACTTAACTCAAGCAAGCCTCCTCATCACAAGAGACTAGAATAGAACCTAACTAATAAAGTCACTTTGAGGATTAAATGAGATAATCCATGTAAAGCATTTAATTATAAACATTTGATAAATGTTAGCTATTATTACTATTCATATCAATGTCTTCTTCTTTGGTATACTGTGAGATTCTAGGAGTAAAAGGAACCTTATATCCATCTTTAGTTGAGCAAAATATCTTATTTCCTAGCTCTGCAATTTTGAGCAAGTAGTCCCCTCTATACCAATTTCCTCTTACAAAATGATGATAATTACAATACCTATCTTATAGAGTTGTTATGGAGATTAAACAGGTAAATAAATGTAAAGCTTATTAACACACAGCCTGGCATATACTAAGTGCTAAGAAACATGAGAGGCAGGCCTTAGAGATGTGAGTTCAGTTCCAGGCCACCGTAATAAAGCCAGTATCGGTTTCTTTTTTCTCTTTCAAATCATTTTAATAACCTGGCAGTGATTCAAAGTATGAAAAGATGATTCAAACATCTTCCCTTTAAAGAGGATGCTACCATAATTGCCTCACAACAAGCATGATCAAAGGCAAGGATGAGACCAGATTCAAGAAGCAAGAGCTGTAGCAAGACTTCAAGGCTCACAGATTGAAGAGCATGGTTTCAGAAAGTCTTCTGGGGCTAGCAGGCGGCATAAGGGATATGAGATTTTAAGAGATCCTCAGAGGACAGGCCGAGGTTGCTGGGTCATGAGTACCTTGAAGCATTTCTTGATGGTGATTTCATCTTGAGAGTATTTGTCGTCCAGGGAGAATTGAGCAGGATAGGCCCAAAGGGTCTGTTGTGCCATAGAGTCAGGCTTCTTCAGCATGTAGACCTGGTCTCCCTGCCCACTGTGGTAATACTGGAGTAATCACAGCAAAGCCTAAGCTTTCAATTTCCTCCGCAGCTACCTCTAACTCATAAAGCCAGTATCTTAATAAAGCAAGTCACACAAACTTTTTGGTTTCCCAGTACGTATAAAAATTATGTTTGCACTGTACGTAGTCTATTAAGTGTGCAGTAGCATTATCCTGAAAAAAATAATATACATACTTTAATTTTAAAATAATGCTGTTCTACTATATAGCACGTGGAACCCTGCTCAATGTTATGTGGCAGACTGGATGGGAGGGGAGTTTGGGGGAGAATCAGTTCAGTTCAGTTCAGTCGCTCAGTCGTGTCCGACTCTTTGCAACCCCATGAACCACAGCATGCCACGCTTTCCTGTCCATCAGCAACTCCCGGAGTCCACCCAAACCTATGTCCATTGAGTCTGTGATGCCATCGAACCCTCTCATCCTCTATCGTCCCCTTCTCCTCCCGCCTTCAATCTTTCCCAGCATCAGGGTCTTTTCAAATGAGTCAGCTCTTCGCATTAGGTGACCAAAGTATTGGAGTTTCAGCTTCAACATCAGTCCTTCCAATGAACACCCAGAACTGATTTCCTTTAGGATGGACTGGTTGGATCTCCTTGCAGTCCAAGGGACTCTCAAGGGTCTTCTCCAAAACCACAGTTCAAAAGCATCAATTCTTCAGCACTCAGCTTTCTTTAAAGTCCAACTCTCACATCCATACATGACTACTGGAAAAACCATAGCCTTGACTAGATGGACCTTTGTTGGCAAAGTAATGTCTCTGCTTTTGAATATGCTGTCTAGGTTGGGGAAGAATGGTCACAAGTGTATGCATGGCTGAGTCCCTTTGCTGTTCACCTGAAACCATCATGGCATTGCTAATTGGCTATAACCCAATACAAAATTAAAGGTTTTAAAAAAATTAAAAATTCAAAAAAGAAATAATGCTGTTAGGAAACTCCCTGGCAGAAGGATGCCACACTTTCACTGCTGAGGGCACAGGTTTGATCCCTGGTTGGGGAACTAAGATCCCATGGCATAGCCAAAAATAACAAGCAAAAGTAAATAAATAAATAAAGTAACTAAGTAAATAAAAATAATGCTGTTGGTACACTAGACCTGGGTTTCAAATATTTATTCTTTGCTAACTAAATTGACAATGGGAAAAATAGCAAATTAGTCTGTAAGCCTCAGTTTCTTTATGTATAAGATAAGGGTGATAAGAATACTAATATCACAGGGTAGTTGTGAGGATTAAGTGAGATAATGCATGCAAATGATTTAGCAGAGTACTTGATACATTAAAGATTTTAAATACATTTTAAAAATAAGTATATTAAATAAATTAACAGTGTTGGAGAAATAGTGCCAATAGACTTGCTCAATGCCAGGTTGCCAAAAGCCTCTAATTTGTAAGAAAATGCAATATCTACAAAGTACAATACAATGATGTACAACAAAATCATGTATACCTATAATTCTTCTTTATGCTTTCTTATACCTAGCTCAGTGCTTGGGACATAATAAAATAATAATAATCTTGACGCCCTCCTCCAGGGGATCTTCCCGACCCAGGTATTGAACCTGAGACTTATGTCTCCTGCATTGGCAGGCAGGTTCTTTACCACTAGCACCACCTGAGAAGCCCCAAGTTTGATGAGATTCAGTGAAAGAATAAATAAAATTCAACCATTGCCTTTTAACCTCCATCCCCTGAGTTTCACATCGTTGTTTTTCTCATTCCACCTGTAACAGGTGCTTAATTAGTCTCTGGGGGCTTCCCCAGTGGCTCAGCAGTAAAGAATCAACCTGCAATGCCAGAGACGTGTCAGGAACCATGAGTTTGGTCCCTGAGTCTGGAAGATCCCCTGTGTAGGTAATGGCAACTCCAGTATTCTTGCCTGGGAAATCCCATGGACAGAGGAGCCTGGTGGGCTACAGTCTATGGGGTCGAAAGCAGTCGGACACAACTGAGCGATTAAACAACAACAAACTAATCTCTAGTGATGTCAGTCAACTCAGTTATGGAAAATCCCAATGCATCTTTGAACTTCAGATGTGTCCCCACAATATGAATTAGGTCCTATAAAATCCTGCTAATTGTGACTTAGCCATAATTTTGGCTAAAGTTTAACCTGAATGCTGTGTCCACAGAAGCACCAACTTCCCACCTCCCTGTAGATATGGGCTCCCCTGGAGGAAGCAAAGTCATTCAACAAACATAGGAGCTGGAGACACGTGTCAATTCCGCTTTTCTAGGCTCTAGAAACAAAGTTCCAGTGTGTGGGTCCAAGGACTGAGGTATTCTCGGCCACAAGCTCCAGGACACAGACCTTTGAGAGGAGGACCATTCAGGTACTGTTTGTAACAAGGATACAGCAGAGAAACTGAGGCTCAGAAAAGCTAAGCAATGTGCCTAGGGTCACACAGCTGGAAAGCAGCCAAGCTAATAATCAAACCCAGATCTCTTTGTCCTTGAGCCCAGGCCCTGGCCAACCATCTGCTCATAATGCTGGCCTCCAAGAGATCTTATGAACATTCAAAACGATAGTATATAAAGTTTTTGGCACGGCTTAGGCATTCAAAAAATGTCGTCTTCTGCTGCTTTTGCACAAACCCCTCTCTAACCTCTTCTCTCCTTCATTTTGCCATGCTAAGATCAAAAGATTTTGCATAACAGACCTCAGTTGAAATGCCAGGTCTGCCACTCACCAGCTAAGGCAAATCATTTCACCTTGCCAAGCCACAATTTCTTCTGTCAAGTGTGGGTATAATGTCTATAACAGAGGCTTATGTTGAGTCAGGGAAAGAAGGGGAAGTTTACACAGACGTGATAGGTCATCAGTCACATCAAAAAGAGTTTATTAACAAAGCATCCATGGGAGCAGGATCTACTGGGCTGACTGTCTGCTACATTAGTTCCAAAGAAAAACAACTGGAAATCCGTAAGCAGCAACAAGCAATCTTGGGATTTCCCTGGCAGTCCAGTGGCTAAGACGCCATGCTTCCATTGCAGGGGGCATGGGTTCAATCCCTGGTCTGGGGACTAAGATCCCGCATGCCACATGGCATGACCGAAACAACAACAAAATAGTAAGAGCAATCTCATGGAAATGATAAGATATAAAGTTAATATTTTTTTTAGAAACCAGTGCCTTCCTATATTCAAAACCCTGCCAGTTTGAAATTATAATAGAAGTAAACATCTCAGTTATTCCTGCAACCAAAAACGTAAAAATATCTGGGAACAGGAAATCCCTCAATAATATGTGAAGTGCTATCAAAATTATTTTTGAGAAACATACATATATATGGCAGATATATGTTATTTATATATAAGGCACATTATAAGGAAAATTGGGCTTCCCTGGTGTCTCAGCAGTAAAGAATCTGTCTGCAACGCAGGAAAAAGAAACCCAGGTTCAATCCCTGGGCCAGCAAGATTCGCTGGAGGAGGGCGTGGCAATCCATTCCAGTATTCTTGCCTGGAGAATCCCAAGGACTGAGGAACCTGGTGGGCTGCAGTACATAGGGTCACAGAGTCAGACACGACTGAAGCAACTTAGCATATATATATGCTTAGAATATATTCTTAGAATATGTATATTCATATATACATTGGAAGGACTGATGATGAAGCTGAAACTCCAGTGCCACTTGATGCAAGGAACCAACTCATTGAAAAAGACCCAGACCATGAGGCTGGGAAAGACTGAAGGCAGAATAAGAAGGGGATGACAGAGGATGAGATGATTGGATGGCATCACCTGGCATCCCCAACTTGATGGACATGAGTTTGAGCAAGCTCTGGGAGTTGGTGATGGACAGGGAGGCCTGCTGTGCTGCAGTCCATGGATGGCAAAGAGCTGGACACGACTGAGCGACTGAACTGACTGAGACACATATACATGCACCAGGCTTCCCAGGTGGTAAAGCGGTAAAGAATCTGCCTGCCCAGGCAGGAGATGCAAGAGACGTGGTTTGATCCCTAGGTTGGGAAGATAGTCTAGAATAGGAAATGGGAACCCACTCCACAATATTCTTGCCTGCAAAATCCCATGGACAGAGGAGCCTGGCGGGCTACAATCCAGGGGGTCCAAAGAGTCAGACATAACTGAGCAATTGAGCACACACACACACATATAATATGTTCACCAAAAAACCTTGAAAATGCTTGGATACATAAAGAAGTATAATCTCTACCTGTGATATTAGATTTCTCTATATTAGTCTAAATTTTAATGTAATGCCTGTGCATCATTTCTGCATGCCTGCGTATCACATTCACACACCATAATAATCTTTTCATAACTCTATGTCACAAGTGCATTTCTCTCTGGAAGGATACACAAGAAACTGGACACGTGTTTACCCCCAGAAAGAAGAACCAGGTCACTGGGGAGAGAGGTGTACATTTGTTTTCTACAATATGGATTCTTTTTACATAAATTTAAAATTTTGTCCTTGAGCTATGTATTACCTCTCCAAAAAAATGTTTTGAAAAAAGAAAAACAAAGTTGAAAGAGCATTCTGAGCGCAATGAAGCCTAAACCTGTGGACAGCCACCTTTCCAGCTCTGTAGTAGGGAGCTATGTGAGTCGGGGCAGGTCTCAGCCTCCCTGCCTTCTTGGTTTCTCGCCCTGTCACACAGCTGTGTGGGAGCGGATCTCAGAACTTGTGTCCCCTCGCTTTGCATCTGACGTCTTTCCACCGCATCCAGCTGCTTCTCTGTGAGCACTGGGTTTGGAGGATGGTAAATAGCCACTTTGCCTGGAACACACACACACACACGAGACACACAGAGACAGACACACTCACAGACACAGATATATAGACACACACACAGACACACACACAGACACAGAGACAGACACACACACAGACAGACATATAGACACACGAGACACACATAGACAGATACACACACAGGCACAGACATACAGACACACAAACACATAGACAGACACACACACAGACACAGACATATAGACACACACACAGACACAGAGACACACACACACACTCAGAGACAGACACACACACACACACACACACATGAGACACACAGAGACAGACACACACACACACACACACACATAGATAGACACACACACAGACACAGACATATAGACACACACACACAGAGACACACACACACACACACACGAGCCACACCTAGACAGATACACACACAGACACAGACATATAGACACACACACACACAGAGACAGACACACACACAGACACAGACATACAGACACACACACAGAGACACACACACACATACACAGAATATTAGAACCCTGTGCATGCAATGCAGATTTGCTCCCTTGGGAGCAGAAACCCTATGCTCAGCCCCTCTCTGCCCTGCTCACCTGGAGACTGTCTCATCTCGGGAAAGTTACAGGTTTCATTTTGTCACTTGGAAGCTGCTGCAGCCAGCAAGGGAATCCGAGCTGACTTGGAGCCAGGGCCTTAATTGGATTGGATCCCCATAGAGGCCATCAGCTTCTCACTGCAGCTTGGCCAGGAAGAAATACTGCCTCTCCAACCCCAAACCCCACTCACATACACCCCAGCCAAGATCTTCAATGGCCTATCACCCAAATAAGGCACGATATTCAGTTTCCAATTATTTTCATTCTCCCTTTCATTTGAACAGCTTTTTACTGTTTCCAGACACTAGTATATACTGTATGTATTATGAGTAGTCCCATGTGATCTCTTTATTTACTTATGCCACAAATTTTTACTGAGGGCCTCCTATATGCCAGGCATTGTTCCAGGCCCAGGTCAGACAACATCCTGGTTTTCACAAACATTCCATTCCATTTAGGAAGAAAGATAATAAGCCAATACCTAAGCCAATATACCTATACTAGGAGGTAATAAGAGTTATGAAGAAGAAGAAATAGGAGAAAGGAGATGAAGAGAGGAGTTGAGGGGCAGTGGTTAAGAACAGCCTCTCTGATAAGATGACATTTAGGTAAAGACCTGAAGAAAGTGAAGGTGATATCTAGGCAGTATCTAGTGCTTTAGGCAGAGAGAACAGCCGGCGCAAAGGCACTGAGGCAAGAATTTCCTTGGTGTGTTGGAGGAACACAAAATAGGCAGATGAGAACAAAAGGTCTTACTTGCTGAGGCCTCCTGCCAGTTCGGTGGCTCCTGCCCATTTCCTGCCTGGTGAACACTGGAGACTAGCAGAGGATTTAGAAAAACTTCTTTAGGGGATTCCCTGGTGGTTCAGTGGTTAGGACTTGGTGCTTTCACTGCCAGGGCCTGGTTCAATCCCTGGTCCGGGAAGTAAGATTCCACAAGCCTCCAGCACAGCCTAAAAACACAAAGAAAGAAAGAAAGAAAGAAAAAACACCTTCTTTAGCTAGATAGCAAAAATCAGCTTATGATAAATAGTCCATCTCCAAAAGAAAAAGCTATTTTAAGAAGCTATCCATGGCCAGGTTACCCATAAGGGCAAAAAAAGATTATATATTAATAATTATGTATAATATATTTTATAATTAGATATGTATATACTATATATGTACCCATCTTAATGGTGGCTCAGACAGTAAAGCATCTGCCTACAATGTGGGAGACCCAGGGTTTGAACCCTGGGTCGGGAAGATCCCCTGGAAAAGGAAATGGCAACCCACTCCAGTATTCTTGCCTGGAAAATCCCGTGGACGGAGGAGCCTGGTTGGCTACTATCCATGGGGTCGCAAAGAGTCGGACACGACTGAGCGACTTCACTTATACTATATATGTATATATAATACAGATATATATGTATACATGTTTATATATATATGCATATATATAAAACCACTAATGCATATATATACATGTGTATATATATAAAACCACACACACACACACATATATATATGCATATATATAAAAGAGAACTAATGTTTGTTGGCCAAAAACTGTGGCTATAACACTCTACATTGAGCCTCTGTATCTGAGGAAACTGTGGCTCAGGGAAGACACGAGACTAAGATCACACAGCCAGGGTTTAAGCTCAGGTCCGCTTGTATGCTTGTCAGCCCCTTTAGACCCTACTCATCTTGAGGGCAGGTCCCTGTCAGTTTTCTTAACCTTTATATGACCAGTGTTCAGCACAGGGCCTGGCCCAAAGTTGATGCTTCAAAAATGTTGACTAAACAGTTGAAGATCTGTATTTCCAGACCCTGTTTGTATTCTAATACACCATTTTGTTTCCCTGTCAAAACATGATCCAACCAATCACTGGAATATTCTGCAGCTGTTAAAAATTCCTCAAATAAAACATAGTTCAAAAACCCCCCATAGTTCATCTACACAATGCAATAATACACAGTCCCTTAAAATGGTGTTCAAGGTTGCTGAGAATGAGGCTGCTAATGAGGGTAGGAGCTAGTGGAGTTGGCCATCAGGATGATGGCATTCTGTGCCTGGTGGCCTCAATTCAGGGCCACGCACCTGCTCCCTCGGCCCACATCCCCACTCCTACCTCCACCCCAGCTCCAGCCTCCTAGCCAAGCCAAACATAGCCTGGAGGTTCAGAAATAATAATAATGACCACCGCCATCAGCACTCTTCTTATTATTGGGTACACTGTATACATAGTCTCATACAATACCTACAACCCAAGTCCACTGTTATTATTGAACCCCATTTTGCAGAGGAAGAAATTGAGGCTTAGAGACCTTCAATCAGTTGCCCGAGTCAAATAGCTGGTAAGCAAGGGACAGAGGTGGGATTTGAACCCAAATCGATTCTGACTCCAGACTGCACCACCCCCTCCCATCACCCACAGCCATCATGTGGGCAGTACCCTGCGTTCAACCGTCTTCCCCCAGACGCCTATTCCGCCCTTTGCCTCTTGACCTAAGACCATGGCTATGACCTTCAGCACAGAGAAGTAGCTCTCACCGCTAGAGGTGGTGGCCTCGACTCAGATGAGGTGTCCATTTCCTATGGTCTAAAGGTGCAGAGACAGCCACCTGCTGCCACAGGAGAACGCAGGGGGTGGTCTCCAGCCCCCAGCAGCTTCCCTGCAACATCAGACCAAAAATCGACAATCTTTTCCAGCCACAAAGGTTGATTTGAATAAGGACACTTCTTTCTCATCCTTGGGCAGTCACAGTTCATTTATTTGATACTCTGAGGCCTGAACAATCCCAGTTTTTTAGATCACAGCTGGGTAGCAGAGGAGGCGTTGAACTATTTGAAACGCAAGCCGGCAACTGTATTTTTTCAAAGCTGAGAAGTACCCTTCACGCTTCAAAAGAATAAACACGGCCCCCAGCTCTGAGCCGTGCCAAGTCTCAGCATCCAGAGGAGACCTGCAAGCCGCGGGGCCATGTTTTCCCAGCTGCATCCCACACGCTCAGTCCTCCTCCCTCCATGGTCGGTGGCTTAGTGATACTTGGAGGCTTGGCTGGTTGATCTGTTTGTTTCCCATATCAAACAGCCACTCATCTCCTCAAATAGCACTGTGCTTCCTATTGGGCTGTCTGTATTTGGACCAGAACTGCCAGTATTTGTATACACACAGGGGACAATCCCTAACAGAAGGACAACAGCCATTCCTCCTGAGCTGATCTCAGACATGGCCATGGTTCTGAAGGCTGAGCCCAACTCTTGTTTTTTCCCCCAACTTGGTTTGCCTCTTTGTTTTCAAGTGAAACTCTAAAAGGAGTCCTTTCTTGCCCAGAACCTGCCCATACCCTTCAGCTGCTGAGTCCACCCTGTTAAGGCAGGGACCAGAGTCCCTGGATTCAAATAACAGGGTCAGGTGGGGTAAACATGTCCAAGCCCCACAGAACGCTGATGAAGTATGCTAGGAGAGGCCTCATCCCAGTTTCACGGTGTGGGGGCTGACTGGGACAAAGAAGGTAAAAGGGGACTGGGCACCTCTTCCTGCTGATCGGAAATAAACACTGCAAGAATCAGCAGGAACAGGATATTTACCTGACCTTCAAGTGCCCCCTAACAGATTGCTATCCCCCACCCCGCCAGAAAGGGAGGGGAGATTGCAACTTATACAGTGGAGAAACCAGACCACCCCTTAACCCGGAGATCAAAATGAGCACACTCTTCATTGACACGTACACACTGTTTTATTTAAAATGGATAACCAATGAGGACCTATTGCATAGCACAGGGAACTCTGCTCCATATTATGGGGCAGACGGGGTGGGAGAGGAGTTTGGGGGAGAATGGATACATGTATATATATGGCTGAATCTCTTCCCTCCACCCGAAACTACCACAACACTGTTAATCAGCTATACTACTACTACTAAGTTGCTTCAGTCGTGTCTGACTCTGTGCAACCCCATAGACGGCAGCCCACCAGGCTCCTCCGCCCATGGGATTTTCCAGGCAAGAGTACTGGAGTGGGGTGCCATTGCCCTCTCCGGTTAATCAGCTATACTCCAGTATAAAATAACAAGTTAAGAAAAATAAAAAGAGCACCCTCTCCAAGCAGACAGACATTGGGGGGTTCTTGAAGTGATGTCTGAAGAAGCGCACAGCATCACGTCTGTAAGATTCCAACCGAGAGTGTATGACCCAAATCTAATCATGAGGAGACATCAGACACACCCCGAACGAGCAACATTTTGTAAAACGCTGGGTCGTCTTCAAGATCTCAATGTCACAAATGCAAAGAAAGGCAGGGGGCTTTTCCAGGTTAGAGGGGAGTAAAAAGATGCAGCAGCCAAACGCAGCACATAACCTCGCCCCGGAGCTCGTACTAGAGAAGGAAATACCATACCGAGAGTCACTGCGTCATCGGACAGGATGGCGGTATGCACAGTAATCACAGAATCACGTCAATGCCAAGTTTCCTGAATTTCACGGTCGTACTGTGGTTATGGAAGAGAATATCCTTCTTTTTTGGAAATATGTACTAAAGTATTAAGGGATATGGAGTGTGATGTCTGCAGTCTACTCTCAAATGGTTCAGAAACCATAGTACATACCCTAGAATTAGATGTATATCCATATCTCTATCTAACTTCTATCATCTATCTATATCTAATATCCATCTATTTATCGACCTATATCTAATATCTATCATCTATCTATCTATGAAGAGAGAACATAAAAGTGGCATAATGTAAAAAGTTTGTGGAATCTAGGTGACAAAGATTTACATATTTCTCATATATAAGTAACATATATTTGTATATCTCATATAAATAAGCTTATCAATAATATGAGCTTTCATATTATTCTTGCAACTTTTCTGTTGGTTTGAAATTACTTTAAATTAAAATAAACATCATAGGGGCCCAGAGGCAGGAAACGCTAGATCCCTAACTGCAATCCAGGGGGTTTTTTCCTCTCTCTTGGAATGGCTGAACCAATGGAACTCTTTCTATGATATTTCTCTTTTGAAGGACTTTTTAATGTGTTGGTTGGTTTCCTTTTTCCTAATAGCCAGGAAGACATTCCAGCCTCCCAGATCATCATCTCTGGGGCCACCCCCAAGTCTGGCCATAGGGGCTGGGCCAGCCAGGAAACAACAGTGGTATCGGCTTAAGCACTGGTCTTTCCAGGGATTCTGAGCCTCTGGGACCTGCGCTGGGGAGTGAGAAGGAAGAGGCACTCTTTCGCCCTTTCCAAAAAGTCCCACGTGGTCCCTCCCTTTGCGCAGACTGGTTCGGCACCCTGCCCCCTATTGTCTCCGGTGGACCAGAAATCCGGAACAGGGAACACCTTTTCGTTTCCTGCTTGTCAGAGGCATTCAGAAGACATTTCTCAAGTGCTCCCCACTCAGTTCGTGGCATAAATAGCTGTTGTCTTTTCTAAAGAGGCAATAGGTGTAGTGGTTAAGGATCCCAATGCTAAATTCAGTTGCCTGGGCCCGGCACTGCTAGCACCTGACTTGCTACTCACTTTACCTGCAGCAAGTCTCTCGACCTCCAGGAGCCTCAGTTTTCCTCCTCTGTAAAATGGAGACAACATGCTACCTCATAGGCTCCTACTGAGGAGGACAGATACTACTGACAGGGATCGATACCTCATGGAAAGAGCTGTCCCACGCCAAATACTCAACAAATGTTCATTGTTTATTATTATTATTAACCACAGGTCCTGCCCTCCCAGATTCTGCCAATTGGCCAAGAAAACCACAGATTTAAGAAGAAATATCAGCAAAGCCTGATGGGTTAGGGGAAGTGCACATAATTTCCAGGTGCTATGAAAGCACAGATGAGGGCATCTAACTTAGTCTGGGGTGGAAGACAGTCATCAGAGTTTTCTCAAGAGGCAATGGTGTTTAACACAGATAAAAAAGGACCACTTGCTCTGTGCAAGACATTGTCCTAGGCCCTGTGAACACTGCAAAGTGTAACACAAAATAGTCCCTACGCTTACAGAACTGCGAGGGGAGGCAGGCTCTCTCACAGACAAATAAATGTCAGGAGGTGATGCGCTATGATGAAAAAATGAAAGTTTACCCATCTGTGAAATGGGAATGCTGCAAGTACCTAACTCAAACCCTTGTAATAAGGATTAAATGAAATATCGCTTAGAAGATACCTAGTAGTCCAGTGTCTAATAAGGAGTGTTACATATTGTACATGCTTTGCAAGTGCCCAAGAAATGTTTATTAATATGAACAGATTATTTCACTTATTTAACAGGAATTTTTCAAGATTGTCTTAATATGTACCAGACCCTGAGTGACCATCAGGACATGACCCAGCCACAGGGTTCAGGAAGCTCTTAACAGTCTAGCGGGGGAGACAGATAAACAGGCCATTCCAAATATCATGTGATAAGAACGAGAGTCATCCAGAGTTTACTATGTACCAGGCACAATTTTGAACATTTTATCTGCATTGAGTCATATCATCTTTACAACAAGTCTGAGCTAAGTGCTCTTTTATACATGAGGAAACTGAGGCACAGACAGGTTAGGTCATTAGCCCAGAGTTACACAGCCAGGCCAAAAGTGGCGCAGCTAGAATTCTGCACTAGGGAATCCCAGGGTGGTCCAGAGGAGGGCCCTTAACAGGATGGATCAAGGAGAGCTTCCTGGAGGAGGGTCCACGTAAGACGAGGTTTGCATAATCAGTTGGTATTAACTGTGCAGCGGGGCAGAAGGACTGTTCAGGTTGAGGGAACAGCTTGTGCGTGGACCTGGGGTGAGAGAAGATAGGCTCTTTTGGCACCTGGCCATCAATGTGAGATGAGAGGGTGGAGAGGGTGAAACTGGACAGAGGAAAGGCCGGGCAGGGAGGGCCTTATACTGCCCTAAGAAACGTGGCCAGGATTCCCCTGGTGGTCCAGTGGTTAAGAATCCACCTGCTAATGAAGGGCACACGGGTTCAACTCCTGATCTGGGAAGATCCCATATGCAGTGGGGCAACTAAGCCCATTGGGCTGCAACTACTGAAACCCGAGGGTCTAGAGCCGTGCTCCACAACGAGAAGCCTCCACAATAAGAAGCCCTCGTACCACCATGAATAGTAGCCCGCACTCTCTGCAGCTAGAGAAAGCCTGAGCATGCACAGCAATAAAGACTCGTCGCAGTTAAAGGTTAATTAATTGTATTAATTAAAAAGAAAAGAAATGTGGCCTTGGTGTGGAGGATGCAGTGAGTAGGTCCACGCTGAGTGGGGGAAGAACTCCCCAGCCCCTGCCCCACCTCCAAGATGTCTGGCACCCACTTCATTGCAATCAGCCGCTTGGCTGGGAGACAAGGCAAGTCAGTCTTCCAGTCCCACCGGGGTCCGTCCCTAAGGCATCTCTTAAAAAGCCAGAACAGAGAAGGGGAGGGGGAGCTCAGAGATGGATCCCAAGTATGGTCACCAGGGGACCCAGTGAGGATTTGGGAATTGGGTGTGATTCTTCCTCTTGACCAGGAAAAAAAAAAGAAAAGTTTTTGAGAGGTGATGCAAGCAAATGCTAAAATAAATAAATAATAATTCAAGCAGTCCCAGAGAGCCTACAGCTCAAGGGCAGTCCCCCACCCCCACCCCAGGCTGTCATTTCCCCTCCCCCAGGCTGCACATAGTCATTTTCCTGGGTTGCCTTCCGAAGCCATTCTACACACATCTGCACAGGTTTATGTAGATATATCCTGTGGAAGAACTTTAATAATGAATTTTAATGTTCTTCTTTGTGGGGGAGAGTCCATTAAAAAGTAAAATATGTTCATTGTACAGAGGATTAAAAAAAAAAAAGAATAGCAGAACAAAGAATGAAGCTGCAAAGGCAATCTCTGCTAACATTTCCAACCCAGGATTTCTGCTTTAGCAAGAAAAACAAATAACCTTTGAATGACATGGTAAAAAGCATCTTTGTATTCTTTACCGAGTTCCATTTGCCTCCTCCTAATAGCATGATATTTGGAATAATGAGAATTATTATTATTTCAAAGGAGAGAACGGAGACTCAAAGAACTCAAGTACTAGGAAGGAAGATCTCCTGGCCCTGGAGCTCCTTCCACGTCGGCTCTCCCACCTTCTCCCTGTCTCCCACGCCGCAGGAGGGGGCCCGGCTCCCTGCCCACTGGAGACAAAACCTTCCTGAGCCTTTGTCTGCCAGATGCAGGTGCCCCTGCTGCGGCAACCACCAGCTGCAGTGACTCACAAAACGACGCCCAGGCCTGGTGGAACTTCTCTCTCCCTGCCCTGTGCTGCTCACCCCCTACTGGGATGGGGCCAAGCAAGGAAGGAAAGGGCATGTTGAAAGCACAGGCTTTGAGGTCAGACTGCTTGGATTTGTAGCTCGGGTCTGCCCTGGCCAGTTGTGTGATCTTAGGCAAATTACTTAATCTGTGTCTCACTTTCCCCAGCTGTAAAATGGGACAGCAGCAGTACTTCTCCGTAGAGCTGTGGTGAGGATTAATTGCCCAGAAAGTACACATGCACAGCAAGCACTTGGTAATGTTATCTGTTATTCTGGTCCTCTCAGCCCAGAGGTGAGATGGGGGTGGAGAGGAGCCCTGTGCCCTGAAGGCCCCATCTCACATTCCACCTCCCTCCCCCCAGGCTACTCTGCCCAGGGTCCCAACTTCCCCGAAATCGACAGGTCTTTGCTCATGCTATACCCTCCGACTCTCTTTCCAGACATTCCCGGCTGAGGAAATCTTTCTCATATTTCAGAATTCAGAGGCAAAGCCTCCAGGGATCCTCCAAAAACATACCTCCACCCTCAATCCAAATAAACCTCTTCTTCCTCTGGATCCAACACCACTGGACACTGGATGAGCACACAGTATTGTGTAACCCAGGGCTCCCCCTGTCCTCCAGCTAACAAGGGTCACCGGTTCTTTAAAGTTGCTTCCATACCCCTCCTTATACCTTCCCAACAGAGTCCTCCTCTGGCCAGCACCCCCTATTCTGGGAATGTTTGCTCCAGTTTCAGCTCTGGGGGTGGAGCCAGTGAGGGCTAATACTAGCAGCTCTTGGCACTGTTCTGGTGCTGTTATTGGCCCACGAATGAGCACAAGACATAGCTTGACCAATCAGACTTGCTGTTCAGTCACTAAGTCACGGCCAAGTCTTTGTGACACCATGGACTGCAGCATGCCAGGTTTCTCTGTCCTTCACTATCTCCCAGAGTTTGCCCAAACTCATGTCCATTAAGTCAGTGATGCCATTCAACCACCTCATTCTCTGTCACCCCCTATCCTCTTGCCCTCAATACCTGCTGGTATCAGGGTCTTTTCCAGTGAGTTGGCTTTTCACATCAGGTGGCCAAAGTACTGAAGCTTCAGCTTCAGCATCAGTCCTTCCAATTAATATTCCGGGTTGATTTCCTTTAGGATTGACTTGTTGGATCTCCTTGCTGTTCATCGGATTCTCAAGAGTCTTCTCCAGACCACAATTTGAAAGTATCAATTCTTAAGCACTCAGCCTTCTTTACAGTTCAACTCTCATATGCGTACATGACTATTGGAAAAACCATAGCTTTGGCTAGATGGACCTTTGTCAGCAAAGTGACGTCTCTGCTTTTTAATATGCTGTCTAGGTTGCTCACAGCTTTCCTTCCAAGGAGCAAGCGCCCTTTAATTTCATGGTGACAGTCACCGTCCACAGTGATTTGGGAGCCAAAGAAAAAAAATCTGTCAGTTTCCATTTTTTCCCGTCTATTAGCCATAAAGTGATTGGACCAGATGCCATGACGTTCGTTTTTTAAATGTTGAGTTTTGAGCCAGCTTTTTCACTCTCCTCTTTCACCCTCATCAAGAGGCTTTTTAATTCTTCTTCACTTTCTGCCATTAGAGTGGTACCATCTGCATATCTGAAGTTATTGATATTTCCTCTGCAGTCTTGATTCCAGCTTGCAATTCATCCAGCTCAGGATTTCACATGATGTACTCTGCATAGAAGTTAAATAAGCAAGGTGACAATATGCAGCCTTGACATACTCCTTTCCCAGTTTTGAACCAGTCTGTTGTTCCATGTCTGGTTTGAACTGTTGCTTCTTGACCTGCATACAGGTTTCTCAGGAGGCAGGCAGGGTGGTCTGGTATTCCCATTTCTCTAAGAATTTTCCACAGTTTGTTGTGATCCAACAATCAAAGGCATTTGAGTAGTCAACAAAGCAAAAGTAGATGTTTCTCTGGAATTCCCTTGCTTTTTCTATGATCCAACAGATGCTGGTACTTTGATCTCTGGTTCCTCTGCCTTTTCTAAATCCAGCTTGCACATCTGGAAGTTCTCAGTTCACATGCTATTGAAGCTTAACTTGAAGGATTTGGAGCATCACCTTGCTAGTATAGGAGACGGGAGCAATTGTACGGTAGTGTCTTAGCAACTTTCTTTAGCATTGCTTTTCTTTGGGGTTGGAATGAAAACTGACCTTTTCCAGTCCTGTGGCCACTGCTGTTTTCCAAATTTGCTGGCAAGTTGAGTGCAGCACTTCAACAGCATCATCTTTGAGGATTTTAAATAGCTCCACTAACTTTGTTCTAATGTTTCCTAAGGTCCACTTGACTTTACACTCCAGGATATCTGGTTCTAGGTGAATGACCACACCATTGTGGTTATCTGGGTCATTAAGACCTTTTTTGTATAGTTCTTCTGGGCATTCTTGCCACCTCTTCATAATTTCGTCTGCTTCTGTTAGGTCCTTGTTGTTTCTGTCCTTTATCGAGCCCATCTTTGCATGAAACGTTCCCTTGGTATCTCCAATTTTCTTGAAGATCTCTAGTCTTTCCCACTCTATTGCTTTCCTCTATTTCTTTGCAAGGTTCACTTAAGAAGGCTTTCTTATCTCTCCTTGTTGTTCTCTGGAACTCTGCATTCAGTTGGGTATATCTTTCCCTTTCTCCTTTGCCATTCACTTCTCTTCGTTTCTCAGCTATTTGTAAGGCCTGTTCAGACAACCACTTTGCCTTCTTGTGTTTCTTTTTCTTGGGGATGGTTTTGGTCACTGCCTCCCGTACAATGTTATGCACCTCCATCCATAGTTCTTCAGGCACTGTCTACCAGATCTAATCCCTTGAATCTATTTATCACCTCCACTGTATAATCATAAGGTATTTGATTTAGGTCATACCTAAATGGTTCGTGACATTATACAGGAGGCAGTGATCAAGACCATCCCCAAGAAAAAGAAATGCAAAGAGGCAAGATACTTGTCTGAGGAGGCCTTACAAATAGCTGAGAAAAGAAGAGAAGCTAAAGGCAATGAAAAGGAAAGATATACTCAACTGAATGCAGAGTTCCAAAGATTAGCACAACTAAAGACCTATATATAGAAAACTATAAAACACTGGTGAAAGAAATCAAAGAGGACACTAATAGATGGAGAAATATACCATGTTCATGAATTGGAAGATTCAATATAGTGAAAATGAGTATACTACCCAAAGCAATTTATAGATTCAATGCAATCCCTATCAAGCTACCAACGGTATTCTTCACAGAGCTAGAACAAATAATTTCACAATTTGTGTGGAAATACAAAAAAACCTCGAATAGCCAAAGCTATCTTGAGAAAGAAGAATGGAACTGGAGGAATCAACCTGCCTGACTTCAGGCTCTACTACAAAGCCACAGTCATCAAGACAGTATGGTACTGGCACAAAGACAGAAATATAGATCAATGGAACAAAATAGAAAGCCCAGAGATTAATCCACACACATATGGACACCTTATCTTTGACAAAGGAGGCAAGAATATACAATGGATTAAAGACAATCTCTTTAACAAGTGGTGCTGGGAAAACTGGTCAACCACTTGTAAAAGAATGAAACTAGAGCACTTTCTAACACCATACACAAAAATAAACTCAAAATGGATTAAAGATCTAAACGTAAGACCAGAAACTATAAAACTCCTAGAGGAGAACATAGGCAAAACACTCTCCGACATACATCACAGCAGGATCCTCTATGACCCACCTCCCAGAATATCGGAAATAAAAGCAAAAATAAACAAATGGGACCTAATTAAACTTAAAAGCTTTTGCACAACAAAGGAAACTATAAGCAAGGTGAAAAGACAGCCTTCAGAATGGGAGAAAATAATAGCAAATGAAGCAACTGACAAACAACTAATCTCAAAAATATACAAGCAACTCCTACAGCTCAATTCCAGAAAAATAAATGACCCAATCAAAAAATGGACCAAAGAACTAAATAGACATTTCTCCAAAGAAGACATACAGATGGCTAACAAATACATGAAAAGATGCTCAACATCACTCATTATCAGAGAAATGCAAATCAAAACCACTATGAGGTACCATTTCACGCCAGTCAGAATGGCTGCGATCCAAAAGTCTACAAGTAATAAATGCTGGAGAGAGTGTGGAGAAAAGGGAACCCTCTTACACTGTTGGTGGGAATGCAAACTAGTACAGCCACTATGGAGAACAGTGTGGAGATTCCTTAAAAAACTGGAAATAGAACTGCCTTATGATCCAGCAATCCCACTGCTGGGCATACACACTGAGGAAACCAGAATTGAAAGAGACACGTGTACCCCAATGTTCATCACGTTACTGTTTATAATAGCCAGGACATGGGAGCAACCTAGATGTCCATCAGCAGATGAATGGATAAGAAAACTGTGGTACATATACACAATGGAGTATTACTCAGCCATTAAAAAGAATACATATGAATCAATTCTAATGAGGTGGATGAAACTGGAGCCTATTATACAGAGTGAAGTAAGCCAGAAAGAAAAACACCAATACATGTATATATATATGGAATTTAGAAAGATGGTAATGATAACCCTGTATACGAGACAGCAAAAGAGACACTGATGTATAGAACAGTCTTTTGGACTCTGTGGGAGAGGGAGAGGGTGGGATGATTTGGGAGAATGGCATTGAAATATGTTTAATATCATATATGAAACGAGTCAGCAGTCCAGATTCAATGCACGATACTGGATGCTTGGGGCTGGTGCACTGGGACGACCCGGAAGGATGGTATGGGGAAGGAGGAGGGTTCAGGATGGGGAACACATGTATGCCTGTGGCGGATTCATTTCGATATATGGCAGAACCAGTACCATAGTGTAAAGTTTAAAAATAAAATTAAAAAAAAAAACACAAAGATTAGCACAGAGAGATAAGAAAGCCTTCCTCAGTAATAAGTAATAAATGCAAAGAAATAGAGGAAAGCAATAGAATGGGAAAGACTAGAGATCTCTTCAAGAAAATCAAAGATACCAATGTAACATTTCATGCAAAGATGAGCACAATAAAGGATCAGAAATGGTATGGACCTAACAGAAGCAGAAGGTATCAAGAAGAGGTGGCAAGAATACATAGAAGAACTACACAAAAAAGATCTTCATGACACAATCACGATGGTGTGATCACTCACCTAGACCCAGACATCCTGGAATGAGAAGTTAAGTGGGCCTTAAGAAGCATCACTACGAACAAAGCTAGTGGAGGTGATGGAATTCCAGTTGACCTATTTAAAATCCTAAAAGATGATGCTGTGAAAGTGTTGCACTCAATATGCCAGCATATTTGGGAAATACGCCAGCAATTTGGAAAACCCAGCAGTGGCCACAGGACTGGAAAAGATCAGTTTTCATTCCAATCCCAAAGAAAGGGAATGCCAAAGAATGTTCAAACTACCGCACAATTGTACTCGTCTCACACACTAGCAAAGTAATGCTCAAAATTCTCCAAGCCAGGCTTCAACAGTGTGTGAACCGTGAACTTCCAGATGTTCAAGCTGGATTTATAAAAGGCAGAGGAACCAGAGATCAAATTGCCAACATCCGCTGGATCATCGAAAAAGCAAGAGTTCCAGAAAAATATCTACTTCTGCTTTATTAACTATGCCAAAGCCAGTCATTTGTGATCCATTTTGTGCGGATCCAACAAAATGGGGAAAATTCTCAAAGAGTTGGGAATAATAGACCACCTTACCTGCCTCCTGAGAAATCTGTATGCAGGTCAAGAAGCAACAGTTAGAACTGGACATGGAACAATAGACTGGTTCCAAATTGGGAAAGGAGTACAACAAAGCTGCATATTGTCACTCTGCTTATTTAACATCTATGCAGAGTACATCATGCAAAATGCCAGGCTAGATAAAACACAAGCTGGACTCAAGATTACCAGGAGAAATATCAATAATGTCAGATATGCAGATGACATCACCCTTATGGCAGAAAGTGAAGAAGAACTTAAGAGCCTCTTGATGAAAGTGAAAGAGGAGAGTGAAAAAGCTGGCTTAAAACTCAACATTCAAAAAACTAAGATCATGGCATGCAGTCCCATCACTTCATGGCAAATAGGTCAGGAAACAGTGAGAGATTTTATTTTTGGGGGCTCCAAAATCACTGGAGATGGTGACTGCAGCCATGAAATTAAAAGACACTTGCTCCTTGGAAGAAAAGCTATGACCAAGCTGCTGCTGCTGCTAAGTCGCTTCAGTCGTGTCCGACTCTGTGCAACCTCATAGATGGCAGGGGTTGCCCACCAGGCTCCTCTGTCCCTGGGATTCTTCAGGCAAGAATACTGGAATGGGTTGCCATTTCCTTCCCCAATGCATGAAAGTGAAAGTGAAATCGCTCAGTCGTGTTTGACTCTTAGTGACCCCATGGACTGTAGCCCACCGGGCTCCTGCGTCCATGGGATTCTCCAGGCAAGAATACTAGAGTGGGTTGCCAGCATATTTAAAAGCTCATATTTAATTTATTATGTACCAGTACTTATGGTGCATAGCACTTACTATGTGCCAGTCCATTCCCCGTCTTGTCTTTGCTGACTGTATAGAGCTTCTCCGTCTTTGGCTCAAAGGACATAATCCGTCTGATTTCAGTATTGACCATCTGGTGGTGTCCATGTGTAGAGTCATCTCTTAGGTTGTTGGAAGAGGGAGAAAGGCAATGCCAAGTAATGTTCAAACTACCACAAAATTGCACGCATTTCACATGCTAGGAAAGTAATGCTCAAAATCCTTCAAACTAGACTTCAATAGTATCTGAACAGAGAACTTCCAGATGTACAAGCTGGATTTAGAAAAGGCAGAGGAATGAGAGATCAAATTGCCAATATCTGTTGGATCATAGAAAAAGATAGAAAATTCCAGAAAAACATCTACTTCTGCTTCATTGACTTCTCAAAAGCTTTTGACTGTTTGGATCCCAACAAACTGTGGAAAATTCTTAAAGAGCTGGAAGTACCAGGCCACCTTACCTGCCTCCTGAGAAATCTGTATGCAGGTGAAGAAGCAACAGTTAGAACCAAACATGGAACAACAGACTGGTTCCAAAATGGGAAAGAAGTACATCAAGGCTGCATATTGTCACCCTGCTTATTTAATTTCTATGCAGACTACATCATGGGAAATGCCAGGCTGGTTGAATCACAAGTTGGAATCAAGACTGCAGAGAGAAATATCAATAACCTCAGATATACAGATGATACCACTTTAACGGCAGAAAGCAAAGAGGAATTAAAGAGCCTCTTGATGAAGGTAAAAGAGGAGAGTGAAAAAACTTGTTTGAAACTCAACATTCAAAGAACAAAGATCATAGCATGTGGTTTCAACACTTCATGGCTAATAGATGGGGAAACAATGGAAACAGTGGCAGACTTAATTTTCTTGGGCTCCAAAATCACTGTGGACAGTGACTGCAGCCATGAAATTAAAAGATGCTTGCTCCTTGGAAGAAAAGCAATGACAAACCCAGATGGCATATTAAAAAGCAGAGACATTACTTTGCCTACAAAGGTCTGTATAGTCAAAGCTATGTTTTTTCCAGTAGTCATGTATGGATGTGAGAGCTGGGCAATAAGAAAGGCTGAGCACCAAAGAACTGATACCTTCAAACTGTGGTGTTGGAGAGGACTCTGAGAGTCCCTTAGACTGCAAGGAGATCAAACCAGTCAATCCTAAAGGAAATCACCCTGAATATTCACTGCAAGGACTGATGCTGAAGCTGAAACTCCAATACTTTGGCCACCTGTTGTGAACAGCTGACTCATTGGAAAAGACCCTGAAGCTGGGAAAGATAGAAGGCAGTAGAAGGGGACGACAGAGGATGAGATGGCTGGATGGCATCACCGACTCTATGGACATGAGTTTGAGCAAAGTCTAGGAGATAGTGAAGGCCAGTGAAGCCTGACATGCTGCAGTCCATGAGGTCGCAAGTGCTGGACACGACTGAGAGACTGAGCAGCAGCAACTGTGTGCCAGGCACTGGTCTGTGAGATTTATATGTGTAAATTCATTGAACACTCACAACTCCCTTAGTAGGTAGATGTGACCCGTGTCATTTGAGACCTCCTGGGTTTTTGCAACTCTGCTACTTATTGTATAAACTTAAACGTCCTATGCCTCAGTTTCCTCATCTGAAAATAGAAGGTACTTCATAGGGTTGCAGTAAGAATTTTAAGAGGCGTAATCCGTATAAGGTATACTGATATCAGTGTCGAGCACATACTAGGTACTAAAAAAATTAGTCTTTATTATTCCCATTTTACAGATGAAATCAAGGCTCAAGGAGTCTATGACAGATGTAGTGAGTGTTTGACTCACATAATCTAGCTCTGAAGTTTGCACTCTACCACATGGCTCAAGCCTCCAGCACTGCCTGTAAGAAGCCCAGGAGATGTGCAGGTTACAGCCAGCCTGACTCACCAGCCTCCCAGGGCTGCATTTACTGAGTTCTCAGTCCCCAGACATCTCTTGTGTCCCACCTGTGCTGTGCATACCCCCAAGTCCCAGCCAGAAACAAGGCCCTACCCTTCACACCCTCACAATTTATCCCACAAGGCCATCTTGTGGGACGGTTGGTGGTAATGGTGGGTGGAGGCACCACTAAAAGATAAAATTTGAGTATTAAATATCCTTCTTCTTAAAAGTCCAGCAACCATTTCCATCCTAGGGGCTTTCAGAGTCTAGACAGATTGCTTCTTTCTTCCAATTGCATTTCTCTGCTCTCGTCCCCTCCTCCCACTTTCAGGCCTCAAGTTTCTCCTTATTTCCTTCCTGGGGCCTTTCTAGGCCTCCAGGCTGTGGTCAGCAAGTGGGCAGTGCCCAAGGCTGCCAATACTGGGTTTGGCCATGCAGAGACCCTCATCTTCCTGGAGGGGTGTCATGGCCAGGTTATAATCCAGCATCTTGGGGTTCTGGGTTGGAGGATTCAGGCCTCTGGCTCCCTGGCCCAGCCTTATTCCAGTGAGTGCCCAAGAAAGGAAGGATGAATTTAATGTGCTGCTCGCCCTTCCCTACCGGCTGCTCGCCCCGCCTCCCAGCGAGTCAGCACCGCAGCCAGACCTCTCAGCCTTTCCTGTTAGCTCCTCGGGCTCCGGAAGAACAGCAGGATGTGAGCTTTTCCCAGGCCGTTTTTGGACTTGGCAGAGCGGCAGGTGTTGGCAGACTGTCCCCAAGAGGCTGGACCCATTGCTCAGTTCTGCGCATCTCGTGGCCAGTCCCCGCCTCTCACCCTGAGGATGGGAGAATCCCATCCCAGGAGATGTGTAACGGATGCCCGTGGATGGGTGTGTACGCTGTGTATGTCAGTTCTTGAACAGACAGGGCAGGGTCAGAGAAGGTCTGAAGATGAATCTGGAGCCAGAGGGCCTGAGTGTAAATCTTGGGTACACTATCCTGACTCCCTGCCTCAGTTGCTTCATTTGTGAAAAAAACGGAGATAAGGGGCCCTGGTTTGCTCCCTGGTCAAGGAACTAGATTCCACATGCCACAACAAAGATTGAAGAACCATTGTGCTGCAGCTAAGACCTGGTGCAGCCAAATACATAAATTAATTTAAAAAAAAAGAGTCCCTCCCTCCAAGATCGCAAAGAGTGAATGCATTTATATCTGTCTGTAAAGACTTCAGAGGCGTGCCTGGAACATAAAAATCTCTAAATCGGTGTTTGTTTCATTAAAAACACACACACACATAAATTCAGTAAACATTTACTGAGGGTCCATCATGTGCCAGGTCCAGGTCAGGTTTTGGTGACCCAGCAGGGAATGAAGCAAGAAGAAGGAGGACACAGTGGCTCCCAGAGAAAGGACATCTGGCCTCTCTCCCAGAGGGAGTGATTTCAGTGGTGGGGGCTGGAATCGGGAATCTCTTAGGAAATGGCCCCAAGAGCCAAGTCTAAACTTCACTGAATAGACGGGAAAGCCAAGACTTGGGGAGGGACTGGTTGTCGCCCAAGATCTTACAGCTGGAGAATAATAACAACAAGCACTGAAAGGTATGGAGCATCCTTAATGTGCCAGACACAGAGTTGTTTCATTGTGTCTTGTCACTGTCCCTGATTCATAAATGAGGAGCTGAGCACAGAAAAGTTGAGTAATTTGCTCAAGGTCCCATTGCTAGGAAACAGTAGAGCCAGGACAGAGACCCAGACAGTCTGGTTGAGCAAAAAGCAAAATGACACTGATAATCAACTGTCTTTCACTGAGTGCCCACAACACATCCTGCAAAACACACCATCTTTCATCTTCACACCACCAGATCAAGTAGGTATCATGACTGTCCCCACTTTACAGATGAAGAAACTGAGGCCCCAGGGGATTAAGTGATCAAGTTCTCATATCCAGGCAGTGGAAGAGCTGGGGTTTCTAGAAACGAGGCCCTCTGGCCACCCCAGACCTCCCAATTCCCAGAAGCTTTCCCTAGCCTGGCTGGAGCCCATACTGTCCTCTTCCACCCCTTCTGTGCCCAGGGAAGTGCATGCAGAGAATGCAGAAGCCATTGACCTACGGTCTGGACAAATGAGCATTATGAGCAGAAACCTTCTGCCAAGCAGAGAGAGCCCTAAAATGCAGCCAAAGCCATGTGGACACTGTCCCAGTCCAGCCACAGCCCCACTCCCTCCAGCCTGGTCCAGGATTCTCTGGGAAGACTGGACTTTACCAGGCTCAGAACACACCAGAGGTAACAGCAGTGCTCAGCTCTGCTAGTCCTCGGCACACATTATTCGGAGGTTAACTTTCACAACAACCTTGAAAAGAACGTGCTAGTCTTGCCCTCACTTTGCGAGGGGCAGGACTGCTCTGGCGACTGATGTGTGAGTTCCAATCCCAGTTCTACCACCTCCAAGTCATGGCTTCAGGCAGCACCTAACCTCTCTGGGCCTCTGTTGCTTCATCTATTATAAGGATAATATGAGTATGTCCACCCCAGAGGGTGGACAGAAGAATGAGGCACGCTGGCACCAGTAAAGCACCTAGAACAATGCCCAGCATGTAATAAACCCTATGCACTTGCCACTTTAGGAAACTGAGGCTCAGGGAAGTTCTATGACTCGCCCCATAAACTCGTGTGTCATGTGGAAGAGCCAGGACTCGGACTCAAATCTGTTCAATTTCAAAGCAGCCTTCATCTCACATATTAAGAGATGTGAGCTCCTTGATGGATGAGCAGGATTTATAGATTGAGGGGAGACAGATTTTTTTATTATTATTAATTTGACTGTGCTAGATCTTAGTCACAGCAGATGAGCTCTTACTGATGGCATGCGGAATCTAGTTCCCTGACCAGGGATCAAACCCACATCCTCTGCATTGGGATCATAGCGTCTTAACCACTGAACCACCAGGACAGGCTGAGACAGACATTTTAAGCTGAGGAAAGCTCATCCACACAGAGGTGGGAACGGGCCACAGAGTTGCCTAGTAGTGGTGCCAGAGTCAGGGCTCAGCCCCATGATGCCAACCCCAAGCTGGGAGCCATCCAGTCTGATGGCAATTCAGATCATTTCACAAGCATTTCTGAGCCCCTATGATATGCCAGACCAGGTACTGTATGCTAAGAAAAGAAAATCACAGTCGCCCTCAAGAAGCTCAATAATCTAGTGGAGGAGATGGATTCACACACAAACCACTGTGATCCAGCCAAATAATGGTTCTATAGTGACCAGGGGCAAAGAGCAAATTCTCCCCCCGGAGGAGCTGACAGAGGCTCTATGGAGGAACTGGGCATTTGAACTGGACCTTTTAAGAGCTGAGCAAAAGCAAAAGGGAAAAGTGAGTTCATCACAGGCAGAGAGCCCAGTAGAGTCATCGGGTACATGGGGTGTTTGGGAGAGCAGCGAGTTTGGTATACCCAGACGAAGGCAGACAAAACGGCAGCTGCGGTGCTCCACTGGACTAGGGAGGGTCTCTGAATCGGTCAGAACTCCTGGGTTGCAAGACACAGAAAACACAATCCCAAGAGGCTTAAATGAGACGGAAATTTGCCCCCACCAAAAATAAAAATTTCATTTTCCCTGCTTCAGGAAAGAGCTGTATCTAGGGATTGAAATGCTGCCACGAGGACTTAGTCCCCATCTTTCTGCTTCTCCCTGTGTTGCCTTCCTTCTGGAGCAGTTCCTTTCCAAATGAAGGCAGCTCCAGACTGAACCCATCCCAATTTCCAGCCCAGTGGAAGGAAAAAATCAATGTCTCCCAGTGGTTAAACACAGGTTCTGCAGTTGACTCTCCCTGAACTGGTTTGGGTCTACCCCTGACTACGCCTGAACCAATCACTGTTTGGGGGCGGGGCTGAGCTACTCTGATTGGCCAAGTTGGGGTCACCTGTGGCAACCCACTCCAGAGTTCTTGGCTGGAGAATCCCAGGGACGGCGGAGCCTGGTGGGCTTCCGTCTATGGGGTCACATAGAGTTGGACACGACTGAAGCAACTTAGCAGCAGCAACAGCAGCCTTTCCCTAGCCCTGAGCCTCATCCAAATTGCATGGACAGAGTGAGGAAGGGATGGCTTCCCTGGAATAAAGGAATTTAGAGATATTAAGGAAAAGGTGGCGAAAGTCCAGACTTTGAGGTCATGGTCCTTTGGGCAGTGGGGACCCAGTGAAGGCTTTAATTTGGGGATTGAGTGCCTTAGATTAAATTTAGGCACTAGGAGTAGAGAAGGGGGCAGGTAACAGGGACAGAGTGCTGAAGAACTGATGCTTTTGAACTGTGGTGTTGGAGAAGACTCTTGAGAGTCCCTTGGACAGCAAGGAGATTCAACCAGTCCATCCTAAAGGAAATCAGTCCTGAATATTCATTGGAAGGACTGATGTTGAAGCTGAGACGCCAATACTTTGGCCACCCGATGCGAAGAGCTGACTCATTTGAAAAGACTCTGATGCTGGGAAAGATTGAAGGTAGGAGGAGAAGGGGCCGACAGAGGATGAGATGGTTGGATGGCATCACCGACTCAATGGACATGAGTTTGAGTAAACTCCGGGAGTTGGTGATGGACAGGGAGGCCTGGTGCGCTGTAGTCCATGGGGTCACAAAGAGTCAGAGGCGACTGAACTGAACTGAACTGAACTGAACAGGGACAGAGAAACTTGTAGGAAGATGCAAGTTCCTTTAAGAGCTCCTGGAGTCCTGGGGCAGAAGGCATGGGGACAAAGGGGAGGGGCAAAAGGTGCCTGGCTGCGATGCCCGGATTGTTACGGGAAGGGCTGTTTCAAGGACCAAGACCACGTCACCCTTTTGCTATGGGCCTGGAGATGCCAGCCAGAGTGTGGGCTGAGGGCCCAGCCTCCCTTCCCCCAGAACCCCATGACTAACTCCTTCCCTCCATCTGCTCCCACACTTATTTGTTCCCCCACACCCGGGCCCAAGGGAGTCTGATCTCTGTGGTGTTGGCTGTGTGGTGGTCACCTCGCTGTCATGCGGTGGTGGCGGCGGCAGGGACTGAGCACCTTGCCCTCTCCCAGCCTCGGCCGCCCCTTCCTGAGTTTCTGACCTCCTCCTCCCTGCCCCTGGGGCTGGGACGTCACCCCTGGGGCTCCAGGGTAGCCAGCTCCTCTCCCTGGTGAAAGGGGCCATTGTGAGATCAGCCTGAGAGCTGGCAGGCGCTGGGCTGGCACACGTGGCTCTCCCAAAGGCCCTGGGTCCAGCCATGCCTGTCTCTGGCTGCTTGGGAGGGCGGAGGAGGTGTGAGGAGGCTTGGGCAGCTATGGAGGCTACTGGGCCTGCTGTAGGTAGGCCCTGAAGAAATGCTGCGTTCTGATTTCTATCTGCCTGGGGGCTGAAGGAGGCTGGAGGGTAGAACACCCTGCTGGAACCTTCTGAACCTTGGAGCAGGAACAACATGACAGCTGAGCCCTGGTATATCTGGGGCCTTCGGCAAACTGAAAGCCACGGTGTGCTTGACAAGGCCAGAACCCTGTTCCTCAACAGCCCAGCCAAGCCTGCAGGGCCCTGGAGGAAGAAACCAGGCATGGAGGCCATCCAGGAAAGGTTGGGAGGTTTGGGAGTGGGCGGTGAGAAAGGGAGGCACCTAAGACTTGCAGTTTCACCACAGACTGCCAGACACCTTCCAGACAGAGCCTGTGATAAGGGTGTCATATTTAGCTACTATTTATTGAGCACTTACTAAGTGTTGGGCACAGTGCCAAAGACTGTATGTCATTTAGTCCTTATACCATATAAGGCAAATGGCTCAGTGATAAAGAATCCACCTGCCAATGTAGGAGACTTGGTTTTGATCCCTGGGTGGGGAGAATCCCCTGGAAAAGGAAATGGCAAGCCACTCCAGTATTCTTGCCTGGAAAATTCCATGGACAGAGGAGCCTGGAGGGCTACAGTCCATGGGGTTGCAGAAAAGACTCAGACACAACTTAGCAACGAAACAACAACAATCTGTCTCTAGGGCTGTTGTGTGTAGTTGTTGACTGCACAGGGGAGGTGCTTCTGCTGTTTTAGTCACTCAGTTGTGTCTGACACTTTTGTGACCCTGTGAACCGTAACCTGCGAGGCTCCTCTGTCCATGGGGTTTCCCAGGCGAGAATACAGGCATGGGTTGCCATTTCCTTCCCCAGGGGATCTTCCCAAACCAGGGATTGAACCCACGTCTCCTGCAGTAGCAGGCAGGTTCTTTACCACTGGATCATCAGGGAAGTCCCCTGGCCTTATCTCTTATCGTTCACATTTCCTCTCCACACCTCATCCCTCTTACCTGTAAAGTGGGTATGTCAATTAGAGTTCTTAAGAAACCACGACAGAAAGCAACTTGGCTTTCCCTAAATGACAGCAAATGGAATGCCTTGGAAGGGTCTGGGTCTGCCCAGAAAGAATGGGAGGAGGAGCTGAACGAGGCCTTGGAAAGGCCAGCAACCAGGGCCACTCGGGGGACCTGGGCTAGGACCAATGAACAGTACCTTTGAGCTGATTCCCTAAAGGATCGACCAGGCCCTGTTATCAGAAGAGGGCGTGATTGTTGTGTAGCCTCAGGCAGCCCACGTGCACCTCGCAGGAAGACGGTCTGCTCGTAGGCATGGCCTCCATCAGGTTAGCTCTCATGGGGAAGCTCTTTGCAGGCTGTACACGAGCAGGGAGATGAGATGAGCAGGGAGATGAGATGGTTGGATGGCATCACCGACTCAATGGACATGATTTTGGGTAGACTCTGGGAGTTGGTGACGGACAGGGAGGCCTGGTGTGCTGCAGTCCATGGTGTCGCAAAGAATCGGACACGACTGAGCGGCTGAACTGAACTGAACTGAAATGAGCGGGAGACCCATGGACCTAGAGGAAACAGGGCCGTCTCCCACTCCTGCTCTGCTACTGACCGCTTCTGCGCCCGCAGGCAAGTTCCTTCTGGACCAGAGTTTCTTCATTTGTAGGAGGAAGGCGATCGTCTTCAAGGCCCGCTTTTAGCTCAATAAGGTGTTGGTGACCCGCTTCAGAGGGATTTGGGGATATTACAGGATGTTTCTGGGAGCCATTGCTCAACTTGAAAGAATGAATCATGAGCGCTAGAATTTCAGGCATCCATGAAGATAATATGGATTGGGTGGGGTTTGGTGTGGTCCCACCAAGCGGAAAAACACCCAGTTCACTTAGAAGACCAAGTAAGAACAGGGGCAGTGTGAGCACAGGGTCCTGACCTCGTCCCTCCGGAAACTCTGCCTTCAAAGGGTTGTGGAGATCCCTGCTCAGAGGTCACAAGTTAATCATGGTTGAGATTTCGTTTGCTGAAGGATTTATGGGCAGAGGAAGCATGGTTACCTGACAGGAGAAAGGCCCACTCACGTTGGAGTGTCTTTGTTTTTATGTTTGCTTGTTTGTTTAACTATTTGGCTGCACCCCACTGCGTGTGGGATCCTAGTTCCCTGACCAGGGATCAAACCCACACACTCTACATTGGAAGGCAGAGTCCTAACCACTGGACTGCCAGGGAAGTCCCCAGTGTGCCTTTGTTAAAGGGACACATCGATTTGTGCCTAGACAGAGGCACTGTGCAAAGAGGACATCCATGCTCCTCTCTGGGCCTCAGTTTCCACCTCTGTCAAATGGGGAGAAGGTCAGTATCATGCCAGCCTCATGGGCTCTTTCTGTTTTTTCTTTTTAATAGTCTCTTCCTGAGGATCAAATGGGACAATACACATGAAAGAAAACTTGAGGAAGCCTAGGGCCCAGGTGCGGGGTAAAGACAAAAGTGTAAGCCTTGTGGCAGGGCTTGTGTCTGCCCAGTTCTCAGCTGCAGCCTCAGTGCAGTAAGGGGTGCAGCATAAAGATTCTGTTGAACTATTAATAGCTAACATGTAATATGTATTTATGTTCCAAGTACTATTCTAAGGGTTTCCAAGTATGTGCTCTTTTAATCTTTATAATAATATAAATACTGTTATTATCATTCCTGTTTAGAGATAAGGAAGCTGAGGTACCAAGAGACTATGTTACTTGCCCAAGGCCATGGGGGATGTGGGAAGGAAGAGGGAGAATTGGGCTTTGAACCCAGGCAGTCTCTAGAGTCTGGGTTCTTAAATATACCTTTCTGTCTGAATGGGTTACAAAATGAGTGAATGAGTGGATGAATAAATGCATGAATGAGTGAATTAGCATGGGCATTGATGAATGAGGACTGGGGTTCTAAGCTGAAGCTTCCAGAAAGGTTTCCTCTCTTTTTGTCAGTCTATGGGCAGGCTCTTGTATTTATAGAAGACACTTGGCAAATGCAACATTGTGTCCAGAACTGATCTCATCATCTCACCCAAACCTGCTCATCTCCTGCTATCACTGAGGGCAGTTGCTCAAGATAGAAACTTCCAAGTCACACTTTTACTCACCTGGTGAGTCTCTGGCCAACTCCTAAAGGTCACAGCAGAAACTTTTTATCTCATGCCAAGTTCCTCCAGATGTCACTGCTTTCGACCTTCAAGTTTAACAGCTTGCTGGGCATCCCCCACCCCCGTGCTTTAAGATCTCATGAAAAATGGGCTTTCCTATCCTATCCCACTGTGAAAGGATTCATAACTAGTCTCCTATTCCAGTTAAACTGTTGCTGTAAAATGAATCAACCGAAAAACTTCGTCGCTTAAAACAATATCATTTGTTATTATTTCTCACAGATCTCTGGGTCAACTGTGCTTAGCTAGGCTGGGTTCTGTCTCACGGTTCTCCATGTGGTTGCGATCAGAGGGTGGATGGAATGCTTCTCGGCCTTTGGCTGAGATCACGTGTAGATAGTGGAGTTGGAGTGTTCTAGAAGTTAAGTCCAGTACTTTGGGGGCAGGAGGAGAAGGGGACGACAGAGGATGAGATGGCTGGATGGCATCACTGACTCGATGGACGTGAGTCTGAGTGAACTCTGCGAGTTGGTGATGGACAGGGAGGCCTGGCGTGCTGCGATTCATGGGGTCGCAAAGAGTCGGACATGACTGAGTGACTGAACTGGACTGAACTGAACTGAGAGGCTTCCTCCGCTCACATGTCTGGCAGTTGATACTGGTTGTTGGCTGGTATGTCAGCCGGGGCTGTCTGGCAGAACATTCACACGTGGCCTCTTAAGGTTCCCTGTGCACAGTATGGCAGCTGGATTCCAAGAATAAGTATTCCTGGAAATAGGAAGTGACCTTCCAGTCTCAAGATTTGGGTCATTTCCTATATTCTATTGGTCAGTCACAAAATCCATGTTCAAGGGGAAGGCGTACAAAAACCCTCGTTTTTATGGGAGGGGCAGAAAGCATTTGGGCACAATGTTTTAGGACCACCACGCCTCCTAATCTCTATGGGGGTTCTTGGGAAGGGGGTCCATTTCTCCTAGTCAGCCTCTTCACTTCCTCCTTTCATAAAACCTACTCCTGCTGAATTCTTGATCGCCTTCAGTTCTCCACTCCCGTAAAGGCCCTTTCCACTCCACTGGTAACCCAAAGGTTGAACACAGCCCACCCACTTTGTAAAAACTTTCTCCAAGGTCATGTGTGAGGACGTGGTAGACTTTCACTGATCCATGGGTGATAGGTAAGGGGAGTTGCCTTTCAGTGAAGCAGTATACAGATAGGAAAACTGATCCCAGAGAGGGGAAGGGAGTTTCCCAAACACAGAAAATTAGATGCCCAGCTGAGGCTTGAACTCAAGCCTCTTCTCACTCCTGGTCCAGCTTTTGATCAATTTAACTAAGGGCTGATGCCAAAAGGAAAGACCAACACTGAGTTTGTTTAGGATTCAGTTCTGTGGAGCTTGCCCACATGGACTCCTTTCATCTTCTCAGTAACCCTGTGAGATGAGAATTAGTGACCCCAGCACTGACTTCCCAGTTGGCTCAGTGATAAAGAATCTGCTGCTAGTGCAGGAGATGCAAGAGATGCGGGTTCTATCCCTGTGTTGGGAAGATCCACTGGAGGAGGAAATGGCAACCCACTCCATATTCTTGCTTGGAGAATTCCATGGACAGAGGAGCCTGGTGGACTACAGCCCATGGGGTAGGACGTGACTGAGCAGCTGAGCACACACACGCACACACGCAGCCCCAACATACCCGCAGAAAAACTGAGGTTCAAAGCAGGTGAGAGACCTGCTCACAGCGATACATGTGACTGTTGGTTGAAATGATCAGAGCTGTGTCCAAAACACACAATCGGCAGGGAAAAGGTGGAGAAACATTAGGAAGGAGAAGAATAAGCCTCTGTAAACAATGAGCTAAGAATTCTGGTGGGGGAACTGGCCCAGACCCACAGGAAAATCAGGATAAGAGGAGAAAACACTTGCAAAAGCCAAAGCTAAAAAATGACCCCAAACATCTCTGTCCAGAAGTGGGCGGGGCTCTGGTCTTTGGACAGCCATCTATAGGTTGGCTAGCAAGCAACAGGCAAGCTGGCATGAATGCTTTGGCCAGCAAGGGAAGTACTGGCAAGCTAACGATAAGAGAACCAATCACATCCTCTCTTACATGAGATTTGGCTCTACAAGGTGTAAAACTTATTTAGAAAGAAGCAGAACAAGGAAACAGGTTGTTGCCTTAACTTAAAACTACGTAAGTGCTGCAGCCACAGATGTGAGCATATGAGCAATGGTGAGTTCAGAAGAAGGGATTACTTAAGAGCTCTCAACCAGTAATGAGTAATAAGGGACAATGGTCCAATGCCCTAAAGAACAATTGCATAGGAACTTGGAATGTTAGGTCCATGAATCAAGGTAAATTGGACACGATCAAGCAAGAGATGGTGAGAGTGAATATCGACATTTTAGGAATTAGTGAACTAAAATGGACAGGAGTGGGTGAATTTAATTCAGATGGCCATTTTATCTAGGGCTTCCCGAGTGACTCAGTTGGTAAAGAATCTGCCTCAATGCAGGAGACCTGGGTTTTATCCCTGGGTCAGCCATTATATCTACTACTGTGGGGAAGAATCGCTTAGAAGAAATGGAGTACTCCCCTACAATCAACAGAAGAGTCCAAAATGCAGTACTTGGGTGTAATCTCAAGACAGAATGATCTTGGTTTGTTTCCAAGGCAAACCATTCAACATCACAGTAATCTGAATCTATGCCCCAAACACTAAAGCCAAAGAAGCTGAAGTTGAAGGTTCTGTGAAGACCTATAAGACCTTCCAGAATTAACACCAAAAAAAAGATGTCCTTTTCATCATAGGGGATAGGAATGCAAAAGCAGAAAGTCAAGAGATAAACTGGAATAACAGGCGAGTTTGGCCTTGGAATACAAAATGAAGCAGGGAAAAAGCTAAGAGAATTTTGCCAAGAGAGCACACTGGTCACACCAAACATTCTCTTCCAACAACACAGGAGATAACTACACATGGACATCACCAGATTATTTTCAATACATTAGTATTTTCAATACTGAAATAAGACAGATTAAATTCTTTGCAGCCGAAGATGGAGAAACTCTACACAGTTAGCAAAAATTAGACTGGGAGCTGACTAGGGCTCAGATCATGAATTCCTTATCAAAAAATTCAGGCTTAAATTGAAGAAGCTAGGGAAAACCACTAGACCATTTAGGTATGACCTAAATCAAATCCCTTATGATCATACAGTGGAGGTGGTATACATCTCTCAAATGCATTTAAAGGATTAGATCTAGTAGACAGAGTGCTTGAAGAACTATGGATAGAAGATCATAACACTGTACAGGAGGTAGTGACCAAAACCATCTCAAAGAAAAAGAAATACCAGGAAGCAAAGTGGTTGTCTGAAGAGGTCTTACAAATAGCTGAGAAAAGAAGAGAAGTGAAAGGCAAAGGAGAAAGGGAAAGATATACCCAACTGAATGCAGAGTTCCAGAGAATAGCAAGGAGAGATAAGAAAGCCTTCTTAAGTGAACAATGCAAAGAAACAGGAAAGCAATAGAGTGGGAAAGACTAGAGATCTTCAAGAAAATTGGAGACACCAAAGGAACATTTCATGCAGAGATGGGCTCGATAAAGGACAGAAACAACAAGGACCTAACGGAAGCAGAAGGGATTATGAAGAGGTGGCAAGAATGCCCAGAAGAACTATACAAAAAAGGTTTTAATGACCCAGATAACCACGATGGTGTGGTCACTCACCAATAGCCAGAGACCCTGGAATGTAAAGTCAAGTGGGCCTTAAGAAACATTACTATGAACAAAGCTAGTGGAGGTGATGGAATTGCAGCTGAGCTATTTCAAATCCTAAAAGATGATGCTGTGAAAATGCTACACAGTCAATATGCCAGCAAATTTGGAAAATTCAGCAGTGGCCACGGGACTGGAAAAGGTCAGTTTTCATTCCAGTCCCAAAGAAAGGCAATGCCAAAGAATGCTCAAACTACTGTACAACTGTGCTCATTTCACATGCTACCAAAGTAATGCTCAAAATCCTTCAATTAGGCTTCAACTGCATATGAACTGAGAACTTCAGGATGTGTAAGCTGGATTTAGAAAAGGCAGAGGAAACAGAGACCTAATTGCCAACATCCATTGGATCATAGAAAAAGCAAAGGAATTCCAGGAAAACATCTACTTCTGCTTCCTTGATTATGCTAAGCGTTTGACAGTGTGGATCACAACAAACTGGAAAATTTTTGAAGAGATGAGAATACCAGACCACCTTATCTGCCTCCTGAGAAACTTTATGCAGGTCAAGAAGCAACAGTTCAAACCAGACATGAAACAACAGATTGATTCAAAATTGGGAAAGGAGTACAACAAGGCTGTAAATTGTCACCCTGTTTATTTAACTTACATGCAGAGTACATCATGTGAAATGCTGGGCTAGTTGAATCACAAGCTGGAATCAAGATTGCTAGGAGCAATATCAACTACCTCAGATATGCAGATGACACCACTCCAATGGCAGAAAGTGAAGAGGAACTAAAGAGCCTCTTGATGAGGGTGAAAGAGAAGAGTGCAAAAGCTGGCTTAAAACTCAACATTGAAAAACTAAGATCATGGCATCCGGTCCCATCACTTCATGGCAAATAGATGGGAACAGGTAGAAACAGTGATAGATTTTATTTTCTTGGGCTCCAAAATCACTGTGGATGGTGATTGTAGCCATGAAATTAAGAGATAACTTTCCTTGGAAGAAAAACCATGACAAACCTAGACAGCATATTAAAAAACAGAGACATCACTTTACTGACAAAGGTCAGTATAATCAAAGCTATGGTTTTTCCAGTAGTCATGTATGGATGTGAGAGTCGGACCACAAAGAAGGCTGATTGCAGAAGAATTGGTGCTTTCAAAATGTGGTGCTGGAGAAGACTCTTGTGAGTCCTTTGGACAGCAAGGAGATCCAATGAGTCAATCCTAAAGGAAATCAACCCTGAATATTCATTGGAAGGACTGATGCTAAAGCTGAAGCTCCAATACATTGGCCACCTGATGGGAAGAGCCGACTTATTGGAAAAGACCCGATGCTCGGAAAGATTGAAGGCTGAAGAAAAAGGGACGACAGTGGATGAGATGTTTGGATGGCATCACCAACTCAATGGGCATGAGTTTGAGTAAGTTCCGTGAGACAGTGAAACACAGGAAGCCTGGCATGCTGCAGTCCATGGGTCACAGAGTCAGACGTGACCGAGGCACTGAATAACAAGGGACAAGGGATGGCACTGTGCCGTATGGGTGATAAGAGCGTCATCACAGGAGATACTCGACTTCTTGAATATCTTGAAGGATGGGGGCTGTGAAGGCATCACTTCCTCTACCCCCCACATTCCTGTTAGAGAAGGCATGCGCACTGGCATTTTCAGGGTCTGCTCCCACCATCATGGGTCCTGGGCGGTGGCCGCTGAGCTGGAAGTGGCTTCCAACCCCAGCTAGCGAGTCAGATTCACTCTCAAAGAATTTGAAATTGAAACCTAGACACCAGTCTCAGTTGGGTGTTGGAACTGAGAGGACCTGCACCCCTGGGGCTGAGGTAGCCAGGAGTCCTGAGAAAGCGAGTGTTCAGAGAAGGGGAGACAAGAGGAGGCGTTCAGCCCAGATGGGCGGGGTTGGTGGTGGGTGATGTCATGTTCAGGCTGCTTTTCCTGACCTTGCCCTTACATAAGGGTCCTGCCAGTGACCCTCTCTACCTCCCACCACCCTGTTTATGCGTAAGTAGGCTGAGGGGAGTCTGTCCTTGGAACTAAAGTAAGGTGTGTGTGTGTGTGTGTGCGCTTTGGGGGAAATGTATTAAATGTTGTGTCTGTGAGAGCCTGTGTGCCTTGTGAGGGATACCCCCAGTAGTCTTCCCGTGTGTGACGTCAGGGGCTGAAGAAGAGGCTGTTCTTTTTAAAAAAAAAAAAAATTATTTATTTGCTTGCACCAGATCTTGGTTGTGGCCTTCAGGATTTTTTAATGGTGGCATGTGGGACCTAGTTCCCAGACCAGGGATTGAACCCTGGCCCCCGCATTGGGAGCAGAGTCCTAGCCACTGAACCACCAGAGAGACGTCCCGAGACTTGGTTCTGATAGTCAGCTTTCTGTTGCAATTCTAAGTGCCTCCAGAAAACCACCTTCATTCAACAAGTCAGTCATTCTGAAAATGTTTATTGAATGCCTACAACGGGCTAGGCACTGTTCTAGGCAAAAGGATGAGGCAGTGAATGAAACAGATAAACCAGACTTTTATGCAAGGTCAGCCTCAGTTTTTCCATCTGGAACGTGGATCAGGGCCCTCAGGCAAGAGACTTGGAACTTGAAAAGCAGGCAATGTGGGTGGCTGGGGTCGCCTCCTTGGCTTGTGTTACAGGCTGGGCTGGGCTTGCCGGCCAGCCTGGCCTCAGACCTATTCCTGGCTACTGGACTTCCCAAGCAGCTGACCCTTACCTGTCACTGCTCAGCCATCTCTATTTGGCCTGGGGGCTGCCCCACGTGTCCTCTGATTCACCCACCTGGGCCTTCTCTAAGCCCTTCCCTTAATCTTTGTGTGTGGTAGGATCCTGGAATACCAGTTCAGTTCAGTTCAGTTGCTCAGTCGTGTCCGACTCTTTGCAACCCAATGAACCACAGCACGCCAGGCCTCCCTGTCCATCACCAACTCAAGGAGTTCACCCAAACCCATGTCCATTGAGTCGGTGATGCCATCCAACCATCTCATCCTCTGTCATCCCCTTCTCCTCCTGCCCTCAATCTTTCCCAGCATCATGGTCTTTTCAAATCAGTCAGCTCTTCGCATCAGTTAGTCAAAGTATTGGAGTTTCAGCTTCAACATCAGTCTTTCCAATGAACACCCAGGACTGATCTCCTTGCAGTCCAAGGGACTCTCAAGCGTCTTCTCCAACACCACAGTTCAAAAGCATCAGTTCTTTGGTGCTCAACTTTCTTTATAGTTCAACTCTCACATCCATACATGACCATTGGAAAAACCATAGCCTTGACTAGACAGACCTTTGTTGACAAAGTAATATCTCTGCTTTTTAATATGCTGTCTAGGTTGGTCATAACTTTCCTTCCAAGGAGTAAGTGTCTTTTAATTTCATGGCCGCAATCACCATCTGCAGTGATTTTGGAGCCCAGAAAAATAAAGTCAGCCACTGTTTCCACTGTTTCCCCATCTATTTGCCATGAAGTGATGGGACCGGATGCTATGATCTTAGTTTTCTGAATGTTGAGCTTTAAGCCAACTTTTTCTCTCTCCTCTTTCACTTTCATCAAGAAGCCCTTTAGTTCGTCTTCACTTTCTGCCTTAAGGGTGGTGTCATCTGCATATCTGAGGTTATTGACATTTCTCCCGGCAATCTTGATTCCAGCCTGTGCTTCCAGTAGGTGGGCAGGAATCCCTTAGAAGAAATGGAGTAGCCATCATAGTCAACAAAAGAGTTTGAAATGCAGTACTTGGATGCAATCTCAAAAATGACAGAATGATCTGTGTTCATTTCCAAGGCAAACCATTCAATATCATGGTAATCTAAGTCTATGCCTTCAGTAACGCTGAAGAAGCTGAAGTTGAATGGTTCTATGAAGACCTACAAGACCTTCTAGAACTAACACCCAAAAAAGATGTCCTTTTCATTATAGGGGACTGGAATGCAAAAGTAGGATGTCAAGAAACACCTGGAGTTACAGGCAAATTTGGCCTTGGAGTACAGAATGAAGCAGGGCAAAGGCTAATAGAGTTCTGCCAAGAGAACATGCTGGTCATAGCAAACACCCTCTTCCAACAATCCAAGAGAAGACTCTACACATGGACATCACCAGATGGTCAACACCAAAATCAGATTGATTTTATTCTTTGCAGCCAAAGATGGAGAAGCTCTATAGAGTCAGCAAAAACAAGACCAGGAGCTGACTGTGGCTCAGATCATGAATTCCTTATTGCCAAATTCAGACTTAAATTGAAGAAAGTAGGGAAAACCACTAGACCATTCAGGTATGACCTAAATCAAATCCCTTATGACTTGACTATACAGTGGAAGTGAAAAATAGATTTAAGGAACTAGATCTGATAAACACCGTGCCTGATGAACTATGGATGGAGGTTCATGACATTGTACAGGAGACAGGAATCAAGACCATCCCCAAGAAAAAGAAATGCAAAAAAGCAAAATGGCTGTCTGAGGAGGCCTTACAAATAGCTGTGAAAAGAAGAGAAGCAAAAAGCAAAGGAGAAAAGGAAAAATATAAGCATCTGAATGCAGTGTTCCAAAGAACAGCAAGGAGAGATAAGAAAGCCTTCCTCAGTGATCAATGCAAAGAAATAGAGGAAAACAATAGAATGGGAAAGACTAGAGATCTCTTCAAGAAAATTAGAAATCCCAAGGGAACATTTCATGCAAAGATGGGCTCAATAAAGGACAGAAATGTTATGGACCTAACAGAAGCAGAAGATATTAAGAAGAGATGGCAAGAATACACAGAAGAACTGTACAAAAAAGAACTCCACGGCCCAGATAATCATGATGGTGTGATCACTCATCTAGAGCCAGACATCCTGGAATGTGAGGTCAAGTGGGCCTTAGGAAGCATCACTACGAACAAAGCTAGTGGAGGTGATGGAATTCCAGTTGACCTATTTCAAATCCTGAAAGATGATGCTGTGAAAGTGCTGCACTCAATATGCCAGCAAATTTGGAAAACTCAGCAGTGGCCACAGGACTGGAAAAGATCAGTTTTCATTCCAATCCCAAAGAAAGGCAATGCCAAAGAATGCTCAAACTACCACACAATTGCACTCATCTCACACTCTAGTAAAGTAATGCTTACAATTCTCCAAGCCAGGCTTCAACAGTACATGAACTGTGAACTTCCAGATGTTCAAGCTGGTTTTAGAAAAGGCAGAGGAACCAGAGATCAAATTGCCAACATTTGCTGGATCATGGAAAAAGCAAGAGAGTTCCAGAAAAACATCTATTTCTGCTTTATTGACTATGCCAAAGCCTTTGACTCTGTGGATCACAAGAAACTGTGGAAAATTCTGAAAGAGATGGAAATACCAGACCACCTGACCTGCCTTTTGAGAAACCTATACGCAGGCCAGGAAGCAACAGTTAGAACTGGACAGGGAACAACAGACTGGTTCCAAATAGGAAAAGGAGTACATCAAGGCTGTATATTGTCACCCTGCTTATTTAACTTCTATGCAGAGTACATCATGAGAAACACTGGGCTGGAGGAAGCACAAGCTGGAATACCAGACAGAGTTCAAGTACCAGGGCCATCACTTTCTGGCGGTGTGATCTCAGACAAACTTCTTGTTCTCTGAGCTTCGATGTCTCCCTCTATAAAGTGGGTATAATATTAGCATCTCACCTCACCGTGATGGGATGATACACAGCTGGCACAGTGTTCATGGAGCAGTAGGGCTGCCTAAGGAAACTCCTGGTTTCCGTAACAGGACCCACACTTTTCTCCTTGGCCAGCTAGATGACCTTGTGCAGGCCTCTCCTGCTCCCATGGCAGACCCCTTCTTCTCTCAAACAAGACCCCGCTCTCAGCATCCAGTCTCCAGAGGGATCCCACCCTGGAGGTGGGGCCGGATGGGTCTGGGCCACAAGTGAGGTCTGGTCCCTAACCCAGTGATGGTTTTAGGCAATTCCGGCTGATGGTAGGGGTTTCCCAGGTGGCGCTAGTGGTAAAGAACCCACCAGCAATGCCGGAGACATAAGAGACATGGGTTCGATCCCTGGGTCAGGAAGATCCCCTGGAGGAGGGCATGGCAACCCACTGCAGTATTCTTGCCTGGAGAACCCCTTGGACAGAGGAGCCTGGCTGGTTACAGTCCATAGGTCACAGAGAGTCAGACCCGACTGAAGCGAGAGCACAGATGCACAGCTGATGGTGAATGAGGGGGAGTGTGCTGGGGGCGCCCCCCATGAGCGGAAGAGCCCAGGTCCTAAGGGCCCGTGGGCCTCTGGATAAAACCTGGCCCTTGCTGAACCTACAGCTTTGGAGGTTTTATCAACTCAATGTATTTATGGTTTAAGCCACATTTTTTTTTTTTTTTTTTGCATGGGATCTTAGTTCCTCAACCAGATATTGAACCCGGGCCCCAGCAGTGAAAGCACGGAGTCCTAACCACTGGACTGCCAGGGAATCCCCTAAGCCACTTTCAGCTGGCTTTTCTGTTACTGGAAGCTGACAGAGTCCTGACTGATAGACGCTCCTGAGCCTCAGTTTTCCCATCTGTAAGCTGGAGATGGTCATTCTCGCGTCTCAGAATTACGGTGAACGTTATAGGAGAGAACCTGTGTGGAAAGCCTAGTGACCTCTGTGTGAGGTCACTCAAGGGGCTCCCTCCCATCTTCCTCTGCCAGGCCCCCGACCCGGTGGCCCTCACAACTGCGGCTGACTCACTTCCTGCCCCTGCTCTGGCCCCAGCTCCCCGCTGTGCCTCCCAGGCTTGAGTGGTTATCCCCAGCGGGCCCAGTATGACAAAGTCAACACAAACGTCATCCCCAGTCTCACAATGAGTCAAAGCAAGAAGGAACCAGTGCTGGTTCTCTTCACAGGCGAGAGGCAGCTAGACCTTGGGACTGAGTCATGGCTCTGCCCCAGCCTATATGTGTGTCAGCCAGCCGCATCCATGCCTCTATGTCTCAGCTATTTCATCTGTAAAATAACAATGGCACCTGCTTCCCAGATGTGCTATCATTAAATGAGCAGATGTGGTCAGGTTCTTGGCACGAGTAGGAACTCAAAACACCAGCTCCCTTAGTCCTTGACTCTCCATGACGGCTTTCTGGTCCTTAAGAGCCTTCAGTTTTAGGGGAATCACATTATCTAGCTTTTTAAAAAAATATGTACACATGTGTACATTTTTACCTGCCTCTTGAGAAACCTGTATGCAGGCCAGGAAGCAAAAGTTAGAACCAGACATGGAGCAATGAACTGGCTCAAAATTGAGAGAAGAGTTTGTCAAGACTTTATACTGTCACCCTGCTTACTTAACTTATATGTAGACTACATCATGTGAAGTGCTGGGCTAGATGAATCACAAGCTGGAATCAAGATTGCCAGGAGAAATACTAGTAACCTCAGATATGCAGATGATAGCACTCTAATGGCAGAAAGTGAAGACGAACTAAAGAGCCTCTTGATGAGGGTGGAAAAAGAGAGTGCAAAAGCTAGCTTAAAACTCAACATTGAAAAACTAAGATCTTGGCATCCCATCCCATCACTTCATGGCAAATAGATGGGGGAAAAGGGGAAACAGTGGTAGATTTTATTTTCTTGGGTGCCAAAATCACTGTGGAAAATCACTATGGATAGTGACTGCAGCCATGAAATTAAAAGACGATTAATCCTTGGAAGAAAAGCTATGACAACCCTAGATCGAATATTAAAAAACAGAGACATTACTTTACACACAAAGGTCAGTATAGTCCAAATTGTCATTTTTCCAGTAGTCATGTACGGATGTGAGAGTTGGACCACAAAGAAGGCTGAGCACCGAAGAATTGATGCTTTTGAATTGTGGTGCTGGAGAAGACTCTTGAGAGTCCCTTGGGCAGTAAGGAGATCAACCTTGAATATTCATTGGAAGGAATGATGCCAAAGCTGAAGTTCCAATACTTTGGCCACCTGATGGGAAGAGCTGACTCATTGGAAAAGACCCTGATGCTGGGAAAGTGAGGGCAGGAGCAGAAGGGGACGACAGAGGATGAGATGGTTGGATGGAATCATGGACTCAGAGGACAGGAGTATGAGCAAACTCTGGGAGATGGGGAAGGACAGGGAAGCTTGGCATGCTGCAGTCCATGAGGTTGCAAAGAATCAAACATGACTTAGCGACTGAACAACAGCAATACCTATTAAAACATTTATTTATTCATTCATTTATGTATTTGGCTGCATCAGGTCTCAATTGCTGCATGAGGGATTTTTGCTGCATCCTGTGGATCTTTCATTGTGGCAGGGACTCTCTAGTTGTGGCACAGGGGCTCTGTAGTTGTGCTGTGGGCTTAGCTGCTCCACAGCATGTGAAATGTTTGTTTCTGGACCAGGGGTCTAACTTGCATCCTCTGCATTGCAAGGCAGATTCTTAACCACTGGATCACCAGGGAAATCCCCTAGCTTTTTTGTTTCTTTTAATAGTGCAACTTTTTCAGATAAAATCATGTGAACTGGAACACTCATAGCAGGAACATGCATTTGTAATACCTAAAAACTGGAAACAAAGCCAAATGCCCATCAACAGGTCAGTGGGTTAACAACTGTGGTGCCTCCAATACAACAGAACAGCAGGCAGCACTAAAAAGGAATGGGCCACTGCTACATGTGCCTACATAGATGGAGAGGAATCATGCTGAGTGAAAGAAACCAGACAAAAAGGAGACCGTACTGGGTGAGTCCATTTACATAAACAAATGTCGAAAATGACCACTGGTGTGCGGTGATAGAAAGCAGATTGGTGGTTCTTGGGTAATGGGGGGAATTGGAAAGGGGCACGGGGCAAGTTTTAAGGGGTATGGATACCTCTGCCCTCATGATTGTAGATGGTTTCCTGCGTGTACATATATGTCAAAACTTATCAAAGCGTACACTTTCTTTTTTTAAGTCTTTTTTAAAAAAAATTGTTTTTGGTTTCTCTGGGTCTTTGTTACAGTACACCAGCTTCCCATTTTGATGACTTCTCTTGTTGCAGAGCGCTGGCTCGAGAGCACAGGCTCCACACTTGTGGCACATGGGCTTAGCTGCCCCACAGCACGCAGGGTCTTCCCAGACCAGGGACCCAACCTGCACTGGCAGGCGGATTCCCTGAGAGCTCAGCTGGGAAAGACTCTGCCTGCAACGCAGAAGACCTGATTCAATCCCTGGATCAGGAAGATCTGCTGGAGAAGGGATAGGCTACCCACTCCAGTATTCTTGGACTTCCCTTGTGGCTCAGCTGGGAAATAATCTGCCTGCACTGTGGGAGACCTGGGCTCGATCCCTGGGTTGGGAAGATTCCCCTGGAGAAGGGAAAGTCTTTCCACTCTAGTGTTCTGGCCTGGAGAATTCCATGGACTGTATAGTCCATGGGGTCACAAAGAGTCAGACACAACTGAGCGATTTTCACTTTCACTTTCTTATCCACTGGACCATCAGAGAAGTCCAAAAGTGTATACGTATTAAATATGGCAGTTTATTGTGAATGAGTTAAGCCCTAGGAAAGCCTTAAAAACACACACACAACACAAATGCCAGGTTTGCCCAATGCATACAAGTTAAAAGTGAAGGGCAGAGCAGCTCTGGGGGCAGGGTGGTGTTGAGGTCTGAAGTACCAGCTCCTGCCCTGGGCCTCACCCCACCACCCAGGAATACCCACTGCTCACTCTCCTTGGAGCCACAATGTTCCCTGGGTCTCCACTGCTGCTGCTGCTGAGTCGCGTCAGTTGTGTCCGACTCTGTGCGACCCCATAGACAGCAGCCCACCAGGCTCCGCCATCCCTGGGATTCTCCAGGCAAGAACACTGGAGTGGGTTGCCATTTCCTTCTCCAATGCATGAAAGTGAAAAGTGAAAGTGAAGTCGCTCAGTCGTGTCCGACTCTTAGCGACCCCATGGATTGCAGCCCAACAGGCTCCTCCATCCATGGGATTTTCCAGGCAAGAGTACTGGAGTGGGGTGCCATTGGTCTCCACTGAGCACGTTTCAAAGAGCCACGGATGCTTCTGGGAGAGGGGAAGGGCCCTGAACAAAATCACGCAGTCTGAGCAGGGGGCAGCTGCAGTCAGAAGGCAGGATTGCCCCATCTGTGTGGCCAGAACTCTTTCCCACAGGCCCTGGGAGTGGACTGAATGTCTGTCAGGGGTCCCCAGGATGGCCCAGCAGCACAATCAGTGAAGAGGCTCGAGGTTCACTCTGTGCTGGGCTGGGCTCTGAGGGACGCAGAGAAGCGAGCAGGCCCCCATACTCAGCCTGAAGGACCTCTCAGCCTAACTGGGAGCAAGAAAGACCTAGAATTCAGGAAGCATCAGAGATACAGAATCATAAAGATGGCATGCAAGTGGAATCCCTGGGCTGGAGGACTGTGACGGTGACCCTGCGGGCAGCCTGGGAAGAAGGATGGGAGGGGCACTTTGTGACAGGGTAGCAGGGGCTCCGACTTCACCCCAGGACTGCGGTGCCCTTCCCTGACACTCCTGGTCCACGGCGGGGACACTGAGGTCCAGAGAGGGGAGAGGCCTGAGCCACAACAGAGGCTGGGCGTCCTGAGTCCAAATCCCAGTCGCCCTTAAAGCTGCCGCTCGGGAGGGTTGGGCGCCGGGCCATCACCGCTGGGGTCTGCGGTCCGCGGCTCCTCTTGGGAGGATCGGGCTCTGGCTGGGCCTCGGGTAGGACAGTGAGACCAGGGCAGGGCGAGGACGGAGGCTGCGAGGCCTGGATTTCCGCCAGCCCTTCCGGGCCTCTCTCTGGCTGCTGCTGGCTCGGCGATGACAGCCTTCCTCCCCGATGAGCCCTTTGGAATGCCTGGAACTCGGTGGTGACAGTTCGGAGTTGCTCTTCCCCTGGAGGGCCCGGGGTGGAGGGAAGTTCTAGATAAGAATCCAGGGCTTGGGCCTTGCCTCTTGCCCTGTCTTTCTTTCCAGAGGACTTGGTGGACGCCAAGCGTGGAAACAGCCACTCTGGGACACTTGGCCCGTCCTGATCGGCCTGCCTACTTCCTGGCCCAGCCCCTGCTCCGGGATTAAGAAAAACAACAGTCTCTTCATTTAGACCGCTCTGAAGTACAAAAGAGATGCTCGCTTACACACCCTTGCTACGAATATTTCCCCCTCCCACCCCTCCCAAGTCCTCACGATTCAGATGAGAACCATTAGCCCCATTTTAAAGAAAAGGAAACTGAGGCTCAGTGAGATGGGAGATTTTTGCCCTGGCCACAGAACTAGTAAGTGTATAGAGTTGTTTTCTTTTTTTTTCCCCTAACTTTTTTGTGTGTGTACGCGCACATACCCAGTGTGTGCTAAGTTGCTTCAGTCAGATCCAACTCCTTGCGACCCCATGGACTGTAGCCTGCCAGGCTCCACTATCCCATAGGATTCTTCAGACAAGAATATTGAAGTGGGTTGCCATTTCCTTCTCCAGGGGATCTTCCCGACCCAGGGATCGAACCCACATACCTTAGGTCTCCTGCGTTGGCAGGCGGGTTGTTTCACTAGCGCCACCTGGGAAGCCCTTTTTTAGGGGTGCTGGTGGTTTAGTTGCTAAGTCGTGTCTGACTCTTGCGACCCCATGGACAGAGGAGCCTGGCAGGCTACATCCATGGGATTCTCCAGGCAAGAATACTGGAGTGGGTTGCCATTTCCTTCTCCACGGGATCTTCCCAACTCAGGAATCGAACCCAGGTCTCCTGCATTGTAGGCAGATTCTTTACCAACTGAGCTACAAGGGAAACCCTTTTTTCTAGTGAGGTATAGTCAATTTGCAGTCTAATATTAGTTCCAGGTGTACAACATAGTGATTCCGAATTTGTATAGCTTATACGCTGTGTAAAGTTAGTTTAGACTATTGGCTGTATTCTCTATGCTGTATAATATATCTCTAGTCAGGGTTGTGGTTTTTCCAGTGGTCATGTATGGATGTGAGAGTTGGACTATAGAGAAGGCTGAGCACCGAGGAATTGATGTTTTTGAACTGTGGTGTTGGAGAAGACTCTTGAAGAGTCCCTTGGGCTGCAAGGAAATCAAACCCATAAATCCTAAAGGAAATCAACCCTGATTATTCATAGGAAGGAATGATGCTGAAGCTGAAGTTCCAATACTTTGGCCTCCTGATGGGAACAGCTGACTCACTGGAAAAGACCCTGATGCTAGGGGCGGGGATTGGGGGCAGGGGGAAAAGGGGACGACAGTGGACGGGATGATTGGATGGCATTGCTGACTCAATGGACATGGGTTTGGGTGGACTCCAGGAGTTGCTGATGGGTGAGGAGGCCTGGCGTGCTGCAGTCCATCGGGTCACAAGGAGGTGGACACGACTGAGCAACTGAAATGAAGTACACTGAACTGATAGCTAATTTATTTATTTTTTTATTAACTTTTATTGGAGTCTAGTTGCTTTGCCATGTTGTGTCAGTTTCCACTGTGAAGAACTAGTGAGTGTTCAGAGTTTCTTGCGATCCCAAGTCTGCATTCCGAGTTCTGCCGCACCCCACTCCCACCCTTGTGCTCCTGTCAACACCAAGAGGGAGTGCTGTGTGATGGAAAACACAGGCAGCCTCCGAGACGCTGGAGCCGCCTCTGAATCCCAGCTCCACCGCTTCCTTTTGCTTCCTTTTCCTTGGACAGTTACGTCACCCCTCTGAGTTTCAGGGTCCTTATCTGGAAAAGGGACTAATAATAGTAACCACCCAGCAGGGTTGACGTGAGAGTGAAACAAAATGATCATACATGAAGTACTTGGCACACAGTCAGCAGAAAGTACTCAATAACCCACAGCGGCTATTTTATCCCAGGCCCTGGAGGTGAGACCATATCTGTCCTGCAGGTCTGTCTGGTCCTGTCTCCTCACTGGCTTCTGGGAGGATCAAATGAGATGGCAAAGGGCATAGAGTGTATGCCTTTATCTCTGCTAGGATACCACTGACTGCACAAGACTCAGATTGTCTGAGTGAGGCTGCTTCTTAAATTTCATGTCTCCTCTGGACAGAAGGGAGCCAAGAACATCCTGGAGCAGGTTGTGACATGTTGGTGTAACCTTCACCTCCTTTTTTAAGGGAGGACACTGAGAACCAGAGAGATGCAGGCACCTGCTCACGTTCACATGGCAAGGCAGGGTGAAGGTGGACACAGAGCTCGTTCCCCTTGGAAACCGACAGTCCCCATGGGACAGACTCCTCTGTCTCTCTCCTCCCAAAGGGGCCTGACTCAGAAAGACTCGGAAACTGTTGCCAAATATCTAAGGGCAGGTTGTGGATGGAAAAGGCATGTTTTAGCAGGAGCCACTGGTGGAGAAATGAATCCGAAGGATCATGAGTCAACAGAGCAATGCGTTTTCCCACATCCATCTTCACCAGTGGCCATGGAACTGCGGCATGTACTTTGTTTCAGAATAAAGGACTTCTCCTGGAGCCTGGGACCAGCTCTTATCGCTGCATTTAAGAAGGACACCGTCAGAAAAGACAGGTCTGGAGAAGGAGACGAGGCAGACAAAAGCTCTTCCCATGAGGCACCAGAGGTACTAACCAGGGCTCTTTGATTTGCTGGGATCATAAAACCCAGCCCAAACTGGCTTCAACAACAAGGAGAACTTGAGGACTTCCCTGATGGTCCAGTGGTTAAGAATCCACCTGCCAATGCAGGGGACACAGACTGGATCCCTGGTCTGGGAATATTCTACATGCTGCAGGGCAACTAAGTCTGTGCGCCTCAACTACGGAAGACCCCACACCCGGAGTCTGCTCTACAACAAGAGAAGCCACCACAGTGAGCAATGCACCCCAACGAAGAGTAGCCCCTATTCACCGCAACTAGAGAGAAGCTGCACACAGCAAGGAAGGCCCAGCGCAGCACCCCCTCCCTAAAAAACAACAACAAGGAGAATGGCCTAACTCACGCATCAGGGGTGGATCCTCAGGTGTGCGCTTGATTGAGCAGCTCAAGTGGCATCACTACAGTGGTGGGTTAAAAGCAGTCCGTAAGAAAAGGGACCCCGCCTACGCTGTCGGTGGGAATGTACATCGGCACAGCCACTACGGTCAATGCTACGAAGGCTCCTTAAAACACTAAAAATAGATTTCCCACACTCCCTGGCACATATGTAAGCAAAACTATAATTCAAAAAGATACACACACCCCAGTGTTCATAGCAGCACTATTTACAACAGCCAAGACATGGAGACAACGTGAATGTCCATTGACAGATGAACGGGTAGAGAAGGTGTGGTTCATGTATATGATAGGATACACTCAGCCATAAAAACGATGAAAGAAAGCCATTTGCAGCAACATTGTTGTTGCCGTTCAGTTGCTCGGTCATGTCCGACTCTTTGTGACCCCATGGACTGCAGCACGCCAGGCCTCCCTGTCCTTCACCCCTCCCGGAGCTTGCTCAAACTCATGTCCATTGAGTCGGTGATGCCATCCAACCATCGCATCCTCTGTCGTCCCCTTCTCCTCCTGCCCTCAATCTTTCCCAGCATCAGCGTCTTTCCTAATGAGTCAGCTCTTTGCATCAGGTGGCCAAAGTGTTGGAGCTTGAGCTTCAGCACTGGTCCTTCTAATGAATATTCAGGGTTGATGAACCTGAAGATTATCATACAAAGTGAAGTAAATCAGAAAGAGACAAACACCATATGACATCTCTGACGTGTGTGTGTGCTCAGTTGTGTCTGACTCTTTGCCACCCCGTGGACTGTAGCCTTCCAGGCTCCTCTGTATAATATCCAGGCCAGAATACTGGAGTAGGTTGCTGGTTCCTCCTCCAGAGGATCTTCCTGACCCAAGGATCGAACTGTGTTTCCTGAGTCTCCTGCATTGGCAGGCAGATTCTTTACCACTAAGCCACCTGGGAAGCCCCACTTACATGTGGAATCTGAAATATGACATGAACTTACTTATGAAACAGAAAGAGACTCACAGACATAGAAAGCAAACCTAAGGTTACTAAAGGGGCAAAGGGGTGGGAGAGGAGTACAGGAGGAATTTGGGATCAGCAGATACAAACTGCTGCTGTTGCTGCTGCTGTTGCTTCAGTCGTGTCCGACTCTGTGCGACCCCATAGATGGCAGCCCACCAGGCTCCGCCGTCCCTGGAATTCTCCAGGCGAGAACACTGGACTGGGTTGCCATTTCCTTCTGCAAGATACAAACTACTACCTATGAAATAGATAAGCAACAAAGTCCTCCTACATAGCACAAGGAACTAGATTCAGTATCCTGTAATAAACCATAATGGAAAAGAATATGAAAAAGTATGCATATACATATCTGTATAACTGAATCACTTTACTATACAACAGAAATTAATACAGCACTGCAAATCAACTATACTTCAATTTTTAAAAAACGTCTCCACTAAAAAAAAGCCAACAGGTCCACAGATTCTTCAACTCTCCCTTCAAAGGAAACCTAATGATCCTCCCCTTCAGTCTGGGCTGTACCAAGTGACTTGCTTCTAGAAGACAGTAAAAAATGGAAATAACCATGCGACTCGAGAGACTTAGGTTCTAGAAGGCATGGTTGGTCCTCCCTTGCTCTCTAGGGTGGGTGGGAGTGGGGGAGCCATGTGCCATGGAAAGGTCTACTTGGTGAGCAACTGAGGCCTCCTCCCAACATTCATGTAAGTGAGTCATCTTGGAAAGGGATCCTTCAGCCTCAGTCAAGCCTTCAGATGAATGCAGCCATAGCCAACATCTTCCTATAAACTCCTGAGAACGTGAAACAGTACCACACCCATTTAGGCTCTCCAAATTCCCAACCCTTGACCATGTGGGATAATAAATGTTTGCTGTCTTTAAGTTGTTAAATTTAGGGTAATTTGCTATACAATAGTAACTAATAAAAAACACAGACTGAGTTCTATTTCTCAATGAAGTCTCTAGGCTCTGCCTGCCTCTGTATATTGACTTTATCCTCAAAAGGGATCCTCCTTGGGCAGAAGAGCTGCTGCACCTCCAACTCTCACATCCCCTCAGTACACTCTGCAGGCAACCATATCCTGCCCAATACTTCTGCAGAAGCAAAAAGTAGCTTCTCTCCTCTGAAAGCTGTACTTTTCTTTTTTTAAAAGAAAATCTTTATTGAATGTTACAATAGTGCTTTTGTTTTTTAATGTTTTGTGGTTTTTTTGGCAGTGAAGCTTGTGGTATCTTAGCTCCCCAACTAGGGAACCAAAACACACCCCCGGCTTTGGAAAGCAGTCTTAATCACTGGGCCACCAGGCAAGCCCCCGCTGCTGCCTTCTTTTGGCAGATCCCTGACTCTGGCTCAGGTAGTGTCTGTTTTGTGACTGAGTGTAAGGGGATGAGGCATTGCCTGGTCCAAGCCATCAGAGCCCCCCCTGGAGGTGGAGGTGCCACGCTTACCCCCAGCTAGTCACGTGGGGTTCCAGTAGAGCCAAATATGGTTCCGACATGGGAGAGACGGGGAACACGTGATGAGAAGCCACATAATAGCCATGACGTCACAGTGGTGGCGGTGGAATGCTCAGGAACAGGAAATGAACCACGGGCTCCAGCATCCTCCAGAGCGAATGGATGACAGACAGGACTGAGGGGTTAAGGGGCAGGCTGTGTGATCAGACAGGATCCAAATCCTGGATCTATACTCACCTGCTTATGTGACTTTTCTGGGATGAGTCCTACTGTTCATTCAAAAGCTTCACTGAGCACCCACTGTCGCTTCATCGTCTCTTTCCATGGCTAGACAAAAAGGCGCCCAAAGAAAACTCCGTGATCAAGTCTTTGTTGTAGTAACCCAAGTGCTTGGCACGCAGGAGGCACATGTGGCTCGAGAGTTGAAGCATTTGGAGAAGTGAGCAAATGTTCTTCGTGGCTCCAAGGAACCTGAAAGGAGCTCTAAAGGACAACTTTCAGATAAGAGGAGCACAGATACTGGAAATAAAAGAGAAAATGAAAGAAATAATTATAGATACTTACTATGTGCCAGGAAAAAGCCTGTTTCAGGTCCGATTGCGTTAATTCTTCGCAAACATATGAGGTGAATACTGTTATGAACCCATTTCACAGGTGAAGAAACTGGATGCAGAAGACAATTGACGTTGCTCATTTACTTATTTACCACATGAGTGCCTTTCCTGTGCCAGGCCCTGGTGATTCACTCATAAACAAAGCAGCAAAGGTTTGAATCACTCGTTGAGCAAAGAGCAAAACTGGGACATTAGAACCCAGCTGGGTTTATTTTCAAAGTTTGAGTGCTTGACTATTACATGGATTCCTTGCACAACAGAAGCCTCATAATGTAGCAAGTTTCCTGTCACTGAAGGTATGCAAGTGAGAACTGGAGAGAGCTAGGGACTGGCTGCAAAAGAATTACAACTTGGGATGGACTAGGTGAGCTGCCAGGGCCCTGGAGCTGTTCTTCAAGCTCTGGAACCCTCCAGAGAGCCTCTGAGCACTGAATCTAGTGTCCCACCGACCTGAAGAAAGATAGGGATGGAGGGAGAAGGAAAGAGAAGGAAAAAGGAAAGAGAAAGCAGGAGAGATCGACTAACATCTAGGGCGTCTGCTCCTGCTGCGGGGCCCAGGGTCTGGGCGCCACCTCGTGGAAGAATGTGAGAAGCTGCTGGAACAGGAAAGAGAGAAAATGAAGGAGCTGGAAGTAGAGTCCAGTTGCTAAGTCATGTCCAGCTCTCTGAGACCTAGTGGACTGCCGCATGCCAGGCTCGTCTGTCCTCCACTGTCTCCCAGAGCTTTCTCAGATTCATGTCCACTGAGTAGGTGATGCCATCCAACCATCTCATCCTCTGCCGCCCCCTGCTTCTTTTGCCTTCAATCTTTCCCAGCAGCAGGGTTGGCTCTTCACATCAAGTGGCCGAAGTATTGGAGCTTCAGCTTCAGCATCAGTCCTTCCAGTGAATATTCAGGGTTGATTTCCTTTAGGATTGACTGGTTTGATCTCCTTCTGACAAATCATGGTTCACTGGAGAAGGTAATGGCAACGAAGATAAACGTGCATGTGGAACAATTCTCACAGGAAACCAACGGGGAACAGGCTGAGGGAGGTGAAGTGGCTTGCCTCGTCTCAGTGCGTCTGGCTGAGACGCTGCTGCAGAACATTACTCCTGACCATTGCAACACTGCACCGCTCCTCTCTTTCATGTCCCTGAGCATGAGGTCCATCCCTGATTCATCACCCCTCTTCCCAGCCATGTGCCAAGAGCTTCACTGGGGCAGGGACTACGTTCTGTTCATCTCATTTAATCCTCCTCACAACCCTGTGAGGTGGGTACCATGATTACCATTTTACTCATAGAGGCAAGAGTTTAAATAAACTAGAAGTATCTAAGGTATCCACCACCTTCCCTGGTGGCTCAGAGGTTAAAGTGTCTGCTGGCAATGCGGGAGACCTAGGTTCGATCCCTGGGTCAGGAAGATCCCCTGGAGAAGGAAATGGCAACCCACTCCAGTATTCTTGCCTGGAGAATCCCATGGACGGAGGAGCCTGGTGGGCTACACAGTCCACGGGGTCGCGAAGTCAGACACGACTGAGAGACTTCACTCACTATCTAATATATACGTAAAAAAAACTAGATATTAAGTATACAAAAGGGAGAACTGTAGCGGTTTTGATGTTGGCCTGAGTTAATTCACTTTCTATTTTCCAAACTTCCTGGTTGTAGAAAATCTTTACAATGTATCCGCAGTTTTAGTTCATGGTATGTTGAATGGAAAATACAACACTAAATTTTACAACGGACTTCTCTGGTGGTCCAGTGGTTTGGAATCCGCCTTGCAATGCAGGGGGCGCAGGTTCTAGCCCTGATCAGGGAACCAAGATGTCACACGCTTTGGAGGACTAAGCCCTTGTGTCACAACGAGAGAGGCCCCGCACCCCAACAAAGGACCCTACATGATGCAACGAAGATCCTGTGTGCCAGTTAAGACCCAACGCAGGCAAACTAATAAAATGTTATATATACATGGTTTGATCCTGATATGCTCTGTACTTATAAATATATTTGGGGGAAAACCTGCTTTGTTCCATATATTAAAGGAGGGGAGCTCAGTGATGGTTGATTGTTTTCAAGTATAGTACTTGACCTGAGGTAGGTGCCTTTGGTTTTATTTGGATGATGGGATCAACAATTCCTTTTTTTTTTTGGTGGTGGTGGTGTGGGGGCACACTGCTGTTCTGTGTGGCTTGCGGGATCTTAAGTATCTAGACCAGGAACTGAACCCAGGCCCCCACAGTGAAAGCCTGAGTCCTAACCACTGAACTGCCAGGGAATTTCCCAAGTTCTTCTCTTTTTGTTTTCCAGTTTCTCTAAAAGTGAACATCAGTATCAGTTCAGTCACTCAGTTGTGTCCGACTCTTTGTGACCTCATGAACCGCAGCACACCCGGCCTCCCTGTCCATCACCAACTCCTGGAGTTTACCCAAACTCATGTCCATTGAGTCAGTGATGCCATCTAACCATCTCATCCTCTGTCATCCCCTTCTCCTCCTGCCTTCAATCCTTCCCGACATCAGGGTCTTTTCAAATGAGTCAGCTCTTCGCATCAGGTGGCCAAAATATTGGGAGTTTCAGCTTCAACATCAGTCCTTCCAATGAACACCCAGGACTGATTCTCCTTTAGGATGGACTGGTTGATGTGTATTTTATAGTTAGAGACCATCATCTTAAATACAGTTCTAAGTCCCAAAAGGACTTGGACATTAGGAGACAAGAAAGGGTATCCCAGGCAGAGAACAGCAAGAGAAACGCAAAAGAACGGAAGTGGGAAATCAAGGGTACCTGAGGGCTGCTCAGCACACCTTGGCTGTCTGGATGGGTCCCAACTGGTTGAGGTGAGCTTCCCCCTCCAGGTTGGGTCCAGACCCGGCAGGCTTACCAACTTCTGAGCCTGTGGGCTACGTAAGCCAAAGCCTCCACGCTTAAACTGCTAGAAAGGTCCCTACCCAGTTACGCTCTAGGTAAGGAGCAGACGTGGGACTTGAGGTTCACAAAGGCCACTTTTGCACATCCTTTCCTGTTTGGGGGTTTTTCCTTCCGCATTTCCACTATTCATTGCAAGCTACTACTACCCCTGCCTCAGAAGCACCTGGGTACTCTGTTCCCTTCGACTACAACAGAATTAAAGCTGGGGGCCCTCAATTCCTTGAGGGGATGGAAATAATTCTGAAAGAAAGTGAAAGTGAAGTTGCTCAGTTGTGTCTGACTCTTTGTGACCCCGTGGACTGTAACCTACCAGGCTTCTCTGTCCATGGGATTCTCCAGTCAAGAATCCAACTCTCCTGCAATCCCATGGACTGTAGCCCACCAGTCTCCTCTGTCCATGGGATTTTCCTACTGGAAGGGGTTGCCATTTCCTCCTCCAGGAAATCCCAACCCAGGTATTCAACCTGCATCTCCACTGCCTACTGGATGGCAGGTGGATTCTTTACTGCTGAATTCTCCTCTGCAGAAACCCTGAGAGCCTACAACTACAATTTTAGGAATATTCTCATACAGATACAAATCTGCCTTAATACGGCATTGAAGTCTGTCAGCACATGAAAAGATGCTCAACATCATTAGCCATCACAAGACAAGCAAATCAATCCACAGTGAGATACTAGTTCACACCCACTAGGCTAGTTATTATCAAACCGTATTGTTAAGGATGTGGAGAAGTGATAATCCTCATACTCTGCTAATAACAATGTTAAGACAGTACAGCTGCTTTTGAAAATAGTCCAGCAGTTTCTTAAAAAGTTGGATTATGTATGACCCAGCAATGCCACTCCAAGGTATACATATGTACGTATATACATACCCAAGAGAATATATGTCCACATAAATACTTACATGCAAATGTTCACAGCAGCTTTATTCACAATAGCTAGAAAGCACAAACAGCTCAAATGTCCAACTGATGAATGGATAAACAAAATGTAGTATATCCACATAAGGCAAAGCCACTTAAGAAATAAAAAATATGAAGTGCCATCGATGAACCTTAAACACACGGGCTTCCCAAGCAGTGCAGTGGCAGAGAATCCACCTGCCAATGCAGGAGATGCAAGAGACGCAGGTTCTACCCCTGGGTTGGGAAGATCTCCTGGAGGAGGAAATGGCAGCCCATTCCAGTATTCTTGCCTGAAGAATTCCATAGACAGAGGAGCCTGACAGGCCACAGTCCATGGGGTTGCAGAGTCAGACACAACTGAGCAGTTTGTAACTTAAATGACAGAAGTCAGACACAAAAGGGCACATACGAAATGATACCAATGAAATGTCCAGAATAAACACATCTATAGACAGCTGGGTCTGCTGGGACTGTCAGGAGAGTGAGAAGTGACTGCTAATAGGCAGTGTCTTTTTAGGGTAATGAAAACGTTCCAGAATAGTGGTGACGGTTGCATAACCTTGTGAATATACTAAGTACCACTGAACTGCACACTTTAAAATGGTGAATTTTATTTAAAGAAAAAATTACATTGTAAAGAGACGATTAAAATCCCTTTCACACAGCCAAACTAAAACTTGTCATAGTTAACAGAATGACCACATATTATGTTACCTAAGAAAATGGGGACCTCGCTTTGTACTATCGTTACTTTATATGTATTAACTAACACATTAAACTCTTTAAAAACGGAGGTTGTTCCATTATTTGACTCAGATCCAAGAAAGGGAAGCACTTAGATGTTAAGTAACTTTAACCAAGATCACACAGTGGAAAGCTATGGCAGAAACTTTGGCCTGCCAGACTTATGTTCTTGCCCACTCCAGATTGTATGTTTTTATCCCCAGGAGGCAAATCCTAGATAGCTGGCAGGAGTCACCATGTCTTCGCGTTCCTCACCTCAAGCCCCAGCAATGTCCGGCAAATGACAGTCAATTAAACTTCTTTCCCATCTGTTCATCCAGTATTTGTGCCTCTACAGCCTACTAGGCACTGGGGACAGTCACAAGCAAGACCAAGTCCCTAGGGACCAAAAATACGTCATTTCAGGTCGTAATCATTGCTATAAATGAAAAAAGAGAAGTCATGAAAGCCTGTCTGAAAAAAACCTAGTAAAGAAACAGGTTAGATTGGGCAGTGAAAACAAAGGCTTTTGGAGAGAACAACTTTGATCAAAGCAAGAGCAAGGACGTAGATATGGCTTGAGCAGACTGAGGGGAGGACATGAGGATGCCCAAGCAGGTGCTACTGGGTCTTGCAGGCCAGAGTAAGAAATTTGGATTTTACTGAGGCAGGAAAGAAGAGTCTCTTGAGGGTTTTGAGCAGTACTATGATCTGACAAGACTCCCTGGTAGCCCAGTTGGTAAAGAATCCACCTGCAAACGCAGGAGACCTGGGTTGGATCCCTGGTTGGGAAGATCCCCTGCAGAAGGGAATGGCAACCCACTTCAAGTTCTTGCCTGAAAAAATCCCATAGACAGAGCAGCTGGGCAGGCTACAGTCCACAGGGTTGCAGAGAGTCAGACACGACTTAGCAACTAAACTACCACCATGATCTGACAGGCTACTGGGAACAGAACAGCCTGTGTGCATGAGTACTGGAGGGTGGACGCCGCCACTGACACTATCGACTCAATTCTGAGTGAATGTAACAGCTACCAAATGAGACTGAGACAAGATCGGAGGACACGTTCAATTTGGTATGTCTTTCAGACACCCAAATGAACTTACCAACCAGGTAGCTGGACAGGGGTCTAGGTCAAGGGGAAGTTTAACTGGAAAACGTGACACATCAACAAAAAGACATTTAAAATCAAAGGACCTAGGGATTCTTTTGTGTTCGGCAGCTTTCTCTCCAGACTCCCATCACATCACATTTCAAAGCATCCACGAGAGAGAAAAGAGCTAGTGAGGTAGAGGAAACCTGGTGTTCCCTCTAGAAGGTAAGGGTTTCAGCAAAGGAGCGAGTAAGTCCAAGTCTGCCAGCAGGGCGAGCGAAGGAGGGAAACTGATCGCTCACTTTGGCAAAATGAAGGCTGCTGCTTACCTTAACAAGCACTTCAGTCAAGTGGAGGAAGGAAAGCCTGCTGAATAAATGAGACAAGTGAACAAATGCACTGAATGAGTGAATGGCTAGACACAAGTACCCCCAAATAATGTTCATGGGTTTGTTCATATTGGAAGGGGTAAGTCAGGAGCAACCACCTTAGATACGGGATATTCTGTGCATTTCCAACATTACCGAATTGTAAAATCAAAAGGAAGTCACATGGAAGATCCTTGAACGCTCTCTTAAGTTGCCCCATACACAGAGATGTGAATGCTACTGTTCTACCTTACACAGTGTTATCAGCTTCCAAGTTCTCTCAAATTATATTACTCTCCTCAATCTTAAAATTAAAAATGGCCAGTAGGGAGCCAAACACCATACCCACTGACACCAGACACCACCCATACCAACCACCCTCGCCCCGCCCCCCACACAGGTGCACGAACGCACCTCTGATAGAGGGAGGCTGCTCCAGTCATTTGTTAACCTTCATTCACTTCCTGGAATGTGCCACACTCCTTCTGCCTTGGGGTATACATACTGTGTGCTCTGCCTGAAATTCTTCTCTTCCCCTATGCCTGGCTGACCTGCCCATTATATATGTTCCAATCTCACTGTGTACTTCCCTCTCATGGCACTTATCATATTACTAAATAAAGATGCCAGGACAATTTTATCACCTTGTATTTCCCTTGCCCAATCCTTCCTCTGCCAAAGCTGCCAAGGGGGTAAAAATATAGGCACTGTAAGATTTCTAAGGTGGGTCTCCTGCAGTATTCAGATGGGTAATAAAAGTGAGTGGCCAACATTTTTAAATTTAGAAATTTATTCTGTTTAATCCACAAGCTTTATATAGCTTTAGTTAAAAAAAAAAAAAAAAAAACAGAAACAAAAACAAAACAATAACAGTGAAAACAAGACACTATTTCAAAGTCTGGGCCCTTCCAGCTTTCCAAATACAAGAGCTCTGAAAGTTGTATATACTGACTGGAACAAGACAAAATTATGAATGGAGCCATGACATTTCATAAAACAAAATTTTACGTAACTGAAGGATCCTTCCTGGGGCTAATTAATTGCCTTTACAAAAAAAGAGAAAAGAATGAAATTCCAGTGTTCCAAATCAACTTGTTACACATCTATATAAACCCACAGTGTCCTGGCAAACAACATGCTTTCATTTTCTGTCTCATCTTAGAGCTCGAATCCTGATTCATTTCAGCAGAGACTCCACAGGCAACAGGAAAGATTGTGGCATTAAAATATTCATTTATACTTTTGTGGTAGTTCAACAGTGGTCTTATTTCTGGGCAAGCTTGCAAACCATCAAGGTTGAAAGCATCATAACTTAAATGGGTGCTAAGACTCAAATGAGAAAAAGGAAAGAAAAAGAAAGAAAAACCTCTGGGAATAGCCAGGGGTATTTAAAGGAACCATAAGAATGCCAACAATATTTAAACCCCCTTTTTTAAAAAGGGGATTTTTCTTTTTTGGCTTAAAATACTTCACTCTAAACGAAGTTATGTCAGCTGTCAATGAAAGAATGTCACTAACACACTGGGGACACCTTTGCAATGTAAATCCATGCCCTTGTTTACATGGTGAACTTCAACCTAGCAATTATTACAACAAATGTTATAGTCTAAAGCTCAAACACATTTTAGCAATTTTGAAATTGAATTGCGTACAAACCAAATAAAATTTACATCGTAACAAACATTTCCACCTAGGACTGTGGGGACACTTGAGCCTTCCGCATTGATCTCAGGGCCTTTTCACGCAGGTGCTTTTCTAAGTCATCAAGGTTATCTTCAGGCTCACTTTCAGTCTCCTAAAAACAAACAAACCAGAAAGGTCGTATCGTTAAATCTTGAGACAACGGTCGCCAATGTTGAGTCTTATCTGTGGTGATGGCAGCACGACTGTGTGAATATAGTAAACCATAAAATCACTCCACTTTAAATGGGTGAATTACATGTTTAATCACGTCAAAGTGCTCTTTAAAATATACATTAAGCCTTTTGAACGTTATTCATATTCTTATTTAGCCTTAGCAAATTCCTGCTCTTGGTGGGTGGTCCTAGAGAAACCAATCAGAACAGAGTTAACACTGGGCATCTAATTATTAGAAGAAAATTACAAGCTACTTCTGCACACCAAATAATTTAGCTCTTTGTACAAACTGCAAGACAGGGCCCATAAATACCTTCTTAGGCTCTGGCTCTGCCTCCGGTTCTTCCTGTGCTGATGTGGTTGTGGGAGCAGCTACAGCTGCAGGGGTCACAGCGGCTGCAGCAGCAGCAGCTACAGCCTTCTCCTTCTTGTGTTTTTTGTGCTTCTTGTGCTTCTTATCCTTTTTGTGTTTCTTGTCCTTCTTTTTCTTCTTTTTCTTTCCACCTCCTTCTGGGTCTGAATTCTAGAAATCCAGAAAAACAAAAGCAGTAAAGTCAACCTGTCCAATGAAAAATTTTATTTCAAGGGAATAACCAGCTGAATTAATCTCAGAATTTCATAGGGCTTCAGGGGGAAGAAGGTCCAAGACCAGTCACCACCAAGAAAAGTACTCCTAAAGATGGGAGTAAAGACTTCCAAGAGCTGAAATAGATCCTGAAGGTAAATGATTTAAATTTCCCCAACTAACTTTGGGCTTTTCCGGTGGCTTAGCAGTGAAGAATCTGCCTGCAATGCAGGAGACGTGGGTTTGATACCTGGGTCAGGAAGATCCCCTGGAGGAGGGTATGGCAACTCACTCCAGTATTCTTGCCTGGGAAATCGCATGGACAGAGGAGCCTGGTGGGCTACAGTCCACAGGGTCGCAAAGTGTCAGACACGATGGAAACAACTGAGCATGTGCGCCAGGTCTCCCAGTCACAAACCATGAACCAGGTCTCCAAGACTGGCCTGAGGCTGGGTCTACTTCCAGATGCAAGGAAAAGCTCCATGATGAATACGAAGAAAAGTCTCTGAACTCACCCAAACTGAATTCTGGTTCCTGAACCTACTGGTCAACCTCACACAAGTTGTCTGACTTGTTCTGAGGCCTTTTTATCAACCCCAATTGAGTATTACAATCCCTAATAAAGCTGTTTACGATAATTAAAAATGGGAATATCTGTAAATCACCCATCATACCAGCCTAAGTAATAAAAAACTATTACCCTAATTATAAGTGTGTGTGATTGCCACATCTCTAGTCACTGATCTCTAGAATGCAGGGTTATTTATTCTCCACTGCATATATTCCAAATTTAAGCCAAGAGTAGTTTCTGCTATAAATGCATCTAGTCTGTAATGTAATTTTTAATTTCATATTTCCAAGCAATTACTTAAAATTCCTCATCATTCAACTAGTCTGCACAATAACACAACCCAATTAAGATGGACAACTAACTACTGATGTTTTTTATACAATATAAGAATCTGCCACGATTAATGAATCACAAAGGAAAACAGTTTAAGCTCTGATATTTTACTATCCCAATGATATGTAAGCTTGATGATGTAAAAACAAGAATGTTACTCTTATTTATGTAGCCTGCCAAATATAAGACTGCTGCTGCCGCTGCTAAGTCGCTTCAGTCGTGTCCGACTCTGTGTGACCCCATGGACTGCAGCCCACCAGGCTCCCCCGTCCCTGGGATTCTCCAGGCAAGAACACTGGAGTGGGTTGCCATTTCCTTCTCCAATGCATGAAAGTGGACAGTGAAAGTGCAGTCGCGCAGTTGTGTCCGACTCTTAGCGACCCCATGGGCTGCAGCCTACCAGGCTCCTCCATCCATGGGATTTTCCAGGCAAGAGTACTGGAGTGGGGTGCCATTGCCTTCTCCAAGATAAGACTATCTGGGTCAATAACGTACTTTCTGTTTCATCTAATATTTCACATGTTCCAAGATTCATTTGTTATTACAGAAATAATGTATTTCCAAATTAAGAGCATTAAAATGTAAAGGAGAAAAATTAAAGATCACTAATTATTCTCCTCCAAAACCACTGGTGACATTTTGACATCTTGTGATACTTTTCTTAAAAAATAAAATGTAATCATACTAATAGACATGATGGTGACTGCAGCCATGAAATTAAAAGACGCTTACTCCTTGGAAGGAAAGTTATGACCAACCTAGATAGCATATTCAAAAGCAGAAACATTACTTTGCTGACAAAGGTCCGTCTAGTCAAGGCTATGGTTTTTCCAGTGGTCATGTATGGATGTAACAGTTGGACTGTGAAGAAAGCTGAATGGCAAAGAATTGATGCTTTTGAACTGTGGTGTTGGAGAAGACTCTTGAGAGCCCCTTGGACTGCAAGGAGATCCAACCAGTCCATTCTGAAGATCAGCCCTGGGATTTCTTTGGAAGGAATGATGCTAAAGCTGAAACTCCAGTACTTTGGCCACCTCATGTGAAGAGTTGACTCATTGGAAAAGACTCTGATGCTGGGAGGGATTGGGGGCAGGAGGAGAAGGGGACGACAGAGGATGAGATGGCTGGATAGCATCACTGACTCGATGCAAGTGAGACTGAGTGAACTCCGGGAGTTGGTAATGGACAGGGAGGCCTGGCGTGCTGCCATTCATGGGGTCGCAAAGAGTTGGACATGACTGAGCAACTGAACTGAACTGAAGATCAAAACTTTCATTGATTGTGTAATCGTAACTATTCCTAAACAATACTAGAGAGAACAGAAACACTAATTTGCTCCTAGATAATATTAGAATCAAGGTGTTTTTTTTCCCCCATTTTTCTAAGTTATTTATATAGCTCAACCTTCACCACCAAGATTATAGAAATTAATACTATAAAAGACACTGGAAATTAGTGGATGTCTATAGAGTATTAAGCATGCACAGTGATGCAAACACCACCACTTATGCGCCTCCTTTTGAAGTCCATCTGAATCACAGAAAATTATGCTCCTCTGAACTACAAAAGACAAAAACCTCTCTCCTTCCAAGTAACCATTTACACTTATAAAGGATGTCCACAACAGGGCAGACATACCCTTGCCGGTGATGGGCTTGGTGTTGGGCTTTTAGCCTTTTTAACCGGTACCGCTGGTGACCAGTTGGTGGAGGGTGACTGAGACTGGACAGGTGACGGAGGTGCTGGGGGCTTTTTAGCTGCTGGCTCAGGAGATCCCGAGACAGATCGGGAAGATGAGACCCTCCTTACCGACTGAGGGCTTGGTGAGGCAGCTCTAGAAACAGAAGGAAAAAATAAAACATTCAGCATTCAAAACAGAGATCCTTCTTTAAGAGAAAACCACCAACTACCATTACACAACCAGATCACCAACTTTAATATTTTACAGCACTAGTTTGCTGGTTGATTGTATCGACACAATTTTTATCATTTAAGTCTCCTGGAGAGTAGTTCCAAGCCCCACTATCCTCTACCCATTCTATTAATGGTTCTTCTTGTAGGAAATTAGTAATGCCATATTTAACACTGCTTTTATCAGTCTTACAGACATGCAAGAAGCATCCTATGCATCGCTTCAGAGCTGGATTTGGAAGCACACTTCTCAATTAACCTGATATCCTTAAGAACCAATAAAATCCTCATTTAGCTCATACCACAAGGAACTATCCTGAAAACAGAAAAGGATATATGAATAGGACCGAGAATTTGCCTTAAAGTTTGTATTCACAGCTGTTCTTTCCTGTTCTAAATGTGTGTGTGTTGTGTGTGTGTTGGGGGTTGGGGGGAGGGAGGAGCTTCCAAACATAAAGAGCTATGCAAGTTAAGTGTTCCTAACCAAAAAGGATAAAACGTTTTTACTTTTTTATCTTTTTGGGTTCCGGAGTCCTGGAGACTCTCCTAATGGGCCTAGAACTTGGAGATGGGGACTGCCTTCTTTGGGGTGACGATGATGCTCCTCTTCGAGCAGGTGGAGGACTTGAGGTCTGAGGAGCGCGAGGCCGTGGTGAGGGCGAATGCCGTTTGTTTGGCTGTGGTGACCGGGCCTCCCGGGCAGATCGGCTCGGGGAAGACCCTTTCCTATGCTTTGATGACAATGAAGGCGAACGTCTCTTGGTGACTGGGGAGCTTCTTTGTTTGGGAGGTGGTGAATGGGAGACCCGACGCTTTGGTGGTGGAGATGGTGATGCCCTTCGTTTAGGAGGGGGAGGGGGCGAAGCCGTTCTTCTCTTTGGAGGTGGAGAAGGAGAGTATCTCCTCTGTATCGGAGGAGAGTATCTTCTTGGGGAAGGTGAGCGACGGCGTGGAGGAGGAGACGGAGTCCTAGGAAAAATACATCATGAAAGCTTAAAGGTCCAACAGGACTAGAAACAGAATGCAAAAAAAATTATGCACTTACAACACCAAAGAGAATATTTCTAAGGGGAAATGCCATGCCTTTAAGTTTAAAAAAAAAGAGAAATCACTTAGTAAATTACTGTGAATCCTAAATGATAACAAATAAGACATTCTGGGTAGTGGAGATTTAGGGTTCAGATTGAATTCAAATTTGTCAAGTCATTCAGCAAAACCCATGTAGAATCAATTTAATATTTCTTCAGAAAAGAATCCTGCATTGCTCTGAAGAAACTGAAAATCCATTACTACTATGTAGAAACTAGATAACTATATTCATAAGATTCTACTGACTATGCAACTTGAACTCAGAAGTCTGCTTTAAAGAGCTGTCCTGTGGGGAACACTCTCTACACTGGTGTTTGGACTCTGTATTAATAATTAGTGCTCACTTGCACAAGGTTTAAAAGACATCACCCTGCCCTCACTGAGAGACTTGCATTTTGGGAGTCAAAAGAACAGTATTCAATGGAAATCTACTGCTAGGGAGAATGCATTCCTGCTGAAGTCCCACTTGGCCTTCCTCTTAATGCTTAATCCCTATATAACCTTAACTTGCCTCTTAGAAACTAAACCTCAAAATAACATTCAGCTTCAACCACTTGATTTTCTCCTGAAACATTCAGACCTTGAGCTCCAAAGTTTTACTGTCTAAAAATCATCTTTGGGAAAGGCCATACATTGTGCAACATCATAGAATGCATTTCCATTTAACTCTTATTAGTAACTCTGGGCTTCTGCCTATGGGGTCACATAGAGTCGGACACGACTGAAGCGGCTTAGCAGCAGCAGCAGCAATAACTCTGAACCCAGATTTCCTCACCTGGAAAATGGGAATACCACTATTAAGCAAGACCATCTTGCGGACTAAAGATAAACTACATAAAGCGTTTAATGGTTTAGGTGGCACATAAAAGGCATTCAGGGTGTAGTCACTATACCGTTTGAATTTGTGTTTGAGCGATTCTCTTAAAAAAAATTTTCCTTTTACTTTGAAATCATTTTTTATTGACAGAAGAGCTGAACAATAGTAAAGACGTGCCACTTAACATCTCATATAACTGTAGAAAAACTGCCAAGACTAGAATGAACCTTAGTGCTAATTTGCTCTTAACTAAAAAATACTAATGCCACCTTAGTTTTCCCCAGTAATGTTCTTTTTCTGTTCCAGGTTCCAAAAATTAGGATCCTACATTGCATCCAACTGTCCCATGCCCTTAGTCTTTCTGCCAATTTATAATAGTTTCTCAGTCTCTCTCACAATCCATTTTTCTTTGAAGAGTACTAATCAGTTACTATGTAGAATAGCTTTCAATCTGGGTTTGTCTGAGATGGTCAGTGCTCTGTGTTCAAAGACCCAGTATCCAGAGATTTAACCAACCCATATTCAATGGGCTGAAAATATTTGAACATAAAAATGTTCCCCCTAAAATCACTAGAGTGATTCTATCTTTTAATTTACTTAACCTCTTTTAATGATATATGGTTTACAAATCATAAAATTCACCCAATTTCAATTGTTTTAGTATATAGGTGACTCATGAACACAGGTTTGAACTACATGGGTCCACTTATATGTGGATTTTAAAAAATACACACAGCAGTACTACACAACCTGCCGTTGGATGAATCCACAGATATGGAAGGCCCAACTGTAAAGTTAGAGTCAGATTATCAGCTACTCGTTGGTACCTTTGACCTCGCTGAAGGTCAACTGCATTCACAGTCTTCACCCATCATGACTCCCAGTTCCCATCCCACCCTGGCCACCATCACCAATCTACTTTCTCTCTCCCTCTACATTTGTGTGTCCTGGACTTGTCAGGTAAATGGAAATGTATAATATGTGGTATTTTGTAAACAGCTGGACGAGGCCACTCGAATAAATGTTTCAATCACAGAAATCCAAAGTTGCTCCCACTAGCACACACGAGCCTATTTCATAAATACCTTCGTCGTGGTGGTGGTGTGGGAGACCTGCGTCGACGAGGTGGAGGAGCAGGAGAAGGAGAACGTCGCCTTCTGGCGGGAGGTGGGGAGGGACTTCTCCTCCGTCTACCACTAAACCAAAGAAGAATTATAGTTGATTCAGAGTCAGTAACATCTGTAACTAAGTGATCGAGATGATTTAGTTTCAGTCACTGTCAACCCAAAGGGCAGGAGCCATCACTCCATCCCTAGAGCAGTGTTTTTCAAACTACACTGCAGTCAGTCAAAACTCCGTCAGAACAGATTTAAATTAAAAAAAGAAAGAAAAGAGAAAATCTAAGTGTTTTAACTATGGTAAATTTTCTTGTGTGAAACTTTTGTTGCAGTATATAAATAAGCAGTCTGGGTCACATAAAACATTCTTAACATGACACAAGGTGAAAAAACTTTGATAACACTACCTCAGGGAGTTGCTTTTTAACTGGACTGTACATTGGAAACAGCTGGGAAACTTATCTGAACTTTGTGTTCACCAGGTCTTGGCTGTGGTCCAGCTGATATAGGTTATTAATAAAAAGGTTCTTCAAGTAACTTTTGATTCCTTGTTAGGAAGAACTGCTGTAAAGCCTAGAAAAATACAATGTTCTAATATAGATATTTAAAATTAAAGGCCCAAAATCTGGGTGTCAGTGCTCCAAGTTCTTGATAAAAAAAAAAAAACAAAAACATTCCTGTGGTTGAATATGAGTTGCAAACAATTAATTAAAAACACTACTCCAAAGACAAAGAAACAAAGCTGCCTGAGCACTTAAGCCATCATGAGGAGCACTGTGGTTAAAATATAGATAAGAATCATAGACCTTTATTCTGAGCTCTGTTGCACAACCACAAAAGGCACACTTTCTCAAGTTAACTTGTCTTGATTCCCCAATAAAACTAAGGAGAGTTCATTAACAGAACAATGAAAATTCTAACATTCATTAACAAACTTGATTTTTAACTTAATTATGCTTTGTGAAGACTAAGATTTCACTTTAAACAGATTTAAGACATAAACTACAAGCGCCCAATAGGTCAAGACAGATCAGCTTCAGATGACATGCAGACACCAAAATTTTAATTACAAGAAAGACAGTAAAGGAGAAGTCAGTTCATTAGCAGGGTTAATACAGGTAATGAAGATTTCAAATGGGTAAAGACATCTGGGTTTTGACTCAAAGAGAAAAAGGTTTACACTCACAAACCTGAGTGATGAGATGATACAAAGCAGAACTCCTAGTGTGTTATCAGTAGATATAATAGCGCAAGAGGCTATTACTGTTGATTATATGGCTCCTCTTTTAAAATATTCTCATTAAAAAAAAAAAGACAAACCTGAACTCAGATTAGAATCTATGATATACTAATGACCTGAGATATTCACCCTGTGCCTCAGTTTCAGTTGTAAAATGAAAGGCTTGGCATAACTAAAAGGTCTCTTTCCCTATGTTTCCATGTGAGAAAATTGAAAAGAGAATAAAACCATAACCTGTTAAAAATAAAATAACTAGCATACTTAAGGAACTACAAGAAAAACTTGATAATCACTTATAACTGGAATCTTGACACTGAATAGATCTACAGCTTCTTTAAGCTGATATGACACACATTTCAGGGATTTAAAAGAGAAAAAGGTAAATATCTTCTAGTTACTCTGAACACTTAATGCCAACCCAAGCCTTCAACTGTGTGTAGACACTGTTGAGTATAGAAGTCCCCCACCACCCCACATTATGTAAGAACCAGTTTCATTAAGCCTTGAAACACAAAGCAGCCCTCAGGAATTAGGAATAGACAAGTCTCAGAATGAAGACAGCTTATTATCTATGCAGTGGCCTCTTCAGAACCACATCATTTCCTTAGTCACATGGTAATGAGGACAAGTTATACATGCAACAACTACTGTTTTACACTAAGTATGATTAATATTTGGGCTTCCCAGGTGACACAGTGGTGAAGAATCTGCCTGCCAATGCAGAAGATGCAAGAGACATGGGTTTGATCCGTGGGTTGGGCAGAGTCCCTGCAGAAGGAAATGGCAATCCACTCCAGTATTCTTGCCTGGAGAATTCCACGGACAGAGAACGGGCTACAGTCCATGGGGTCCCAAAGAGTCGGACACGACTGAGCACATGATTAATATATCTTTAACTATTAAGGAAGGAATATTCAACAGCCAAAGACAAAAGTTTAGAAGCATGAAAAATATTGCTTTAAGCCTTAGTCATTTTTTAACCTTTTAAATGTCTCTCCTAAGTTTCTCTTGCCTTCCCTATCATCATCACAAAGTCCCCCCACCCCTGCCCAAATCTAAAGAGCTATTACTACTGTCCTACCTCATTAATTTGATGTGTAAGAAAATATAATTAAATCGAACCAAAACAACTGAGGAACTTCTCCACCATCATAACCTGTAAACCTGAGAACAGGATGTTACCTAAACAGTAAATTAAGTCACTAGAACTTTGACATGTAATCCTAATTTACAAAATAGCATCTAACCAACCTTTTAGTCATTGGCGATTGCCATCGCTTTCCCATCTGCATCCTGAGAGCAGTGGAAAAAAACAAGTGTCAAGAATTCCATTCACCAAATTAATAGAGATATATATATATATATTTTAGATGTTCAAAGATAGTCAGGAAGTAAATGCCATGATTTAACTGGTCTATTCAGGTCATGCACATGCATGACATGCTGGTACAAACTTACTAAATTCTCATTAAACAGTAATCACTGAACAAAACAAAATGCAAATACCCCCAAATCTGACCATTTCCTACTATAAGCGCTAATGAAATGGAGTTAACCAAATTCTAAACAAGCCCACAGCCCATCCCTTAAGTTATGAAGCTTTATCACAACTACAGATCAAGAGTGAAAACATTACCGAGGGGAAGCCTCTTTCTGGCGCTTTCGAGGTGATGGAGAGGCACTCCGGGAAGGGGAATGTCTCCGTCGCCTGCCTACCTCACCATTCTTCACATGGGACCTTTTGGGTCGTTCATCTTCTGAGGAAGAGGAGGAGCCAGAATCTAAAATTACACAATAAAGAAAAATTTACATCAGATGTATGCTTAACAGCCTGTACCCGTTTTTGGAAGCTAAGCAGAGGGAGTATCCAAATTAGCAAATCAAGTTCACTAATGTAAGTGAGCACACATACAAGCCATGAGTTCTGAAAAAAAAAAGACAATTACCAATATGGGCTCAATGACTTCAAAGTCAAGCATACATAAATATATATTATTATATAATTATTTCATACAAATCATTTCCATAGCACAAGCCAAGAAAACAGCACTCCTTAAGAATCTAGTGATTTTCCAAAAAGCTCAGTCAAACTTTGCTCAGTCAAACTCGAGCAATTACTTAATTCTAGTTACTCTAAGCACTTTTAAGGCTACTGAAAGCCTGACTGGGGTTTGAATAATTTACTTCATATCCCTATTATTATCAAACAAAATATATCTGACATTTCCTATAAACATCAAAAAAATATCCAAAACATAAACGCATTTTCAAACATTTCCATAATTAACTATATCTTAAAGGAGCTGCAAAAGCTATATAGCTTTAACTGACTTAATGTCATTGTGGAATGCTTTGGTTTCCATTTTATAAATGAAAAGGAAAGGCAGTGTCTAGACTCCATCACAAATACCAACTGAGTTAATAAAACCAATATATCTGACTTTAAAATCAGATTTCTGTGTATGTACATTTTAATTCAGAAATTTCATTTTATAGATACACTCATATAAACACATACACAGGAAAAAAACTAGAAATAACCTAACTGTCCAAACAGGCAAGTGGCTCCATAATATATTATCAATATTTTAAAAATGTTGCAGCCAGTAAATAAATGAGGTAGATCCTTAAGAACTAACAGGGGAAGATGTCTAGATATAGTAAGTTAAAAAGGCAAGCAATATAATCTACAGTTTGAGCCTGTTAGGTGTTTTTGGTTTGTTTTTAAACTACAGATACTTAATACATGCACAGAAAATTTCTAAATAAAACCTTTGGGGAGTAAGACTGAGGGTTGAGGAAAGAAACATACTTTTCCAATTTTTATTCCTGTTTTAAATTTTGTACTCTGAAGATCTATTACTTTTACAGCAATCTAGAAGAAAATTAAGTTTTTAAGGAAATACTTAATACCAAAGCTCCAAAACTAACAATCCCTCGTATTTCTATGAAGGCACAAAAATATTTCTCCTAAATACACTCACTACACTTACGGATATTTTTATCTTAAATATTTTTATTAGGATATGCAGAGAGAAAAAGCATGTAGTCAGTGTCCATACCAGATGAAGACTGCTGGTTCTGTCGTCTATACTGGCGTCTCTGCTGCACAGAATCTGCTGCAGCCATTTTGCCACCTTTATCTTCTTCTGAAAGAAGGACGCATTTAGAAAGTGCTTCTTTAGTTATGCATACAGAAAATATACATATTTGAGTTGGGAAATGTTCTCCTAAACTTTTACCTGTGATAGCTGGGTCAAGCACTATCTACTCTTTTTTTTTCCCCCCAAATAAAGGAGGAGCTTAAAATGTCAATTTAAATGCTAATTTAGATTATCTTCACCAAATATAATGAAAAAATAAACTTATCCAGGCATTTGTGACAGTTCAGGCTGTGTGCCAAGCACTTATAAACATTATTTCAGTTAATCACCAAAGACTAAAGGATGGTACTATTATGCATTTCAGAGATGGAGGGGAGGGGAGAAGAGGCTCAGATAAATTAAGTAATTAAAGCAAAACGTAGTGGAACTAGGGATTCAAACAGGCCAGTCTGACTTCCAAGTCCTAGCTCTTAATCATTAAGCCATAAACTATAATTAATCTTTAACCAGAATCAAATTCAGCTTAAAAAACAAAACAAACACAAAACACGTACCCGATTCAGACAACTCTACTTTCCGAGGCTTCGGTGCTGGTGAAGGGGATTCTCTTTTCTCAGTACCTTTATGTTTTGTCACTAAAAACAAGCGGGGAGGGGAAAAAAAAGCCCCACTTACATACATTAAAAAAAGAAACAAAAGGCTACACATCTTAATGATACAAAAAAAGTGTGACTCTTCTCATAAATAATTTACTGACAATTAAAAAGTTCTTTTAAAGATCCTGTTGTCATTACCTGAAGCAAAAGAAGTAATTCATAAATGTTTGGTGAAAAGCCTCAGAAAGTTCTACAATGACTTTAAAACTTTCAAACTTTCTCCCAAGAGAAACAGTTCAGAGAATAGCATTTCAGTTCAGTTCAGTATGCAGAAGGAAATGGCAACCCACTCCGGTATTCTTGCCTGGAGAATCCCAGGGAGGGAGGAGCCTGGTGGGCTACAGTCTATGGGGTTGCAAAGAGTTGGACACAACTGAGCGACTTCACTTCACTTCAGTTTGGTAAACCTCTATGTGCTACCTTAAGCACACACTCTTGACCATGTAAGCACTTTTAAGCACTACTATAGGTTGGTCCAGAAAAGTAATAAAGATGATAAACAATTAATACATAAGATCTGATGAAACTTTCACAGAGAAAAACATTTGATCTGGAAATCTGAGGAACAAATTGGTCATCTAAGAGATGAAAAAAACTTTAAAAAAAGTTGGTCTTCCCTGGTGGCTCAGTGATAAGGAATCTGCCTGCCAATGCAGGAGACACGAGTTCAATCCCTGGTCTGGAAAGATCCCACATGCCACGGAGCAACTAAGCCCGTGCACCACAACTACTGAGCCCTCACACCTCAGGGTCTGAAGCCCACACGCCCTAGAGCCCAGTGCTCAGCTACACGAGAAGCCACTGCAACGTGAAACCCGTGCACAACTAGAGCACAGCCCCAGCGTGCCACAACTAGAGCAAAAGCCCAAGAAGCAATGAAGACCCAGCACAGCCAATATATAAAATCATACATATATATATATATATATGTAGACTTTCACCATGGTAAAAATACTAAACGCTAAGGCTAAAGGTTTCTTTCTAAAGCTTAATTTAAAAAAGTAACCTCAACCAAAGTCACCCAAATAATTCAAGTGAACTAGGATCTGAATCCAAGACACTATTTCTATGGCATAGGCATAAGCTTTAATTTCTAACAATTACTATTTCTGTTTATACTGTCCATCCCATTGCTTCAACTAAAATCAAATGTTTATACATAATCATTAATCTTACCTAAGATTAACCTGAAATATCAGAGAACAGTCCTCTAAGAACTAAACCTGAAGACAATATGATCCCCTCAGGATCCTCACATTTGTTTTTGTTTCACTGAAGCAATTAACATGGAATGTTTAACCTAACATTTATATAATTTTGTTTAACAGACATTCATATTCAAATTTCTCTAAAGATTTATTTTAAGAGGCAGTAATGGCAATCTAATCATCTTTGCTGAGGCAATCCAATCAAAGAATTTAACTATACTTTTTATTAATTCTACCTAATAATAAGCCTTTTGGACAAATCACTGGAATGGCTAATGAATCCAGTGATTAGATAATCCAGTGACTAATTAGTGATCAGTAGCAAGACTGCACTTAACAAGTATTAGCCTCCAATTAAAATAAATAAATTTATATTAAAACATGCATTTTAACAAATTCAAAGGCACAAATAGAAAGGCCTTTAAAATTTTAAACATGCAAAGCTCTTTTCTGGATAGGTCCCTCTTCATTTTTAAGTGTCAGTGAATCTTCAACTCTTAAAATGATATTTTAGGGGATCTAGTTTATAAACCTGCATATCAAAGTACCACTTTAGAGAACTGGGTTCTGAAATGTGTACTTGGATGCCAAAATGCATTTTCCTCTAAGAAACATCAAAAATGTGGTTATGTTTGCTATATATTTGGCAAATAAATGCCTGTTTAGTAAATAATGCAATTGAGCTATAACATTATATTTTTCCCCTACAGAAGCTTGTTTTTGGAGTTTTATCCTGATTTAATCTCTACAATGGGTTGGCTAAAATAGTCTTGAGTCATTATTGATATAATCAGTGCTAAACATACTCCCTACTCTGGCTTAATAAGACTAACTGAATCATAGCATTATTAATACTGTTTCATCAGTGCTTGCTTGTCTAGGTAAGATTTTTCAACAGTTCATTTTTATCTTAAAAAAAAAAAAAAAAAAAGCTTATTTTTATGTTGATGTTGTTTCGTTTTTAGTGTTAAAGGGGGAAAATCATTCTAGCATGAAGTTTGAAATCTCCAAAGTCACCGAAAAATCAGTATTTTAAATTTATTTCAGTAGTCCTATTAATCATTAATCTTGCAGACTTGCTTGAAAGATCAATCTGGTAAAGATAAGCTACTCTGTGACCAGAATTATTAGTAAAAGAATCATTAAGTATTTACAGAGCATAATTTATATTGCTGCACTGATCTCAACTTAAAATTATCATCACCACTATAGGTACAGATCCTCTGGAAACATATTTCATTAAATATTTCACTGATTTCAAAGCACTGTTTTATGTACTAAGATAATGCCAATTTACCTATGACATGCCATTGATTACAAAATGCTTCCTTTCAGATGAGAATGTGTATTATATTCCAAATAGTTTACCTTTAATTCTCCAAAAGTTTTCCTTCTTTCCCCCCACTCCATCCACCCACTATTAACAGTAGAACCTTAAGGCCGTGATTGATAACTACCACATGAAATACAAGAGTAAAATACATCACTTTTCAATGGTATCACTACTCGTATTAGCAGTGGAGACAAGAAAGGAACTTCTGAAATCACACTACCAGCTACAGAAGCTGAAAAACTTGATCCTGCCTTCCATCTCTCTCCCCTAACAATCAAAACAGGCATTTGGGGTTAGGAAAGCTGGGAGACATTTTTCAACTGAGAACCCAAATTCTAGTTCTGGCTGGTTGACCCTGACCAAATCACTTAACCTGAGAACCTGTTTCCTGATGACAATCTCTGAAGTCTTTCCTAGCTCTGAAATTTCATCACAAAGGGTTGGGATCTCTTTACTATAAAAAGCTATTTATCTCCAAGTAGTTAGAACCAGTATTCAGCTTCAGTGGACAAAAGGCAGCTCTCACTACACTGCCCACAGTCTGCTTCTTTGGTTGGGTTTTGCCTGGACATGGAAGACCTGTCCCATCAGCTCCAGGAATATAACTGGTCCCTTGTCTTCCACCTTCACTTCCCTTCACTGTGACTTGTTTTCAAAAAGCAGCAGTCCACTCTTTCTGACAACATATCAAAACAAGAGGTGGTACCTGTGCAGACCCTAAGAAAGGTAACAATGCTTAATCAACTTATTTAATAAGGATTCAGTCCTTCCGCTCAGGTACTTTAATTAGCCTTTGGTGATGTAAATAGAAAAATCATAATCTGATATATGTCTGCAAGGTAACAGGTATCTTCATAACACATTTTTTTAACTAGACAACTTTATAGCTCCAGAGAAAGGAAAGAAGTATTCAGAAGTGCAAAAACTTCACCAGAAAAGAAAAATAGGTCAGGGCAATAGGCATCAGTGACTGGGAACTCTTCAACAGAAAGTAATATGGGACATGATTATTATGAAAGCAAGTTATCCTAAGACACCCATACTTAAAGGTATCTCTGTTTTTATTCAGCTGTCAGTCTGATGAGTCAATGCAACAAAAATGACTGCATAATATTCATGTTATCAGTACATTAACCTGTTGAAGTTCAGAAATAATCTAATCACTCTTTACATATTACCAGCATCTGACAGTACCCTCACCCCTCACTCTGACAGCATGTCTACACTTCACACTAACAGACTTCAAAAAAGCAGAATGTCTTTCTAGAAATCACCATATTGCAGAGTTATGGGGCCAGAGGGTGATGGAGGGGTGGACACAAACGAAGCAGCAGGGTGCTGATTAGAAATGCTGCTCTCGTCAACCTCAAAAAAACGCAACAGTTAAGATTTTGCCTGCGATATCCCCATTTTTTTCCTTTATAACCTGAAAACTTAAATGTGATCAGAGCAATCCCAATATATATTAATCTACAGATTGCTCCTTAAAACCCAGTTACTGTAACAGTTCTTTTATGATCTCACCCTTCCCCCTCTACTCACCTATCAGGTTGTTTATTATTCCAGCCCTAAGTACCAGAGGCTCAACTCAAATGGATACCATAGTTTTTCTCCACTGTGTATTTAACGCTTAAGAAACAAACGCCAGCAGACCACAACCTTCACTCAAGACTAACATAGCATTCTACTTGCCTGGCAGGATCACAGATCATAAGTGCCTCAGAAATCAATCTGCAGAATAAAGCAAGGACGACACTCAGAAGAACCTTGCCTAGAGCCTAAATTAAAAAAAACCAACCAGCTTTTAGGAGGACACCATGTTCCTCCCTAGAGAGTACAATATGCCACAGAAAGAATTAAAACAGAATATTAAGTCCTCCAGTAAGATATCAAACAAAATATCTGCAGGGTATAAAAAAAGTTAACTGGTCTCATAGTAATAAAACGATCCCTTTACCATGACAACACAAACTTCTGGTAAGTTACCCCAACTCTAACAGCTCACGGCTGGTAATAGTACATTTTTCCACCTACTCAACGCCAGAGGGCAATGCTAAAAACAAAACCATTTTACACGTAAACTCCATTTCAGCAAACCCCCAGGAGCTTAAAGCAGGAAAAAAAAGGTGAGAGTCTAAGCAAATTTGCAAAAAGCACGACACAAATACTACCCAGCTATCTCATACTCTGAAAGGAGCAGGGACAACATGAAGAAGAACATACTGTTTTTATGTGATTTTTACCTTTACCTGAAGTTCTCCCTGGAGAGACAGAAACACGACTTTTCCTTGTACGGTTTGACTGCTGGGGTGTTGGGGAATGACGAGTTTTTGGCGGCGGAGTAGCTGGAGGTGATGGCCTATGCCTTCGCCTCGGAGGACTTGCTGAAGGAGATAACCTACGAGTTTTTCGAGGAGGGCTGGATGTCCTCTTCGGAGGCTTCTTTGGCGGTGACCGGGAACGAGATGAAGATGATGATGAACTACTCCCAGACAAGGATGCCGATGAACGCCTTCTTCTGTGGAACAAAGTACTCATGTTCATTAACTGCATGTTTAGAGAGAATGACCTTACAGGTATGTATATGTACAGTTTACACAAAAATACAGCTATTTTTATCCAACTTTTGAGTTTATGTAGCTAAGCACATAAATGAGTTTGCTTTTTTAAAAAAGTGTGAAACAAAACCAAAACCCAGGATAGGAAACAGCTAGTTCTGAGACTAACTAAATAACTTATTCTGATAAATGCTTCTGTTTGAGAGTTGTCTTTCCCATAGTTATAAAATGTCAAGTGCTATACAACTAACCGGTCTCTTCTCGCCTTAGGAATAATGAGTGCTTTGGAGTCTGCATACAAAATTGGGGTGGCAAAGTATTTTTTCATTTAATAACACAATGTCAAGCAACCTTTTATGTTGCATTAAAAAAAAGCACAATATTAGGAATTCATTTAGCTACATAAACTTAGAAGCAGGGGACTCTCGAATTCTGCGGCAAAATCTGTGGTAAGTTCTGTTGCAATTATGTGTACCTGCAGAATTCACCTTTGGCGGAAGAATTCCTGAGAACCTGAAAAAAAGAAACCCTACCTTAAGTGTGAGACAAAAACTGGCTGAAAGGGAATCTTACACAATCTGCAAATTATCTTGACTGCTAAATGGCTCAGTAAGCAATTAAAACACACTGTTTGCAAAACTCCAGTATGAGAAGTAGCTGTTTCCACTAACCTTATACTACAAAGCACCAGCATTACTTTTCTCCTAAGGAGGAACAATAAATTTTAGAAAAGTGGGATGCCTAAAATTGACCATTTACATCTTTAGTCTCACTAGTAACATCAATTCCATAATTTCTGTTAGTACTTATAAAAAATGGTCCAAAATATCTGGACAACTCCTCCCTGGAAAAAAATACTGTCTTTTTTGTTTGTTTCTGTCTTATTTTGGCCACATTGCAAGGGTTGTGGAATCTCAGTTCCTCAATCAGAGATTGAATCCGGGCCACATTAGTTAAAGTGCCTAATCCTAACCACTAGACCACCAGAGAACTCCTCCAAAATATCTTCTTTAAAAATATGGGATTCTGGAAAACTTCAGACTGCAGAAACAAAACAAAATTACAGAGCTTATTATCTCCAAGTTGATTTGGTTCCTTGAAAAAACTTCAGAGACTCAAAACACAAAAAATTCTGTCCTAAATATAATCTGAAGCACAATAACCAGTTCCTTCTAAAAACAGGTGAAATGCATCGTCAAGAAGGCACAAAACTCTGCTACCAGTACACTACACCTCTACTCAAGGCAGGTGTGGCAATAATCTTTTTGTTCAAAGTATTTGATCCTAACATTTTACCTTATGCTAATTTAAAAATTAAGAACACCAGTATTGACAAAGTGACTTTTATGCCAAGTCTCTTCAAAAATAGGACCAAACTGCCATTAATGGTTATTATCTATGGAATGAGGCTGTAATTTTCAAATCATTTCATTTCTACTTGAACTGTTTATTGTTAAGTACTCTTATTTCTTTAATATGGAAGAAACATTATGTATAATGGATTATTTTAACACTCCAGCATTTTTGCCTGGGAAATCCCATGGTGGGCTACCATCTACTGGGTTGCGAGAGTTGGACACGACTTAGTGACTGAACAGTAACAAAAGCTGTTCATCGACTCTATAGTCATCTATATTCAGAAGCTAGTGGTAATCAAAAGCCAAAAGGAGAAGGTGAACAATTCCCTTACTTGGTTTAAGATTTCCTGGTAGGGTCCAAAAGGGTAAAGATGAACACAAATACCCAAAAAGATGGTGAATGTCTTGTTTTTTTAATCTTCTAACACTGGATTAAGTGTTATCACTCAAAAATAACAGCATTACACCTCAAATGAGGTATCCCTTCATGAGACATTACCTATTATTGCTCATGAGTTCTTTTTTTTTCTTTCCTGAAGGAACACTAACTCAAAGATTAGCCTGGAACAGACAAAATGCACTTCTGTACACCTGACAGCTCCACATTTAGAAAAGCCACCCCCCCAAACCCCCAAACCCTCACCGTCTCACTGGAGATCTACTCCTCCTGTGCCTTGGTGGAGGAGGCATTCGTCTCGGCGGGGTTCTTCTTCGAGGAGATGGCCGTCTTCTTGGGCTTGGCCGCCTTCTAGGTGAGTATGATCTGCCACAACAGAATTAGAATCTGAATAAACCATACGCAAGGAATGAATTCCTTAGCATAGTTTTCTCAACAGCTACATTTAAAAAATGGATTTCAAGGGACACAATTTCTTATTTGTGTGGAGATTTTTAATAGAATGTAGAGAGTGTTCTCAAATTATCTCTGGAAATCCAAAACATAAACCTGTGCTAAATTAAATTTTCTACTGCTTTGAAATAATTTACCTAACTCTACCTAGGAGAACACATAAAAATCCAACATCTATTCAGATCTTAAAGGCACTACTCACCTTGATCGAGATCTATGGCGCCTTCTTGGTCTAGTATGAGAAGGAGAGCGAGAACGTGTCCTGGATCTTGACTTGGAACGTGACCGAGATCTTGGTCGGGTCTTTTCCTTTTCCTTTTTGGAGTTTTTCTCTGGAGAAGGTTCTTTAGGCTCTAGTACTGGTTCAGTCTTGGGAACTTTCAGGATGTCACTGTGGGGTGGGGGTGGGAGGTTGAAAAAAAAGCTTATTTTGTGCCTTTTCTACTCAGACTCCTAAGTCTTAATACAATGATATGAAAAAGTTATTTTTCTCTTTAAAAAGTTTTCAAAATCTATGAAGACATCTAGAAAGATGTATATACATCACTGAAATCCAGTGAACAACTAACAATTTTAATCACATGTATTTTTTAAGAGTGCAAAGGTGTCCATGATACGGGGGATGGGGGAGCAAGCTACAGTATATACAATATCTGAAACAGCACCACAGGCAGGTAGCAGGGGTCACCTCTGGGTCATCTTACTTATACTCTACTATAAAGTTTTAATTTCTTTTCAACAATCTAACTTTACATTTTAAAAACCTGTAAGGAAAACAAGTTTACATTTCTAACTCACAAGTATATTTATTGTCACTTAATGACAGACTAAAACTGTGATATTTAAAAATGAATTTTTATGTACTTGCCTCGTAGAAGTGGCCTCTTGTACTGAAGGTTCTTTTACTTTCACTGATGGCTCGGGGAGCTCTGGAGTTTTTTCCTTCTTCTCTGGAGCAGGGGAAGGACTCCGGCTTTTGGTTCTGTGACGGGGAGATCGAGAATGACTGCGCTTTCTCTCTCTCCTGACAGGAGAAGATCGTCTTCTAGGGGAAGGAGATCTGGATTTGCGTCTAGGATGAAAGCAATTTTTTTTTCAGGTTTTTTAAATAACATGGACCAGGGAAAAGGGTCAAAATAAGTGAGGTTAACCTTTTACACCATTGTCTACACCTGTGCAATTCCTATAGATACAAGATATTGTCTCACATTTATTTAACAGGAAAAGGGCTGAGATAACACCAGAAAAACAAGCAAATGAAGGATAATAACATTCTCTAGTTTAACAGTTATAAGTGTTAATCAGTCATGTCTGACTCTTTGTGACCCCATGAACTGTAGCTCACCAGGCCCCTCTGTCCATGGAATTCTCCAGGCAAGAATACTGGAGTGGGCTGCCATTTCCTTCTCCAGGGGATCTTCTTGACCCAGGGATTAAACCTGGGTCTCCTGCATTGCAGGTGGATTATTTACTGTCTGAGCCACCAGGGCAGTCCCATAACAGTTATAAGAGAGGAACATACTGACCTAGGACTCTGGATTTAGGTTCTTAATCATTCTGAGAGTTGAGAAGACCAAAGGACAACTTTTTACAGGAAGAGGACATGTAAAAGGAATGAAATATGTAGAAATAAGAAAGCTGTCCGTTTAAAGTGAAAGTCACTCAGTTGTGTCCAACTCTTTGAGACTCCATGGACTATGCAGTTCATCGAATTTTCTAGGCCGGAATGCTGGAGTCGGTAGCCTATCCCTTCTCCAGGGGATCTTCCCAACCCAAGAATCGAACCAGGGTCTCCTGCATTGCAGGTGGATTCTTTACCAACTGAGCTATCAGGGACACTCTGCATATAAATCAGATCTAAAAAAGCAGTTTAGATCCAGACAGATCCCATCAAAATTCATCAGGTACTCTTGGTATTGCACAAAAAATGACTAGGGCAATTAAAGCAATATGCTCTTCAGAAGAGGATGAATGTATCAAACTTGCCTAAGAGAGCTTTTTGGGAAGAGAAGCCCCTTTTCCATTTCAACAGCAGTTTCCCTAACCTGAAATAAAAGAGTAAATCTGGTTCACTTCAAATAGTTACCACTATGATTTGTGCATAACTCTAGAACTACTGCTTCCCTGCTAACAGCTTTTCATATCAAGTATATCAATAAAAGGGACAAAGAAATTACCTGCTCTCTTTACTAATTCCAGCCAGCTAATTTATGAAGATATTAGAATCCTAAAAACGGAAAGCCTAATGGAATTCTCACCAGCAAAAATACAAAAGTTGAATCATGGATTAAAAAATGGGAACCTAACCATAGTCTCAATGGAAGGAAAAAGAAAGCAAGTATCTGTTTTGCATTCAGTACAACCATCTAAGAAAAGTGCAATATGAAAGGCTAGTAGGTATAGACTTCTAATTGAAAAAAAAAAAAAAAAACTAAAGAAAAAAGAATTGGAGTACATTAAAGTAACTCAAAATAATTTAAAGCAATATGAAAGACAAGCCAAGATTTTGATTTAGGAATTAAAGGACTGACTAATTTACCTAGATTTTAGAGATAATTATTATAGTCAAATGATGATCTGTCTTAAAACAAGAAATACCTTAGTCCAGAGGCAAGCCATAGCTCACCACAAAAACTGTATGATGGAAAAATTTCCTGAATTGTACTGTTAGCTTCCTTTTTAAACTGTGTAACTTTCTGGACACAATATTTTAATACCTAAGATACTCATAAAACATTAGGTATGCACCATATGTAAAATAGATAGACCATGGGAATTTGCTGTATGATTCAGGGAACTCAAACCAGGGTTCTGTAACAACCTAGAGGGGTGGGAAGGAGGTTCAAGGTGGGGAGGACATATGTGTACCTATGGCTCATTCATGTTGATGTATGGCAGAAACCAACACAATATTGTAAAGCAATTATCCTTCAATTAAAAATAAATTAACATAAACCCCCCAAAATATCAGGTATGCAGATTGTGCGGTACCTTCTTGGGCTTCGAGACCGCTCCCTTTTTTCTCTGCTGCTTTCTTTTTCTTCTTTATCCCTCTTATCCTTGTCTTCATCTTGCTTTTTCATAGATGCCAACTTTTCTTGTTCAATCTGTAAAGATAAGGTTTTCAAAGTAAACAGTTGACCATTTGAGATTAACGAGCAAACTGAAGACTGTATATCTGATAAAAACCAATGTTATATATAACTGTCTTTCACCACCCCAATTTTAGGTAACTGTCATTTCATCAGTCTCTGCTTTTCAATCAGACTGGTCTTTTTTCATCCATACTACAGACTGAATAACTCTGATGGCTCAGTGGGTAAAGAATCTGCCTGTAATGCAGGAGATGTAGGTTTGATCCCTGGGTCAGGAAGATCCCCTGGAGGAGGAAATGGCAACCCACTCCAGTATTCTTATCTGCAAAATTCATGGACAAGAGGAGCCCAGAGAGTTACAGTCCATGGGGTCACAAAGAGTTGGACATGACTGAGCACATGGCACTACAGACAAACTTTATGATTGGTACTGAATACTTGCTGAACTCAAGAGAATGGCTGTTGGCTGTTTTCAAGCTTACTAAGAAAAAAGAAATCATTTTCACATTTGTATTATCCATTCGTGATTTAAAATGTATTGCCCATAT